>NC_134173.1:70959848-71577647 GCF_964188355.1 Buteo buteo
TCACTTTCAATACGAGTATTATTTTCCCTCTGTTTCTAAGTAATTTATCTCTAAAAAAAGCCTGGTCAGTTTTCCCTGAAAAGTACATAGCATTTTCCCCATTTTAACCTTAAAATATTGCAATTAAATGGTGAAGAAGGGCAGAAGAGGGATTACTGGCATGTATGTTTTTTAGCCAAGTAATCACAATGGAAGCATTCACCTTTCCACTCATTTCAAGATGGCCATGAACTTATTATATAGCCAGCTCTAACACACCAGGATAATATATGACAGTGAATCATCTTAGTTTATCCATTCAGCTTGCCCTATGAGTTTACAAGGGCTTAAAATCTATTTGCTTTTCACCTCGTTTAGCCTTGATTTAAAGGTATGACAGCAGATAAGTGGATGCTATACTTCAATGTCTCTCTATATGGAGTAAAGCACGTTATACATTGTTGCTGATGTTTCTGCCTTAGTATGTATATGGGGGTATGACTCCATGTGTATGAGGGACAAAGGCAAACACACAGGCTGTTCCTGAGCAGAAGGCAGGCATAAAACTTTTGGGATTTTGCGCACTCTGTGTCCAGTGGTTTGGTTATTGGAGAAATGACAGTCAGGCAGTCCCACCGCACCTCCACCCTGAGTGCTTCTGGAACTGTGCAAGGCATCAGGAGGCCCTGCCTCAGCAGGAACTTGAATTTCTACATGTAGAAAAGGTATGGAATTATTCTGGGATAGATGAGAGTGTCTGAGGGACAGTTCTGCCCAGTGCTTCGTGCTTCCATTGCTTTGGAGCATGCCCATTTTTTATTATTTCATTTATAATGTCATATAGAATAATGTGCTGCTCTTCCCTTTTTTTTCTCTTCCAAGCTTTGCTTTTAGATTTTGCCCTGTACACTTGCAAGTTGTTTATTCAGCACCACATTCTCTTTACTTCACGTACATCCAAAATTACACCATAAAAGTCAACCAACCAGTGCCTTGTCTATACTGAAGACAGTGTAATCACACCACAGGTACAGCTGGCTTGTATTTCTTTCTTTCCTTTTTCAGTTTTTCCCATAATCTTTAATTTAAACAATTTTAATACCAAATGACAAGTTCAGTAGTTGTCACTTTATGTCTTCACTGTTGAAAAAGGGCTTTATGAATATATTATTTTTGTTTCGTGGACATCCATTCTCATCGCTTTATTCCTTTGAAATCAGTTTTGCGTTTGTAGAACTTAAGAGCTGTGTCCTTAATCTTAACATCCTTATAAAGATTTTCAATCAGTCACTTATGTTAATCCAGAGCCCACAATATCCACCATAAAATTGTTTTAAGGGCAATGTAGACTTTCAAAGGCAAACATACTGCAAAATATTTTTAACTCATATTTTCCTTAACTTCTGGGTAATTTTAATTGTCTGCTTTCTTGAAAGAAACGTGTTTAGGTTTTTCTTATGCAACATTATTTTTTCTGCAGAGCATTCTTTGAGGTACACAAAAACAATAACACAGATATCCATCTTCTTGTGCCATTATCATGGTACTTTAAGACTTCTTTGAATTATTTGTAGTGCTGTAAGGATTAGAAGGCTCTCAGTTTATACATCAGGGTCTTTCATTTAATTTACACAGCTATTGCTGTTTATTAAATGCTTTCAATAAGATGGCACCATCACAAATAAGCAAAAGGCTGCCCAGTTCTTATTGTCACTGCAAATTTTGCATCCTGCTACAGCTCAGGGTCTGTTTTCTTTTGCAGCATTGCTTTCTTTGCTAAGTGAAATATTTAGGGTAAAATTCTGACATCTTATTCACATCCTGCAATAACTTTTCTTCCACTGAAATCAATAAGACTACTCGAAGGATGAAGAGTTACATAATATGTTTGAGGTAGGCAAAATCTGATTCCTCAGAATTTATCTGCATTTCTTCTCCTTTTAGTCTGCTCAACTAAGTTTTATTAGAACACCGATAAACCAGCATTCTGCTCCAGCCCACATGAAAATGCTGCTGTTACCAGGAGAGTGGGATTCAAACAAAAATATAGCCCCTCTAAAGTAAAAGATGGAGAAATAGTAAGGGAAACAATTACAAAAGAGCCACTAATTTAATTATCAACAATCTGCAAAATCCATATGAAGCAATTATTTTGTTGAAAAGCAAGGAAGGAAATTACACTGCAGTCATTTTCACAGTGTTATTCAAAATTGAAAAAATTGTTAGGGTGGGAAGTCTGACAAAGTTTTGGTGACCTGCAGCTTTTATTTGATTCTTTATTAATAACAAAAGCATCTTAGGATAAATATTCTCACAGGTGCATTCACCTATCTAAGCTGAGAAGCTTCTGTTAATGGTTTTATCCAAAGCAAGTATGCCGAGAAAAGAGACATATTGAACCCATATACACTGGCACTGCTGATGTCCCTCAAGGACCTTTCTTTGACTTTTACAACCTCTTTCTCTGCTCTCATGCCCGAACAATATTCTCCAACAAATCACAGAATTTATTCTACAAGATGTTGTGTCCCAGATCCAGGCAACCTTGGGAGACCCCAGGTCCTGAGAGACCACAAGTCCATAACAGAGCTGCAGACTTCCCACGTGCCATTCTTGGTGTATGTGTTCACACGCAATTGTAGGGATTTTTTACCCTTCTGCCCTTTTCTCAGGTGAGCTGGAAGGGTGAAGAAAGTGCTTCAGAGACCTGAGCAGAGAGGAGATAAGACAGCTCAGTCTGGGGAGCCATGCGATTCTGTTCACTTGAAGATATGCTGAAAGAAATAAGCTATGGCTCTCTTCATTTATATTTATTTATTTATTTGTCTTTTTAATTATTGTTTTAATGAGGACATGTCACATTATTAATGCAGTCAGAGATAAAATTTCCAAACTCCAGAAGATAACTGGGTACAGGGTTGCATGATACTGTGCTCTGTTTTGCAATATGGATGTGACAGATGGAAGAGCTACAGCGGACCTTGTGTGTACTCCTTCGGTAGAGTGAACAGGGATGTTTTAAATACTCAGAGCCATATAACATTTAGCTATCTCTCCTAACCTCAGTCAGGCTACATTTAGTCTCCAGGAGGGGACTGGAGGAGCTCTGATCCCTTCTAACCAGGCTGATTGCCCTGACAAACTCATACTGACCACTTAACTTCCTGTTCTCCTCAGTGGTCTCATCTTAACACTTGGTTTGGAAGTTTGTTTTGTGCTAGTAAAGCCTCTGATACAGCTGTGGTTGATGACTGTGTCTGCTAAGCCTGGTTACAATATAAATAAATAATAGTGAGCAATGAGGATGTGGCCAAAGCCAAGAAAGCTGATGAGATCAGAAGGTTTTTGTGTTTAGGCATTAGCACAAGAAAGTTGGAGATGTGCATCCAGTTGCTGTCATAGACTTCCAGAAACAGAGCTTGGCTTCCATGTGGCAGGATCCTGGGGACTGTAATTAAGATCAATGACTAATCATTTTAATGAATATGGCCCCAAATCACACTGGGAAATTTTGCACATTGTGTCTCAGTGCTTCAGTTGCCTTTACAGAAAGTAGGGAGGGTAAAACCACCTTTTCCAATTTTTTGTTTCTTCTTTTCCAGTAAGCATATTGGGGCAGGACTGTGTCTGTTCAGCACCTACAATAGTAGTGACTTGGACAGTGTCAGGTCCAGTGTTTAGATGAAGTTGTAATGAGAGTCATGACAATAGATTTGCTTTTCAGCTTCTTGGTTATGTATTGCTATAATTTAACACAAGCGAGCTATGTTATGGAAGTAGGCTTCTGGTTTCTGTTTTTGATCAGAATCCAGAAATGCAGAGTCATGACAAGAAGTTAATAACAAGAACAGGTTAATTGAACTCTGAACTGTTTTGACTAGCACTTGTTCAAGTTCTTAGCAATGGTTTTGTCAGTATTTTTTTTACCTGGACTAATTCATCCATTCCTTTGTGGAAAATTTGTTGTGTTGTGTCATTCAGCATCAGGGAACAGCAGTGTTTTTCATGATCTATATAATAATCAGTGTTTTTACCAGTTTATCTTGTCTTTCACATAGCAAAGATGTGCATTCCCAAGGTGCCAGATGTTTACACCCCCAAGTAGGTGAAATGTAGTAGAAAAGGATGTCATTTTGATGACTCTCTTTATAGCATATTCCTACCAGTGCTCATTCGAGCATCTGGGATGACAGTAGTAAATAATGCTTAGTACTCCTATAGCATAGTACATGTTCAAAATGGAATTTTAGTAGTAGTAAGTTTAGAGATCTCTGAAAAAGTGAACATGTATCAAAAGGAGAAAGTTAACCCTTGACTGTGATAAAACCATGGCAAGCCATGAAGTGTTCTCTGGGGAGTGACTCTTTCTCATTTAGAAAAATAATAAAAAATTCTTCCATGAGTAGGTGAAATTAGATGTCTAAATGGACTCCAGGGAAATTATTGCTGGGGAAAAAGTAATTGTTTAATTTCTTACTGCAGATCAAACTTAACATCTGATTTGGGTAAATATCTAAATTCAAGAGAGACCTCAGTAAAAATTAATAGTTATTTTACTTATCTGTGAGAATTAAGATACTTGCAATCCAGCCTGACATAACAGTGCTGTCGAGATACTATAGAGAGGTGGAGGACTTCATAGTTTTCTCTTCCTGATATTTCAGAACAGACTGAGATTTCAGACTGGCGATGCCTTGGTCTGAAGGCAATATTCATAAGACAAGGTGTAACATAGTTTTGCGGAAATATGGATTGTATTTGAGTCAACATTGTTGTATGCCACCTAAAAGGTATACAGAAAAAAAACACCCCATGCCATCAATATTTTCATTGTTTAAATATGTTAGCATTCTGCCACAGTAAAGACCATTCACTTGTGTTCCCTAGCCCCCTCCTCCTGGCACAGGATGATGGATGCCAGATGCTAAGCCATTGCTCCCCCAGTATGCAATGTAAATCTCTGGTCTAAAACCTACCCTTATAGAGAAAAATGAGTTGTAAACCAGCAGAATTAAACACAACATGTTAAATATACATTTGGGAACATAAGGGATGAAAAGATAAATATTAAAAGTCATCCCAATAATAGCAATGCATAAGATATCTGATGATTCCCAGAGTATTTTTAGAAAGCAATGCATTGTTGCAGTGTGCGACTGAAATATCACCCAGTGAGACTCCAGCATAATTAAGCAATGATTAATCAATACTTAACTAAAGAAATTAAGCTCAGGAGAAACAATTAATTGAAGTTAAGTGAACTTTGACAGCTCATATTAAACTAAGGCTCTAATTAACAAAAGCATTGTGCATCCTCTAAATGGAGGGACGTGCAGGCTTCAGGTGCTAAGGATGGGCTGAGTGTTATTCTGCAGGTTTCTTGATGATGAGGAATCACTGATGGAGAGCTTCATTTCAAGGCTTTGAAAGGAGAAACTGATTTTAATTCAGGTGTCCAAGATGCTATTTGGTGACTTGAATCTGAGACCTGGCACTAAACGTGGCTATCTGGAGGAACAAATGCAGTGCCTCCCGGTAGGGTTCGCAGCCTGGCCCCGTGTACTTCAGGCATGTATAATGTAGGGCCAAGTTGCTGGACGAGGTGGGGGGAACTGCCTTAAGCCCGTGCCATCGCCAAACTCCACAGTGCCAAGGCGCCTTGGCCTTTTGCGTCACTGAAGGTCTTCAAGCTCCGCAGCCCAGTTTCCCCTCGCACCTCTGCACCCTTCCCCTGGCTGCTGGAGAGGCATTTCCTAGAGCCTTTGTGATATATTTAACCCCCTTGTTCTCACACTGTTGTTTCCCTGCTGTTACTCTGATGGCCTTGCCCCCCAAAGCCCCAACACTGATTTTGTGGTGGTTTCTCATGGGAAGACGACTAACCCCCAGTGTGAGACTCACCGCTTTTTTCCCCCTTTTCCTTGCCTTGTGCAGCTGTAGGGAAGTGTGTGGGAAGTGTGTCCGTGCCCAGGCGCCGGCAGCGTGGCTGCAGGGCGGCCTGTGTGAGGAGAGGCCGGGGCTGCCCCGTGCCGGACACAGCCGGTTCCAGCCGGTCCCAGCCGGCTCCAACGGCCCCACCGCAGGACACAGCTGAGCCCCTCAGCCGAGATGGGGGAAAACAGGTTCCAGAAAGGGCCCAAGGCGGCACAGGCAGAGGAGGAGGAGGAGGAGGAGGAGGAGGAGGAGGAGGAGGAGGGCGGGCGGCGGTGCAGGCCCGCAGCAGGGATCCATCCCCTGCAGCCCTGGAGAGACCCCGCTGGAGCAGAGACCCCCCCCGCAGCCCGGGGAGGGCCCCAAGCCCAACCACCGTTGTCTCTTGCCTCTCAGGAACTGAAACAGCGCTGGTTCTGTTTAAAGCAGCCAAGCCATGTCCATCGAGCCCAGGCTGATGATGAGTTTTGGGCTCTGGACTCAACTCCGTCACTCCAAACGGTAGGCCTTTTTCTAGCCCATTTCACTGTTAGTGAAGCATGCCAGGGGACGGTCATGTAAGGAGTTTGTCAGGCAGGAGAGGTGCATGGAGGCTGGAATCTCCCCACTTGGGGCTGAGTTGCAGGCAGTCATCTCTTCCACGTGCCAAGCCCCAAGAAGATATGTGTCTACAACCTTGAAGGCCACCCCTGACACCAAAGATCGTAGTGCCCAGCAGGAGGAGCAGCACAGAGCATTATATGGCACCACTCCCCAAGGTAACATGCAGCACAGGGATGCACCCTTAGGCTCTTGTAAGGGACAGGAATGGGGATTAGAGCCTGATCTCAGCCCTGCTCATCTGAGGGGACTATCCGTCTAGAGAGCAGGACCTTTCCTTGCTGTTTTTAGAGGCACTGGAGAGTGACACAAGTCTCAGAAGATGGAAGGGAAAAAAAAAGAGAAAGAGATGAGTGGCTAGTGGCTTAATTGCTCTGTTAATTGCTTTGCCTCTGGTGCTCCCATCCCTGAGGAGAAAGGGCCTGAGGGTTATCCCAGCCAATGCTAGTTCCCCTCAATGATGAGCAATTATCTCCCAGGCAGTGACTGCCAAATGTGGATGTCACAAGCTAGCTCCGTTCAAAATGATGGATGGGCACAAAGCTGAACTTCATCCCTGGAATTAGCACTCAAATTAGGAGCTGACCTACCCTGATCCATGTGGATTGGGCCTGACTTTGTGACAGTGCAAATGTCGAGGCCTACCACACCAAAGGTTTGGGTCCTGAGCCCAAGTCTATTACTGGAGACTGTCTGAAAACCCTTGTTGGACATTTACAGGTCTGATTTTCCTCTTGTTGAAGCCTCTACAAGATTGCTGTGGCCACGGAAGTATTCTGGGCGCTCTGTGTGGAGGTGGCAGCATTTCTCCACTCTCATTAACCAAACTGGGCTAATCTGATCCAGTGAGTCCCATGCTCCAGGGGGATGGAGGAGAACCTGGAGTCACGTTACACACAGCTGCTGGAGGTAAGGTAGTGGTCTGCTGCTTTGAAGCCACAAAGGAGGAAAAGCAAGCTGAGAACTTGCACTGGTTTTGCTTTTTGAGTAGCTGTACAGCAATACCTCGGAGCTCCAGTTGTGCCAGGGTGCCCATTCTGGTGGGGGTACCTGCACCATGGGGGAAGGAAGAGGTTTACTCTGCAGGAAATTCCAAATCCTCAAATGAGACAGAGGAAGAAAGCAAAGCAAAACAAAACAACCTCCCTTCCCCAGAAATGCAAGGGGTGAAGTGACTTGCCTGTGGACACACAGTAAGTCAGTAGCAAGGTGAGGAAGCACACCCTGTTCTGTTCCCATTAAAGCACACTGCCTCTCCATTAGGAGTGCCTGCCAGGCATATGATGTGTAAAGTACATGTGGGTGAGTTTTCTCAAGCAGCTATATAAATGTGCATTATTGCTGTGCCCCTGCCTGCCATATTTCCTCTTCTTTATTCACCAAGTGGTGGGAGCTGTCTCTGGCTCATCAATTAAACCCAGGAGTGATGATTTTCAGAGGTATTGCTACTTGGTAAAAGAAATTCATCCTTAGCCTAAAGGACAAAGCGCAAGGCCTAAGTGTTATTTAAATGGCTCATAAAGCATGTGCTAGCTATTTAGCCAGAGTGAAAATCACCCTTTGCTAACATAGGAAGTATCCTGCTTTCCTCTGCTTTCCTCAGTCTTTTCATGATGATGAATCTCTTTCCTCTTGCTCCCCATTATTTCTGTAAATGAGAATATGCTGTAACATTGCTGAGGTTGGTCTAATTAAATCAGCTCTTTCTTATCTCATTGATCTGCATTTTAAAGCTGAGCTGATTGAGGATGGGAGACTATATTTGATTAGAAATATGTTTTTTGCTGTTAGTTACATCAAAGGGTAGATTACAGAAGAGCAGAGGAGCAGAACTCACATGGCTACTGTTCCTTCTGGTTGTTAAAAGGAAAGAAAACCGACGTGAAATAAAAAAAACCCACCAAGATGCATTTCTTACCCATATTTTTTTCACAGCAAATGATAATGCCTTTATTTTATCTTCTGGATAAAATTGAACTGGAAAAATTTAATAAAAGATACATGAAACTGTGATGCAGAGAAAACATTTCCATAGGCTGTGCAATGCTATGGACAGTGCTTTACTTAACATCAGGCAGAAAGCACGCTAAAACAGCAATTGCTTCCTGGTTTTATGGGCGGTATCAGCAGAGTCATTCAACATCCAGGACTAAACCCATACCTGGGCTGGCAGCCAGAGCAAAGGCTCAGAGCAGGGCCCCCGGCTGGTCCTCTGCACAGGCTAATTACTCAACTGTTGTGCAGGTTTTGTGGCATTTCCAAATGCCTGTCTGTATATATTATTAAAGAAAATATTATGCTTCGTGTGATTAGCTGACAAAGTCCTTCATTAAGGTCCTTCATTAAGCAAATGTTTTTGATAGCTCCAAGGATGCCTCATCCTCAGATCAGAGAGGGCTTTCTCAGGGGAAGGGGAGATAAGGAAAAGGACAGAGGCTAGAAGCTCCCAACTTCATTTCTCTTCCTCTTTGAGTTTTCCAGGAAGACTCGGTGCTATATTTTGCACCACAAATTTGAAGATGGCACAAATTTGAAAATGGCAAGGAAACCAGCTCTCATGTGACCTCCTATGTTGGGCCACCATGAAACCATCAGAATATCTCCTAATTTCTCCCCAGTAGGGTTGGTACTGAACCAGTGACTTTATTCTTGTGTACCACTGTTGAACCATACTAGGAGATGCAGCAGAACCTCTTAGACCTCCCTCCTCCAGACCACTCCAGACTGAGGCTGTGCTGCACTTCTCAGAGTGACCGTAGGGAAGTTCCTTCTCTCTGTCAGCTTTGTACCCGTACATCATCATACACGCTGCTCAGTTACTCCTCTTCACTGTTTCATGTCAGGCTTCACCCATGGTCCTGACCTGAACTAAAATGGTAACTAGTAGAAGGAGTTTGTTGCATTCATTCCCTGCAGCCAGCATCCTGATTGTGGTCTACTTATTTTGTCAGTGGCTTAAACAGCTTCTTTGGAAGAGCCTACTGTAAGTGGGTGTCAGGATACTTACATTCATCGCTTGGCTCTGAGGTCAAGCAATCAGAACAGTAGTTACAGACAGCAGAGAGAATCCCATAGATCTGGCATGTTATTTGGAAAGGCAGCATAGCTGTGACAAAATATGGGCTACAAGAAGAGACATGAGTTTTACTCCTGGAGTAATACTATGCAATATTATGCTTTATTAATGAAATGTAATAAGTAAGTAGGGAGGAGCAGAAGACTACAGAAATTTTTAATTTCAGCTTCCCGAAGAAAGAGACCACAGTTAGACATAAGACATGGAAAACAACATTAACTATTGTCCCTAGATCAGCCCAGTGCACTTTTCTGAATACCAAAAGCAACTGCAGGAATGAGTTTCTCTCTCTAGCTGCACCCATCCTTCCCCCATTTTGCTTGAAATGTTCATGTGAAGGGATTACAAATATGCAGGCGTGTAGGAACGCTAGCACGTTTCATGCTTTCTACTCAAGGGCAGTAATAGATGAGAATGACAAGCTAATTGCAGGAAGATATTAATTAAAAAGAACAGTCTAGACATCAAGACCCGTATGTCCAGAAACTTTTAGACCTAGTCCTTAAAATGTGATCAAAAGACATTGAAAACTAACCTGTGCATAAGCTCTAACCACCAACCAAAATACAGAGTGAGAATGGTCAGCTCATCTGGCACAGGATTTCTGAAATGTCTGATCTGGAGAGAAACAAAACTAAATGTTATCAATTCATGGCTTATCAGTTTTCATTTGTGTCACAAGTGAGGTGGTGCAAGGGCTTATTTATTTACTATGAAGAAATACAGATATTTATCCTTAAGTCAGAATTAAAGAAGCTGTCTGCAAGAGATTAATCACAGTATGCCATGATAAGATTTGATAAGCATGAGATGTATGTAGGAATTATTCTTCTGGTTTTGCAGTGGCTGTGTTTGCTAGTATTACTGCTCAGAGTGATAATAGCAGCTCTAGTGGTGTTACTATTAAAATCTATGAAATTTTCCTTGAACCAAAAGAATCCTTCAAGGAATGGCAAAGATGAGAAGGGGACTCCAAAGCTAATGAGTTTTCTTCCAGAGGACTGTGATTGCTGTCAGTAGTCACTTAAATTAGAAGGGACTGAATGTGCTTAATCCTTCAAAGAGGTGGATTTCATGTAGTTTGTTTTGTTTTAATGTGTTAGGCAATGGCAGCTGCAAAGAAAGTGGTCAGGATGCAGGTTTCAGAATTTACCCCCAGATGTGCATTTACTTTCTTCATGGAAAGTGAGCAAGACTTTGCATTTTTGGATAGCCACCCACTACTGGATGTGCATCAATTAAAATATTTATTAAAATGCCAATTCATCTTTCAAGCCAATATCTAATCACCTAGCTGAGCTTTCCTTGTTAGATGCCAATTCCACATGGAATTTCATTTATAAGTAAATAATTATTCACTTTTATTAACTATATGACAGCAGAATTGATCCTGTTTCAAATCTCCTTAAGTTTTGCTTTAACAGATGAATGCAGCAGCCTACAACGATGGCCTCCATTAAGCCCAATTTAAAGACTTATTTATGATACTCAGTTCTTATATTTTTCCAAGCAGGAGGTTAACTTCTAGCCCAAAGCAGTCTAACAGTGCCCTCTGAGCTAGCTCTGAGCTAATGTTTCATTTAAAAGACCTGTTTCAAGAACATTTGTACTTTGATTCATTAATTTCCTTTGTAAGGCACCTGTTTACCTGTTTAAGAGGCACCGCAATGGTGAAAATAATAGTGTCTGAGTAATACAGGGGGTGGAGTTGACAGTGTGTATTGAGGAGGCATTTAAGTGAAACTGTGTTGCCAAGTTTGCATTTTTTTTATTACAGTGATTAATGGAAATAGTTCTCCTGAATTCCAGGTTGTTATTTTGCCTAGGTTTATAAAGTCTGTTCAACAGGAACTGCGTATAAATGTTTGCATGCAAGTGAGGAGGCCGCCAGCTGATCCCTTTCCTTAAATGTGATTGAACGTAGTGTGGCATTTCTAAGAAACTCTTCTCCTGAAGGTTTTGGCACGGAGCTGTTAGGAACTTCTTAGGGTTATTGTCCGTGATTTCTGGGCATGTGGATATTCTTTGCTGAGAGTTCAGGAGTTGAATACAAGCCAGAATTCATGAAGTCAAAGTTTCTTGACTAATGAGTGCTGGATGCTCACTCAAATTTCAAGGGAAGCAAAGAACAGGAGAAAAAGGAATTCCCCCCCCCCTCTTTTTTTTTTATCCCTGAGGCATTAAAAAAAAATAAAAATACTCCAGTTTGAGGAACTGAGTTTTGAGCGGGACTAAATACAACCCAGAGGTCCCTTCCAACCTATATTTTTCTATGAACTTTTATCTATTTTGAGAAAGTATGTTTGTCATAAGAAGAAGTGTAAGTAAAGCCAGAATACCTTATCATAATCTGGTGAGGGCTGTTTTGGGCAGAAGAGGCCCAGGCAAAAATGAATACCTGAATGTGAGTTTTCGATGTCACAGGTTAACAGCTGTTCCACCTGCACACCCCCCCCCCCCCCCATTTTCCCACAGAAACATCCAGAACTGACAAATGAAGATTTCCAAATAAGAAAATACTTTGAAAAAAATACTCTTACAAAGGTCTGTTATAGTGATGCTCTATGCTATATTTTTTCTCTCTCTCATCTATAGGAAAGTTCAGAAAGTATATTCCTTACTTTTGTTTGTTTGTTTTAGTAAAGTATCAATTGTTTTGAAAATCTCCAGCAATTGTGGCAGAGGAGCCAAGCCTATGTGTCTTTGTGTAATATGGGATTCCTATCCCAAGTCTCCTCCCCATCTAGTTGACACTCAGACACAGTCTGAGAAATTCTCAACTTATTAAGCCCTACTCAGCCCAAAACTGTGTACAGAATAGACCTCAGTAGCAGCAATTTGTGTATTTGAAGGCAGGTCATTTGCAGAAGCACAGGACTGGGCAGAGCAGAATTTTCTCCCTCAGACCCCTTCCTCAGGTCTTGGTAGCACCATGTCATGCAATGAAGAGGAATAATTGTGTCTTTGACAAGCTCCGTCTATAGACAATACCCCACAGAGAAGCTGAGACTTCATACCATCCATGGCTGCTGGATAGACACATCTGTGTGCCTGCCCATCTGTGTCTTCAGCAAATTTCACTTAGATGGATGAACTCATTTTCACTAATGAGATGTCAATCAAAAGCTTAGGAAATGAAGGAAATGCTGAACTGGTTCAAAAAGTCTCTCTGATCACTGTAAAAGTGAACGACCTTGGAGGTGCTTGTAATCAGTAGGGCATTATCATACGCACTGGAGCTGTGTACTTACACCTTTTGCTGGGGCACTGTATGACCAGCAGTGCCTGCCGCATGGTGGCTGGAGAGAGCTTGAGCTCTCAGCAGCTGCCTGCATGGTCACGGTTACCTCCCAGACACCCAAGAGTGACGGGCTCACACCTCATGGGAAAACGCAGCATTGCGATGCAGGCTGGTGACCTTTCCTAGTGAAGGACCTCCAGCCACTGCAGGTCAGATTCCACTTTGTCCCCATCCTCATGCATGAGCTGTCTTCTACCCTTGCCTTTAATGAGCCTTCTGTTAGGAGAGCTTTTTGTATTTGAGTGAGCTGTTTGAGCGAATCTGAGATACAGAAAGTAAACAGTGACTGTATCTCAGGAGCCTCTTTCAAGGCTACAGGATGAACAAACTGTGGTAGCAAGCAAAGAAGAAACTACTGTGCATGTTCCCCTAATTGCAAATCCCTCTTGGCTGTCTATCTCAGGACCAATATCTGTAAGGAACAGCTAGTAATGGCAAATGGTTATGAGAAACTGGAACTTGCAGTTTGGTCTTTTAACATATTTAATTCTTAAATTGATTTCAGAAGAGAGCGAATATTTAAGATGTCTCATTGAAACAGGAGATGATGCTTTTCAGTTTAGCAAATCTTCCTCAAAGGGTTGTATGAGGATTAAAAGTTAATACTACTCTTTTAAAATATATGGTCTCATTACTACCATCCTACTGTAACTGAAATATCACACATTTTACATTCATTGGGATAACATACAGCACAACAATTTGTAGCTGCTTTAACAATCTAAGAAACTCAAACTGCAAAAATCAGCAGCTAATGCTGCACACCAAATAAAATAAGCAATAAATCCAGAGTGAAAACATTTAAATGGCAGGCAAAGCACACTGTAAAAAAACTCTGTGGGAATAAAAGAAAAGGCTTTGAACTCCTGTGAGTGATAATGGATTTTAAAGTCTTAATGCTGATACCTTGGCTAATAGGGCAACAGCCCTTGAAAGCATAGGTCAGCTTTCCACCTGCCTAACATCATGTGCCCAGCCAATTCTTATCCTTTATTTCCCTGGTGTTGTAAAGCTGATGAGGGACAGAAGCTGATTGAAGACTGTAGTGCCCAGTTTTTCAAAGACCAAATGTTATTTAATGTCCAGTTGGAAATCTGTGTGTGGATTTAAGCCTAGGCTGGTTCTTTAATAATTGCTATGGCTGTTATGTTTGCTCAGAAAGAGGTCAATCCAAGGCTTGTGTTAGATTCCGAAGTCAACTACAGTAGCATTAGAACAGATTTTGTTTATCATTGTAGTTATAAAAAGTATTTTTTTGGTTTTTTTCCAGCCTGTAGGGCTATCTAAAGTGTGACAAGGGATGTTACTTAACAACAGCCAGAGGCCTTTGAGGGAACAAAGGCTGACTGATTAAGCTTAACTTGCCATTTTCTGATGAATTCTTTTGAACAAAAAGTAATTCAGGCATGTGGTTAATGATAGTTTTGAAGGACACCATGGGAAAATATGGGGAAAGTTAGAATTTTATTAGAGTTATAGATTCAAAAATAGGAGATTGGAAATCAACTGGAAGGGTGGGTAGAGGGTGCTTTAAAAATAATACAAGTGCTATAAAATAAGCTACAGTTGCTTTGCTTTTTATAAGGCATCTTTATATGTACAGTAATGAAAAATCCTGCTTCAACTTGTTTAGGAAGTAGTAAAATCAGGTGTGAACTGGGTTTTGTGTTCTATGTAAATCTGAGGTTCCAACAATTGACCTTCACTAAGACAAAATTAACAATGTGCAAAATTTCACACAAAAAAAACCAGAAGAAAACCAGGACAAAAATAGGATTTCCCTCTGAAATAGGAAGCCTAGGTTACAAATACCATCTTTACCTTCAGAGGAAGAACTGGGACTCACCAGATGAGAGCAATTTCTCCTACTATATTCTTCAAGGAAACCTGATTGTTGCCGTCACAGACTTTTGCTTTTCACTAATTATAATTTTCCAATGAAATACAGTTTTTCTTGTTGCCTGTGTTGAGTCTGAAAAGAGTGGAAGGGGGTGTGAGTAATGGTGACAGGCCATCACCACAGTAGCCCTCATGAGGATATGCCAGTGTCATACAAATTAACTAACGTCCGCTGATCACACAGAAGTGGCAGGTATGATCAGTTCAAAGAAGGTTGAAGTATCATACAGGGAAATTAAAACAATCATAAGTGCTGGAGAAGCAGCAATGGGATGCAATCCAGCAGTTCAAAATGCAAAGTCACATGCTTTGGGCCAATAAGGAGTTCTGCAATGGCTGGGAACATGACTTGGCAGGAGAAAGAGGTAGACATAGCAACTGATCATAGGAAAACTATGAGTCAAAACATGACTGTGTTATATCAGGGAAGATATTTTCATTGGGTAAAAGTGAAGAATGTAATAGCCCTGTACTAGACTCTCTGAGAACTCGTCTGAAATACTGACTGCCATGCTTGTTACACTTCTGCAAGAAACATGCACTCAAACTGTCTAAGATTCAGTGAAAAACTGTTAGTTATGATAAGAAAAGCTGTAAAGAATCAGGCTAAAAGCATATGCAATGCAATAGCCTGTGTCTGATGGTGACCAAGAGTAAAAGCTTAACAAAGAGTGTAAGATAGTGTAATCATGTGTAATAGTTCCCCCAAACACTGTCAATCTTCAGCAAATTTCAATTTAAAGGCTTCCTGAGTAAGAAGCGTTATCTTTGCATTTAATATCTTCAGATTAGTTTTTCCTCCACTGGAATTCCTCCCATAACTTCTTTTGCTCTCTTTGCTTGCAGTTTGCTTTCTGAACCAATGTGAACTTGCAGCATCCTGTGGCAGCAGGGACTTCTGCAGTCGCAAGGTGTGGGAAAACCATCACCTTCTACTTCTTTGGAAATTGATCCTTGTTATTTCTTCTAATGCCACTAATTCTTATTTTTAAGAAGACAATGAGCAATCATTCCCTGTTCATTACTTTCTCCCTAACAGTGATCTAGGAAATGGAAGTGCTTGTCTTACACCAAGACAGCTTGGCTTGTTAGTTTTAACACAATTAAGGATGAGAGAACATGACTGAGATCTATAAGTGGGCATCGGGCTATACACCAGTGAAGAGCAAGAGTGGTTTCAGCTAAAGAAAAATTTTGTTCAGGGAATAAAAGAATATTGAGAATGAATAAATTTAATTTGAAGAGTAGAAGAAAGTTTATAGGCTTGAGGTCTGGGATAGTCTTCTGATTGTGGGTTGGCTTCAACTGAGCTATAATTGTACAAATAGATCTATTACTTTTCAAGAAAACAGTTTCACTTTTTCCTAGAAGCCTAGGAGATCAGCTGCATCAGGCATGTTAAATTTGCCCAAATGGAAATGGCTTGGCTAGCATCACTTCAGGTTGCCTTTGAGTCTCTTGTCTGAATAGTTGTGACCCATTTATAAGAGGATCAAGCATGGCCTTCTACTCATGTCTGCAAAGGTACCTGAATGAATGACCCAGATGCTTTAATCACTCAGACACCCTCCTCCTTGGGGAGGCTGGAGAGAATCCTGAATCATTTAAAGACAGAGCATACAATTCCATAGAATTAATTGATTTAAAAAGTCATATAATATGATGGCAGAGGACCCCACTTGATGAGTTGGGAAGGCTCTTCCCAGTCCCTGCCCTATTTTGGAGAATGAAAAAAGTAGTTTTAAGTACCCACTCAATTCCTGTCACTGCAGGACTGTAATTTAACACTATATCTCCCCCCAATTTTATCCCCTTTAGCTCTAAAACCTCTTCTGATGGAGTTTTGTTCCAACACTTCCCCCAGAGGACTCTGCTCTCCTGTCTAATAAATTTCACAGTTAGGAAGCTTTCTCTGATGATTTGTCACTCACAGCCACATAAGAACGGATAAGGAGCTGGCTTCAGATGTCAGAGATGAAGCGTACTTATGTACATGGAACAGTCCCGAAAGGAGTGAGATGAAGGACTACTGCAAATACCAGCAGCATGGTTACCTTTGCTCACCTTTTATATAGCAGGGATCTAGCAAGAAATGTGAAGGTGTGAATTTCAGCACTTATGAAAATGCCAGATTTACAGCCTTAAATAGCAAAGTCTTCTGCCTCTTCACAAAACAAATATAGCAGGATGTCCACTGTGAGAGTTTTCTCACAAGTAGGCGTCAGCCTGAGGGTGAAGTGTGGTGACTAGGCACCCAAACTTGGGAAGAAGTGGTCTTTCATCCTCTGACCTACAGAAATTGAAGCAGGGTCACCAGTTTATTGCACTGTTGATGTTTGACATGGATCAAATGAAAACACTTGGTTGTTATCGATATGGGTTCACTTTAACATGGCAATGGAAGATTTCCTTTCCAATTACTAGTCACTGAAATCACCCTGTCACCTGTCAGTGGCTTTAAAAACAATGTCATGGAAGGTGATTTGGGCTGAGATGTCATCTATAAAATATTTATTATAATGAGATATATGGGTTTCAGTCACTTAGTGCATCTTGTGGTAGCTGCTAGATGGGTTAAAGACCAAATTACTCAATCCTAATGGCATACACAGTTCTTGCACAGTATTTTTATTGCTAATTACTTGGTGGCATTATATTCGCATAAAATAAGACCAATATGGACATGGCTTTTTGGGCAGCCAGTTTGGACCTCTCCTGTGTAGCTCTTTACCTTGTCAGCGGAGGTGAATCACCAGTTGAAGCAAGATCCAAACTGAAGCTGGTGTGTTTAATTACCCTTGAAAAATGGAAAGGTCAAAATAGGACAGGACTGACAAAGTCAACTGAGCCTCTGGACAGAGTCCAAGCTTCAGTCCTAACAACTGTCGTCTCCTTGTTTCTTCTTTTGGAGGAGTCTACCCTTAAGTGTAGTTGTAAGAATATAATCACACTGTACATTTCTGTAGTTCTCTGTTTTTCTCTTTTATTTTCTCTCTCCTTCTTTCCCTCTTCCCATATTCCCTCTTTCTTCCTCCCTCTCCCCCCTCTCTCTCTCTCCTCCTCTTTTGCTGTCTTTTATTTTTGCTACCATGTGAGAACTTTGAATTTTCTTTTCTATTCTATTCTATTCTATTCTATTCTATTCTATTCTATTCTATTCTATCCTATTCTAATTCCTACCCATTTTCTATTTTTACTATTTTTCTGACAGGCTCACTGTCAGGGTTCAGAGAGGCTTGGCTGCTCTTTGGGGCTGGGGGCCATGGCAGCTCTCCCAGGGCAGCAGGGCAGGACCTCACAGCCAGGGCCCATCCCACCACCAGCCCCCAGCCAGGAGCAGGGCAGGCGTGGGGAGCAGCTGGAGGAAGCCCCAGTCCTGAGCATCAAGCACCTCCCTGGGGATGAGGATAGCCAAGTCCAGACTGGAACATCAGCCTGTGGGTGGGGGGTCAGGATCAGGCACAGTGAGGGAATCCAGGATGAGACACAGCCCGAGGTGGCAAGGCAGGTCTATGGGCTGGCACTGAGCTGTCCCCCAGACCGAGCAGCAAGACCCCCAGTGGGGGGGGGGGGGGGGCTCTTATAGCCCTGCCACATATTCATCACATAGATATTATATATGGACACACACATACATACAATCTATACATCATAACATTTTGCATGTGCACATCTGGTGCATAAATATACACACAGAGAGAGGCACATTGATAGAATCAATTAAATGCTCTCTCTGTAACACTCAGGTTTTGCTGATCGTTAATCACAGACGCCTGATATCTTTTTATCTCAAGTCAAAGATTCCCAGTCTCCTTTATAGCAATCAATACACTGGGATCATCTCACAAAGTCCATGGATTTTTATTCCAAAGATCTGACAGGACAATAACTGTATGACTCTGACCCATGTAAGAGGCTTTGGGTAATGCACATGTAAGACTGCTTGTATTCTATCTATAATTCATTTGCAGCTCGATCTCTTGGGGGAGTGGGGGGAATCATGGCAGCTGTTTAACAACCCACAGTTACAACAGAAAGTAAAGGGAGCTACAATTCAGCAGAAACATCATGTAAAGATTGTGCTCACTGGACCAGGGAATCTGGACTAACATTCTTATTTTTGTGAGAAGTGTTGGGGGATTTTTAATGACTGTAAGATCCTTGACTTTACAGCTCAGTCAGAAATACAATAGCCATAATAACATATTGTAGTGATAGTATTCTTACAACTACAAAGTTTTAAGGATGTACAAAAGGAAAAGTTAGTGTAGAGAAGTAATATAATTTATTAGACCAACAGAGACACCTGGGAAAAAAGCAGACAAGCTTTCATGCACAAAGGCCTTACTGCAACTGTCAAACAGAGAAAATAGATGTGAAGCTAAGTAGGGCAAGGTGTAATTGCTCTGAGTTTAACATTATTATGTTAATTGTTTGAGAGAAAAGGCGTCTGATAAAAGCGAACTCCTATGGGACAGAGCGGGATGGGTTATTACTGCCCTGGCAACCGTGTGGGCATCAGCATGTGGTACATGTGCAAAATGGCTGTGCTGAACCATGTCCAAGACGTAAACACAAGAGTGTAGCTCAAGCTAAGAGATTTCTGCAACACATTGCTCTTTCCTAACTCTGTGTCCCCTAATTCCCACAGAGACAGCCCTTTGGGGGAATAGGCTGGGGGTTTTGTTTTTTGGGGTTTTTTTGTGTGGTTTTTTTTGTTTGTTTTTTAATACTGATCTTTTCAGCCTTCCAGTTCATGGGCAGAGAGCAGAAAATACCAGCTTTAAGTTGCAAGATATTGTGACACTTCTACATGGAGTGAGGATTGCTGCATCTATGGATACAGTCAACAAATCATTCAATTTTTCTGTTGTCAGCAACATTGGAACGCACTCGAGGGAGCTGGGAAATCAATTGTACTGAGGCTCAACTCCTTCAAACAAAATGAATAAAAAAAGAAAGATTGTGAGGATAAACTTAGAAGGACTATTCCAAGATTATTTGCCCTCTCCCCTTAATCAAGACTGGCAAACATTCCTTAAAAATGACAGATGTTTTTGAGTGATAAATATTTAGAATGGACAGAAAAAGCTGCAGGGATTTTTTTCTTAGCATTCTGTTGTGCTAAAACCTGAAAATTCATTGGAAACTGGTGACAAAGGCCAGAAAAGATTTAATAAAATGGAAAGGTCTGAGAAGCCAACTTTTCAGTGATTTTTTTTTTTTTTTCATACAACTGAGTTAGTCAATCATAGGGTGCCTTTGTGGAGCTATAATCAGTGAAAACTTCTGTTATCCAATAGGTCGCCTTTTCCTTTTAAATTTATTGCTTCATTAAAAACAAACAAACAAACAAACACAAAGTGACAGATGACATAAAAATGACATGGAACCAAAACCACCAGAGTTTTATGTATCAGACTTCAGATGAAGCATATATGGTCAAGTGGTGGATTCTTTTCTCCAGTCTTCAGGACACAGATGCAAGGCTGCCTGTCTTTCTGAAAGACATGCTCAGGTTCATCGATACCTATTTCCTCTTGTGTTGGACAGGTGTCCTCTTCTGGAATTGAAGTTGGGGTGGCAAACCAATGTCTCCTCCTCTGCTTCATGGCTGGGTGGGTGTATGCACACACCACAGAGTGCCTGTGGCATGCAGAGAATCCAGCACATCCTTAACGTGTGACTAGTCGGTGTGCCCTATTTTGGATACACATGGGTAGACAGCAGTTGGACACATCCTTGCATGCTCCTTGCCTGAGATTCAGGGAATTAAGGATGGGGGTGGGGTTGCCAGGAAGATGCTGCTCCTTCCAGAGCTATCCATACAGAACAGGATGTGCAGAAAAAGACTGCAGGTCTGGTGGATGATGAGTTCAATGTGAATCTGCAATGTGTCCTTGCAGCAAAAGCCAGCTGCACAGAGAGCAAGAACATAGCCAGCAGGTCAAGGGAAAGACTTATTCTCTTCTATTTGGCACTTGCGAGACAGCATTGGGAGTCCACTATGGGCACTGGCACAGGCACAAGCACAAAAAAGACATTGACATACTGGGGCCATGTGTGTCAGCAGCTGGGGCACAGGACATGGCAGAATCGGCTGAGAGAAGTGGGTTTGTTCAGCCTGGGGAAGGGAAGGCTAGCTAACTATGTAACGGGAGGGTGTGTAGAGAAGACATAGCCAGACTCTTCCTAAAGATGCACAGCAATAGAAGAAAAAGGAAACAAATTCTACTTGTAACACAGGAAATGCTGTCTCAATGTAAGGGGGGGGGGGGGAAATCACGATTGGGAGTGGTCAAATAGCGTCCCAAAAATACAGTGGCATCTCCATTCTTTGAATAACCTGCTCTTCCTGGACTTCCTTTGAGCAGGAGGTTGGACTAGAAACCTCCAGACGTCCCTTCCAAACTGACTTTTTTTGCAAACCTGTGATATAACCCTCTCCCAAGTAACTGCTGATATTACTGAAGATCCAGCTGTGGACTTCTTCCTAATCACAATTTTTCCTGGATGTCAATGTTTTTGCCATATGATAGGAGAGGAAAGAATAGTGGACACAGGGCAGGGTGTACTTCCAGAAGTAAATCTCATATCTGCAGCTTGGTCCCTGTGCATGTCTAGGGAGACCTTGTGAAAGTTAGTGGAACCATGGTTGGTGGAGCTGGTTGAACCATGAGTTGTTCTGTTCAGAGCTGGAATCCTGGTGGGGATTTCTGTGTATCTGAAATGGAAATGAGTCAAAGGCTCACCACAGTGAGGGGTAAGTCAACCCCAGGCAAAACCAGACCTTCCATTTTTTAAATGGACCCCCCTCAAATGTGTTTGTGTTGCAATGACTCAGTGAGTTACTGCAAGTCAGCTGAATGGGCGTAGCTGACCCTGCTCTGACTGCAAGGTAAACTCTTTTGACACTTATGGTGGTTTAGACTTATGTGTTTCACCTTTTTGTTGGTCTGGGTCTGCACACAGTTGGTTGTGGGAGTTTAGCTGAAACACCATAATCCATTAAAGTCCTGTGAAGTAGATAATATGCTCCTATCCGAAGAGGAAGAAAATGCAACATATAAGCTCAGTGCTCTGCAACAGTCAAAAAGATATGGGGAAGAACCTGGAGTAACACAGACCATGCTTCTAAGTGGCTGCAAAAGTACCACAGGCTCCCAGATCTTGGATGCTGTATTTGGTTTTTTATCCTCACAGAGGAAGCAGTACAACTAGAAAATGTAACACATATGAACTAAATAATAAAATAGCTTCCCCAGGAGAAGAGATGATGTAGGCTATCAATCACCAGCTTGAAAAAGAGGTGTTCGCAGGGGTGGTAAGAGAGAAGATGAAAAGGGTTAGGTAGGCTAGATGGATCTTTGACCTTAGGCACTGGGACTATTTGTATGGTCTTACTGGCCACACTGAGCGCTGCTCTTCTCCGGATGCCTTCTGGTTCACAGCCATGAAACTGAGAGCAGAATCAAGGGATCTCTGCTTTGTGGTACTTGTCTGAACTCTGCCTTGAGTCCTTTCCAAGTTTTCCACCTGCCTTTGCTCAACCCCAGGGAAACTGATGGCTCTCTGCCAACCTTTGTCAACAGCATGTGCAAGGGCAACATTTGCAAGACAAAATGACCAGCGTAAGATTTCTCGGTAAAGAAGAAGAGGGGTGCTTTATTAAAAGGTCTGTTCTGCATCTAAGAGGTTAATAAATATTCACTAAGACTCATCAATGTCAAGACTAAAACCAAACAGGAAAATGGCAATCTCTTTCTCCTTTGTAAAGGAACTTGTTGAAATAACTGCCTAAGTCTGCCCTCTGTTTACTAAAACGGCTTCGGAAATCTCTAAATCCATTTATCCTGAGGATTATCATCATCTGGTTTCCAGACAACATTCTCATTTCCTCCAGTGAGGTTTTTTGATACCTTAGGCCATTAGCTGTGGTATTGATCTTTCCTTAATACGTGAGATTTCCTACAGCAAAGGCAGCTCTGCATCTAAAAAAACCCCAGCCAAACCTGTTTTATCTGAATAGCCAGAGTAGCATTTTGTTAGAGACAAAATTTAACGTTCTTTAGCTTTTGTTTATAATAAATGTATCAGGGCAGGCTCTGAATACATCCTCTGCGGAATAGACTGAGCCTGTTATCAGCCACTTGGGGAAATTCTGTTCCAGAGACAAAAGCTTGTGACATGCCAGTCCTTCAGCTGCTAGTGCTATGGCTTGACCCTGGGGAAAGAGATAATGGGCAGCACTCAGGAGTGCAGCCTCTGAGATTTTACCCGGCACTTCCTGCCCCAAAATCTACCCTTTTGACAAATCCTGTGCAGCATTCCACAAAAAATTAGTAACCAAATCCCTTATTATTCATCCCACATCACCTGACGGGAATGGTGCCTCTAATAGAAACGAAAGGAAGAAACCTTAAGCAAAGGTCTGATAAAAGAAATCAGCACACCTTTACTCCTTGTTTCCTCTTTACAGTCCTGTTTCCCCTTTTGTCTTCTACTTACTAGACAATGTTGGAAGCCCACAGTTACTCCTCCATTTAAGGAAGACAAGCCAGTAACTTTGGAAAGAGGGAGATGGAGGCACCTGGGAAAGGAGGCCAGGGCATTTGGACCATTAGTAGCTTGGACAGGTGGGAATCTATTGCTTCTTCTTCTGAACTAATTGGAGCTTGTTGAAAAGCTTAGGTTTCAAAGAAAATGTTTTCCCTGTAGCTGTAATCCCAGAGGCAGAGAACAGAGAGTTAAATTCATTAACCTTAACTTCTGGGATGAACTTCTTTTCCTTTTTGTTCTGCCAGAATCTGTATATAAACAAGGCTTATGCCTCCCACCCCCAATACCATGACCTTCAGCAAGTCTCTCTCTCTGTGCTAAACTTAAGTGTCACCCAGCCCCATAGAGAGTTAATAGGAGGAGGGAGGTTCCTCCAAACATTGCAAAAAAAAGTTGACTAAAAATGTCTATCATGGAATAGGAAAAAAATTCTTAGAATTTTCTTCCTGCTACTTTGGACTTCTTTTGGTGCTTGAAGCATAATGTTCAGCAGTTACAGAGAAGTATGATTTAGAATTTTTATATGAACATCAGAAGAGCCCTTCAATGTACGAAAGTCTTCATTAACACCAAGGAGAACTCATTATGGCCAAAAAATTCAAATTCATGTGCCTTAAGTAAGAATAAGTATATACTTTATCAATTTTTCAGTATATCTGAGCACCTGCAGATAACATTTAAGATGAGTTCATTACAGGAACCTAAATATGGATTAAAGGATTAGTTTTAGACATTAAATTCTGAAAAGTTTAGCTTATGTAACTTACCAGGGCCACATGGCAAGTTGTTGGATTTCTCTTTATATGTAGAATCACAAACGTTCTTAAATAGGAGGCAGGATGCAGCAGAGGTTCCAGGTTTGTCTTCCTTGTTTGCCATGAACTGCTTCTTCCAGAAACCCAATAAAGAATGAAAAAAAATAGGACTTGGTTTTCTTTCTTAAGTTTCTTTCTCAATTGTATTAACAAATAGGAGTGATCCTGCAGTATAACAAAACAAAACCCCAACAAAAAATCCCCAAACAAAACAGTCATTTAGGCCATAGAGAGATGCTCAGTGTTCAAACACCTCCACCAGTTGATGATATTATCATGTTCAGCTGCTATTTTGCCCTCTGAATTTGGAACTCTCTTTTCCTTTTCCTTTTCTGCAAGCCCTTCAGCTCTGCCAGCAAAATGAGTCCTGTGAACACTCCCTAACTCAAACAGTAAAAATAGGTGATTAGAGTTATTTTAGCTAGTTTTGGTTGAAGAGGATGTAACAGTGCTGAAATGGGGGTGGAGATCAAGTAATTTTTGGCTAGGAACAGTAACAGCTTCAACACAGAGAACAGAAAATTTGGAAGAGGACACTACTTTTATGAGATGAACATACTGAGTTCAACCTTACAGCCCTCAAACTAATCACCCTGAGATAAAGCAAGTGGATTTTAACTTTTCTTTAAATAGTGAAGATAATCCGGTAGTGATTTAACAGTAAATGTCATAGCAAACAGATTCAGGACTAGAGCTCAGCCAAACAAGCAATGTCCTTTCACATGCAGTTTCACGTGGCAAATCACCTATTAAACAAATACCTATGCTTTTCTTAATTAAAAGTTTCTGGCTTTCTTCTTCTTCTTCTCCCAAATTGTGCCAGTAAAAACTCTGCATTTTTGGAAGTATATCTAGTTATACGCAATACCAGTCAGGGTCAAAGATCTTCTTTGCTGTTATTTTGAGCCCACTTGCAAAACAGGAGCTGCACAAAATGTCAGCTCGCTTGTGGCCTGTGAAGGCTGTATTCGAGCAGCACTTCAAAGAGGCAGCTTGGGGGAAATTCGTTCTCAGCTCACTGTGGGGGCCTATGTGATTCGCAAAGCCCCCGTCGGCGCTGGCGACAGCTACGTGGCCAGAGCTGTGCATGTCTCTATGGGAAATAAGGCTCTAAGATTTCACACAAATTAAGACTTCCTACTTCAGGCAAAGTTTGGATACCTGTTACAAAATCAAAGCAGCTTGTATCCCCTTTGTTATGCAAATACTATAATAAAGAAGGCTGGAGTGGCAAATGTGGTCAGCAAGTCATTTCCCATCACAGTTACCTGCTTCTAGCCTTAAGTGGTCCGTGAAAATGTTACAGCAAAACACCACGAAGTTCTTAGTATAATAGCCTAGAACAAACATCTTTATAATTAGTAAAGTGAAATTCAGAAGACGTGAGGTAGAATCATGTTCCTTTGAAATATATGGTTCCATTAAGATAAAATAAAATATTTACAGAAATTAGATGAGGTAATGAGAATTTCGTTTTGGAGAAAACTCATAAAATACCAATGATATCAGGGCACAATTTCCTCTCTTTTTTTGGAACCAAAATTTCCAAAAGGAAATATTTTTGAAAGAAAAAAGGTGAATTAAAATAACTTATGACACAAAATAAAGATGTTGGCAAAAAAATTTCAATTTTCTAGCTAAAAAGGAGTTTTTTGATCACCCCAAAGCAATCTGGTTTTGGAGGAAGAGGGAAATCTGCTTTCAGTGAGAATATCTATGGCTTTATTTTGCATCAAACTGAAATAAATTTTATTATCAAAATTCCTCACAGACGAGAAATATTCCCTTAAAACAGACCTGTGTTACATGGACATGACTAGGAGTCTGGTGATGGCTGCAAAGGAAGGGTTATTTCTGGTGGATAAATTCTGCAGTTTCTTTGTTGCTCCTCTGCAATTAGGGGCCCTGAGTGATGAGTGGAGACAACTTATCTTGAAAAGCTGATAAGGTTATCACTGCCAGTTTGCTGTCCCCTTCCTCCCTTCCCCCTCTGCCTTACTTTACCTTCATCCCACTCACCAATACCTAAACTACTTTTCTAACAGCTCCAGGACTACAGGGCAGAATTTTAAGGAAAGTAAAGTTGGTGATGAGTTTCCATAAAAAGTAATGCTGATGGCTCCAGTGATGAGGAAGCCTAATGGATGAACAGCTCAGATGTCTTGCTGTGAAGGGCAGAGGGGGCTGCCAGAGGCAGGACTTTGTCTGTTGGCATCTTAACTGCCAGATTTCAGAACTGCATATAAAAATGCAAACCCTGATGCAGCCCCTGGCAGCTTCTTGGAGTTGGTCTGATTCACACCAGCCTACAACACGCTGAAGAAAAGCTTTGAAGAGCAGGGAATGATGGTCTTGTAGGGAACAGGATCAAACCAGGTAGGATTTAGGAACAAGATCTATAAATTAACTGTACATTTCAATAGCTACAGTAGAAAAGATGAGGCAATAAAAGCAAGTGGTAGCTAAGGAGTTAACTGTGGATCCCATATGGCATATGTCCACTGCATTAGGAGCAGACTAGGATTGAAGTCTGCTTAGACAGACAGAGAGAAAATGTAGAGAATGGCACTAAGGGGAGCAAACGGAAATTCCCATCTTTTTTAGTGACTTTACGCTGCCTACGTATAAGTGACAAACTTCTCTACACATCGGCTTTCCTGACTGTGAAATATGCAGTAAAACTGAGCCAAATGTGGCTGTAGCATTACAGCAGGACCTCTGAGACAGGACTTTGCACACATCAGGGAGTGTGGGTTGGCCAGGGTTTGTAATAGCAGTTTTTGGAAACCCAGCATTGGAAGACAATGACAATTTGTAGACTGCAACTTGCTTAAAAGTCCTCAACTAGAGAATGTTACTTGACAAATATACAGTATTTTTGTAGCTTCTGGGGGCTGCAAAAAACCTGAATTTTTTCAGCCAGACCAGATGCAAAACTAGGTGAGTTTTTGGAAGCAGAGGTTGTCCAGAGAGGCTGTGCATTTTCCATCCTTGGAGGTTTTTAAGGCTTGACTCACTAGACCCCCGAGCAAGCTCCTCTGATCCCATAGTTCACCCTACTTTGAGTAGGAAGTTGGGTTACAGTGTTCCTAAGGTCTTTTCTAGGCTGAATTATCTTATCATCCTATTTTTATTTTCCAGTACCAATTAAAGCAAAACAATACCAAATTATGAGCAAAAGAATTTATGCAATTACTTACTGGTCCCTTAGTATTGCTTATGAGTGCACAAACATAAAAGATCCCCCTGTCCCCTAGAGGATCTAGGAGATGGATCTAAGGAGATCATGCCTTATATGCGGGGCATGATTCTTAAGGGGTTTAGCAGGTATCAATCCCCACTTAGTGCACCAGTAAAAGACACAAGGCTTTCTACTGTGCTTGTCACGCCTCCCTTACACACTCCCTTCTGCCATTTGTAACTCTTACTGTAAGATGTAGCAAAGTCTTCATTTCACCTCCCTGTCAATATTTATTGTGCACACCTAACTTGAAGGTTTTAAGATAATGAAATAAATTTCTTGCCTGAATTCATCAAGTCCGATATGTCTGCAGCATACAGTTTGAATGCAGAATGATGTAAAACTGCCATAGGAGACAGTAAAATAGATCAACCTTTGTGTAATTGAATGATCAAGTTCTCAGTCATAGCAGTGATGCCAATGGGCAAAAGGGATTGTGGCCTCCCAGCTCCCTCAGCAAAACCCTTTTCTGGCAATCACGTGGCTTCAAAGTTGGCTAATGGCAAAGATTCATCAGCAAGTGATCTTTGTTTTCATACTACTACATAAAACATGTAAGATGCTTGTGGAAGATGTCATTTTAAGGAATGCATCCACTTACAGGAGCAGCTCTTATAAGTGAAGATAATTTTAGGTTTTAGGATTAGAAATGGTTTGCTATGCTTGAACTGCAAGTAGTGACTTATGGTTATTGCCTAGAAAATGTAGTTCACCTGGAAATAATTATCTTAAGATTGCTTAAGTATCACTGGCTAATGTGAACAGAGTCTTGATTAAGGCAGTTTTAAGGAGGTGCATTGCAAGGTATGGAGATTTAAAGGAAAACGGTGTTTTCCCAGAGCTGTTCACATATATCTCATAATCAGTCAGACCCTCCTACTCCCTCCAACATCATTTTGATACCGATGAATTCATTTACATAAATTATTAGATATTGAGTGGGGAGACAGAGTGAGAAAAAGAAAGTAGGGGAAGTGTCTCTGGCATTTCCTCTGGGATCAGTGGGGGAGGCTACCAGAAGGGAGTTGAAAACTGGGACAATTTAAATTAGTCATTGGTAACTGAGAAAGTAGAACAATACCCTAGACGCATAGTGAAATGTGGAGGGAAAGGGAAAGAAATCTCTGGATAACTGTACAGATACAAAGATGTTCCTGGGCCTGCATTAGCAGAGATTTCTCAAGTCCGTAACAGCTCAAAGCATGTATCAGATTTAAGGGGGAAGAGAAACAAAACTGAAAGCTTTATTATTATTTTCATGTGTTAGCCAAAACAGGGAAAGGTATCTTGCCTACCACGGATCAGCATAAAGGAACTCCTACATGGACGAAGGGAACCATTTTAAACAATTCAGTTTGATTGCAGATGTCGACATCCCAGGCGAATTTGTAGTCTTGGGGCTGGAGTCTTACTCATGCTCTACAGAAATGGAGAGAAGCCAAACACATCAGTGTCACATTGAAACCAGGGCCCTGGGGAAGCAATCCCTCTGGAGAAACTCCCACTGGGTGCTGGTACCACGAATCATGTGTGGTTTATACTTGTGCTCTGGTTACAGCTAGTTGGGAATTATTTTTAGCTTTCCATTCAGAAATGAAAATTCATCAAAAATGCTTTCCTTTATTTTTTCTCACTCCCCTGGAACTTAGATGCTTCAGTGGAGCAGATCCTCTCATAACGTTTCTGAACAAAACCAGAGAAACAGAGAACTGTCCAGAATAACCAAGATAGTAATGATACCAGCTGGAAACTAAGTTTAAAGGTACCTCACAGTCCAGTGCTGTAAGCAGGCAAGTGAAAAACTGAACGAAGATCCCTTCTACACCCAGTTTGGCCTATTGGTTATTCTAGTTAGTGCAGTGCTGTGTTGTGTCACCATGGGCAGCTGACTGCTGATTTGCAGTGTTGTAGCGCATCACTTGTCTGAAGAGTCTCTTCTAGCCAGTTCTTAGCTGGAATCTCTTGATTTGGTTATATCTGTTTTTACTCAGGGTTTGACTTCAAATAATGCCCCCACCCAAAAAGGAGGGGGGGGGGAAGAGGGGGCTGGGGGTACTCTACATCAACACACAGACTCAGTAATTCACAGATTTATAGTTTCTCCTTCTGGTGATTCCTTCTCAAACACCCAAGAGGACATGAAAACTGCTAAGTGCCTATAGTCCCTTCTTTATATTTATGATCCCTCTAGCAAGGCTCTACATTGCAACTGCAATATTTTGCATTTTTTATCCTCTTCTGCCTGTTGTCTGATTGTGGTTGTAAAACAGAAGACTGAGGGCTTGTGTTTGACTTCCAACTTCACCTCTGCTGTGTGTAATTACCGGTGTTTTTCAGGCAGAAAGAACACGGGTAAAGTCTCATGTTTGCCTTCTGTTCCACATGAAAGGACATCACACATCCTGTTGTTCATCAGTCAAGGTTATTCCTCTTGGCTGCCTGCTTGCTTCTCCCATTACTTGTGCCTTAAACTCTGCCTTATTCACTTTCTTGTAGCTTAATGTGCCCCTGGTTTCTTTCCTTGCTTTCCCCAGGCTTGCCAAGGTGGCAATGGGGAGAGTTAGCGGCAGGCATGGTGCTTTTTAGTTATCCATACTTCTGACACCCTCTGTCTTACCTGATTTTGGCATAACAGAAATGCCACATCTGTATATACGTGCCCTTATTTTAGACCATGAAATATTTAGGGGTTATACAAGAATTAAAATTAACATTCTGAGTCAGAAGACATAAGTGTAGAGTCAGCAGCTGTGCTCTTGGCATTGCCATCCTCCTGAACCCATGCTGGTTTGGCACTGCAGCAGGGGACCACAAGAACTCTGTGCCAGGAAGGAGTATGGTTTTGAAGTCCAGTTTTGTTCCAAGTCCAAATGAAACCCAACAAAAATATTGATAATCTCCATGAATGAAAAGTTCAGGGAGAAATGAAATACTTTTTGAGAACACACCACCTTTGTTCAGACTTTATTTTTTCAATACACTGCAATCATTTTTTTATAATTTTTTAAATCTTTTTCTTTTCTTTTCTTTTTTTTTTTTTTTTTCCTTTTTGGTCAGAACTAAGCACAGAATGAGAAATGAAAATCCCTTTTTTTCAAATGTCAGAAATGGGACAGGCTGACACTGCTGTCACACCTCTCCCCTTCTACTCCTCCTCATCCCTTCCCAGTTCTTCCACATGAAATTTTGGCAAAAATAGATGAGATTTTACATATGTGAAGTAAGTGATAAAGCACCCACGCCAGGTTCTGATGAAATCTACTGTCATCCCAATCTGACATGACATTGCCAAGCAAGGTGATTGATCTGTAGGGTCTATCTTACAGTGACAACTACAAAGTTGTGAGATCCGGCTACCAACCAGAAAATGCACTGGTAGACTTAAAGCAATGTTTCAGCAAGTCCTAAAGTTTTGCTTAGGCCTGGGGGCCTGTTATCAACTGCGTCTTAGTATCATTGCTGGTTTGATTCACAGGAATAGTGGTGAGACACCTCAGTGTCTAGGGGGCTGCCCCTGTCTCAGGGTATGTTTGTGGTGAAATTTGATGCTTGAGAAAGTGCATGGGAAGAACAACCGGCATAGCAATCTTGCTGCTGGAATGAGTTGCTGTTCCACAGCCAAGTGCCGGTTGGGAATACTGTCACAGTTCTGCACTGCAGAGGTCCCAGTTTGAATACTTGAAGGCTTGAAGCCTTGATTTTCTATTACTTCATATGTCCACAAGCACTTTTTAATGCAAGGGATTAACAGACTGCAATAACTCTTCGTGTGCTTGAAGTTAATCTTCACATAGGCCTGCCTTTTTTCCCATCAGGGTTTCTCAGTGAGAAATGAGCGTACACAGGTTGTGTCGTGTATGTGTAATCAGCCCATCTGTTGCATCCTGGAAGCATCAGCCTTGTAGTGTGAGTGGCCAAGAAGAGAGAAGGCTGCCATACTTATTCTTGGGTCTTCCTGGATGGAAATATGTGCAAACACAGTGGGTGCCATGCAAACATATATGGAGTGAAGCTAGCACCTCTAGGAAGCATTAGTCATGCTGGGCACACACTGTAGGAGTGTTCAGCATATATACTGTGGTCATACCCAGGATCTACCCTGTGTCTACACTGGCAGCACCCTACTTGATAGAGTGACTAGATATCCAGCATTGGAGATATCTTCTCAGTTAGCTGCTGGTCAGCTGGGCTGCTGAGATGACTTCCATCAGCCAAGGTGAAGGAAAGACTAATAAACAGGCATGACATGTGAGAAGCTGTGCAGAGATGCAGGAGTGTAGGAGGGCTCAAGGAGAGCTCATGAGCTATAGTACAACAAACCAATGAGTTTCCTCTGTTCACTGTTGTCAGATTCTCCTCTGACACATCCAGTATTGCACCTTTGTTATTATCTCCCACTCCTGTAATTGATTCCCACTCCTTTTCCATCTTGCCTATCCCATCCTCTTCCCCCAGATTTCTTCTGCCTCCCACCCTGCTGTCCCTTCATGTGTGCCTTTGCTTCTCCCTTATTGCATCTCCTGTCCCTTCTGTCTCTTTCTTTCCTGTGCTGGAAACCAGGCAGCACATCTAATTTCCCCTGGATAACTCCATCCAGAACAGCTTTGGGCACTCTAGATCCTGGGATGTGTTACAAAGCCACTGGAACTTGCTAAAGTCTGTGCTGACCTCTTAGATCTTCCTATCTTGACGTCAGTGTCTCACTGAGCTTTCTCTCAATAAGAAGATGTGCCTTGCTGGTTAGGAAATGCTGGCTTGTAATAATATATTTGAGTCAGATTGTCTATGAGGGACAATCTGTGTGTCTCTGTGTTGAGGGAGTAATTTTGGGAATGGACTTTCTCCCTGCCTAATGCAAGCTAATCTTGCTGCCCCAGACTCCATGGTGAGGTTAGCAGCTGTTTGGCAGTGTGAAGAGTAAGGAGTAACAGTTTCTTCATGGACATTTTGGGATGCTGTGGTTGGAAAACCAGGTCTGCTGATCTGTTCGACTACACATTTGTGGAGTTCCTAGAAGATAGACTTATCTGCCAATGGAGGAAATCTCATCTTACACAAAGCTGTTCTCAAAGTCTTTCAGAAGCAGGTTTTCCCATTGAATATAGCATGAACCAGGGACAGATGTGCCACTGAACTGTTATTGTCACCTTGCACAGCAGTGTACTACCAATCCATGGAGTTTCTCCAAACTCATGCTCATCTGACACTTGCTTTTCTCCCTTGCTTTCATGGCTGCGATGGTTGATGTATACGCACTTTGAATCACCTGTTTCAGGAGGCATCGCTTGACAATTACAAGGGCATCTGTTTTCCAGGGGAAATGGCACAAATTCCCTAAGTGTTTGCTGTGACCCTTTGGCTTCTGACAAATCTGTCAGTCATCCATTTAGAGGGTAAATTGATTCAACATCTTTTTCATATTTTGTTAAAAAGTAACTCTTCTACTCAAATCATTACTGCATTGTCTGTTTCTGAACATTTACATCCTCAGTGCCAGATGGTGGAATTTCCAGAACTTCCTCTGTTACTTCCTTAATAAGAAAAGAACATTTTCAAGATAGAAAATGTGACTTTTTAAGCTTTTTGAAGGATGTTGTTCTCTCCCAGGGAATTTGGGGTGGTTTCTCTACTGCCGGAAGGCAAAGCTTAGTTTCTGTATCTGCAATCAGACAAATGAGGACAAATCAGCTTACCAACAGGCAGTGTTAACTTGGGGAAGGAAGAAAACACACACAAAGGTCATACAGCCAATCCACAATGGGCCCAGAACTGTGTGCATGGGACAATTTCACTAGAGGTTTTTCATCTGTTGGTGCACAGGAAAAGAAAATTGGGATTCTGGAACTCTGCTACTAACTTTGCCAGAAAATCACAGTGAGATGCCAAGAGAAAAACTTCAACCCAATTGCAAAAAAGCTGTGTATCATATAGGTTTTTTGCTGTGTTTTTCTTCTGAGCAACTGTTACTGTGATGTACTAACATGACTGCTGCATTCAGTGTGACTGTAGCTTCAACAGCTTCTCATGTGAGTAAGCATGAGTAGGAGCAATGTTTAATTTCTCTGTGACCATACAACACTTAACAACCTTCTAGCACAGTGAGCAGGAAGAGTTAGCTTTACCCAGTGTTCTGAGATATTTTGGTGCAGGCTGTTGTGCTACAGAGGGTAGGTGTGCACCCTTTCTAAGAAGATGCTATTATTTACATGTTGGATTTAAAAAGACACCCATTAGAAATAGTATGCAGGCACTGTAATGTCAGACTCTCATCATCTCTAGTACCTGTCATTGTTAATCAAATGGTAAAAGGTATTTTGAGAGTCCTAATAGCCACTGGAGTCTATCTCTCCTTCCCCATCCCTACATCTCACCCCCTGCTTCTTTACTTCATTTACAATGCAAAGAAGAAAGTGTTTGGTGACATTAGAGCAGGTATAAAGGTAGGGTGGAACAGGCAGCTCTCAGCAGTGAAGTACTTCCATCAGTGGGGATTACGGGAGAGTGGGGACAGCAGGAAAGGGAAAGATGAAGTGATCCTATTTATAAATGTATTCCCCCACTCCCTGTCTGTACCATGCAGATATCTCAGCAGCGCAGATGGATCTGCATACTGATGAAGACATGGGGCATCTATGAAAAATGCTGGATCTGGCTGAGCTCCCTGAAGGCACAGGGTCTGCTTTCTCTTCTATTAGAGCCCAACTCACTTGCATTTTTCAAAGCTTGGACATGCATGCCAGGTTTTGGTGCTGCTGTTGTGGCTTTGCTTCTGCCTAAGAGCAAAGCCCAGTTTCCACTTCAGCAATCACATAAAAGAGTGCAAAGTGACTGAACAAGAGTCTGAACCTACAAGCAAGAGGTAACTTCAAATCAGCTCATCAGTAGGCAATGTGAATAGGGGAAAATTAGAATCACTGCAAAAAGGCCGTGTAGGATTACCAGCCAGAAAGCCTGGAGAAAGCCAGCTCTGTCAAATACAAGAGATCAGCTTGCTGAGGTGCCTGGAGGATTGTAGAGAAAAATCTGGGCAATTCCTCAAAGCCTAGGCATTGTGCTACACCAGCACTGTGAGAAACATAGCGGAGTTACTATAGTTTCTTTCACAGTGTTTACATCTGACAGTGCCATATGAATATCAGCGAAGTGGTGCAATACCCCTTGGAGGTAGGTATGAGAAATCACATCTTTTTATTACAGACATCAAAGAGTCAAGATAGTTGAGGTTCTTTGGTTCCAGCGTACCAAACAGACAGTGCTTCCTCTGGAGTCAGTGGGATATGTGGATGTCCAGTGTGCCACAATACCAGGCCCTCAGTAACTGGCCTGAGATCGCACTGCAAACCAGTGACAGATCTGTTCAGAGATCAGGACTTGTGACTCTCAGGCCACCTGCTCTTCCTCTAAGATAATCCTACCCTATAGTGTTATGCCAAAGTGTTTGGAGAAGGAAAGTGACTGGAAAGGGTAAGGTCTGTGTTCATAGTCTATGAATTTCCTTAATTAAAGATCAAAGGATGCCACTTGAAGTTTTGGGGGACTGGGATGAAAAGTATTAGTGTCTGAAAAAATGCTAACCCCTCAGAAGTCCCTCTTTAATATGCTAGCACAGATGGAGTGATCTCCTGGAGGCCAGGGCAACAGTGATCCTTGATGAGCTCCTCATATATTTAAGCTTCCCTTAATTCTCTTTCTTATCCATGATGGCCTTAGAGCCCTTTCCAAAATGGGACTTATACCAGTTCCTGGTGAAAAATTTCTGTGCTGCAAGAAACATTGTCACAGCTGACTGCAGTGAGCCAGACAGAAGCCAAAGACCTGGAGACTCAGAAATCTCTTAGGAAATCTTCCTGGAAAGGAGAAAAAGTTGCACTACAGTAAGCCCAAGAAGACACATTAGGTCTGCCTGGCTCATCTGTTGACCCCAGCTGTCAGAGCTGCAAGCTGCTTTAAACTCCACACTTGAGGAAGGACACCTGCTAGAGCAGGGGAGCACCATGTACCCACGGTCCCTCCTTTACATCCCTGATGCTGGCTTCTTCAAGCCACCATCTCAGGACAGAGACATGGCTAACAGCAACACTCCTGTCTTGACTGGCTCCCAGGAACTACAAGAGCAAATCTACCTTTGTAAAGCGAGCCATTTGAAATACCATCCAAAGAGATCTCAAGAAAGGTTTTGATCTTTCCTTCCAAGCATGGATCAGACGTTTCTGCCAGCACAGACTGTTCAGCATGATCAGCATGATAGATATTCCTGCAAGGAATACAATTTTAGCTGTTTTAGTACATATCTGCCATCACCATCTGCTATTTGTTGGCATGAATATGTACTATAAGAAAACTAGGTTCAAGGGGATAAAAAGGGCCTCACCAACCTTTTAGAGTTTCAAGTTCATTCTACAGTTTGGATCTGGTTTTGTTTTAAACATCAGATATTCTCACACAAAGCACAGTATGTCTTCTGTGCTTATGTTCTTACGTTGTCTTTTTTTTTTTTTTTTTTTTTTTTTTTTGTGAGCATTGTTATTGCTAGAGATCTTCAAACAAGGGTACTGTCCTTACAATAAGCACTAGAAACTCAGCTAACTTGGTAAGATGGTCCATACAAGGTGTAGAAAACCTTCCCAACATGAGCAGGAGAGTTTTCAGATGATGTGCTTGAAAAAGTCTCACTGTATTCTTGACCAGGACTTTAGTCTTTCTCCTTCTCTCACGGGGATTTTCTGTCGCAGCTAACCTGAGACAACTAAAGAGGGGCCTGAATAGCAAACCATCCACAGGAATATGAGAGAGATCAAATAACCTCCCCCCCCCCCCCCCGAAATTAATAACGCAGAAGTTTGTTGTGCGGTATTAGTGAGAAATATTTGTACAGTGCTTTGAAGTTAGGAAGCACTATATAAATGCTAAGTATTATTAACTACATGAATCAGTCATCTTCAGAGAAATCTAACACTGTTAAAGATGGGAGAGCAGTCTTTTCCTTTCTTAATGATAACCAACCCCCAAAGTTATTCATAAAAAAATACTTTTAAAAATAGATCAAATGGTTTCGCCATCCCGTGATAATCCTTCTGATTGCCCCCATGTTTCAGTTCACTGTATCATCTGAGAGATCAAAGGATGTGTCTGAAGCTGGCAAACCAATCCCACAAAGAAGAAAACCTTCTTCTGCTGTAGATAAACAAAATACAATTTCCAGATAACATCATGGTGCTGATCAAAATAGCTGCTTTTCCAATTAGATTTCAAAGAATTCTTAATTGTTATTGATTTAATCTGGAGATGTGCAGATTTTTCCAGTCAGGAACCTGTTTCACAGGGAGCTTATTACCTCGGGGATTTCAACTGCAGACAGGTTTTAGTAAGCAGCAACAGCCTGGCTGTCAGGCAGGTGACAATAAAAAGGGAATCTGTCCAGATACAGGAGACAGTGCTATTTGTGTTTCTGTTTCCTGCAATAATTTAAAGCACGTAGCCTTATCCATTCTGAAGTGGCAGCAGACCTCACATCTGCAAAAGGCACTTGCCTTTAAATTGTAGTAGGCAGAGTACTTAAATAAAAACCTATCATATCTATCTACCTAGTTATCACCTCAGTCTTTCTTTCTGTTTTTATACTTATTAATTCAAATCATGGGGTTCTGCCCTGAAACTACTTCTTGCTATTCCCAGATCAGATGCCCATGTTCAGAAGATATAGACATATATATCTGTAGTTTGCTGTGCAAAAATAAATAAATAAATAAATAGATAAATAAATAAATAAATAAATAATTCTATAATGTCTGCTGAGCTGCCATTTCAAAGTCAGGTAAAACAGCAGGGTGTGGGAAGAAGGGAGGGAAGTGGGGACTGCTGTTCTACAGACAGGTGACATTTTGGAGCAGAACAACATGAGATGGTTTCCTGTCAAGCAGCAATAAGAGGAGGAAGAATGAAAAATAGCCCCCCAAAGAAGATTGTTCTGTCCCAGGCAAATGACGGTGGAAGGATTTCTAATCCTTTGGCAAAGTGACAGTGGGGGATTTAATGCTGTCAGGTAGGTATGACAGTGTCAGAAAGAGTGACTCAGGAAGGGTGAGTCAGAGCCAGCTGCCATTGGGAAAATAAGTGCTCGACCCATGAGCAAGATCCGTCGCTCGGTGCCTTCTTGCAAGGCAGCTGCACTACAGTTTGACGGCAAAGCAGAGCTATCTGTGCACACCACGTCCTCCATGGACCATGATGGGATGCTCTGCCAGGTGGGGAATTTGCTGTCAAGAGGAACAGAGAAGGCCTGGGTGAGAGCCACTAGTAGCACCAGGAAAAAAGAATAAGGCTGGTGCCATTGGGGGAAAAAATGAAGAAGGGCTTAAAGATGCCTGGAAAGCAATAAATGATATGGAGAGTGATAAGAAATGCACCTTCCTGTATGTTTTAAAGCACTGCACTGGCCTCAGGACACCTGAGTTCCTCTCCGGCTGGATTTACTGCCACCGGGCACCATGGAGGCGAGGAGCTGATCAGTTAATCCTAAACCAAAAGACTGAAAGGGATATAAATCTTCTCCACTGGGGCAAAAGCCAACCTTTAACTTTATCAGTTATTTCCAGTGATGCTGCATTTCTAGGACGCATGCAGAAATGCATATGCCTGGATGGCTATACAAACCATCTACACTCTAAATCAGTATGAAAGGTGAATTTTATGTAAGGGACTGATATGAAAAGCCTTGGAGTAGGGGAGAGTCCATTGCTAAGAGCTTGAAAGCACCAGAAACCCATGGGAGATCCTTTCCATTTTGGATTTCTCTTTCCCAGAGGCTCTGAGAAGCACTAGAACTTTTGGATCCCTGTTGAGCCGAGACTGTTTCTTCCAGACACTGTACATTTGGGCTGAACTTGTTTGGAAAAAAAGATGGTTATGAGCTAATTCCCAGCTCTGTCTTCCAAGCAACTTCATCTAACCACAACGGGCTTTTTCTCCAAAACCAAGGTTTCTAAACAGCATTATTAAACATCGGCTGTCTATTGGATGATGTAGAAAATAACTGAGTCTGTAGGCAACCAAGCCAAAACCACTTCTGCTAAAGTCAAGGTCACATTTCAGTTAGGTTTAGCCTAATTTCAAGAGCAATATTTTTTTCTCCGTCATCCTACAGGGAAATGGTGTTTCATTAATAAAAGACATTGTAAAGGACATTTCCATTAGATTACAACATTAGGGGGCAGTACTCAGCTAGCAACCAGTCCTATCAGTTCATTGAACAGCTGTGTTTATATAGGGTTGTTTGTAAAATTTATGTTTGATTTTGTTTTAACCTTACTTTATTGCTACTGGAGAAACAATAGATCTTTTTCCATTACAAGTCATCAAGTGACACATTAAAATCTAGCAGGAGGGGTGAAACTTCCCATGCCTCTTCTCTCCACAAATCTCTGAATGTGTATGTGTATACTTTTTGTGAACAAAAAACCCCTACACAGTCTGAGACGCCTTCTTCTCAGTATGCTGCCAGAACTGTATTGCATCTATCCAGGTTCTTTGCTTTTCCCCTATGACTGCATGCCTGATCTTTTCACAGGAGAGTGGATGTCCCATTTCTCAGTCCCTTGGCCAGGTCAGGCACATCATGACCCATTCGTAGCAGGCAAAATCTACATGGTTCTGTAGGGTGAGGATCTCAGGCCTTCCCTTGTATCTCTTCAGTTGGCAGGTAGATCAAACAAATTATTTCAAGCATCGCCTCCCTCTTCTGGGTTTGTCTCAACCCAATCCATCCCTCTGTTTATGACTTCTCCTTTCTGCCTTCCTGCAAGGGAACATCACCTCCTCCTCTATATTTTGTTTTTCTGCCCCACTCTTGAATCTACTGGAGAAACCAAATCAGCAGTTTAGGAGGAGAGCCTTATGTGACCTTTCGCCAGTCTGTTCTGGAAGCTTAACCCCATTCCCTTCAGAGACTAATCTGGGCTCCAGCTCTTCCAAATCCTCCCAGTAATCCAAGCCTTTCCTTCCTTGGTCATCTCCTTCCTGCCAGAGACATCTTCTGTTGCAGCAACTGGGTTGCTGGGTATGGTACTGTGGGAGTGTTGCCCTGTCCTCCAAGTGAAGCTCAGTGCTCTGACTGAGCTCCTCCTGACTCTAGGTCGCTAACATCAGCCATCATGGCTGTATTTCAGCACCCCCAGCATTACCTTCTGTGGTATGCCTAGCTGTCATGCTGTGTTTTCCCCTGTGCATCCTACCCTGAGAATCAGGTGTCCCAGCACAATTCAGATACCCTGGCCTGCTGTCAGCAGCTTTGCTGTTACTACACATCATCTCATGGATCGATGCCTTCCTAAGAAATACAGCCATTCTTGGCATCGTTTCTTACAGGCTGAATGCCAAGGTATAATGCTCTCAGTCCTGCCACTATGTCATCCTTGCTTCTCCCTGGCCCTGTCCTGCATCTCCAGAAAACGGTCATCCTCATGGATGCACCCCGTGTACCCTTTCTTCAGATCCTGCTTGTTTCCCTCTGTTTATCACCATCCCAAATAGAGATTCCTCCGTCGTACCTGCCTCCCTGATACTCCCTGAGCCAGTTCACAAAATATTGGGGATGAAAATGGGGAGAAAAAGCCCATGGAAACTGACTGTTTTCCCTTGCCTTATGGTATGATGGCATGTTGTATCCATGATCCCTTGCTCGTCGATTTACACACACGAGCAGGAGTTTCCATTTACAAACAGAGAAACTGAGGCCAAAAAGCTGGCTTGATTTACCAAATGTCAAAAGCAAGTGTGGAAATAGGAGAAATTCTCCAAATATCCTATCTGGTCCATATACACTCCATCTTGTAGCTGGCCACTGTAATTAAAAGCTGTGCAGATTTGCAGCTACTGATGTCAAGTATTTCCTCACACAGGGTGTAATCCACCTACATCTGCCACAAGAGGTCAAAGAGTCAGACACCAGAGCTGGATTTTAAATACAATTCTTGATAGAGCTGCCAGCCCCAAACCAGCTGTGGTTATGCTGAAGTTGCCTCAAGCCTCCAGATGTGAACGTAGCAGCAATGGGCTGAGGAATAACCATCCTCCCCTTCCCCAGCATCCCCTTCTGCAGCAGCTATTTAGTGCTGTGGGAAGGACACCAGGTATGATGGACTGAAGCTGGAAGCCTTTACAACAAATTCTGTCTCCCAAATGTTTCCTCAGCTCGTTGCATCTCTGTGACCGTGGCAGGTACATTGATCTGGCTGACAGACTAAGGTCCTATAGCTCAGTTTTATATAGATGAATTGTAATTTTAGTAATAGGATGTTTAAATAATATTGTGTCACTTTTACATCTCCCCTCCCTTTCCTTTGAATGAAAGTGCCTGTCTCCTTTAGACAGGTGGAGTGTTTTTTTTTTTTCTTCTCCTTTTCCGCACAAAGACTTTGCCTGAAGGACATCAGGAGTCATAATAATGGTTGATGTTTTCATGAGATCCTTACAGATTACAGCTAAATGGAACGGTGCTGTAATGTGATTACCTCCCCACTCTTATTCCTGCTGTGCCATGTAATGGCATGGCAGGGCTCTCCACTGGGATTAAAGCCAGTCAGACTGAAAATTGACTTGCCTTGGGGGCCATCAAGCAAATTTAAATGGCTACTTCAAGATTCTGCCTGCCAGTGAGCCATTTCTTCAGCAGATTAGCAAAATGAATGAAATATGGACATAGGAAAGCAGTAAAAACTGTGCCATTAGGCATACACGCTCTCTCTCTCCCCTTCTTTCTGATTTTCCTCTAAACACTAATTCTAGTTACTTATAAGTTCTGTGTTCTTCTTTGTGTCAGAAGTGGGAAGGGAGCTCAGCACAGAAAAAAATCTGTGACCTAGTCTTTGCTGGGCTTCAGGTGTGGTGGGGGGGCAAGGAGGAGGGGAAGAGGACTTGCCCTTCTCTTTCATGCATTTTCCGTGGGAGTAGAGGCTCTTCTAGAGAGAATTCAGAATTTATAAACTTGTTTTCTGCTTAGAGCCACTCTTGGGTGTAATTCCTCCTGCAAGGCTAAAGCTGAGCGGCGGGAAGGAATGACTGTTCCCTATTGCTCTTGTGATCAAGATCTTCTCTGCTGTCACAGCCACAGGGAACATTTATTCCCTCCCTCCTGTGTGTACATTGCACTGGGATGGGGTCTCAATTCGCTTTGCACTGTAACCTCCTGGTTGTCATAAGACTATAAAAGTCTCAACCAAATGATGTCAGCCTGGGTAGAAACAGGTTCTTCAGCTCTACAACATCCATTTGAGGTGAAGGCTCATCATAGCAGATTCTCACCAGTTGTCTTGTACTGTCTTGTACTTGTCTGAGGAGGTTTCACATCTACATCCTTCTCATCCAGTGCCCTTTGGTAGCTCCAGCTCTAATTAAATTCCTTGGCTTTTCAGATTATGTGAATTGAATTTAAGCATGTTTAGGTACTCCCATGAATAGAAATGTTTTCCCATCTCGACCCCAAGAATGCTGAGATGGGACGAGTGTGTTCTTAGCCTATTTACAGAAAGACATTCATAAGATGTGACTTTGAATACTGCAGTTACACCACAACTTTCCTTGGCAGCTCAGCCTGGTCTTTTTTTCAGCTATTTTCTTAATATTCTGTCTAAAAATTTCCCTGATGCAGCTGAAGTTTAATTACTTCTTTCTCTATCATTGCTGACTAATGATAATAATTGCTTCCTGTCCTCTGGTGCAACATTCTTTTCTTTATCTGCAGACAGTTATTGTGTCTCCCCTTAGTATTATTTCCTCTACTTTGAAATTGCCCAGAAGCACAGTCCCATTTCTTGTCTAGCTCCTAAATAAAACCCAGAAATATAGCAACGAGAGTAAAACCTGAGTGGTGGCAGGCGATAGACAGGTAGGATGACCCAGGAAACCAGCACCGGCAGAGAGTTTTGCTCTGCAGTAGGTCGCTTTGACAGCTTTTTGACAACTTACACAAAAGGAACGGATGGTCTCAGCTCAGCTACTAATGGACTAAATTCTACATTACAGGTACTGGTAGTTACCGTCTTTATTACAGGTAGTTTCATAGTAGAAGTTCAGGCCTGAGTAGCTACGGAGATTGACATACCATTTTTCCTCTAGAAAGTCTTTTTCCAAAGATGGAAGGAATGAGCCACCAGTTCCATTTTTAGAGATGCAAAGTCAAGAGATGCAGTGAGTTGCCCGAAGTCACAGAGTCAGGAGGAAGAAATACGTCTAACTCCCAAGTCCCAGGCAGCGTCTCTAAATCATGTTATTTAAGTATTCACGATTTCCTTCAGTATAATAAAAGTCTAATTATCTTCAGAGATGCAGGATGAGGACTCCAAGGCTTAGACAAGACTATTCACATGATTAAAGCTCCAAATGTGGCTTTAAGCATTTTGCTGGCTTGGGGTCTTCTTTTTTCAGGTAAATCCACAGTCAAAATCAGCATCCATAGAGAAACTCAGCCAGTGTGTTATGCTTCTGTTGCTGATTAGACTATACACACTCTATTTTTCCCAATTCATTTTTATGAACCAAGTTTTTCTCAAATGCAAATTTTTTTTTATGCTTCAGGGAAAAAAAAAAAAAAAGAATTACAGCTCCATGGGAAGAAAGAGACAGATTTTGTTATCTGCTAATAGCGTGCATGGGACTTCTTGATAATATCTGTAAATAGGTCTTCATTTAGCTAGCAAGGCTGGCTACAAATAAAACTCCTCAAAGATTCTTTCAAACACAGTGTCTTATTTTTTTACCAAACAGATGCACCTGAAATTTAACTGCCTCTGAAACAGAGTTCTCCATTCTGGTGACATATGGAAATAGCTTCCAAAGCCCATCTCCAGACACCAAAGACCTTTGGGAAAGAAGCGTGAAAACTGGCATTTTTTAGGAAAGTTGGAGGTTACCCCATTGCTCAAATTAGAGGTAGCATGATTCACTGGAGAAGGCATTGAACTGAGACTGTGGAGTTTCTGCTGGTTGACTTGCACTGATCACCTTTCTCCTGTTGTGTACTTAGATTAAAATTGCATTGATGCACAGACTTTTTCTTAGTAAGCATTTCTACATCACCTAATACAACATTGTTCCCTATCTTAACAGACACTTCTGCATGCACTAAAAATAAAATGAAATAAAGCAAATAAATAAGAGTAAGCCATGACTCTCTTCACTATTTTTTTATCATTTTTCTGCCATTGTCAGCTCTTTGTACTGTGTACCTTGTCTGTAGGTAGATATCTGATAAAGACAGACGTTGTCCAAAACAGCTGAGATACTAATTTAAGATGAGAACTGACAGAAAGTAAAAATGCAGAAAGGAAACAGACATAAACATGGTAGTTGTACTGGATCTGGCTGGGATGGAGTTAACTTTCTTCATAGCAGCCTGTATGGGGCTATGTTTTGGATTTGCGACTGAAACAGTGTTGATAACACACTGATGTTTTAGTTATTGCTGAGCAATGCTTACAGAGTGTCAAGGGCTTTTCTGCTTCTCACCCCACCCCACCAGAGAGGATGCTGGGGGTGCACAAGGAGTTGGGAGGGGACACAGCTGGGACAGCTGACCCCAACTGACCAAAGGGGTATTCTACACCATATGACATCATGCTCAGCAATAAATCTGGGGGAAATAAAGAGGAAGAGGGGAGCATTCATGATTATGGCGTTTGTCTTCCCAAGTAACCATTACATGTGGTGAAGCCCTGCTTTCTAGTAAGTGGTTGGACATCTGCTGGTTGAGAAGTAATGAATGTATTACTTATTTTGCTTTGCTTGCGCACAGCTTTGTTTCACTTATCAAACTGTCTTTACCTCAGCCCATGTGTTTTCAGCTTTTGCTCTTCAGATTCTCTCCCCCAGGTACCGCTGGAGGAGAAGTGAGTGAGTGACTGGGTGGGTGCTTGGCTGCTGGTTAAGGTCAACTCACCAGAGCGGTAAACATCAGACATCCAGTTTCTTAACAACTGTAAAATGTTTTAAAGAACTCATGGCAAATGATTTCCACCACCACTTTTCGACCAGCCCCGTCTCTTATATTGTGGTTCAAGATGATGCAGGTCTTGTGGATGTTTACCAGGCTAAAAGCAGAAAGTAGTAAGAATAACAGGTTTAACCCTGTGATTTGGTACACCAACCATGAAGGGCAATTGGCTGGCGAATGAGAGTGCCATTTTGTCTGCATAGGATGGGGTAGGGGAAAGGAACAGACAAAAGAGAATCAGTTTCTGCTCAATGCACAAATCTGAGTAGTTTTCCCACCTACCAGCAGGTAAGTTGCAGCTCATTATTGCTGTGAGGATAGAGGTGGTTGCACAAATGAATGGGATAAGACAGCAGTAGCTTACTCAGGCTAAAATTATGAAGTCACTGCCTTTGGGAAGAGAAAGTCTCTCTAGCAGGTGTCCTTGCCTGCATTGTGGAGAGATGAAAAAAACCCCAACCAATCTACTACCAACAAATATAAGGGTTTTTTTGTGTGTGAGCAATGGCAGTACATTTCAGCCAAGGTTAATTGACCTCCATCTTTTGTATTATGTAAAAATGTAATATATTTTGATTTTTTCATTTTTTTCTTTTATCTCCATTTTGTAAGTTTATCTTGCTTGCTTCTCTACAGGCAAACCAAAGGTTCAACAACCTCAGGAGACTGGAGATGGTGACCTTGAAAATACTGAGATGGCTTGGCTAAGCATGTAAATGCAGTGAGGCAGCACTAATTCTTTTCCAGGTGTCTGGGAGGCAAAGAACGATATAACTCAGTATAACTAAGCCATGGGAGGAGGGGTGGGGGGAGGAAGGAGAGCATTTTCACAACACTCTGTGTTTGTCTCAGTGCTGACAGTGGACACAACTGCTTCCACAGCACCGTGCTGTCCCTCTGTGTGTCTGTGTTGTCTGACACTTGGCTCTAATCCATGAAGGGTGGCCAAATGCAGTTTTGCTTCACCTAGCTTTTGTGTTCATAACAATTTTGGAGATAAGGGGTAATTTTACAAAAACACATAGGCAAATTTCCTCCCAGGAAATGAGACCCACTGCTTTAAGTAGCCTCTTCCCAAGCATTATGCCTCTTCATGTTTCAGGCTGTATCATTTTATGCTGCTGTTGTAAAATCAATCCAACATGGATGTCTGGACCACCTGAGACTGTACCCATGTACAGCTCTTCTTAATTATGTCTGTATGAACCCCAGTGTAGGTGTTTATTCTGATTTAAGAATGTCTTATTTCAGTGTAGCTTGAACCTGTTCCTTGCTGACTTAACCTAAACCAAAATAAACCCTTTCTTAAGCCACAAAAAGACAGCTCATTATTTTAGAGTTAGCTTCACTAAAGATACCTTGTCTCAAATTAAAAATGGTTAAGGTGGTTTGGGAAAAAATCTTTACAATGAAACCAGTTAATGGAAAGCATATTGAACTCTAACTAGGGCTGTGCTGAAAGCAATTCAGTAAGTTTATATTTAACCCACTTCTGAAATCTAAGCCAGGTCCAAAGCTAGGTGCTAAAATTTGTCTTCAACATGCTGCCTTCTGCCCTATTGCTGTCTTCATGTGCACAAACCCAATGTTTATGCTTGACTCTATAGGAGACTTATTTTCCCTATACTTGCTTAGAGTCCAGCAAAAGAGCAGATGCAATCTCATCTGTTATTGAGATTACAGTAGAAAGGCTCGTTACTCCAACTGCTCCCTCATCCATCCTCTTTCCTCTTTCTGCTCTTGGGCTTGATTGATATTCAGAGGGTGGAATAACCCTGGATATTTGTTTAGGAGCAAATTGCAAGTAATATTGTGGAAGATCATCTATCACTCTGTACATACTGTATTCTTATCTCTTAAAATTACTATTTTCTGTCAGCATTGCATGAAACATGAAAGTTTTGATCACATGCATCCACAAAAGTGATGTTCAGATTTAACTTCCTTTGTTTGGAGATACTCAGGTAAAGCAAAATAATGTTTTTATTTACATGCTATTTGTGTTTACACAATAATCTTGGGTTATATCCTTCACTCCTTTGGCACTTGATGGAGAGATCTGGATGCCTTTTCAAACTAAACTCAGAAAAGGAATGCCAAAGAATGGTACTTCACAGTCTGGAGCTGTCCTAGAGGAGTTTCTGTATCATCTCTGTATGTTATCTACAAGCGTGTCAGCATTGAGCCTGCATCAGCCTGTAACCATGAGGGTAGAGGGGAGGTGGAGCATTCAGCCTTCCTTGCATGGAGAAGGAGGCTGTTGTGATCCAGAGTAAGAGCTATCGGAGAGGTCAAATACTGGGCAAACTTGTTCACGGGGAACACTCCCAGACTTCCAGTTCCCAGGTAATTTTTTCCTTTACTGCTAAGTATAGAGGGTGGAAAGCTCTGTGTGTGTCTATGTCTTGAAAAAATACTTAAGTTGGGCATGGAGTGATGCATTCCCCCACTTGGCCTTTTGTAAGAGACTGAATTGTTATCTTGAACTGTTTGCCTCAAAGATTGTAAGGTGTGAGGGACTGGACTGTCATCTCAAGGAACTGTGAACTGTTTATCTTGAGCCCTTTTTCTCTGAGATGGCCTGTTTAAGCAGGACACTCCTCTGTCCATAAGGATGATTACCAGGCCATTGAGGCATCCAGGGGAGGAAACGGGGCTGGAGCTGATAAGATACTGGTTTCTGGTGTTGATCACGCAAAGGTCATGTGATAGACGAAACCTGCAGAGTGTGACATCATCGAAATATGCCCTATAAAAACCCATAGAGACAAGCCGTGGGGCTTTCCCACCACTGAAGAATTGAAGATTGAGGACCAATCGGATGCCGCTGGATCCATGGTAGTGACCATCCTTGCAACTCCCACCACCGATTGCTTGCCTGAGGACCAACGGGACGCTGCTGGATCCGTGGTGGTGACTGTCCTAGCAACCCTATCCTGACTGCTTGCTTGATTTCTACCTTTTCTTCCATTCTATCCTGTAGCCACTGTTTTCTATTTTTGATACTTTTGATAATAAAAACTGTTTTGGGTATACGGCATTTGACCTCGTTTGTGTCTTAATCTTGCTCTTGGGATCATATCGAAACCTTCCCCAACATTGGATCGGACAGCTTTAGTTTGATAAGTAGTCTGTACTAAAATGGTGGACATACAATGAGATGCATAAAGAGTCATTGAAATATCAGTCATAACACTCTAAATGTGGGAGTCCTCATTTTTTGGTGGTGTTGTGTGCAAAGACAGATTCTTCTTTTGAGGTCTTCCTGGTGAACATTTCCCTGACTTAGATTATGATAGAATAAGCAGCAAGACAAAAGGGACAAGTTGGTAGTGATGTCACTGGAGCAGAATTAACAAAGTGAAGTTTGATGACGGTGAGTTAAAGAGGTGGAATACCTGGGGTGTTTGCTAATGAGCTGTTGCGACAGAGCATTGCAATTAGGACATATTAAAATAAGATGCTTCCAATTCATTGTATACAGTTAACCTAGTTGTGGGTACTGAATCCCTCCACCACCGTCAGTGTGTAATACATCCTCCCTTTAGAAGAACTTGAATTACTTTCCAAATGGTTTGTCCAATTTCAGATGAAAATCGTGTTTCAGACAATAGCACAGCAGTGTCTCCAGGATGAGAGTTGTTCTCTTCTATGTAGAAAATTAATGGCTTGTTTTGTTCAAACACTCTCTATCTTCTCCCCATGCTGATAATCTATTCTGAGTTATATTTGATGGTAAAAAAGCTGCAGCAGCTGAAGCCAGGCTCAAGGTGAACTGTCTTCCCATTTAGAAAATAAAACAGCTGTCTTTCAACTGAGATACAAAGTGAGAGGCCCTGACCAGTTTTGGTTGTTGAAGACTGGCTCACAGAGCTACCTGACAAAACAATGGTCCATTTGCTTGCCTTTGGCCTGAAATTACTGTTGCATATTCAAACTGGGAAAGTTCTTTGCTTCTTTTCCAGAGCTTTTGTGTACTGTTTGTAGTCTTGTTAAAACAGCTGCTGTCTGCTGCAAAGGCAACTGCATTTTGATGGTGGGTGGAGGTGAACCTAGAATGAGAAAATGTAGAAAGCACTGTCAGAAGGGGACTACAGTGTCATTGTTTTACCATATGTCAGAAATGTTAAGGTTGGTACCAAAATCTTCCAGCTGGAGAAATGAGGCAAACATGGGAGCTGTTCAAGGGAAAAGATGGATATCCAGGAGAGGACGTTTCTTCTAGTTTCAGAGGAAAACGAGATTTGCTAGCTTTGGTGATATCATATATCCCATTACCCAGACCATTTGGAAAGTTGAGGAAAGCAAGACTCATTACATGGACTTCTGATGTATCCTGTCTTCAAAACAAAACCTATCAAAGCTAGATTTTCAGAAGAGCTCCTTTTTTAGCTATTTCAATAAGTAGCTAGTAGCTTCAATAAGGGTAGATTTCCAAGAGAATTGCAACTCTCCAGGAGCTGAACACCATTGAACATGTGTGCTGAGCACCTTTGAAAATTGGTCCCAAATACGAGCTTTATCTTCTTAAAATACTGTATTACTGAGAGAGACAAGTAACTGTGGTGGGTTGACCCTGGTTTATGCCAGGTGCCCACCAAAGTCGCTCTATCACTCCCCCTCAGCTGGACAGGGGAGAGAAAATATAACAAAAAGCTTGAGGGTCAAGATAAGGACAGGGAGAGATCATATACCAATTACTTGCATGGGCAAAACAGACTCAACTTGGGGAAAATTAATTTAATTTACTACCAATCAAACCAGAGTAGGGTAATGAGAAAAGAAACCCTACATCTTAAAACATCTTCCCTCCACCCTGCTCTTCTTTCCGGGCACAACTTCACTCATGTTTTTCTCTACCTCCCCCACCAGCAGCACAGGGGGACAGGGAATGGGGGTTGGGGTCAGTTCATCACACCTTGTCTCTTCCACTCCTTTGTCCTCAGGGGGAGGACTCCTCACACTCTTCTGCTCCAGCGTGGGGTCCCTCCTATGGGAGACAGTACTTCAGGAACTTCTCCAATGTGAGTCCTTCCCACAGGTTGCAGTTCTTCATGAACTGCTCCAGTGTGGGAACCTTCCACAGGCTGCAGTCCTTCAGGCACAGACTGCTCCAGCGTGGGTTCCCCACAGGGTCACAAGTCCTGCCAGAAAACCTGCTCCAGCATGGGCTCCTCTCTCCACACGGCCACAGGTCTTGCCAGGAGCCTGCTCCAGCGCAGCCTTCCCTTCGGGCATCCCCCTGCTCCGGCGTGGGGTCCTCCCTGGGCTGCAGGTGGAGATCTGCTCCCCCGTGGACCTCCCTGGCCTGCAGGGGGACAGCCTGCCTCACCAGGGTCTTCCCCACGGGCTGCAGGGGAATCTCTGCTCCGGCGCCTGGAGCATCTCCTCCCCCTCCTTCTGCACTGACCTGGGGGTCTGCAGGGTTGCTTCTCTCACATATTCTCACTCCTCTCTGCAGCTGCAGTTGAGCAGGTTTTTTTCCCTTTCTTAAGTTTGTTCTCCCAGAGATGCTGCCACTGTTGCTGATGGGCTCAGCCTTGGCCAGCGGTGGGTCTGTCTTGGAGCTGGCTGGCATTGGTTGTATCAGACATTGGGGAAGCTTCCAGCAGCTTCTCACAGAGGGGACCCCTGTACCCTCCTGCTACCAAAACCTTGCCATGCAAACCCAGTACATTAACTCAGTGAATAAAGAGCTCAAGGGTTTTTGATTCTCCTTGTGCACAAGGCTATCCATTGCTCCCTGAGGAAAGGGAGGGTCTAACTGTGAACTCAACTGTCTCTGAGGTACTTCAGATAATTGTGGTACAACTGGTTTGATTTGGAAATGGAATTAGAGTGTTCTTTTTTTCTGTTCTAATTAATCAGGGTTGAATGTTTATATTTGCAGCTCCTTCAATTAGTTCTCTACAGATCGGCCCCTACCCAATCTATTAAATTCTGGGATTTGTGTTTGGAGTGAAAGCACTCTACAGATGCAAAGCTCTCAACTAAATTACTTCTCTCAAAAGTTACAGTTTGGGAGCTGAGGAAAACAAACCACAAAACTTTCCAGAGTTTGATAATTGCAGTCCAACAGTTCCCTTCCTCCCTTCAAACGAAACCATGCAAGAAGTCAAGCAAACCATACACTGTTGGTGGTGGTTTTGTTTGACATTCATGTTCTCTTTTTTCTCCACTTGGCAACAAAGAATACCAAAGGGAGTCTACAGCAGAGTTTTAAATAACCAAAGCCTGAGTGTAAAATTAAAAAAAAACAAAATAAACCAAAACAAACCCTAAACAAAACCCCTCTAACCCTTGTCCCAGCTGTTCAAGTAGTAAAATATGCAGTTCTGAGACAGCGTAAACTAAGTGCAAGACAAACACAGAAAAGTTCAAAAGAAGTCTGTGGAAAAAAAGCAGCAAGAAAAGCAGACACTGGAGACTGAGTATTGGTAAGGTGGTGGGGACTTAAACAAGCTCTGCCCAGTCTCAGCTATGGAAAAACAGCTGAATGCAAGGATATTGGTGTCTCCACTTGCCTCTATACAGCAGCAATTTTTACTCCATGCAGTTCAGGTCTTGATGGCCAACCTCCCTGCAGACTGCTCGCAAAGTGTAGCAGGTTGACTCACTCACATGCTTTTTAGTGGCAATATTATTCTCAAAGTCTGTCCTTTCTCCCTCATTTTCTCTTTAAGTGAAATTTTTGCATCATTTAAGTGAAGAATTTGAAACTGATTATATATCTGACAAATCAGTCTCCCTAGCTACAAAGCCTGGGCTAGGAAGACAGGAGCAGTTTAATCAGTTGTTAAAGCTATTATTGCTCATTTTGACCAGCTTTTTCTGGTGCAGGACTATTGTCTAAAGTGCCTAGGAGCATTTATCCTTTTATGTATATACTTAGTACCATCAGTAAGAGGAGATATATATAGGAGTGGATGAGTCTTTCCAGTCTCCAGGCAATATTTCACAGTGGAGACCTTGGAACAAAAGTTTACGAACTTTCTGACTCACAGCCCTCACTTTCAGCTTCAGGAAGCCACTTTCCCTTGCATTTTGAAACTTGTGACTCAAGTGTTGAAGTTGTTTCCTTAGGAGAGGTCTCATCCTTTCAGAAAGTCTTTGGTAAATTAGAGGGATTTGAAGGCAAAAGGGGGTGTTCTCGTAAAACCTCAGAGTTAAGAAAGAATGAGGTTTGACCAGTGAGAGGGTGCTGGAGACTCCATTTTTAACATCACCTGCTTGCCAAAACCCATGTTCCCTATACATCTCAGTGCTGTGTTTTCCTGAGGATGTCGTGACAGAAAGCTGTTCTAGCACTGGTGCCTCAGGCAAACTGCAAGACTTGTACAGGACTGAGAGAAGATTTCTGTTTGCCACTGCGCATATGATAATGCTTTCCATTCGTTGTAACTCAAAGTGAGTACACTCGGATGAGTGTATACTGCATCCTTTCCTGTTGGCTAAGCAGAAAACTTCATCAGATGCCCATATGGATGAAACTGTTTGTTGTAGGAAGTGCCACAGCTCTGAGGAATCCAGTGCTGGTCCTGTTTGGAATTAGGCAGTTGTGACGTGGGTTGTTGAAAGGCATGAGAAGAGGAGAGAGAAAGGAAAATGGAAACACTTTTTTCTTTTACCATCCTTGGAAACTATTCTGCAATGGGAAAATGCACAAACTGCCCAACACAAACAGTTACGTCTTAACGGAGGCACTTTGCAGTCATCATTCACTTGAGGCTTCTGGCTGCTCTGAGGTGGATTTTGTAATTTTCTAAGTTCAGTTACCATGGAAGAGTCTAGAAACTGGGGAGCAGACTTGACAGCTTCCTGGGATTTTTATTTTAGTGTGTTTATTTTTCAAGGAGGTGTTCTTGGTTATCAGCAGGAAATAGATTGCACAAACAGCTTTTCATTAAGGGTGCTTGACTGTAGCCCTGAGCCACAATGGATGTTCAAAAAATTGAATGAGTTTCCCAGCACATCTGTGAGCTGCAAAGGAGGCGTGTGTAGGCTTTCATGCTGAAGCCTCTGATTAAAGCAAGCTCTACGCAAAGGGAAAATGCAGCCTCCTTTTGTGAAGAGCAATTCCAGGCACTGTTAGGTAAATTGCTAGGTGCGCACTTACTACAGGGACAGAGATGGCAAGGGAAGGGGCACATAAGCACTGCGGCAGAAGTGAAGAAGCTTCTTGAAGGTTAGCAGTGAATAAAAGACATTGCAAATGTCAGATATACTTGTGAAGTTCCTGTTGGTCATCAGGAGCCTTAATCAAGGTGTTGTTATCTCACCTGTGTTCCTGCCTCTCTTTGCCATGTTTAAAGAGTAGAAGTGAGGTGAAGGGAATTGATGCACCAAAACTGAAAGTAAGGGAAACATCGCTAGTAAGGGCCCAGCGAACATAATCATAAGGGTGACCCCTCTAAAGCTCTTGTTTTTATGTCCAGGTCAGGAAGACATGCTGGGAATACAAAGGGCCTTTGCTTTCACATCTGATTTATCTGTCAGGTCTTGGTGAGCCATAGATACAGCTTAAATACTCTTCTCTGATGTTGCAAGAACTGCTCTGCCCCTCTTAGGGAGGTAGAAAGTGTTCAGTGAATGCCTGGAAACTCCTTCCAGGACAGTCCTCCACCTTTTCCAACTTCAAATCAGAGAATGGAGATGGCAAATGCAGGCCCACTTGCAATAGAACAAGGGAGGAAAGACAGGAGACAAATAGGACCTTAGATAATTTTCTTATTTTAAATCAGGACAGCTACTAATTGCATGGACCTTATCCCACCATCCTGCTTCAGAAGAGCAAGGCATTCTTGCCAGGATGGTGATACAGAGGGTGCCAGGATAAGGTGATAGCTGGGAAGGCACCAGCCTGGAGGAGGTGCCAGGCTCCCAAGGGAAGGTAAAAATAAGTGAGAGAAGGACAAGAAAAGAAGCATTAGTTTGGCTTGATCTCTTAGTCCTCATCAGCTTCTGAAGAGGAATCCTTATTAGTAGGCGAAATCTCTGTGATCTACAGTGAGACCAGAGGGCATAAGCCTCACACAGGGCTTTGCCTGTCCGTAAGTCCAGAGGGAGTTGGTTGGCACTGAGGGCAGTGTCTGAGCTTTGTTTTGATCATGTAGATTGCTACTCCATGTCCTAGAAAATTGTACTGCTACTTAGCTAATTGTCAGTAGGGCAGTGAAAAAGGGTTTATGGTGAAACTAAATGGCTCACAAAGTTGGCATGAATAAAAAATGCTTCTATAAATGCCATTTTTACATCAATTTCACAGCCTTTGTATCAGAGGTCTTAACAGCATTTTCTTTGCTTTACATAGGCCTTGTACATGTCCTCCCTTCTCCTGAGATGCACCAGGGCACTGAGTCGCACACTGAGAAACAATTTGTCCAACGAGAGATTCTTAAGTATATTTTCCCCTGTAGAATCCACAGCAAGAAACAAGACTGGTGCTCATTGGAAAATAAGTTTTGCTGCCCTATTTCTGCATTTTCACACACCTAACAGTCACCTTTGTAAATAAGACCTGTGTGATTCTGTTCCTTTGGGCAGCTGTTCAGGGGTTTTCCCCTCAAAAAAACCACACTGGCTTCTCTACTTTTCTGATTCCTGGGTGGAGTAGTGAACTTGGAAAATGTTTATGATCACCAAACAAAGGTAGAAGCTGTGGTGAAGGAATAGATGTGAGGCTAAGATAATAATTTGAATTATTGCCTTAAGAATGGCCAGAGCATATCCTCCAAGTCTCAGTTCAGTCTCCTCTCTCAAAGTATAGTGGCAGGACAAGGACCTCATGGTCCTCAGCACACGAGAAAATTCCTACCCCACAGCACTAACTAGACGCATATGTGTGTGAAAGATTTGATGTGCCAGATTTGGTGCATTTTCCCTGTTCTTTTCCCTGAGGAGCGCTATCTTGCTGACATTATAAACAAGCAGACACTACATGTATACAAAGCAGGGAAGAAACGAAAACAGGATGTTAAAAAGAATCATGTTGTAATGAGACTTTTCTGCTTTACAATGGTATTAACACTGTGTTCCTCATTCTGACTTTTAAGCAGAGCTGAAGTGCTTTATCTTTGTTTGGTGAATATTGTTTAGAATGGTTGTGTGATATTTTTATTCTTTGAAATTTCTGAACTTGCTATATCTGAGAGTAGATCATGTGAATGGGATGAATAGCTGTCGCTCTTTCTGAAAGTTGCTTAATGGTGGTTTATGGTGTTCTGACCAATGATTACCTGAGCAGATAAAAGATGGTTGTTTTATCTCTTCCCACACCTTCTTCCTCCAAAAAGCTACTCAAACAATTAAGTCACTGGGAAGGAACCAGCTAATCCCTAGTGAGATTAGATAAAAAGTAAGCAATTGCTTTTACATTTTTTATATAGTTCAGAAAATTCTTTTAAAGATGAAATGCCATTATTTTATCTACAGCATCTTTCCAGATTTCACTTTGTCATAAATCAAGCCAAATATAGGAAAGAACATTCCAAACTAAAGCCTTTGTTTCCCCAAACTTTGGGTGGACCCTGTGTGGGAAGGTTTCACTGTGCAGTGTATGCACACAGGCAGGTGGGAGCTAGTTCTGGCAGAGTTTCAAACAGCTTGGGCTGAAGCTCACTTTAGGATGAAGGCTGTGTAATCACGCAGGTGGCATGAGCAAAGCCGGTTATCTGGGTACAACACTGAGCTAACACATTTTGTGGATCAGAGCTGGCTTGTGGATGGCTTGTTGATATCACAGAGGATGCTTCTTTCTTCTCTCATATGCTGCAATTGTCCCTACCTAAACAGAAGAAGCAAAGGTCCTTTGATGTGTCCCCTGCTAATATGAGTCGTGACACCTTTTGCTTTTCCAGAAGAAAAATGTATGCTTCAAGGGAGACTTGGAGGCTGCAAGGCACCTCCTCTCTTGGTCTTTCCTAAAGCTTGCCTGACATCGGAAGGATTGTGTATCCAGACAGCGGTTGCACTGGAAAACACAGACCCTTTGGGCTGAGGTAAGGGGATCAAGTGGCAGTGAGGCTGCCTCAGGTTCCTACACAGCACATAGGAAGGCTGCGGTTCTGGCATGTTTAGCAGATGCCTGCTGATATACTGTATTTATGCAGTTATTTCAGCTCATGTTGAATCTGGAAAATAAGATCCATTCAAAACAGAATCTGTTGCTGTTGTTGCACCTTTCTGAAAACACCAGATACAGGGGAAACAGAAGTTTCCACAATATCATTAGCCTACCTGCTTCAGCCGGCTTCAGAAGCTACAATATTCAGAGTGCTCAAGACTTAAATATGTTGGTACACACAACCCCCTAATGAATGTCATTGAAGGGCACAAGTCACACATAAATTGCTTAGACCCATCACATCGATGATGTTATCTAACCTGGCTCTGGAGTACAGCTTGCCTCTGGAGCACAGCAACTCAGGCTTGTTCTCAAGTGTCAACTCAGGCTTGTTCTCAAGTTGCACTGGCCTTTCACAAAGGCTCCAGATTGCGACACAGTGCTTCACATTGTTAAGAAGAAGGGTTTTGATAGATTTTTCCTCTTCCTCTTCCAAAGTCATTGGGGCAAACAAAAATGAGAACTACCACAACTTTCACCGTAAGGCCAGAACCTGTTGTGTCAGACTCTGGAAGTCTACTTTCATCGTGTGCTGTGAAGAAGTCATCAGGCACTGACATAACTGCCTCCCTGTGGCATATGCACTTGCTGGAGGATTTTTTTCAGATATATGAATTAATCAGAGTTAATTTATAAGCTGCAAAGATGCCTTTTATCTTCCTTGGGTAGTACAGCCTTTTGTTTCTGATAGCGTTGCTTCTTGAATCTCTGAGCTATGCTAGCTTTCTTCTTCAAAGAAAGGGAATAGGGAAAACAGTCTCTCACAGTTCCTGGGCTGATAGCCTTAATGAGAGAAGTATTTTAAGGTCAGGGATCACATCTCGTGCTGCTATTTTATTTCCCTATGTGATTTACTTACACTCTTTCACAGGGGCCTTCAGCATTTCCAGGCTTTGGTCTGTTCCTCACCAAGATTATCCCCACTGTAACTCTTATATAAGCCTGTCACTCCAAGCCCCCATCCCACAGTAGCTGTTGCTTCCTTCTTTTCTATAGGTCTTGCCATACTTAGAGGCTCATCAAACACGTTTCCAAACTTCCACCCACTTCTGAGCTGCATGCCAGTGATTCTATAGCTCATTTCTCTTCCCTGCTTGGCTTTGCTGTTGCCTGCAATCAGGTGTGTGTTCTCTAGGAAAAGAGGAGAGAGAGGAGCAGGCTGGGACTTTGTGGAAAACCTTGTTTGCTCTTGCTGTTTGAGGTATTTGGCAGCATCTTTTTGCTAACCTGAGCCCTGGCAGCAAGAGCAGAACACCTTTGTGCAGTCACCTGTTTTGCTGGGCATTGAATCAAACCTGGTTCAATACCACTCTGTGGGCATCTTGGACTTTGATTTAAGAAGTAATTGGAAGTGTATGCTCGCTGTGCCACATCTCAGGGGACATAGCTGTCAACTTTTTTTTACTACTAGGAATTGAGGTGCGATCCAGCAACACTAAGATCACCACTGTCTTCCCCTGGAATTAAAGTAACATCCCTCCCATGCAGAAGAAACCGCTTCTCATCTTTCCTAGAACCAGGAGCTGGAGACATGAAATCACAGGCACTACTGTACTGAATTTACATGTTCCGCAGGAATCCATGTCCCCTGGGATCTGCACCACCATACCAAACATGGAAGTCTGAGATCAAGACCTAAACTTCATGCCGTAACACCATGGACTGCACTTGCCAGCTTAGGTTGTACCTTGCACACTGTTGATAAAGGCCACCTTGCCATGAATGGGGCTACAGCCAGGTACGCTGGAGGGACTGGCACTGTAACAGCTAGATGATAGCTCTCATTCTTATGCAATCTATGTACAGCAGTTTCTTTCATCCTCGCCCTTAACTTCTGTTTGCTCAATGAAAGCAGCACGTAGGCAAATAACATTTTGCATTTTGAAAGAGTTTTAATTTGTAGCTGTTTTCAAAGTACACACCAAGGCTAATGAATAGTCACTCCATTCTCTAGGATACACAGGAACAACTGACTAAAATTAGCATTAATTAGCTGAATTACAGTAGCACCAAGAGGCTTCAACTGAGGTCGGGGTCTTGCTGCAGTAGGTTTAGGACGAGCACGCTGCGTGAAGCTGTTACTCGCTAGTGTAATTGCTGTTATAACTTATGGAAGAGGTGATCAAGGAGTGACTTCCTTCTTGAGGTGCTACAACTAAAGTTGCAGACCTGGTGGAGAGCTATAGTGAGCAGTGGATCCTCATTGCTCCTGAGTTCACTTTGCTTCTCATTTGAAAGTTACTACAATCCCATGTCTCATTTATTCATTTGTTTTTACTCATTTCACTGATCCCCCCTAGGGCATGGTCCCGTGAATGCTTGCACCAGCCGATCTGAGAAGCTGGAATAGCACAGTGGAGAACGGCAGAATGGGAAGTAGTTAAGAGCTGGTGGGAACCTCTTCATCAGGGAAAGTATTTAAATGATATCCCTTTCTTAACAAGAGCAACCTACTCTGTCCCAAAGGGCAGGGGTTGTTTGGTTCAGCTAGACAAGTCAAGGGATAGGAGGGAGAGAAGGGATGAAGCATTTTGGTTTAGGGTACACTCATCTCTGAAAGCAGAAGGTAGTTCAAACCCCTTGTACGCTACACTCCAACATTATGGCAGTGACCTGATGAGCTCCCACCTGAGGGGCTTGGCAATAGCAGGAAGCCCAGAAAAAGGGGCCTAGCAATCCTACCTCTGTTCCAGGTAGTCTTTAACACTCTTCTGTAAAGAGAAATACTGTGAGATTTTTGCAATAGGCAACACAACAAATTTGGTAAAAGCTCCTCTCTATGTATGGAGTTCCCTTATTATTTCCGTTGGCATCACATAAATGTCGATAAACATTTAATGTGACCTGAGCATGAATGAAATGTATCAGATCTGCAGTTCTGAAGTTGAGTGCTCTGTTCATCTTGAGCTGAAGTTCACAGAGACCATCCTCCCTGCAGGACTGTGCTTCAAACCTCCTACACAAAAGAGGGGAAAAAGACCCATTTAATTTTTCACCATTTTTCTTCTGGCCTATCAGCTATGCATTTTACTTAGGGAAACTTTTTGCTGGATTTGATGGTTGTTTTCCTGCCTCGGCACTGGTCTACTTAAAATTTGATGGAGAAAACTGATTAATTTCACTCAGGCCTTCCCACTACTGATGCATGATTATTAAAATGGCGGCAATGTCAGGCTGAGATTACGCTGCAGAAACCACATTCTGCTTTGGCTTAGTCTAATGATGCAGGAATATTGAATATCGCTTCTTTCCAAATTCTTTCTACTTACTCTGCTTCCCAAAATGAAGCAATGATCTCTTTGACCTGTAACAGATCCATTGGCAACCTTGCAAAATCAGCTTCAAGAGCAGGAGAACCAGAGTTACAAAAGCAGGTGCAAAGCTACAGTTACAGAAGATGTACAAAATCACAAGTGCTAAAATACATAGAAACTACTGATTCATGGAATTTGGAAGTCTAGACCAGTTCAAATAAATGATTGTTTCACGAAATCCCACTCTTCACCAGCCTCCAATGCTGTCTCCAGCAGGTTCATTGCTGTCTATATGGACATCCCTGGAGACTAATCCATTAGTCAGGTATATCTCCACACCACATTACAGACAAATGGCAGGACACTCTGCCTCTGCTGGGACATCAGCCAACTGTGTGCTCCCGATAGCAGGGCGCTGACCCTAAGCCAAGGCATCCATCCAGCCTTCACAAAGTTTCTGGCCTCTCAGCAAAGCAGAATTAACTTATTCTGCCATTACACCGCTTTTGCATGGGAACTGACTCATCTTTTCCATGCATCTGCCCACAATATACCACATAGACAACTTCTGACATCTTAGGGGCATCTCAGTGTCCCACACTTTCAGAGCAACCACAGTGTAAATTTAATCTCTCCTCCACTCTGTCTGGAAGAAGTAGGAGGGAGGAGATGTATCCAATCTACTTCACATCTCCTAGGCCATGAGGGGTTTCTCAAGGCTTCCTTCTGAAAGAACAGTGCTCACAGTCTCACTTGCCACCTTCTTTGCAATGAATGGTGGGTTTCAAGCATTTCCATCTTTCCCCCAAGACAGAGGATCATTTCTCCTTATATCTCCTATAAAAGGTAATGGCAAGAGATGACCTCTTTTCCTCCTTTGCTCTGTGTTTGTTCACCAATGCTTCTTGGGAAGGTCTGGCAGATGGGTCTTTGATGTGCCATATCTGACAGCCAAGTGTGCCCAAGCCCCGCTCAGAGCCTCAGCAATCACTCCCACTCACAGCACAGAGCTGTGCCAGCTGCTGTAGCGTGGCCTGCAAGACAGAGAAACACACTGATTAACCGAGATTAAATAAAATATGAATAGATGGAGAGGGGCTAGATTGTAGTCTTTTAAATGGGTTAAACCTGCAGGGCTGCTTCAGACTCAGGTTTTATTTCTTTGGTCTCTTCCAAGCTCTGGAAGGAGGATTTTGCAGGGAAAAGACTGCTTTGGACATGTTAGAGGTGTAAGTAGCAGAAAGGAGGGGAGGATGGAGGTACTTCTGCTTTGGAAATGCTGCTGCTTGCCTTGCATTCCCTTTAGGGATTCAGGGAAATCTTGGTGGTTCCTTGTTTTCTGGAAGCAGACAGGAATTTATACGGTGCAGCACTCGGTATCTGATTTAGCCTATGCTCCATTATACTTGAAATGGGCTTTCTTAATGTTTCCTGCATTAGAAAGTATTTTTATGGCAGTCAGCAGAAGAGAAAAAAGCTCTGATAGCCTCTAGCAAATAGTATTGCTTTGCTAAGCGTAGGAAGAGGTCTCCTCTTTTTTCCTTAGGTGAACATTTCTTTTTTGGAAAGATGAAACACCTGACTACTAAGCTAGCAGAAATGTCCAGCTGCAGATCAGGACATTACTATATATTTGTTGACTAAAACACCTTGCGGTCTGCCAGACAGCACTACCTTTCTCTGTGGCCTGAGTTTGGCTAATTCATAATCATCAAATAGTAATGACTTGCTCAGGGCTTGTCATTTCCTATTATATAGAAATAAAGATAAGCAAGTGGATGATATTCAGGAAGTCAGTGAGTAACATTAATTTCATAACCACATAAAAACACACCTTTGTGGATGCATATTCTTCTGAGATTAAGATATTTGAGCAGGAAATTAAGAGAGTGGAAGAACTGTTGGCTTGCTGGTCAACCTTTTTCCAAGACAAGATAGTGTGTTCCTGTGAGGTTTGTCTGTTTTTAAATATTTCCATGTAAGGGGGAGGAAAAGGTTCATCTCTTCTCCTGGGATAGTCTTCATCTTTCCAACAGATCTCAGGTGGAAGATTTATAATCTTTAAGAATGTCACCCTTAGGTTATAAAGTTAATTTATCTGCACTCCCTAATTACATATGAGATGTGCTTAGTTTACAAGTTAAAACCTGGGGTGGGTTTTTTGTTGTTGCTTTTTTTTTTTTTTTTTAAATATGCTGGCTTTGCAAACTCTTCCTGGAACTGGAAAATAAACAGTATTTTCTACTTCCAGTGCTACTTCTAGCTATATCTCAGGGTGTAAGGGGAAGGTTATTTCATTGGCAAAATGGGAAGCAGGATGAACTCTTCTTTACCTTCTGTTTAGTGGTGGTGGGTTAGTAAAGCTAGCTAGAGAAAAAGCGACATCGTAAGACAGATCATATGAAGGTCAAAACTACTATAATTTATGCCAGCTGCCCAGATACACTTGCTGTTATCACATTATACTAACAAACGTTAAAGTCCTGAAATACTTTGGTCCAAAATAGCATAACTCTGCATATTTCATTAAAAGAGATCTTACTTTGCTGCAGCTAAGCATCTGGCCCTGTGAGCTAATTTCATGTTTCCAGTTGGAGTCATTATTTCCTTGGCTGTGGGAAGATACATCCCATGTTTATGCTCAAATCAAAAATGTCTGGCTCGGTAGTAACACATGTAAACCCTAAGCATTATTGGACATCTTTGTGCTACATAAATATGCCAACAGATCTGAGCAAACTCCCAAAGTCCTATCCTAGTATTCAGTGTGATTAAACTTATGGCATTTGTTTTCCCCACTAATTTCAGCATCTTAGCTGAGGAATGTGGAGAAAGCACTGCCAGGATATATGAATTTTCAGAAGTTCGCATCTGGGGATGTATATCCTATATTAACATTAATAAATGGCGTGGAGCATTGGCTGACTGGTGAGTTGTGACAAGGCCAACTATTTTCTTTACCTTTCTAAAAGCTGGCTTCAATCAGCATCCTCAGTCTGCCAAGTGCGATGAGAAGAGAAAAAAAAAAATCTAATTGCTATTGGGGCTTGATTTTGACATCAGTGGACATACAAAATACCTATTTCTCTGTCAATGCTGATTTTGTCACCAGCTCTGGGCCATGAATGAAAGGGTCAGAGGGTCCCTTCCAGGAACTGAAGTTGCCCTGTTGTTTGCCTGGAACTAAAGGAAGGTGGTATGTCCTTTAGAAAGAACATGTGATTAATAGTGTTTTATTTGTCCCACCTGAACTTCATAGTCCAGCCTGACCTGGGGAAATCCAGATGGTCTGCTTGAAGTTTAGAGCTTGAGGAGGGGGAGGGGACATCATGTACATAGTGACATTTTGACATTGTCGCAGGGCTCCTCCCTTTATATCTGAAAAAAGAAAGACACTCTTCTACTCGCATTTATGGCTACTTGATGGCTGTTTTACAAACTGAATAGATAGTCCTGCTGAAATCTTGACACAGAGGGGCCAATGAGTGGCTCCTGCATTGCTACTCCATCCCAGGCATGTTCCTTCTTTCTTTTTAAAAGGCATCTCTCTTTAAACTAATGACTTGCAAACATGTATGGCCGGGTGTACTGGTTTCGGATGGGAAAGAGTTAAATTTCTTCATAGCAGCTTGTACAGGGCTCTGGTTTGGATTTGTGATGAAAACAGTGTTGATAATACAGGGATGTTTTCGTTGTCGCTGAGCAGCGCTTACACAGAGCCAAGGCATTTTCTGCTTCTCCCCCCACCAGTGAGTAGGCTGGGGGTGCACAAGAAGTTGGGAGGGGACACAGCTGGGACAGCTGACCCCAGCTGACCAAAGGGATATTCCAGACCATAGGACGTCATGCTCAGCAATAAAACTGAGGGAAGAAGAAGGAAGAGGGAGGTTGTTCAGAGTGATGGCGTTTGTCTTCCGAAGTAATCATTGCGCGTGACGGAGCCCTGCTTTCCTGGAAATGGCTGAACGCCTGCCTGCCATGGGAAGTGGTGAATGAATTCCTTGTTTTGCTTTGCTTGTGTGCGTGGCTTTTACTTTACCTAGTAAACTGTCTTTATCTCAGTGCATGAGGTTTCTTGCTCATACCCTTCCAATTCTCTCCCCCACCACACCAGGGTGAGTGAGCAAGCAGCCATGTGCGTCTGAGCTGCCTAATGGGGTTAAACCACAAAACCAGGTTTCTTGAATAGGTATATCCAGATCTGTTTACAATAGGCAAGAGCAGCAGCTTCCTGTGACCAAATGTCCTTAATTTTGCCCATGACTCATTTGTTTTGGCAGCATCTGGAGCAGTAAACTAGCTCTATGGACACTTCAAGTGATTGATCCAAATCACAGAAAAGGCATGGCAGAGGGGCAGAAAGACTCAAGCACTGCACGTTGCCTGATTTATGGCTGCGAAGCCAGTGCCCTCTGCAGTAGAAAGTGGAAAGATGAAGATCTACAACCACCTGTGTTGTCACCCAAGGAGTGGAGAGAGATGGCTCACATTTTATTCTAGCTGGCAGACACACAGAAAAGGACTCCTCCCTTGCTTTGCCTTTTGGTGCTACAACGACTGCAGTGATGGACTGGAGAACGCAAATGAAGTCTGGTGGTGCTACCCCCAAGGTAGCAGTTTCTGTATGATGTACGCACCACATTTTTAAAAAGCTTGTAGTGCATGACATTAACAGAAATAATAACCTATATCAAGACAAAACCCAGCATGTTGTGAATGTTGTCACAGCAATCATGATCTACCTCATAACTTGGGAATTAGTGTCTGACCTCCCTTGGATTCTGTGGCAGCAGAGTGGATCAATTTTACCTTAGGGTAAGATTCTGAAGCAAAGTTTGATATTTCTGCATCTTTATTTTTGTTTCAGTCTTCCAGCTGATGGCATTTAGGTGTTTTGTGACCCAAAGAAGGTTATTTCTGAGGAAAGGAATGAACTTCCTTTCATATGCAGATAAATGATTTTATTAGTGGTGGGTTGACCCTGGCTGGATGCCAGGTGCCCACCAAAGAAGCTTTATCACTCCCCTCCACTGCTGGACAGAGGAGAGAAAATATAATGAAAAGCTCATGGGTCAAGATAAGGAGAGTTTAATAAAGCAAAAGCAAAGGTCGCGCACAAAATCAAAGGAAAACAAAAGATTTTATTCTCTACTTCCCATCAGCAGGCGATGTCTGGCCACTTTCTGGGAAGCAGGGCTTCAGTATTCGTAGTGGTTGCTCCGGAAGACAAACATAAATAACAAATGCCCCCCTTCCATCTCCTTTTACTTAGCTTTTATAGCTGAGCTGACGTCATAGGGTATGGAATATCTGTTTGGTCAGTTTGGGTCAGTTGTCCTGGCTTCGTGCCCTCCCAAGATCTTGCCCAGCTCCAGCCTGCCAGTGAGGTGGGGGAAATGTTGGAGAAACAGCCTTGATGCTGTGCCAGCACTGCTCAGCAGTAGCCAAAACACTGCTGTGTTATCAACACCTTTCTAGCTACTAATACAGAGCACAGCACTATGAGGGCTGCTATGGGGAGAATTAACTCAGCCTTAGCCAGACCCAGTACACCCCACACGACGATGTCATCTATGTATTGTAGATGTTCAGGGCCATCACCCTGTCCCAGTGCAGTTTGGATTAGTGTGTGACAAATGGTAGGGCTGCGCTTCCACCCCTGGGGCAGTTGATTCCAGACGTATTGGACACCTCTCCACGTGCAAGCAAACTGTGGTCTGCACTCTGCTCCCAAAGGGATTGAGAAAAATGTGTTGGCAATGTCAGTTGTGGCATACCTTGGCTGCCTTCGATGCCAGTTCATATTGGAGCTTTAACAGAGGGAAAACCTCATGAACTGTGAAGTTTACTATTCAGCTTTTTTTTTTTAATAACTAACAATATTTGCATGAAATCTGTAAAACCTCAGAAATGCTGAGACTTTAATCACCGTGAAAACACAACGGCTATTTACAAGCTAGATTGCAACTGCCCCACTCACAGCTCATTGTGGAACTCCTCAGCGCTGCAGGAACAGCTCCAAATTGACCAGCCAGAGCCAGAGCAGAGAACTCATCCACTCGGATAAAAACCGAACTGCACAGTTACTATGGGGGTGGGCTGTCCAAACAGGGAAGGTTGCTAAGGAGTACCATGAAACTAAAATAAAAATTTGCAGTCTTCCTCTTTGCAGGTCCATGCAGAAGGTGGACAGAAACCTGTACGCGACGATGTTAGATGGTAAGAAGACCATTGTGTGCACGTGCACGGGGGTGTGTGTGTGCATGTGTAGGGGCTCAGATGGTGTTGAAGGGTCCTCGTGCTAGCTGCCTTTGGGAAGAGACCTTGTTGCTGGCCTCCTCCGAGGCTGGGGTTCTTCCAAGTAGTCTGTTTGCCATGTGCTGCAAGCACCACTGCTGCTTTCCTACCCCACAGCCGAGGTGCACAGGGCATCATGGCTCAGGCTGTTTGGTTGCATGTGAGACCATGGGGTGAGAGGTCCTGCAGTGCTGCCCTCTAAATAAGTGAGATACCATCTTTATGGAGGGGACTGTAGAAAAGGAGCCATTGTGACATTAAGTTCAGTAGTGGCAGTGTCTGACACAATCAGCTTTATAAAATCTGTGCAGTTAATTCTCCTGTGAGACCGAAACCAGTCATGGTCGTTTTGGGGAGGGAGAGAGTAAATCCAGGGGGAAATGCATTTACTTGGTTTTAATGGAGTAGTTTTTCAATCACTTAAATCTCAGCAGGCTGTAAAAGAGAAAAACAATAGTATTAAGGCACTACATGGATCTGCTGTATTACATTGACCCAAATTCTATATCTTTATAAAGCTGCAACAAATGGGAGCTCCAACAAGGAATACATTCCCCCATGTCTGTAATATTTCTCTTTTTTTCTTTTTTTTGGTTTGTGTTTGTAAGTGCGGCTCATTCAACAGCCAGTGAGGTAGTTATTATTAACAGAGAGGAGAGCTGAAGTAGTTTACTGGAAAGCCTGTCTTCTAGCAAATGCAAAGCAAAGGTTTAGGTGAATCAATTTGCTGTTATTATTGTGTCCTTACATGGTCTCCAGTAGAAAGCTCTGTTGAATTTACAGCCACATTTTATATCACTTTGAAGTATTAACTACTTAATTCTACTGGTTCTGCTGCCGATGATAAACCAGATGTTTTATCATGGGCTGCGGTGTGGATTCTTACAGGTACTTATGTGCCAGCTTCTATTCATTTCCGTAGGAGCTGGGTTTATCTGTTCAGCTGTAACCAGAAAATGTATATGCAGCATTTTGAGCACAAACTGCTGCCAAGTTTTTTTCATTTTAACCTGCATCTTGCATTAGGGGATGTTTTTCCTTTAACAGATTTACACCTTAGACTCTTGGGATTATTGAAAAAAAAAAAAAATAAAAAAAATCTTTCATTTCTCCCCTCACTTTTTCTATTTTTTTTTTTTGTTTGTTTGTTTGTTTGGTTGGGTTTTTTTTTAATTTATTTACATAAGAAAAGGTAAAGTTAGAGCTACCTCTATGGTATTATCATGCTGCTTTATTCCACTGACTACCATGGTACATTAAATCAGCTGAAGATCCGAAAATTTAAAAAACATGACCTGAGGATACATTAACAGCCAAAAATCCCAAAGATAACATTCTAGACCAGCCCCACACCTCAGGTCCTGCTTTTTACAAGAATCTTGTTAATGGATATTATTAATTAGAAATGAAAGTTGTTTTTAACATAAAACATTGATATTGAACTCTTTTCAATGTTTGGCTTTCAATGAAGAATTTCCATTTTAAAAGTCACAAAAATACTAAAAATTAAACGTTTATTATTTTCAATTTTGGAAACATTTGTTACATAAAATATTGTTGTATTAAAAATAGTCTCTATGAGCCTTTCGGACAACTTTTAGTAGATTTATCTTCAAATATAATATTAGATATGAACCATGCTCCCTTAACTCAAGTTATTTGCAGCAAAGAACTGTGAGAACTTAGTGGGACTGGCCTGGGGAAAGGGGATTATTTTCTCATGTGTCTTACTGTAAATGTATATAAATTTGGGGGTGGGGTACAGAGTAGTTGGCAATGCTTTCTCCTGCTTGGTTTGCCCAGAATTAGTATTTCCATATGCTCTGCACAGACAGGAGGTCAAAAAGAGGTATGTCAAAACAAGAAAAACCATGGGATTTAGAAGATTTGATGAGTGTACAATACTCACTCAAATTACAACCCGTCTCATTCTAGACAATGTTGGACTTCCAGTGCTCAAGATGGCTTTCAGGCCAGATCTTGCTTTGAAGCTGGCCAGGGTTTGCACAAGAGATTGGAGTAGGTGAATTCTAGAGGTCCCTTTACACCTAAATTACTCTTGTGGTTCTACAGTTTCACATCAAATACAGTGAGGAATTCCTCTTGAAGACTAAGTGCAACCTACTATGTACTTGTGAGACTTACAAAGTTGGAGGAAAGAAAAATGCTGTTTTAAAATAAAGTTTTTCCCCATCTCTTGGGTCCAAAAGTGCTGACAGTTTTGATTTTGAGGCTTAAATTATATTGCAGTGGCTGTTGAAAACTGCAGACTGAAATGTCAGTGTTGCTGGAATACAATAGCAGTGCGCCAGTAAATATCTCCGGATTTAGCTCTTGCGTATTCTTTTTTTATTTAGTATTCCATCAATAACTTTGTTGTACATGCTTTCACACAGGTAGTTCCTTTCTTTCAAGGTGGTTTAACTGCCTAGCAACCTTATAAAAATAAACTTCAGTGTTCTGTAGTAACAGAAAACAGTGTAGCTTACATTTATGTGACTGCAGTGTTTTGAGAGAAAATGTCCTGGCCCTTTTTTTTTTTTGTCAGAACTAATTCTAAGAGAAGACAATGTTTTTAAGGACTTAATAAAGCCACTTGATAAAGAATCAAGTAAAATATGACTAGTAAGTAAATCGTCCCACTTAAATGGCAACTTTCAAAAATGTCAATAAGAGATGGGCATCCGCACATTCTTTGTGCCTTTGAAAATGCTGTTTTCTTCCAGGAGAAGTAGTAAATTGAAGCCTTCTGGAAGAAAAAAAAAAACAATCATAAACTGCTATGCATTTATCTCACTCAGCCCCCGGAGATGTAGATGGCTGTTCTAGTGTGAACGACATATCCAGTCTTACAAAGATTTACGTGTGAAACTGCAAACACTTATTACCAATTTCAGGGCTTACTAGTCTGAGTAGTTCCACCCAGTAGTATTGTATTTATTATTTCCAAGCATAAATGATGTGCCAAGTAGTTTCTAGAAGATCATACTTGGGTGAAAATTTGGTCTTGCAGAGGTGACTATATGCTGTACAGGAAGATAACTCCTAAATGAGAGAATCACTGAAGTGCCTGGTCATTTGTAAGAATGGACTGAGGCCAAATGAACTTAAAATTAAACATTAAAATTAAACATATTTTTCAGAATTTTATTCTGAATCTTGTGATACTGAAGGCTACCAGAGGGAAATCAAACAATCATAGAATCATCTAGGCTGGAAAAGACCTTTAAGATCATTGAGTACAACTGTAAACCCAACACTGCCAAGTCCACCACTAAACCATGTCCGTATGTGCCACATCTACACATCTTTGAAACACCTCCAGGGATGGTCACTCAACCACTTCCCTGGGCAGCCTGTTCCAGTACTTGATAACCCTTTCAGTGAAGAAATTTTTCCTAATACCCAATCTAAACCTCCCCTGGAGCAGCTTGAAGTCATTTCCTCTTGTCCTATCACTCGCTACTTGGCAGAAGAGACCGACACTCACCTTGCTACAACCTCCTTTCAGGTAGTTGTAGAGAGTGATAAGGTCTTCCCTCAGCCTCTTTTTCTCCAGACTAAACAACTCCAGTTCCCTCAGCTGGTCCTCATAAGAATTTTGCTCTAGACCCTTCACCAGCTTCGTTGCCCTTCTTTGGACACACTTCAGCACCTCAATGCCTTTTTCGTAGTGAAGAGCCCAACACTGAACACAGTATTTGAGGTGCAGCCTCACCAGTGCTGAGTACAGGGGGATGATCCCTTCCCTAGTCCTGCTGGCCACACTATTTATGATACAAGCCAGGACCCCACCTGGACTACTGCATTCAGCTCTGGGGCCCCCAGCATAAGAAAAACATGGACATGCTTGAGCTGGTCCAGAGGAGGGCCACAAAGATGATCAGAGGGCTGGAGCACCTCCCCTGTGAAGACAGGCTGAGAGAGTTGAGGTTGTTCAGCCTGGAGAAGAGAAGGCTCCGGGAAGACCTTCTAGCAGCCTGCCAGTACCTAAAGGGGGCCTGCAAGAAAGCTGGAGAGTGACTTTTTACAAGGGCATGTAGTGATAGAACGAGGTTTAATGGCTTTAAACTGAAAGAGGGTAGATTTAGACTAGATGTAAGGAAGAAGTTCTTACTGTGAGGGTGGTGAGGCACTGGAACAGGTTGTCCAGGGAAGTTGTAGATGCCCCATCCCTGGCAGTGTTCAAGGCCAGGTTGGATGGGGCTTGGAGCAACCTGGTCTAGTGGAAGGTGTCCCTGCCCATGGCAGGGGGGTTGGAACTACGTGATCTTTAAGGTCCCTTCCAACCCAAACCATTCTGTGATTCTGTGATTCTATCACAGACAGGACTTTCAACCTATGCCTCAGAGTTTGAAGTATGCACACCTTTCTTGCACTGATTGCATATTTTTATGGTAATAATTTAATAGAAGTTTTCATGGTCAGGGGAAAGCATCAGCCTTTTTGGCAGCTGCTTCCTTCCACTAGGGCTGCAGCCTCTTATGCATGAGAGTTGCCAGGCAATCAGTGAGTTAGATCTTGGAAGAGAGCAGCTCCATCCATACACCCCTGAAGCACTGTCATTGAGCAAGCTATACATCAAAACTGAATGCTTATTTTCAAAAAAAATGTCAGTAAGGGGCCTGTAGGCCCCTATTAACATTGCCGGTTGACCATGCATTTGCAGTCAGAAAGCAGTTATGTATTTTTTACTTATCAACAATGAGACAACCTCCAATCCCGACAGACCCCTCTCAGAGCATTGTTCATGGGATTTCCTTGCATGAAAAAAATAACTGACCTTGTCAAATACTTAGTGGGGCTTTTGGTTTTGTGTTTTTGTGGTATCAAAATAAAGAATTACTGCTCTGTAGATTGGGTAAGCCCTACCATCTCTGTCTTGGCAAACCTCCTACAAGAGCTGAAAAATGCTTTTCCAAAAAAGCTATTTTTACATTGTCAAGAGAAAGAAACAACAGCTTACATTAATAATTAAGTATCAATAATCAAGCTTAGCAAAGGTAAAGTCAACAATGCAGTATTCTACATGTATACAAATTTTGCTTTTTGTAGTGTGTATGACCAATCAGGCTTCTACATGTCTTACCATTAACAGTGATTTACAAGTAAAAAAAGTACACCAAGAACCAAAGAGTTTGATCGTAACAGAATACACCAAGAACTAAGAAAAACAAAGAGTTTGATCATAACTTGAAATGAGAACACTTGAAATTAGGCACAAAAATTCAAGAAGTGACCACCTTTAATTGGACCTGAATGTGTATGGGTTTCTCTACATCAGCAGTTTCATTAGGATCTGAAATGCAGTTTTGAAGCAATTCTTCCAATCATCCCTATTTACTGCCCTGTGTTTTGAATCCCAGAGCAGTCCTCAAGTGTGCAAACCAGATTCATTTCAGATGAAACCAAACCAGAAGACAGTCTCTGGAAGATGCCCTCATGCACTCCTACCATTACTGAGCTTTCAGCTCTCAGGACCAGACTACAGCTGGACCAGAATAAGCCTTTCCCCCTGCAGAAGTGCTGTACAGGACTGGGAGCTCAGCTTTTAGTGTAGGCTGAGCACTGCATTGCTTCCTAAAGTAGACATAGCATCCAGCTCCCACCAATCAAGGCACACTGTTACACACAAGCCTGTGTGCATCAAGAATCGAGAATTTGGGACTATGTTTATGCTATCAAAATAAACAGAGCCAGGAAATGTCCCTTGGCACTGTAACTGAATTGCCTACCTTGTTAAATTGTTGGAATTGTTCCTGGTATCCTTTTAGTCAACCAGCACTGTCCCAAACCGTTCCTCATCACAGCTCAGTAATTAGCACAGGCAAGCAACCATTCCCAATAAGCAGTTTCCATGCAGCTACACTTTCCTGGAGGGTGAGAGTGAGGTAGTTTGGACACTTTAGAGTAGCCCTTTCAATGCCCAGTTGCCTCAGTGCCAGAGAATGGTCCTAAGCGCATTTAATTGGTTAGTATAAATCTACTTTATGTATCCTGATTCCTAGATGTTTACTCTAAGCAAAAATATCATCTGACTGTTCAGTTCCAAGCTTGGCTGCTGATACCCAACAAACATCTGAGGAAAAATAGAGAGATCTAAGACTGGAAGGAGTTAAGTGATGAGATGAACCCTGATTCTGGAAGCAGGAGCTTCGCCTGCACAAATGAAGTGCAGACTCATGACTAGAGAGAACATACTGCTGACCTAGTGACTATTCTTTCATCAATGCAGCTTTATTTTCTCTATTTTTAAATTTCTTTTTTGCATTATTTCTAAAGCAAGATGCTGCTCATGCTAGAGATCTGCCCTGGTATTAGCAGCTGGCCAACGTCGGCTCATTAAACTGCACCACTCCAAAATGCTTGTAAAGCAGCAATGGTTTGAGCCACTGCAGCTGAGATGATGTGAGCTCTGTTACTTTCTGCAATGGGAGCAGCTGTAAACTTTGTACAAGCAGGAGTTGTGCCTGTCTGTGTCTGTCACTTGTATTGGGGCAGCTGTGCCAGGGATTGTAATGTGGGAAAACCATCAGTATAATAGAACCTCAAATATGTAATTCTTATTGGGTTGGACAGAGTGCAGACAAATGTTATTCCTTCTGTCCTAGTGCACTGGCTCAGATCTTAATATTTGCCTCTCGCTCTTGATGATATGAGTCCACTATGCAGATATGCAGCAGGTAAGAAAGAACTAGGAAAATGAACTGTTATGCTTATAGTAGTCCAGACATCAATGGGATCCTTTGGAATCCTGTATACTTCAAAGGGTATTTTCACTAGGTGGTACTTAAAATTATGTTTCCAGTGCAAACAAATCAGATTTTTTTTTTCTTTTTTTTGCTATAGAAGTATTTGTAACCATTAATCTCAGAGTCTGGATTTCCTTTATGTGTGGAGTAATCAGAAACTGCAGATCTCCCACTTGAATTAACTGAGCTAGTGAAAGATTTCTTTGTTTCCTCTCTCTCTAAGTGCAGTAAGTCCAGACTCACAGACTTGCTTGAACAAGTCCTGCTTAAATGCCACAGATAATAATAAATCAAAATGAAAATGCTACATAGATAGTCCAGAATAAAGCTGGCTTTGCAAGCTGCCAGCCTACCTGAGGGAGGCCTGGAAGTTGTCCTTAACAATAATATTCATTTTAACTTATAATAATTTAGCAAGCTTAGATATTAAGAAGAGAGATATACAAGTATGCAAACACCAAAGGAGATCAGAAAAAGCTTGATGAAAACTTTTTCTGTCAGAACACACTGTGATTTGAAATGTTTTGCAGATCAGGTTTTTCAGATTCCTTTTCAGGAATTCTCTTTTAGAAGAAAATCCAGGAGGAAAATTCTGACCTTTTGACATTTGCACAATCAAATATTTAAATTTTTCATTTTGCTACGAGGTTGCTTTTCAATATTTTCATTTGGTATTCTAAGTGTTATTATGCAATGTCTGCTGTGGTAAAAATCTGCTTCTAAAAAGGTTGAAAACTAATAAAACATTTCAACAATACCTAGAACACTTTAGTTTTTTACTATCGATGCATCATTCTGACTTGTGGTCTCAGCAGAGCGGGTGCTGTGATGCTAACCTTAGTCATAGCATTAATATCTTGCCATTGCACCTCCTGACCATGGGGTCTTTTTGAAGGACAATCTACAAAACAAACTTGGTGCTTCTTGGAGCAGGTGAAGGGTAAATCACTTACCTCTGTGATGATTAGCTAAGTCCAGTGTACAGGAACTTTCCTTTCATTACTGTAGAGATCTGGCATCAGGTCGCTTAGTATCCAGCCGTAAAACCCACAGGAAGGTCAGCTAAGTGTCTCCACAATCCTCCACATTTCCTGCACCTAGTCAAAGACATAACCCCATTCTCTCTTTTACCTCCCTTTTCTGGTGGAGCGATGTGGACGTACCTTCATCTCTTCTGATGAACTCAGAACCCTTGATGTTCCTAGTGGAGCATTGGGAAGATCTCAGAAAATGGCCCCGGGAAGGTTAGTCTGAAAGCTTGCTAGTTAGATGATTCATCTGACCTAACATCATGTGTCTACCACTTGCCTAGGCTTTTATTATAGTCAATGGTGACCCGATTAATACAGTCCATGGAGATTAGTGTATGATTCATCTGGCCAAATGCAGCTCTCTCCTTTAGGGTGAGATGAATCATGCCACGAACTACATTAACTCTGCTGACTAGCTCTCCGCTAACTGCAAAGGCATCCCAGAGTGACTTGCTTAGAGGTAAAAGTCTAATTTTATAAATAGTCACATTTAGCTAAATAGATCCTACTTCACACCTCTTAAGGGCTCTCATCACTTCTGAAATAACTTTGACACCTGCATTTGAACACCTGAATTAGGAAAGTCCATGTTTGAGTAATCATACTTGAAAATCCTGCTAAAATTATGGTGTCCCTACTGGTGCTTAATCCACTCACATTGCTAGGACATAAGTCCTGATACAGTACACTCAGGTGTGTTGCAATACTTTCCCAGAGGTATGGAAGGTTTTTGTCTTAAGGAAACAACAAAGGTATTATGGAAAGGATTCAAATGATTCAGCTTGAATACATACAGCAAAGTAAATAGATCTAGGTGACTCATCTACCTCCTCTCTGGTCTGTTCTAAGCACCTGGGAGTGAAAGCCTTACTTGGGTGAGATGATATTGTTCATGGAGGGGAACAAAGGAGAGGCAACATCAGAGTTCGGGCAACTTCAACTTGTCTCCTGCTGCACTGTTCTGTGGGAATGACACCATATCTCTGACAAACTCAGAGGGAATCCTGGCTTTGACTTCAGTAGATTTCATCCCAGAAGGGTAAGGCTGAAAACTTACACAGCATTGAGCTGAGGGATTACAAAATCCATAACGTTAGCACTTGGAGTTTGCAGTTGGGATCAAACTCCTGGGATCAAATTAAACTACATATAATAGATGTTCTGCTAAAACCAAATGAGAAATAATCTGTCTAGCTATATAATAGTAGACAATTTTTTTCCCCACATATTCCCTTTTATAACCTGTGATAAGGAGAGTCAACACAGTTGCCCACAGAGTTAATCAGGCCCTGGGCATCATATCATCAGAAAGCTCTGGATGGTACAAAATTTTACTAAGGATAAATATTTAGTTGAAGTATAAAATTTCCAGTAAGGCTTATTAGGGCATTATCAATAAAGGAATAACTAGAGTTTGAAAACAAAATAAAATTAAGATAAATAAAAAAATTCTATCTTGAATATGAAAGACTCTGGAAAATCATTAATAATGTTTCAGAGTAGGGAAGATGTTATCGGTTTGTGTAGCAGGTTTTTTTGATAGCAGGCAAGGGGCTGCAGGGGTGGCTCCTGTGAGAAGCTGCTAGAAGCTTCCCCAGCTCCAAGTCAGACCCGCCACTGGCCAAGGCTGAAGCCATTAGCGATGCTGGTAGTGCCTCTGGGAGAACAGATTTAAGAGGGGGAACCTCCAGTGAGTGAGGGGATTGGAATGTGAGAGGAACCCCTCTGCAGATACCGAGGTCAGTGAGGAAGGAGGGGAGGAGGGGATGCCCCCGCAGCCCCTGGTGAGGCGGCAGGCTGTCCCCCCCCAGCCCACGGAGGGGAGCGGGGGAGCAGATGCCCCCGAAGATGGCTGTGACTCCATGGGAAAGCCCGCACTGGAGCAGTCTGTGCCTGAAGGACTGCAGCCCATGGAAAGGACCCATGCCAGGGAAGTCCGGGAAGAACTGCAGCCCGTGGAAAGGACCCATGCTGGAGAAGTTCGTGGAGAACTGTCTTCCATGGGAGGGACCTCACATTGGAGCAGGGGACAAGTGTGGAGTCCTCCTCCCCCTGAGGAGGAAGGAGCGGCAGAGACAATGTGTGATGAACTGACCCCAACCCCCATTCCCCATCCCCCTGCACCGCTGAGGGGAGAAGGGAGAGAATCTGGGAGTGGAGTTGAGCCGGGAAGGAGGGAGGGGTGGGGGGAAGGTGTTCTAAGGTTTGGTTTTACTTCCCTTTATCCTTGTTTTGATTTGATTGGTAGTAAATTAAATTTATTTTGTTTCTTCCCCAAGTTGAGCCTGTCTTTTGCCCATGACCATAACTGGTGAGTGATCCCTCCCTGTGCTTGTCTCGACGCATGAGCTTTTCTTTATATTCTCTCCTCATCCCACTATGGCTGGCGGGGGGACGAGTGAGCGAGCAGCTGCGTGGTGCTTTGTTACCGGCTGGGCTTAAACCATGACAGAAGACCATTACCCTTGGATATGTTCTGGATGTGGCCTCTAGATGTTACTGCAAGCAGCACACTAAAAAATTTTCAGGAGGTGCCTATGTCAGGGCTTGAAAGAGTACACTGGAGATACTGGTTATATTGTATGTGTCATATTTCTCCTTTCTGAGTAGTTTAAAAGAAACATCTGCAATGCTTCTCCTGGCACTGCAGATTTAATGCCAACACAGTACAATTTAATCATATGCTATAGCAGGTGTTTAGCAGACTATTCAGGACATTAGCAGAGAATAAGACCAGGGCTGTTGTCTAGGGGAATGAACAATGTGATGTGAGAAACTGTTCAGTAGTTCCCAGCAATAGCATGAATACCTTGATACCCTCCACACATGCACGTAACGCCTCGAGAATATAATGAGGTATTCTGTGCTGGGCGGACACATCTGGGAATTCCTGGAGAAGTCTGCAAACGTTTCTTTTGCCTTTGTAATGTCCTGTCCTCTTGTAGTGACCTAGAAAAAGACTTCTAGGACACTTGAATCTCCATTTTCATTGCTGCCTCACTTTTCTTTTTTCCTTTTTGGAATGTAACCTATTATCTTGCACATAAAAATATTCCAGAAAGGTTGTATGAAAAATTAACCCTGATTATACATTTCATTCTCTTTCAGGGAATAAACCAGAAGCTTGAAAGACATTTCATTATACAGCTGTAAATGAGCCACTCTAGGCTGTATAGATGTGATCAACACATTATACATATATTATGAACTGCTTTTGTTTATTAAATATTTCTACTGTAAAGAAAGGAAGAGTATAAGCTTTTTTCTTATCCATAGGATGGATCGCCTAGGGAAAGGAGAATGCTACCAAGGTGTGGGAAAAGTATGTCCACATATCTGCCAGAGTACTTCCATCACAGTAATCAGCGAGGGCAAAGAGCAATCCAAAGGGGAAGTAATTCCTTGCTTATAACTGAAAGAGGCTGAGCATTTTAATCGCCTCTTTATATTAATTACTATCTTTGGAAATAAGGCTAGAGATTTTGTTTCCTGTATTTTACGGTGTATATTTCACCTAGATGGGTCCAACTGTGGAGCAATTATCTGCCCATCGAGACAGACAAACCCCTTTATTTCTGTTTACACTTCCCCTATAGGGTGAATTTTCTGCTTCAGATGCCTAGAACTCTCAATTAAATGATTACAATTAGGTGAGATGAGCCTTATTCACAGTTCTTTGCTGGTGAATATCTATCATTAATTTCTACAGCATAGGATGGGACACCCTCTCTGTAAAGCATGAGAAATGAAGTTGCTCCACTGAGAGGATCAAGGAGAGATTCTTTTTTTGATTAGCCTAAAGCCAGCTGACCAGGGATGGAGAAATGGGTTCAAATCATTGGCCTAAATGTTTCAGGGTGGTTTTGCATTTTGGTTTAGTTTCAGCACAACCCAAAGCCTATTTTGCAGGGAAAAAAATATTTGCCAAAACATAAATAAATTCTGGGTTCCTCAGAAGTGTCTCATATTAAGCAATCTTTCAAGAAAATCATGCAGGGAATGGAGACCAAGTTTAAAATGTGAGCAAAACTGCTCTCTGCAGCAACATACAACTAACACAGAGGAGCCTGAGATGAGTCTCCCCAGGCTGCTTGTTGTCCTGAAAGAAGAGGGACTGCTGTGCAGCATCGGGATGTTGTCCTCAAGGACCGTACACTAGCTGAGATTTGTCGAAGAGGGTCTTCATCTTCCCAGAGTTGCTCCCAGCCTGGTTACCTTTCCCCTCCCTCTGGAGAGTGTTCCCAGGAATGCTGGTCAGCTTCATTTCAGTAAAGCATTTCCCCATTACTTTAGAGCCCATTCCATTAAATGTAGACCCCATTCCTTTAAAACTAAGAATCCCTGATGATTTTGTTGCACCTGGCCCTTGAAAGACAGGCTTTTTCCCTTATCAAAAAACAAAGCAGCACTTTTTTTTTCTCATCCAGAGGTTTTGGAAAACTACCTTCTCACAATAGAAAATACATGTTATGAATTAAAAGAATGGTGGATTTCTCTTGGTTCTACCTGGGAGTCAGTTCTGAGGTGCATTGGCAGCATTGTGAAGGAGAAGCTTATGCAGCTCTAGTCCAGCCTTTGTTTGACAGATGACTGCACCTGCGCTGTGATTTATAGCCTTAGTAAGGATGTTCTTAGCAGTCTCAGCATTAAGATGAGACAAATCACTGCATCTGAAAATATGATGTATGATGTTGCATTAAAGCTGTTAGGCAACTGAATCTTAAACTTGGTGTGATTTCTATAGACATGTGTAGCTGGTTACTGAAGGCGAATGAGTCATTAACATGCAAAAACATTTCTTTAGAGAATGTTTGCTCCTGAGCACAATATGGAGCGTGGACCCTTTGGATGAATTCCAAGTTGTCAGTAGTAGAGTTGAGTGAATGATTCAGAGCAAGTAATATGACTGATGAATTTTTCTTTCTGCTTCTAAAGTGTCTTCAGACACATCATCATCTCCTCAGACCGATTTGTCTCCAAACAATTTGTGGAAAGGTAAAAAAAAACTACCACAAAACCAAATGAACCTTAACTCTATAGGCTGATCTTGAGAAATTTTCTTGAGAATACACATTCCTCAACCCCCATGGTCTAGTGCAAAAGGAGAAATTTTTTAATTGAGGGAGCCAAAGAGTAGATGTCTCCTCTTATCACGAGGCTGCTATGGGTGTTCAGAAGGGTGCGTGGCAGGCAAAATTCTGGTGAGTCTGTCTCTATTTGTTAAAAGATGTTGTGTTAAAATCTTGGGAGGAGGGTGATGTGAGTACCACTGCTGAAAAATTACATTTGTAGATTTCTTTTGGAGGTGTTTTTTCTCTGTCTGCAGCAATGGGACAGTTATTATACTGAAGCAGTTCTTTGAGACTGGTGGAACAGCTAGGTTTTGTGGAGGCCCATACTGAAGGACCTCTAAGTATTTGGATCCATTGATCTGTACAATACCAGATCAGGAAGACAAATCCAATGAGTTTTGCAAAGGATGCTCTGAGATGGTTGAGTTTAGTTTCATTCTTTTGCCTACAACTCATCTGGAAAATCAGAGATATTTAGATGAAGATCTCAAGCTTCAGTTCATATTTCTTAAGGGGAGTTTGATCTGGGAGGTTTCTCACCATTTATAACTAGCTGTGGTGAGAACAGAACTAGTCCCTAGCCCCACTGCACTCAGGACTTTCCTGTAAATAGGTTGCTGGAAAAAGGCGTAATAAATTTCCTTGATGATGGGAAGTAATGCAGTCAATGGGATACAGTGGCAAGCCCCTTGAACATTTGCTCTCTATCTAATGCTGTCCTGATCTACTTTTCTGTTCTTCCTCCTCTCACACCTTGTCGGTTCAGAGTGCAAGCTAGTTGAAGAAGGGCTTAGCTCTGTGCATGCAAGATTCCCATTGCAACGTACATTCTGGCCTCAGAGAAGGCCTCCAAGTGTCTGCATCCCAGCAGTAAAACAGCTGTAAAGTCTTCTGAGCTATCTCCATGCTACTACCCATGGATTTCTTCCAGAAGATTTGTGGCTCATGATTCAATGCTTCATGTACCAACTCAAAAATAGAACAAATATTTTGGGGTGCATAAGTGATCTTTAGTGGTTTAGGAAATCCCTTTTCTTTAAGGGCCCATGAAGAAAACAGCTGTGGAAACACAAAATTTTTTTGTCTTTAATGATAGAAGCACTGCTGTCAGTTTGATGAAGGAAGAACTTGCCTCTTACTAAGCTTTTTTTCCCATCAATTCCTGTTTAGTTAGCAGTGTTTAAAGTGCATCATTATAATCTTTTCCTCTAACAAATGCTTCAGCCTTTCTACTAAAGCAAGGTGGTTTATGTGTGTGTACACTGTAGACCCAATCCGCAGTGCCTTGTGGCAGTGTTTGCAGAGGATGTAGTAAGAGTTTAGTGCCATCTCTGGGGAATTGGACCACTATTATTTACAGTCATGTGAGTGTAACTCCTTGCATATCATTTCTGAAATGTCACCCTGATAGAGTATATATCGAAGTGTGAAATTCTGTGCATGTTTATGCCATCAAATTTTGGCATGGATTTGGAATTTGAAAAGCAGAAACTGGTCCCACTAAATAAAATGAACCTCGTGGAATCATGCCAGCAGCTTCCTGATAATGTGACCTTTTCTTCCATGTTTCTCTTTCCCTGTCTTGCTGATGGATAGGATGATTTTAAGAGACTTTAGTACACGATAGGGCTGCCAGGTTTGGATCCACATCCAATTATTTCCAAAGGTCAAAGGCACTAGCACTGGGCATTCTTGTTTGCATTCTTTCTCTTAATTTCCAGGAACACTGGTGAAAAAAATAAGGCAGGGGATAACTCTACTGAATATATGGACCCTTGGCTAGATAGCACTGATATCCTTCTTATTATAGCATATATTAAAAAAGAAGGCAATTTATTCCGTATCTGCCTGCTGTAGGGCTTTTTGTACCTTCCTGTTCTAACATTGGGCTACCCTGGAAACAGAACTGTATTAGAGAGATTGCTGGACTGTTACAATCTGGCAGTTCCTGTGTTAATATTGGTCTTAACTTATGGAATTGTCAAACAATAAATAAATGAATGCCAAAACAAAACATGCCAGGGTTTTTATTTTTGACATAGCAGAAGAAAGAAAAATCCGCAACACATGGCCTCTGCAGTTCACTACAGTTCACAAGTCTAAATATCAGGGATATTTGCCCCTTCTTGGCTAACGTGGTAGATTTGCAATACTTCTATGGAAGCATGAGTCACTAAACACAGCACTGAAACTGCTTAGGTCTCCTACTCTGCTATATTGGTCCTGAGATAGAAAGATACCCTTTTAAACCTTTCCAGATCTAGGTCTATGAAAAACTTATGACTAAATAAATCAAAATGAGAAAATCATACACTAAAATCATATTCTGGATACCTAGAAATTAAAACTCAATTTTCCATTCTGCTAGCCACTCTTTTCTTTGAGCTCTATATGCTGGCTTCAAATTTAAAGATTCTGTAGCTTCTCTGAATTATTTTTACATTTTATCTTTCTGTGGATCCAGATCTTTGCTTTTGGTTAGAGGGAACAAAATTCCTGAGGACTACAATATTTTAGATTCTGTGCAAGCTGTAAAGTTCCCCTGAAACCACTTTCATTAGTTTTGCAAAAAATGCAGCCTTAAGGCTTTAAAAAGTGCTAAGCAATCAACAGTCACTCATTTGGGAGCCTAATTATGGAGTTAGGAAACAAATATGTCTTGGTCTATCACTTGCCTTGCATAATATGTATAATGGGATTTAACCCCACACTTGCTTGTACAGATGTGTAAATACTTCTGACTGCTAAGTACCAACACAGAGTTAGCTCTTTCCAAGTATGTCATTAAGTGACGTGGGAAAGCATCAGGATCCACCAACCCATCAACGTAAGCCTCCCGGTGGCTGAAATAGATATATTATGATTTCAAATTACATCTGAAGTATTTGAAGTATCCCTGAGGAGAAAATGATGACCTCTGGGACATTACTTGGTATACATTCTCACATACCTATTTAACATTGTGCAGGTAAAGTGCAAACATTGTCCTTTCAAATGTTGAATAAACAGAATTAAGCAAGGATACACTGTTCTCTGAATTGTTTCCTTTTTAGAGACATTTCTTACGTTTTGCTCAATTTTAGCAACAATTATATTTTTTTCTCCCATCTTTCATTGGCAATAGCAAGAGACACTTTAGCTTTTGAAGGTAAAGTAGAACTGGTCTGAATGGGAATTTGAGAGGGGATGGGTTTGCTTGGGAGGTGGTGATGAAGGATGGGGTAATGGAGGATGCCCCTGCCCCCAGCATCTGCAGGTGGTGTGTGAACACACTCCTGTGCCACTCAGTGCAATTTCATCTATATTGTTGTCCCAACTTCCCATCACACAGGAGTTGTGTTTCCCCTGGAGAGCCTCTCCCAGGTGACTTCCTGCTAAATTTCCCATATTGTAAGGGCCAGGACATAATTATAGAGACATATCAGGAGAGGTACAGACTTAGAGAAACGGCAAGGAAAAGATGTGAAGATTCTTCTGGCAATGAAATTGTGAAGAATAGCTCAAAGATGAAGAAGACAAAAAGATACTGAAACAGGAAACTCAGGCTTTAGAGGAGAGGAGTCAGAACTGCTAAAGCTGTTTTTAGAAGAAAACAGTTTACGGAACAGATTCTGTTCTGAATACAGCTGAGATTTCTAATTAGATCTGGTCAGAAGATAAGGCAACTTACCTTTTTAAAAAATAAAAGACTTACAGAGACTTGATCTGAAATATTATTCAGGGTCAGACCTATCATCCCTCTTCTCTGCTGGTTTATGTTTGGGACTGCCAGCCCTCTGGGCATCAAAGAAGAAAACTTCATTTCAGCCAGAATCTGATCACATAGTTGGTTTTTCTCCTGATATCTGATATGAACTAATATCTTCACTAGAAATTGCCCGTTTAAATCAACAACTGCTAATGATTAAATTAGCCTAGGCCTAGTTAGCTATCTAAATGTTCAGTCCCTTTTGGAATTACATTTATGATCTGTCTGATTAGGGAAGCATAGGAAAATGCCCTACATCATTTTGTGATGATAAGAAAAACTAAACATTTCTGAAACACTGAAACCTTTTCACTTTGCAAAGATTAAACAAAAAAGTCTGTGTTGAGGAAAGGTTGCTTTTATTATTATTTGACGGAGCATGGTGAAATAAAGCCCAAACAAATCAAAACATCAACAGGGCTAGTATATTCTGAAAAAAACTGAAAGGCCATTTTTTTTATTGACAAGCAATGTGAATGAAAAATGTCAACCAGTTCTATTTATAACCGGGGATGGGCAAAGAAGATGCATTTAAATGTGGATGTGGGAAGTGTTCTCATTTCTGTAGTTTGTGAAGGCTCTGTCTGATTTCTCTGAGATGAAAAACTAGGCAAGCAGGTAGGGTCTAATTCTTTACTACCAGAATCATTTTAGCAACTCTGAAGTCATTGGAGCTATGACAATTTATGCTGACTGAGTTTTTCTTCCTGATACTCTAAAGTTCCTGTCCCTTGGTGTGTAGCAGGAAGTGCATATTTTAGCTAGTGCATCGCAAACAGCCCAGCTACTGTGTTGGCCTGTGTGTGTCCTCTTGTTATACCCATTCTGCAGCATTGTTCACTGTATTTAAGTCAGTTGTTATTAAGTCCCCTCTCATTGCTTGTAGCTCAGTTTCATTCAGCATTTACCCAGAAATGCAGTTTCTCTTATTCTTAGCTTTCAGTATATGCAGTCATTTTAATGCCAAAGAAGCTTATAGATAAAAATATATATTCAGATGTTTGGCTGAATTAAGCATTATTCTGGCACTAAATGCAAGATACTAGTTTACAAGATTTGAGCCTGCTTTGGTTTACGTTATTTTGTCTCGAGGGTCATTCCACTGCTCCTTACATGTAAGAGAAAAAAGATGTAGATAAACAGTATTTGGCTGCAGAAAAATGTGAAATTCAGCTCTCAACTGAATTATTATTTCTAATTAGATTTCAGTGACCTCTTCCTGTGCATGGAATACTCCAGTTACTTTATTTTTTTGGATTTCAAACTTCAAAATGGAATCCATTCCCTAACAGGTGGTATTGTATCCACAGCGACAAACTGTGGATGACATCCCACAAAAGACACAGTAGTGCATGCCACTTCACATGGCCTTATTGTGGTGTGACAGCATGTGATAATTCTTAATCTCCCCTGTTAACAAGACCTACATCAGGTACTAAGCTATTGTGTTTCATTTACAATCAATCATTCACTATATGGCACAGCTTTTACTGACAAGTAATTCATTACTTTATTGGATCAGTCACTAATCTGTCTGACAACATTTGGGGCAGAATCATATCTTGAAGTAACTAAACACAGCTAAAGCTTCTTCCAACTTGGTTTTGACCTAATCTTTCCCCTTACCAAGTCTGCCCTCCCCAGCTGCATGATTTTTGGAACACCCACAGCTGCAACTGAAGTGAGTAGATGAAATCCTGGCTTCCAGCTGCAAAGCTCTTACTGACCTCAGTTAAAAAAAAAAAAAGTATTTTACCTAGTGGCAGTCATTCAGCACCTTTGAAAATCAGGGATTTAACAACTGGCCAAAGGTCGGAGCAGAAATCAATGCCAGAAAAAGGACTAGACCTCTGTAGGGTCTAACTTCCAGCACAGCCCTGAAAGCACAAGGTGCTTTCTTCCTGTGTACCATGTCACAGATTTTTCTGTCATTTCTAAGCTATTTTTCCTAATACATGCTGGACGGGGAAGAAGTGTGACAATACACTGATAAAGTTGCAAACATGCATCAGCTCCTTTACCCTGCAATGTGAGGGAATTTAAACATTCTGGGAAGAAAAATGTCTCCAGGCAGAAGGAAAAAAAACCACGTAAGTTTTCAAAAACTCAAGCTGTAAAAGAAATGTGAAAAACACAAGCTGTTAAGAGTATGAAAGGTTCAAGAGGGTAGGAGCACTGATGCCTTGAGATTTTAAAAAGGGCTGTGTTGGCTTAATAGGAACTTACCCCAGCTTTTTTCTTACTTTGAGAATGGGGAACATTACCTACAAAAAGAAAGAAAGGAAGAAGCCTGGCTGCTTTGAAGGCTGTTAAGTGTGCTCACCTACTGGGGAAAGAGAGAAAAGGGAGAACCAGCTCGTGAGAGTTGACAGTGCATCAGAAAGCGAGCTGCTGCTAGCTCTGTGAGGCCAGCAGGATTTTCTTGATCTAGTTTAACAAGTCTTTTTGCCGATCCAAAGGTTATATCCTTGTCTTTTGGGCAAATATTAGGCTGCACAAACTGTTCCTTGGGTTTTGGGGCAAGATTGTTAATACAGCAGCACAGAGAACAGATCTTGGATTAGCAGGATGAAAAAGATCGAAAACTGTAGAGAAAACATGCCTAATCCAGATCCTGTTCATATCAGCATAAACACTGGCTTATTTCAGATTAACACTGGCATGAAGGAGACCAGCTTCAGTCTCGATATTTGTCACTGCCTTCTGCTCACCAAGTGTTTGTGTTCTCCCTCTCCTCCCTAAGTACCCAAACAAAAATGCAGTTCATACTTGCATTTGTACACTCAAGCATGCATTTAGAAGATGAGGGGCTTTGAATGTTTGCGCTTTTTTTGTTGCCTTAAATAAGAAAGCTTTTTTTCTCAGTTTGAGTGCAAAAGTTTGAGTTTGTCCAAAACCAGATTGGAGCATTGTAGGTGCTTTATAGGACCTTTGCACACAAACTGAGGAACTGATAATATGGTGGGTAATGAAGCTCCCTATTACCTTCCAGAGAAAAAGGATACAGTAAGAGTGTAGCAGCTTGGTATCCAAGGTGCTCCAACGTAAGCACTACTAGAAGGATTGCAAGAAGCTTTGGTTTACTACACCATCCATCCTTCATCACTTCAAACTCTACAGCAGTGAAGCATGATGAAAACTGAGCTCCTATAAACTTTATGCTTTGATCACAAGTCCTCTCAGATAAACATCGTGTTCTGCGTCTGTGAAGGAACTTGTGCTGTGGGGTTCCTCCTGTGGTGTGCATACTCTGGGTAACGCAACATTACCATAGACATCTGAGGGACGTGCAGAATCAGAAAAATGTGACTGTGGTTAGGACTTGAGCTAACAGCACTATACAGCTATGAAATGGACCATCAAACTGACAGAAATATGCCTTGGTCATTTGCATGACCCTGGAGACTGGTGCTACCTTAGTACAAATAGCAAATAATGAATTCTATAAGATCTGCTTATAAATCTGTAACTACTACAACAGAAACCAGGTTTTGTTCTCTCCTGACAAGCTGGAAACGTGCAGGTTATCTGCGCTTTGTCTCTATAGTTAATCATTTAACTATGATTTAACTCACACATGGTGAGAAGGAATTTTTGGCATTTGCTCTGTGGGCTGGCAGGCTGTCAAATAACTGTAGGATTCACTGAGTCTGGAAGAGGCTCTGGGCTGACCTGCCACAAGTAAATGATGTTGTTTTTCCTAATCAGTCCACCAGAGCTAGTATCTTGAGTGTTCTTCATCTAATTTTCTTGCATGCTGGAATCTGACAAATATAATAATGGTATTTTTCACTCATTTGCAGTAGCGCTTTTCTTTGAATGGTATTGAAATACCCCTCAAATGCCAAACTTCTTTGGGAAAATATTCACGTATCAGTTTTAGTAATATAAAACTATTTTTGCTGCCTATCTCCCAGGGGTTTTGTGAAGCTTGTTTAATTGAGGTTTGAACTGTCATTATTTGTGAGATGAGATTATCTATCATTCATGAGCTTTCAAATGAATACCAGTTTGTCTGGGAGAAAAAATGCTGGCAAATCCTAAAAGTTTCATGATTTTCAGCACAAATAATTATTCCTCCAAATATTCATTCTGTATAGTTTGTTATTTGCTACTTGCTATTCATTATCCACAGTTTGTCATTTGTTATCTTCCTGTCTAGAAAATTCAGTCACCCAGTCAGGTACCAGAAGTAATAGTATGTGACTTTTATGACCATTCACCCACCATAAGTAACACATAGAGGAACTTGCACAATCAAAGCAAACAGTGCATGAATAACACGTAGTCAAAATTTGTTTACATGAGCTATTCCGTGAATATTTATGAACTAGAAAGACGTTTGTAGAAATTAACATCAGAGTGCAAAGAGAAAAGCAGGGCCAAATTTGCTGTAATTCAAGTTCTCCCCATAGTTTATTACTACATAGGAGTTACAGATGGGTAAATTCAAACTTTAAGTTCAGATGAGTTGCACAAAGTCATATAGCAAGTTGGTAGGGCCAGAAAGAAAATGGTAACGTGGCAATGCTTTGACCCTGCATGGCAATGCCTTCACTGCCTCCCAGCCTGTGCTGCTGTGTCGTGATTCCTGCTAGACCACATTTTGGATGTGCAGCTATCGCCAGCATCTTGTTAGATTCACCTACACTCTGCACTGGCAATTGCCTCCAAGTTTCCCATCATGGCATGGGAGATGCTCCTCATGCACCAAAGGCAAGAGGAACTGTGGAAGGAAACCATGCTATGGATTGCAGGTGCTCTAAATCTGCCTCAAAGTCAAGAAAGCTTTGGGGCTCAAATACCATCTGTGCTTCCAGCTAGCAGAGGTCCAGTCTGTTGTAAAATACCCACTATTTAATCCAATATGGCTGTAATAATTTCCCAGAGCATGCAAATGGATGGACATGGAAGTGGAGTTTCCCTCATTCCCAACAGATTTTTTTTTTTACATGGAAACTTTTTTTTTTTAAACATATCCAAACACACAGCTTTTGCACTTACAGATTGCCTGTGCATTTTTACATAGCCAGAGGATCACAGGGGATAAAGCTGCTATGCATTATTTCCTAGTAGAAAAGGCATCTTCTTACTCACAAAATTGAGCAGGGACTTAGGTTAAAGGCAGGCAAGAGCCTGAGAGCATAAGCAATGAATTAATATCCCCTTTTGTCTTTCATCTGGCAATAAAATCCTGCTTCATGTTTAAAAACACAAATGTTGCATATTTAAAAACAAAGATTGTATGTGTTACACCGACCAGCTGCATAAATCCTAGTGGTCTTGGAAAATTAATGTTTTGTTTTAAGTAAAGCTGAAGTTACTCATGTTATTTCACTCTATCAATAGCAAGTACATTAACATTATCTGGTGTCTGCAAGCACACTATTAATTTACCTTGTACTGTCCCAATAGAGGGAAAAGAATTGTTCAAGGCAATGAGGCGTATCCACTTCCATTCCTTGGGACTCCTTACTTCCAAATAATCAATATTAATGTGGTGAAGGGAGGGCAGAGAGGAAAAGGATCCTCTGACTGATTTATCAGCTAAAGCCACATCACAGAGCAATGCGAGTCTGAAGACTCTTTACTAGACTGAACTGAGACTAAATGGTTTATCAAGGGTGGAAGCACTGTCACAGTATCCACCTGAAGTCAGGATTAATATGATGCTTGGCAGCCAGGAAGCTGACAGATTTAACTTTCCCTTTCTAAAACGATACATTCTTGGTCGTAGAAAAAAATCCAATGTGTTCTCGAAAATACCTGCTCACTTCAGTATTAGCTTTTTCCCATTGGGGGAAATGTTTTTTACAGAAAAGCTGTTTTTTTTTCTCTGATGAGAACTACTTTTTGCCTATAGGTCAGATGAACAGTGCAACACACAGTTCTTAACAATATCTGAGGCAACTTCAGCAAAATATGATTGGCAGGAAGTGAAAAACTGAAATATTAGGAGGGGAAATTTTTAAGTAACATGACCTGAATTTTCCTTTTTTTTTTTTTAAACCACAGTAAAAGTAATTGCCGTGGAATGGCCTTTTGTCCTTTTGACCTTCGGCAAGCAAAAAGTTACTTTTAAATTGCATTATGAGAGCAAATGCTGTAATCTTTACATAGGCTGAAGTCAGAAAGGGATGGCAAGCACACTGCAGCAGTACTAAAACATTTGGTTCGGGCTGTCCACATTAACACATGCTTCCACTTGAAGATATAGATAACATTCACAAAAAAAGCTCAGCTAGGGGAAAAAAGATGACTCAAACAGTGTCAGGAAAACTGGTTTGTTTATTTTCCCCATATGGCTAACAAGGGTAGAATACAGCTCTGGGTAGTTAACTCACTACTGCAAAGATACAAAACACAGGTGCTTAACTTCCCTCCTTCCTTTACTAATTATTATATAAATTCAAGCTGTAAGATTAAAGAATGCCTAAACTTATGCCTATACGCATAGACTTATTATATGTGAAAGCACTACTTAGTGCTTGTCCAACCTGCAGTGAGGGCTTTATCAAGAAGGATGTCCCAAAGGTAGACCAGGCAAGTTGTTCATATTGTCCCTTAAACACTGTGAGCCCAGGGGATACTTCAGTGCCCGTGGGAGGACACTTGCAGGCTGGAATTAGAGCACTCAACACCTTGTAGGATCGTGACACAATTATATAGGGATGCGGGTGACGATCCAGGCTACACGGTGGTGACAATGAGGAGGGATGAGATGCTGTTGACCTTTTCCCTGTGCTCTGCTTTTCTCTGAACTGGGTAGGACCCAACCCCTGAGACATCTGCCATTTCGTGGGTTGGTTCATCACAGTGACCCAAAGTGGTATATTTCTCATCTAGGTTTAGGTATCTGCAGTGTGGACTTTTTGCACTAGCTAACCAGAGAAGACCCTCTTTACACACAGCAGATAAAAGTGGGCACCTTTAGGTTATAACTTACCAACTTTCTTCAGATTTGTGTGTTGGAGTCAGGGAAACTGCACCCTGGGCTCTGTTCATTACATCCATGTGTAGTCAAATGCAGTCTGTTAGGTTTATTCTCTACTTCTTTTCACAACCTGAAGTGGGGACACTGTCCACTGCAAAGTGTGTGCTGCACTTTTTGTGTGTTAGATAACACAGCATGAATCTGCCTGTAACTGTATGGCAGGTTTATGCAGCCAAAATGTGAGGATTTAAAAAAGTGAATCAAGGGTCCATAACTAAGAGTAATGCGATGATATTAAGTGAGGCAAGTGGTACAGTGAGTGTCAGGAAATGCTCCTGGGCTTTGAAGGGCCTTGGACTGTGGAAGATGCTCTCAGGGGATGAACACTACATAATGTGCACTTAACTATATCGAAAAGGCACAACACTGCACTCACTGGTGCCCAGACTAGATAATATCATGGTGTTTTACTACCCTTTATTCTAGGTACTAGGCTCTAAATCATTGTTTAAAACCTATATGACCTAATTCTTCTCTGGGGTAACTTATCTGAAGTTCTCAGGGGTAAAAATGAGCCCTCACAAAGAGGAGAGAGTACTGCAACACCTAGAGGCAACACTAAGAAACAACTGAGATTTTAGTAAGAGATAAATTCAGTTTAGCTTGAGGTAAGAAATAATTCCATTTCCCCCTATTTTCATGGAAATTACACCTTAGAAATACTACCCTAAAGGATATCCAGCTGCAAATATTATGTTAACAGAAAAAAAATATCATTCACTGAGGGCATATATCAAACTTTTCCCACCTGAGTCTAAACATAAAGAAAACAGGAAAGACACAAATCTCAAGGAATATATCGTAAATTAAACACCTATTTAAAATATGTGATTTTGAAATGTTTGTTTGAAGAAGGATATCTGCTTAAAGCAGCTGCTGGAAGCCCATTTGTTTACATATTTCTATCACTTCTAATTGTTTCAGTCCTTAGAAAGATTGATTAGATTTTCAAACCCTGCTTTCTTTATATGCTTTGCACTTGTACTGAGGAAAACTTTATCCTCATCTTTAATTGACAAAGATTGGCTTAGGCTCTGATGGGTGCAATCAGTCTAGGTTTAAGAATTCACATCTTCAGTACTAACCAGATGAGTGAAGGAGAAGGGTCAGCGTTCCTTGGAAACAAACAGGAAAAGGCATAAAAGTTAGGCAAATGGAGGTGACTCACTAAAGAGTTAGAATGGTTTCTCCCCAAATACCAATATACTGGTTTTTAACCTTGCTTTCTGGGAAGTTCTGAAAAAGGCATCAGCCAATATGTAATTTTATTTTCATATTCCTGTTTAGAAGCATCAAAACAAGACAAGAAGAGAAATCTACTCATTACCTTTCCATCTTGAGGGGAAGTTCAAAGCTTCTGAAATCCTTTGAGAAAATCCCATGAGATTTCTAGAGAAATTTTTTATCTTTGCAACATTCAGGGATTCCAAAGATGTTCCTAAAATATGTGTGATATTGCACTGAGATGAAGATGTGTGAAGATAACGATAGGCACCAGTTCCTCAGTTCTTCAGAAGTCAAGAGCAGAAAGATCAAGTCCTAGCTGACTAGAAACAATTTCTCGTTAGTCATTGTGAGTCTTAATTGGACAGTACTAAGAAGAATAATCTTCTCTTACCCTCGCATGAACAGTAATTGGAGATGTACTAGAATGTACTTAGCACAAATATGGAAGAGAGGATGAGAGAGGGAGTTTGTGGTTGCGCTGCTTGAAGGAAACATCCAAACACTGCCTTCTGGTTAACATGATGTGTGTATTGTGGACCTAGTCTTATGGAAGAACAGCCATACATGTTTGCAGCCTGTTTCACTCAACGGCCAGCATGGGGACACCTACCAAGAACCATACTACACTCCCCACCTGAACATGAAGTGAAGCACTTCCCTACAGAGCTGGTGCATCTCCAGCTCTACACTTTGACTCTGCTCTTCTACCTTCCGTACTTGCAGAATTTATCATTGCTTTTTCTCTAAAAGAGCTGACACTCATTGAATAACTTGGCCTCAGTGTGACACAGAGAATAGGAGAGATTCCTCCAGCAGCAGTACTAGAAAGGGAAGATTCCATAATCTTTACACTTCCTCTCCGCATTTGCAAAGCCAAAAGAGAAGTCAGAGCAAGTAACCTCCTGCCCTTAGTGCAGCAGCCACTGCCTCATTAGCCCAAGCATGCTCCATCCCTCTTCTTTAAGTGCAAACCTGTATTCGCATCCTCCTCTCAGTTTCTTACCTGCTATTCACATTTATTATTGATATCACCTGTCAATAATGCTTTCAGCTGCTTCAAGAGTTTGGCCTGTCTGCCAGATCACGACTTTCAAGTGCCCTTTCCTTCACCTTATTATATTTTTAATCATATATATTTTGTTTCTTTCTTTTCCCTCCTCTGCCTGTCCCCTTCCTCACAAAGGGAGGGAGAGAAAGGAGTTGGTTGAGAAACTGGCAAAGGTAACAGTGTCGATGCTTTAAGCACTTGTTCCCACACTGTCCCTCAGCCTACTATCCAACTTACCAGTATCTGGTCTCCTGGAAGGGCAGCAAATGCACTTGTCTGATGCCCTACTCAAGCATGGACGCTTTCTCAGAATCACCATACAAGAGAGGAAAATCTACTTATTTCCTACTGGTTTGCAGCAAATAGCTGTATTTGATCTTCAAAAAGATAGTCCTTTGCATCAGTTTTCCCAGCTTTATAATTTGCAATCTTGAGCCCATTTTATCTTCTGTTTGTTTTCCAAATCATCTCATGTCATTTTCTTTTATAACAGCTAAGGTAACATCCTGTTACTCAGAAGGCACAGCATCATTAGAATAGTTATACCTGAGAACAGGATTACAGCATCTACCCAGAGACAGCCTGAGTGCTGAACAATAGCAGGATTAGTAAAGTATTCTAATATTTGATTTGACAATTTTGTATAATCGAGGAACCTGAACATGAAAGATTTGTCAATGATATGATATAATTCAGGCATACCTATTTTGAGGCCATAGAGGAAGTTTCTTTCCCCTTTACCTTTTTAACAACTCTGTCCTGACTCCAGTCTAATACAGGATTCTGTCTCTTGCTGCTATTTCCTCTGTCTGCTTGCTCTGTGAGTCTGTTTGGGTCAAAAGCCACATGTGTTATGTTTCCAGAAACCAAATCAACCAATTATGTCATTTCCCATTATTACAGTTATTTAATTTGATAAGAATAACAAGAGAAGAAAAGCAACAGCCAAACACAATCCAACTTTCATGTTGAGTGGAGTGATCCTGATATACTGCTTCTGCCCATTTCTGCCTGTTCAGGGACTTAAGTGTCACTGTCAAACCTTTCAATCTTTGCCAGCCTGGAGACCACAGAAGGTAAAGATACTATGATCACATGCAGTTGCTGGTCCTCCAAGCTCTACAAACCACATTGTGACTCCATCCACAAATGTGAATTTCAGAGTATTTATAGAAGGGCCATAGTGTGATTTTATGTGGGTGCAAGAATTAATTATAAGGCGCAGAAGTCAAAAGAAACAGGAGAGTGTTGTGAAGACATTGTAAGTATCTGAACAGAGAAGACGGCAAGTCAAGTGCTCTTATGTTGTCTGAAAGACATGCACACACAATGCAAGTATGCAGACATCCTCCATCTTGGAGACAGTGCACTTACTCTGCTGACTGGGTATCAGCAATATGTGCATCTTTCCACCGTGCATCAAAGAGCAGGTCTAGCCGCAATCAGAGATGCACAGGATGCTCAGGTACAGTTGAGCTGTCTGTGAGATGCATCTTGTTGACAGTCCCTTCAGCACAGTCTGTACCTGAATCTGAAAAGGCAACTAATGAATACTGTAGTGCACACAATTTTATGGCTGTTGTAATGCAAAAGGATGGCTTTGCATGTTGTCTACATCCTGGCCCTCCACCAGAAGAATTTCTGGGAATCAAGCAGGGCAAGGTGTCCATTTTGCTGCAGCAGAGCTGCGGCAGAGCTGCCCCTTTGTTTGCCTCCAAACAAAGGGGCAGGTAATTTACTGTCTGGTCTTAGGTATCACAATTCCATGGTTTCAGGACACCAAGTAATCCTGATCTCTTACTTGCACGAGTAAGGCACGGCATGAGTGTGACTCGATTTGGTGCCTCTGGGTGTATTATAGAATTTATAGATATGGGAACATGAATACAAGGATTTTTGTCTTATCAGATTGATGTCCTCTATGCTCATACCTTTGGAAGAGCTGTGATAATTGAGATAATCCCCATCCCTTAAAGCAGCTTTTTAAGCTGTGATTATTTTGGCAGCACAGCTCAAGTTTTATCACTCACAGAAATGCAGAGCAGGAAAAGGACAAAACATTTCTTCTTTTTGCTCAGCTTTAACCCAAATAAGCCCAGACCACTGAAAACAAGAAACATCTCCCTCTACACAGCCCTTCTCTGCTTACTGTCCAGGCATTCACACTTGCCAGAAAGTACCTCTAGAATTGTTTTATCACTTTTATATACTCCGAATATGCTCACAAACAAAAGGATTTCTAAAATGCACAGTCCTGTGCTCTGCAGAGGCAATGATCTGTAACTGCAAAGATGTACATCCAGAGCATCAGCAGAACATGGGAACTTCAAAACCAAATCCAGGGGTCTGGTAAGTCTTCAGGACAAGAAATTTGTCCCTAGCCTTCTCTTAGATAAATCATAATAAGTGAGGTTCATCTTCCTGTATTGAGTCACCTTGCTAACTCAGATGTACATGAGATCTAAGATTTGCTACTTTCTTTGAATTTCCTATTTGCTATTTTAAAATCTCTGTTTACTGCTTTTGACATGTAATCTCTGCCCTGACAATGTGTGGGAAGTCTGAGAGTCTAACTCAAGGCTGCAAATTTACTTAGGCACACATATGTCAGGTCTTCCTGACTCCAGCCTCAAACTCTACTACTGTCATCATTAAAATAAATGTTTATATCACCTTCAATTCTGTCTACTATGTGAGTACTGTTGAAGCACACAGTGCATTACTGAAGTATCAATGTGGTACACAAATGAGGTTAAAGTTAAGGACTAAAGTGAGAAAATTAGGCACTGTAATACCCAGGCATGTTAGAGGAATTACAACCCTAACATCAATGCCAGTGCACAGTGAGTTCAATATCTAAACCCAGGATTCACAAAAATCAATGATCAAGGCAAGGATGTGTCTTGAATTATATCTTTTTTCCTGTAGGTGTTGAACTGTGGAGTACAGAAGTCCTTGAAAAACTGTAAGTCAAACTGCAGGCTATCCTGCAGCTTGCCCCTTCTTGGAAGGTAATCCACTTTATATGAGATCCTTATCTCTGCCTTGGTGAAGAGTGTGAAATCTTCTTCTTGTAGGTGGAGCACATAGCTGAGAGCTCCATCTCAGAGCTTGCCTCACTAGCTACTTTCTGGGACTTCATGATAAAAAGGTATTAGACACAGAAGCCATTTCCAGGCACATGAGGGACAAGGTGATCGGGAACACAGAGGCTGGATAAATCATGGGTAATAAATCATGGGTAATAAATCAAGGTAAATCGTGCTTGACCAATCTGATTGCTTTCCACAATGAAGTGGCAGTATCTGTGGACATGGGAAGGGTGGGGGTTAAATAATTTACATTGACTTTAGGAAAGCTTTTAACACAATTTCTTTAGCATCCTTGCAGCCATAATGAGGATATATGCACTGGGTGGGTACATTACATGGTGGATATTAAATTAATTGGATTGTCAGGCTCAAAGGTAGTGGTAAGCAGCTCGAAGTTTACCTGAAAGCAATTATGAGTGGTGTCTCTTAGTGATTGATACTGGGGTTGGTAAGTTGTCATCTTCAAATGACCTGGGCAGTATGAGCACACCCTTGCCAAGTTTGCAGGTGACACCAAACTGGGGGATTATTTGTCACAATGGACTAGTTCCCTCTGGATCAGATTTGTCTTGGGAAGATCTAGTTCCTATTTTTGAGACCAAAATGGAGCCAGAAATAAGCTAAGAGGTAATGTAGCCAAACAGGATCTGTTAGGCTGGAGTAACAGGCTAACAGGAACCTCATGAAGCTCAAAAAAAACTCAAATGAAAACCCTACACAGGGATAACTCCATTCAGCAGTACAGACCCAAGCATGTGTGTCTAGGGAGCTGCTCAGCGTAAAATGTCCTTGGGAGCACCTCTGGACAACAGGCTGAACTATATGCTGGGCTGCTTAAGTAAGAGCATAGACCATAGATCAAGAGGATTAATTATTCCCTTCTGTTTGGCAGTTGTAGGACTCCATCTGGAGAACTGTGTCCAGTTTGGGGTCTGTCAGTACAGGAGAGATATAGATGAACTGGAACAAGTCCAGTGGAGGGCCACCAATGTCGTTGTAATGCTAGATTCCATGATAAACAAAGAGTGGCTTAGGAAACAGGGTTTCTTTAGCCTGGAGAACAGAAGGCTAAGGGGGGACCTATTTGCTGTGTCCAACTACCTGAAGGGTAGCTATAAGGAAGACAGAACAAGACTTTTCTCAGAGGTGCATGGCAAGGAAAAAAAGGTAATAGTCACAGATGCCACATGAGAAATTCCAGTTAGTTACAAGGAAAAATTATTCATACACACACATGCACAAATTCTTCACAGCTTACTGTCGTGGTTTAACCCCAGCCACCAACTAAGCACCACGCAGCCGCTCTCTCACTCCCCCCCACCCAGTGGGATGGGGGAGAAGATTGGGAAAAGAAGTAAAACTCGTGGGTTGAGATAAGAACAGTTTAATAGAACAGAAAAGGAGAAACTAATAATGATAATGATAACACTAATAAAATGACAACAGTAACAATAAAAGGATTGGAATGTACAAATGATGTGCAGTGCAATCGCTCACCACCTGCTGATCAACACCCAGCTAGTCCCCAAGCGGCAATTCCCCCTGCCCCCACTCCCCCCAGTTTATATACTAGATGTGACGTCACATGGTATGGAATACCCCGTTGGCCACTTTGGGTCCGCTGCCCTGGCTGTGTTCCCTCCCAATTTCTTGTGCCCCTCCAGCTTTCTCGCTGGCTGGGCTTGAGAAGCTGAAAAATCCTTGACTTCAGACTAAACACTAATTAGCAACAACTGAAAACATCAGTGTGTTATCAACATTCTTTGCATACTGAATCAAAACATAGCACTGTAGCAGCTACTAGGAAGACAATTAACTCTATCCCAGCTGAAACCAGGACACTTACCCACAGAGGTTGTGAAATCTCCATCCCTGAAGACTGTCACAGCTCAGCTCGACAAAAACCTGATCTAACAGAGAGCTGGAGGTAACTAAAGCCAGTCTTGCTTTGACAGGGGAGTTGACTAGATGACCTCCAGAGATCCCTTCCACTTCAAATTAGTCTGTGATTTTAAACATTTTGTGAAGCAGGAATGTAAATCAAGGACTCCCCTTTCTTAGGAGGGTTCCCCAGCCACAAAATGAAAAGTCCCAAAGCTTCTGCGCAGCTAAAAGAGGGAGGCAGCAGGCTGAGACCTATGGGACCTGACAAGATGCATCCCAGAGTCCTGAAGGAATTGGCTGATGTAGTTGCCAAACCACTCTCCATGATATTTGAAAAGTCATGGAAGTCAGGTGAAGACCCTGGTGACTGGAAAAAGGGAAAGGAGGACCCTGGGAACTACTGACCTGTCAGCCTCACCTCTACCTGGGAAGATCATAGAATCATTGAATCATAGAATGGTTTGGGTTGGAAGGGGCCTTTAAAGGTCATCTAGTTTAACCCCCCAGCAATGAGCAGGGACAAATTCTACTAGGTCAGGTTGCTCAGAGCCCTGTCCAACCTGACCTTGAATATTTCCAGGGATGGGGCATTTACCACCTCTTTGGGCAACCTGCTCCGGTGTTTCACCACCCTCATTGTAAAAAATTTCTTCCTTATATCTAGTCTAAACCCACCCTCTTTTAGTTTAAAACCATTACCCCTTGTCCTATTGCAACAGGCCCTACTAAAAGGTTTGTCCCCATCTTTCTTATAAGATGCCTTTAAGTTTTGAAAGGTCGCAATAAGGTCTCCCTGGATTCTTGTCTTCTCCAGGCTGAACAAGCCCAACTCTCTCAGCCTGGCTTCATAGGAGAGCTGTTGTATCCCCCGATCATTTTTGTGGCCCTCCTCTGGACCCACTCCAACAGGTCCATGTCTTTCCTGTGCTGAGGACTCCAGAGCTGGATGCAGTACTGCAGGTGGGGTCTCACCAGAGTGGAGCAGAGGGACAGAATCACCTCCCTCGACCTGCTGGCACGCTTCTTTTAATGCAGCCTAGGATATGGTTGGCTTTCTGGGATGCAAATGCACATTGCTGGCTCATGTCCAGCTTTTCATCCACCAGTACCCCAAGCCCTTCTCCACAGGGATGCTCTCAATCCCTTCATCCCCCAGCCTGTATTGATACTGGGAGCCACCCCTACCCAGGTGCAGGACCTTGCACTTGGCCTTGTTGCACCTCATGAGGTTCCCATGGGTCCACTTCTCAAGCTTGTCCAGGTCCCTCTGGATGTCCACATCCCTCAGATGTGTCAACTGCACCACTCAGCTTGGTGTCATCTGCAAACTTGCTGAGGGTGCACTCGATCCCAATGTCTATGTCATTGATGAAGATATGAAACAGTACTGGTCCCAATATGGACCCCTGAGGGACACCACTTTGTCACTGATCTCCATCTGGACATTGAGCCATTGACCTCTACCCTTTGGATGTGACCATCCAACCAATTCCTCATCCACCAAACAGTCCACCCATCAAATCCATATCTCTCCAATTTAGAGAGAAGGATGTTGTGAGGGACTGTGTCAAAGGTCTTACAGAAGTCGAGATAGATGACATCCATATCTCTTCCTTTGTCCACTGATGTAGTCACTCCATCATAGAAGGTCACTAGGTTGATCAGGCAGGACTTCCCTTGGTGAAGCCATGCTGGCTGTTTTGAATCACCTCCCTGTCCTCCCTGTGCCTTGGCAGAGCTTCTAGGAGGATCTGTTCCATGTTCAGTACTTAAAGGGGGCCCATAAGAAAAATGGGGACAGACTTTTTAGCAGGGCCTGTTGCAATAGGACAAAGGGTAATTGTTTTAAACTAAAAGAGGGTAGATTCAGACCAGATATAAGGAAGAAATTTTTTACAATGAGGGTGGGGAAACACTGGAGCAGGTTGCCCAAAGAGGTGGTAGGTGCCCCATCCCTGGAAACATTTGTGGTCAGGCTGGATGGGCCTCTGAGCAACCTGATCTATTCTATTTCTCAATGTTTCTATGAGACACCTCAAATAAACTGCTGGAGACTCAGCAGGTCACACAATGTGGTTCCCCTGGAATGGCCACTGCAGGGAGTACTTGCTGTTCTCAGAGAAACAAGAAAGAAGGAACAGGAGGACCAGAAATACTGCTTCTTAGGGTGGATCGTCATATCTGCTTTCCCCTCATCTCCACCCTTAACTTAAAGCACTAATTGGTTGAGTGAGAACTGAGGAGCAGAAAAAGGAGTTTATGGCAAGCCTCTCATCCTCAGTGAATGCTCTCACCTTCAACTCCTGTTAGTGGCCTCCATCCCATTAATTTGCTCTTCTGACATGCTGTTTTGAGGCAATAACCTGTAGCTCTGTGCTTATATGTGCCAGAAAGTGTCACCCGGAAGAAACTACATTTTATGAAGACTCTGGTTTCAGGAATACTGTGAGTATTCGTAATGCTTCTTAGGGATCATAAAATGAGAAAAGGCATAGTTTCTGAATCCCAAACAGGCATAGCATTGTTAGGTGCCAGCTCACTCAGCTCTTCCAAGACTTACATTTCATGGGAGACTTCAGGCTTTTGAGAAAGTTTCAGAAATAAAAATGCCTCTGAAGTTTAAGTCCATGATAGCAAAATCCTTCTTTTTTAGACCTGGAGCACCTTGTCCATTCTCTTCCTAACACAATACTACTGTATTTACTTATCCAGAGAGCTTTGTTTCTCTTTATCATGCTGCAGTGAAGATAAAAAGTATGTAGCTGGCTGGTGAGATACAATATTGGGTCCTGCACTGAGTCACTTTGGTTTGAGGTAACCAGCAAGCAAATAACAGAAATGTGAATCATTGTTATATTGTAAGACTGAATCTGTGTGGGCATTTATAAGAAAAGTCTTAATTGGTATTTTCACCTCTCTATCCTATTGTCTTTTTGTTTTATATAAGCTTTTTCTTCCATTGTCTCTGTCTAGTGTTTGGGTTTTGTTATGTTTTGGTTTGTTTTTTTTTTTTCCCCCATCACTATATCTTATCATTCCACCACTCAGCTTGCCACATGAATTATTAATACTGTTTTTATGCTAAATGTCCCTGCCTCACACATAATTTAACCTTACCTACTGAACAAGTAACTGTGCTAACCCCTCAGGACATATTACCCACACTCTGTCTATGAAACATATTTCTTCCTTGTGTTTGACTTAGCCAAAATTCAGAACACTTTGAACACAGTCACATAGCTTTTTTTTCGATTAGCTCTTTTTCATTAGGGAATAAGAAAGGAAAAGTAAAGCACTAACCTTTCTGGAAGCTAATTACATTTTTGGTTGCCAACAATTGTCCCTGTATTTTCATATTGTCATCTATCTTTGAACACACTGAGAGAGTGAAGAAATTAAAACTTGCTTTCTACTACATTTAAAAAAATGACTTGATCATCACGAAATAAACAGTGCCACCTTCAAATGTGGTTTAGGAAGGAGCCATAGCTTGTGTTCACCTCAGGATAACTGGAAAATGTCTCAGTATATCATATTGGCTCTCTATTCAGCAAAATGCGTTCTTATACCTCTCCCAACCTACTAAAATTTTAATCCTGTACTGTGCTCAGCAGGAACAATTTTAAACACCTGCTGTCTCAATCATAATGGCCACCATCTTTCCCATAGGGAGTTTAGTTTTATTTCCATGGAAAACTTGAAAGGTAATTCCAAAGTCTTTACTGAAAAGATGTATGTTTACCAATGATCTAGTTCACTTCCAGCAAGAGTAACAGGAGATGTCAGACATTATGAAAGGCAAATGTTTGCTAACAATAATCCATTACAGAATAAATAGTTAACAAGCAACATAAAATATTCATCGAGTTAATAATTAGCAATATAGTTATTCTGATGACCATTGAAACATCCTTTTGCTTTCTGAACCCTGATGTACTCTTGCTTAAATAGCGTTCTATGGCAAGGAGTTCCAAAGTCCAATTAGGAATGCATTTACTTTTTCAAGTAGTATTATTTCCTCCAATTTCAACTCTCCTGTCTGTTCCTGAACTGTTTGTTGTGTCTCCCTTGCCTCCTTGCCAAAATGAACAATTTCAGTCTTTTACAGTTTTCATTACTTGAGATATTCCTTCATTATTGCACTTATTTCCACTGATACCTGGATGCCCACAGAACTGTTTTTGTGAAACAGTGAGCAGTGCTGCAGACAGCAGGAGTCCATCACTGCAGGTGAGTTTACAGCCACTAGCTTGTAGTTCTTCTTCGTCTTTCAACCATTTTTGATTGAAGACCATGCACATAGCTCACTTTCAATAACTTCCATTCACTGGTTTCAGAAGAGAAATAGTAGACAGAATACATCTCAATCCTTTCTGTCTGAATGTAAGTTTGGAGATCCTTCTCCCTGAAATCTGTCCTGTCATGGGTAGGGGAACTCTGTCAATCTGAGTTGTCATCAGAATTATTTTTTTTTCCTTGAGGAGAGGAATCTCTGCTTAACAGCATGTGATTTCTTATTGTCTTATCTCATTCAATCCCACTGAAATAGGGCCTCTGCCATCTGAAACCCAGAGAATATACACCTGTGTATGCTCTTTTGGATGTTGCATGAATACTTAAAGAAGGGAGTCATTGTATCCTCTATATGGCTTACCTTTTGTCGATGATATAATATACTTTATTTACACATAACGAAGTAGTCATATTCTCACAGTCATATCCTTAGGTGAAAGACCTAGTCTTAACTGTGAAACTACAAACAGCAATAATATTTATACTTACTAGATTACCTAAATTATAAATATTGGGTAATTATCATCAGGACTAATTGTTAAAACTCAGTCTCATTTATAACTAGTCACAATGTCATTTATGTGCTACTATTTTGAAGAAATTAAATTTCCCTTATTACTATACATTTGAAAAATCTGCTAGCTAGAATTTAATTGTACTCTTACCAATTTTTAGGTTTTCACTGGTAATCAAAGTTTGTTTAGACTCTGTTATCTGGCTCTGACACTTGCTTTACATGTCTTTCATGAGTGCTGCATACTGCAGTCTTATCAGAATACATTCATTGCAAGAAATATAATAGACTTTTTCTTAATAGACACCTTCAGCGTGTAAATTGGTTCTGAATGACTTAAAACTTGGCAAATTAAATCTTCCATTTCTGCCTTTGCACAAACCAAATCAGAAGGAAAGAGATGGTACAAGACAAATGATTACCATCACAACTTTTACAGTAGATGTTTTAAAAAATATAAAGTCAATTAATTTAAATGTCAGTGTCAACTTATTGTCAGAGTATGTTCTTAAGAATTTTATTTTATTTTTTCCCCCTTCAAATGTCAGTCTTGAAATAAAATTGGTGTAAAATATTAAATTATGTACCTGAATATTCATTACAAGATAATCCTCTGGCAACGAGTACATTGACACTGCTTTACCAAATAAACACATATTTGAGAGCATTTCCTTCCTCTGATATCGGCATTTGGTACGTACAGGTGAGCACTGTAAGTCTGTCCAGGTTGAAAACTATTTGGGCATATGTATTTGCATGGCTGGATTGTCAATATGTGTTGGAGATGAGCCAAATATCTTAAATTTCTTTTCTTTCTGCCTTTATTTCTCTAAAAAAAAAGGAGAAAATACCAAGATACAAAATGATTAGCCTGTTAGCCATCTTAATATCTATTTGTTTTCATAAAGAAAAATATGTCAGCATAATGAAGTGAAATGGACAAACCCATGGGGTCCACGATTCATTGACTCTGGTGTTGCTGCACGCACTGACATGAGAGCTGGATTTTAGGTGTAAAGACTATGTGTTACTATTATCCAGAGTAGTAGCAGTAGTTTTATTACTGCTGTTATTATATTGCATTTGTATTAAATATCACTGATATGTGACTGCCACTTCCCCATGGATGTAGAGTTCCTTGATCATTTGTGATTAATGCATGAGACAGAAAAGATCTAGTTTATAATGTTCCTCTTGGCTCTGTTTGTCTTAATTAAAAGAGGTAGTTTTTTTCTTGCTTCTTTCCAAATTACTAAATTGGTGTTGTTCTTATACATTCATGCTACAATTAATAAACTTTGGTGTTACCATTCCTCCATTTAATAGAGTTTTCACAGTGAATTAATATACTTTTGTACTACTAAGATTATTCAATTTAGAGTCCAAATTCTGCTGTGAACTTTAATGAGCTTAGCAAGCAGGATCCTGCAGGGAAATCTGGCAAGGTGCTGCATGGAGCCTTGTGTTTGTTTGACTCTGGCAAGTCACTTCTCCATCTCTCACCCAACATCTGGCCATCTTGTGTAGTCAGCTAGCAAATTCTTCGCCTGTCATGGCCAGTGCCAGCAGTGCAATGTTGTAGCTGGCAATTACTGGAAGACTGAATTGGGGCTTAGAATGTGCTAAGACTTTGCTATAAAAACAGGCAGTTTACCAATGATAAAGGAGTATGTAGGGGAAAAAGGCAATGCTAGATATTCTCTTTCTTAACAGAGTGCTTCCCCAGTCTGAATGGGTCAACGGTCAATATCACAGGATGTTTAAAGATTAAGTTTCGCTTTCAGGGGGTTGCCCTGAAAACAGGTATGAACCCAGCAGGTCCCTTCACCTATATGCTTTGGGTTCACATTGCTACCTCAAACTTGGATGGAAATTAGGCAGACAATACAGTATCCAGTCAGTCTCTGTGAGCCATCTTTGTTTCACCATTTTTGCTCCACTGAAGTGATCATCATTGCTGTTGCTGTTGGTTTTTTCTTTAAATGATACAGTTTCAGTGTATGAATTTGTATTCTATACAGACAGAGAGACTGAGAAAGAGGCAGATTTTACTCAGTGTACATAAATGCTTTAAACATCTCAGTATGGTGTCTATGCTGCTGAACAACATATTATTTAAGCTGTGATTTGATAGCGATCACTGTCAGTTACCCAAATCCAATATAAACTCATTTTCTGTTCTTCCCCCCACCCCACCCTTTCTCTTTTTAGCACCCTGGCATAAGAGACATATTAGAAGTGAAATAATAACAGGAATCTTGTGCCAGAAAAGCTCAACTCAACAAAGTGTGCTGGGTAATCCAATTTGAATTTACCCAGTTTCTAATGTGTCATATGATACTAGGTCAATCAGCAACATTCAACCCAGTAGTCTGCGTTGCATTAACATTTGCAGTAACAAGAAAACTTAAACTGCCCCTTTAATGTTAAAAGAAGAAATAATTTGCCTGATTTAACTGACAAGTGGCAAGTTTGTCAGTATGCAGCAGACACAGTTGACTGATTTGTAAATCCCCAGTGAAATATACTTTTCCCACAAGCTTTAGGGAAGTTGTTGTAAAAGCTCCAGTTTTTGTTCTCATTACAGTCTCTAGTTAAGTCTTATTTTAGGTATGCCGAAGTTTATAGTGGTTTTATTATCCAGACAGGATGTTTGCCATATCACAATGCACTTAAACCATCCAATAACAAATTGGGTCCTGGCAGTACTGGTGTAGGACTTAAATCTAAATTTTTGTGAAAAATCCTATATACTAAACCATGAGTGGCTAAACTAAACCTGGTGACTACTTTGGATCTACAAAAATAAAACTCATGTTCTGTACCTCATAAATATTTTCCATTCAGGTTATGAAAACTGAAAAGGACATACATCAAATGCATATCATAATTAGAAATTACTGATTCCCAGTCAATATAATTTAAACACAGCACCAGCTTTGGTGATGGTGGATCAGTGAGATACTGGGCACTGGAGACTGAACAGGCAAGCTAGAATGGAGGTCTCTCATCTCATTCTTGAAAAGCCCATTCTTTCTCTGCCATCTTCCTAACTGAAGCACTTGCATCTTTTCTTCCATTTGGATGTAGGCCAACTCTGTTCTACAAAATGGAGTGGTCTATTATAATGTGTCCTCGAAGTGACAGGGCCTTCAGGAATAATCAGAACAATGTTATAGGAAAGAATGGCCATGGAATATTGCACTTACTGTAGTGTTGTACAGATGTCACCCAGAGGACAATCTGCATATCCTTTTACTATGTACTTGGAAGAAGGGTGTACTGGGTTTGGCTGGGATGAAGTTATAGAGTTACCTTCCTTCATAGCAGCCCGTATGGTGCTGTGCTTTGCATTTGTGCTTAAAACAGTGTGGATAACACAGCAGTGTTTTGGCTATTGCTGAACAATTCTTGCACAGCGTCAAGGTTTTTTCTCTCTTCCCCCACTCTCCCATGCAAGTAGGTTGGGGGTGAGCAAAAGGTTGGGAGAGAATGTATCCAGGAGAGCTGACCCAAACTGACAAAACAGTTATTCCATACCATATGGCATCATACTCAGCAATAAAACTCAGGGAAAGGAGGAGGAAGCAGGAATTTCAGAGATATGGCATTTGTCTTTCCAAGGAGCTGTCATGCATGCTGAGGCCCTTCTCAGGAAATGGCTGGACATCTGACTGCTGATGGGAAGTAGTGAATTAATTCCTATTTTTGCTTTGCTTGCGCACACGGCTTTCGCTTTTCTTATTAAACTGTCATTATCTTGATCCACAAGTCCTCTTGCTTTCCTTCAATTTTTTCCCCCTCCATTGCCCCAGAGAGGGGAGTGAGGGAAAGGCAGGGTCAGTATTTGGCTGCTGGCTGGGGTCAACCCACCACAAATGGTCTTATAGAATAGAAAAGTTATGGCTGTTATTGCTTGAGAGGGAGAATACATTGGGCAAGACCAGAGAACCTTGCATGCTCTCTTTTACCTAAGACACCTTATATCAAGTTTCCAATATTAATCTTGTTTCCAAACATAGTGGGTGGGTTTGGGACCCAGTTTAAGACAGCTGCATTTAAAGGTCTACTTCTTAATGTCCACTGGATTTTTACTGTAATTGATGGTGATCTATGGGCCCTCTTCAATCACCTAAACATGGGCATCTATTGCCATCTGAGATGCGGTGGGGTATCTTGCCTGGTCTTTAACTGCTGGTCCAGAAAAGTCTGGGTATCTCATAGGTCCTATGTTGTATCTGCCAGCCTCATATGCCTATGCTATCTAACTCAGCTGCCTACATACCTACCTGAGAGTGTCTGATTATTGCCAATACCCAATATAAGCAGAAGGGGAGATCATATGAGCTCACCCTGAAGTAGACTGGCTGATCAACTGAATTGCTCTCTAGGCTCCATTGACTGTGTTGACCAGGTGAGCCATGCAAGTGGATGCCTATAGATAGGTATCTGATGGCACCTCAGACACTCAAAGGCACCCAAGACTATCCGAGAACTTATGACATAGATGGACCCTTGGGAATGGCAGCTGAAGAAAAGGAGGGTGCACTAGGTGTCTTGTGCCATTGGAGATGACATTCAAGAAACTGAACTGAGACTCTTAAATCTTGACCGATTACAATGGAATCTTAAGACACAAAAAGACACTTTGTAGACACTTATAACTAATCTTAATGTATCCTGACCCTCAAGATACTTTAAGATTATAACTAAACTTACTCTTAAACTGAGTCTCACCTGGTAAGGTCAGGATAAAGGTGCCCAGGATGGATAGGTGGCCAGTGCCATTTCATGTGCAATTCTGCTTCAATTTCCAGATGCTGCTCCAGGCGAGCACTGCCATCCCACAGGTTCTGTGTAATAGCTGTCAGCCCCATGAAGATGTCTCAGCTATCTGTGGGCGTTGCAAATAACACTTGACACGTCTGAATAGGCAACTGACTCAAGCCTCAAGATATGTTCAAACAGTCTATCAAACAAAAAAGGAAATTCCAACACTCTATGTGTTATGAAATGCTATGCTTAGAATCTGCATAATTGCAAATAATAGAGCTAAAATGTCATTTGCCTATACTTGGTGTGATTACCTAAAATGAAGTCATGATATAATCATCAATAACTGAAGGAAAATACCTGTTGTCCAAAACCTGAAAGCTATAAGTAATGCTGAAAGAGCCTTGGTAGAATTTAATGATAACAAAGATTGTCTTTATTAAAACAAACAAACAAACAAAAACAACAAAAAAACTCCACCAAAAAACCCCAAACTTACGTGAATGTCATAAACAAAACAAAAAACAAACAGATCCCATGAAGGAGATAAACTACATGTGCAATGAAGGGATGTTAATTTGATGATATGAGAAAACAGATTGGCAGCTCCCTGGCCGAATCTCTGAACTTTTCACTTAAGACTTCAGAGTTCAGATCTGGCTTTCAAGAGCTTGCCTAACTTTCATTAGAACCTCTAAAGTTTGTGGTATTAGCTGGATTCCACTGGAACTCTTTTCTAACAAAGCTTTCTTCATGGAATTTTTTCAGTATGACCCACCAGGGCTTTATTCAGTGCAAAAAGGCATTAAGTTCTTTTTTCAGACCAGGGCACACTGATCAGCTGCATCTCCCCAGGTGCATTTCCTCCTTGCACTATTGAAAAATTGGTTACATCTTTACATTTGCATTTACATGACACATAGGTGTTGTCCTTTTTTATATGTTTTGTTCACTGGTTAAACATAACCATTATGCCTTTCCTAAATGCAAGTCAGCACTTTTTTTTCCCCTGGAACATCTGTAATATTTTCTGGAGTTGATGACCCTCAGATGGTTGTTACTTCCTCTCAGGTAACACTTGGAAATGGTCACGTGAACTCTCCAAATTCATTTAAGTGCAAACTGAAAGAGACTCATGGAAATCAACTTCAGTTGTTCCAGTTTAAGCCACTTCTGCAAAGGGGAGAATGGTTCTACTTTACTGTGCTCTGATGAAGAATAGGAACCGCACATATTCAGCTGTTACATCTTGGAGGGCACAGTAATGAAGAGGTGAAAAGTGCTAGCAAACTGTTGCAGTTGCTGTAGGAGTCTGTGAGTATGTGACTACATCTTAGACTCTCTTAACAATTCATGTATTTCCTGAAATAACCTGTTGTTTTTTTTTTTTTTTACTGATTTTACATGATAACTGGAAAAGATAAAAATCACAGACTCTGGCAATCTATACTATTACAAAATCTTAATAAAAAGTGAAGGTGCAGATCTTCAGATGGTAAGCTGGTAAATTTCATCAATATCCGTGGAGTTACACTAATTTACATCAGCTGATGATCTGCCTGATGGGGTCTATAACCTTTCACCAGTGGTAGATGAAAATGGTGCTACATATAACAAAAAATACAGATCAGTTACCTTGTATTTAAAGAGAATTTAAACAGACTGTTGCAATTGTAACAGTAATTATTGCCTTGTGTCCTTTGCAAATCCCTCTGCTGCTTTTTACCTTATAACCAATTGGAAATCTTCCTGGGCTGGGCTCATATTTCTACCTGTGAGCATATTTTTAGCCGTATTTCAAGACAAAGTAAAATGATGTAGTGATCCATCATTGGAACTCCTAGCTAGTATTAATACCACTGTTATAGATTGTTCCTAATTAAGAGGGAAGACTAATCATTTGAATAAGCCACAGAAGCCAAGAAGAGGAGCACATGAAGGGAAAAAACCTAGTTAAACTTGGAATCTACTTGTACTTTTCAAACAAAACAAGAAAACAGCCAGAAAAAAATTGAGACCAGTAGTGGCTGAAAGTGAAAAGTCTCATTTCTACCTTGCAACGGAGATGTCGAGTCTCAGTCCAAGGTGCTTTAAAAATAGCTGTGATGATAAATGACTAAAGCCTGTGTCTATAAAAAAAAAACCTCACAGAAGCCTAAGAAGCTGGTATCAATACACAGCAGATTCTCAGAAAGCTGATTCTTTAGGAATACTGAGAAAGCTCCATGTTTAAAAGGCAATTATGGGAAGAATGCATGTTTGTACAGAGGAGCTTGGCCTCAGAAAGATGCATCTAATTGAGCTGAAGACAGGAATAAAGCATGAGAAGCACGGTGTTCCTCACATGAGCACATTGAAATGGAGGCTAATAGCACACAACAATTGTGTTTATAATTTGTTCTCTTAACCTTGGAAACTCAGTAAAGAATGGAAGCCATGACATATTAGACCCACAGTTTGCCACTATCCTGCTTGAAAAGACAGCAGCAAATAGTTATTTATTCCAAATTTTTCCTGTGTTGCTTTCCAGCGAGAAAGTTCATTACCATGACACTGAATCCCTTTATGTATTCAAATACTGCTTACAATCTAGTCAAGGTTAACTTCTTCACTTTGTGACCATGTGAACACTGAAACAGCCACCTCTACATGGTGTTCCATGTCCCATAACCTGCTCTATGTCTGACTTCTCAATTGACACTCTTCAGCTGTCTGAAAAAATACTCTTTCACTCACGAAAAAGTAATGAATATATTAAAAAAAAAAATCAGATATTCCCATGGCAGATTTTGAGCTTTTGAAGAAAACTTGAAAATATTTTGACGCTGAAATGTCACTTTTGTGCATTCCTGGTTCAACCAGGAATCACAACTTACAAAGAAGAAAGGGGACCTGAGACACAGAAAGCATGAGTCAATGTCACAGCCAACCACCTATGTGTCATCTGAAGATGAAAACCCAAAATAGTTTGAGTCTGAGCCTCCACAGGAGACACTTTCATGAACATTTCATTGAGGGTTCATTTTTTCCTTTGAAACAGCCTCAGGAGAATTCCCCCCCCCACATACACACACACACTTTGGTTGAATTGTTGGCCAGAGTGCTTGTAGATGTAAACACTCATTTACTGCAGGTCAGCTTGTCTTTTCACGGTAGAACGGGTCATTTAGATGTGAAGTGTATTTCCTTCCACTAATCCTCTAAATCATTCAATTCATTACTTTAAAACAGAACTTAATTTTCACTTTCTTTTGCTGTACCATGTTTGAAGCTATTGATCTAAAACCTCACTATGTTTCTTACCTTCCCCTTTTCTAGTTTTGATAGATCCCAAATACCAAGGGGATACCAGCTCAGTTCTGAAAATAATATTTATTAGGGTAAAATTCCATTGACATTTATTTGGCTGTAAATTAGTTTAAGAACTTTTTATTCCCCAATGCTTGTTTCTACCAAGAGGCAACACTGCCTCTTCACCTGTACTGAGAAAAAAAATGTTGGTGTTGCTGTGCAGTAAAGAAGAACATTAAATCTTTTCTAAAAGCAACCTAAAATATTCCATGAATTTCTGGAGTGGTTTTGTTATTAAGCTAGCCTGTGCCAGCAGTCTAGTTTAAGACCAGTTCAATGTTTATCAGTACAAATGAGACAGAGACAGTATTGAACTGCAGTGAGGACTGCAAACAAGCAAAAGAGGGTGAAGGCGGCAAAAACTTCTTAAATTGGTTTGGCAAACAAAGACAGTGTATGTGAGCTTTAGCACCTTGAATTTGAATTTCTTCTCATACTCTGTACTCTGCAAAAGTGCAAGTTTCACCCTGAACAGCAGCAGAGTGACAGTGATGGGAGAAAGAGAGCCAAGCTAACGTCTTATGCTTTTCTTTGTCCAGTCACAGCCTCTCTATCTCAGAACCACAAGACTCTGTTTTATGGCTGGATTTTATGGCCAAAGAGTTGCTTCTGACTCAGGCTCCCAGGGCATATTTGGTGGTGTTCCTTGGAAAGCAAGAGCAAATGGAACTCTAGGCACTTCATCTCTGTGATATAAAGAAGTGAGACTAGAGAGTCGGAGAGAGCCTATCACATTGTAGACCTGATCCTGCTCTGAAAAATAAAGGCAAAAGCAACATCTACTGCCTAAAATTGTTTCTTGTGAGATTTAAGTCTTTAGGCATAGGGACTGTCTTCTGTGCTATATGCTTGGTTACTGCTCAGGATGGTGCATTCATGTTTGCTTAGAGCAGCAACTCAGGAGAATAAAAAACAAATTAATGCACCAGCTCTCACTTTTTAAATGCATCCAGATGCAGAGCTTTGGGAAGGAGAAGGTTGGATTTCCTTACTTGGTGCCAAACAGGGAAACCAACAGCTGAGTTCCTGTATGGATGTACCAACTTACTGGATATCACACCTTAGCACCCAGGTAGTGTGCAGGTTTGGCACATAGAATCATTCCTCTGCCATCAAGATATGAAATGAAAAAGCTAATTGCATCAAAAGGGATCAGCTTCCCTTACTTGGAGATGTCACTCTTCACTTGAGACTGAAGATGATTGATTTAGGAGAGACACATAACGTGCACATGGCTAGAGTCAAATGAAATGAGTCACAGCCCAAATGCTTAGAAGTGGGACAATTTTACTTGCTGAGATCATGTAACTTAGAAACCATAAAACACAACAGACGATCTCAGCAAGATGTTTTTTCAGACACTTGCAGAATGATGCTACTTCTTAATCTTAATTTTGTTCCTTCTTTATGGGTTTTTTTGGAGGACTATCTTTCTAATCTATCAACATTTATGAAATGCTACAGTTCTAAATCCTGAGCATCTTAATTTCCTACAGAATATCTAAACTAAAGCACAGATTGCTTTTTTTGTATAAAAACACACACATGTATTATCATATTATCAGAAAGCTCAAAGAAATTAGCAGGACAGAGTTTTGAAAGTAAGGTAGAGAGCATTACTATATAGCTCACAAGCACTTAGGGATTGAAAAGAATCTCTGCCTTAATTGCTTGGAAATAAATTTCCAATTAATTAAGAAAAAAAGAAGATGAGCCAGATAAGGATTCTCAATTTATAATCCTGAAAACTGAAATTAAATCTCAGTCATTAAACTCATGTAATGTCTCTGCACCTAATTATGATTTCCCTAGAATTCCTCTTAAATTTATATCTCACATTATCTGAACTTAATGGCCCTCTTATAATTACAGAAGATGTAAACTTAGCCTTAGCACCATGCACTGGACAAATCCTCAGTGAGGAAACTACTACTCCATGGGTAAAGTGAGTAATAAAGCAAAACTGTGCTGAATAGAGAGGGGGAGACTGTCAACATCTGGAAGACCACTAAAACTACAGGTGAATATCCTTTCTTACTTCCTTTCAGATTACTGATATTCATGAGGTCTACTAATATCCTAAGAATAAGAAAAAAAAAAAAGAATATTTGGCTAAAATTATTTTATTATTAAAAGGATATTAGTTTCTCCCTGGAACAAGAGTCTTGTCCTAATAATTTTATCTAACTTTCCCTGACTAGTTAATATAAGTAAGTATATTATTACTGAAAATTGACATAGAAGGAACCTCATGTAGCAGCATGCTGGAGCCTGAAGTTCTGAGGTGTACAAAGCTCATGTGCACAAATATCAAAGCTTTATCCCCTGACCAGCAGAGCTTTTGGATAACCCAAATTCCTGGGAAGCAAATCAGCTGCTAAAGGCAGCACATAGCAATGATTTCATCTCCCATCTCCAAAATATACTTGGAACTCCATTTCTTCCCCAGCTCTTCAAAATACCCTGGTAGGCATTTCATGGATGTCAGCCCCACTAACATTTCATCTCATTCTTAAACTCATTCTTAAAAATTTATGTCTAACATGCTTCTGGATGTACCTGCTTAATAATGGAGATTCCATGGCAAACTTGGGAAACTTCTATTACGGCTGCAGTAGCCTATGAAAAATTACCCCCATGAATTAGGTAACTTCAGGCCCATGTTAATGCCTTGTGTGTATGTGCAGGTGAGTGTTAGGGCTCCATGAAAAGGGGGAAGGGGGAAGGGATGGAGAGGAAAAACTGCAATATCTAAAAGCAACAAAAAAATGCAGAAGTGGAATCACAAAGGCTTTTGTTTAGCTATTGGGAGATTCTAGTAGAATTTGTGCTCCCCAAAAGACAGCTGCCCGTAGGATAAATGATCCTAGAAAGACAGCTGTTTCAGGTGAGAAGAAAAATGGCAGCAAGATAGCCACAATGAAAAAAATGTGTACCACCGAAATTACAGGAAAGTAGAACCCAAACTAAGATACTCAAAGGAGCAAAGTAAAGCAAGAGCCTAGTCCTTGTTTTGTTCTGATGGCGGTTTATTGTCCCTGTGGTGGGACATGAAGATCCTTAGAAGAGAGGTGATGTAAGAGATAAAGGATTCCCACCTTGCTATGATCTCCACAAGAGCCACTGAAAATGCAATCTATATACTTATAGGAACAATCCCAGGAAGACCTCAGTCAAGATGAGGGGTCAGGAATGAGTGTCTCCAGGGTGCTTTACTGACCCATCACTGCTGGTGGAGGTATCAGACTTCAAATCCTAAGGACATTTGCTTTGAGTTCAGCTGTTGGGAACATGGTTGAATGGGTCATCTAATCTGTTACAGTCAGATCCCACCCCAGGTCTCATAACCCTTCTTTTCCACCTGTGAGAGTACTCAATATGGCATGGTATATCTGACATCGAGCTAGAGCAAGAAAACTAGAAAACCCAAAAGAAAGCACTCCACTACTTTCTTTTCTTCCTGAGACAGGAATGAAATAAGAGGCATATTGCAAACGTGTATCATGTAAAAGATGGAATAAACCACAGTGGACCATTTTGTTAATGGTGGTAAGGTCATATGGAGTTAGCAATAAGAACAGTTTGTCCTTTCCGTATTTCTGAGTCTAAAGTCATTGCTACTTGTTGTTTTGGGTTTGTGTGGCGGGGTTTTGGTAGTGGTGGAGAAGCTGCAGGGCTGGCTCCTGTGAGAAGCTGCTGGAAGGTTCCCCGGCTCCAAGTGGGACCCACCTGTGGCCCAGGCTGAGTCCATCAGTGATGGTGGTAACACCTGTGGGAGAACAGATTTAAGAGGGGAACCTGCAGTGAGTGAGGGGATTGGGATGTGAGAGGAACCCCTCTGCAGATCCTGAGGTCAGTGAAGGAGGAGGGGATGCCCCCGCAGCCCGTGGTGAGACCAGAGGGCAGGCTGTCCCCCCCCAGCCCACGGAGGGGAGTGGGGGAGCAGATGCCCACCTGCAGCCCAGGGAGAGAGGAGCCCATGCCGGAGCAGGGGGATGGAGGCCCCACAAGATGGCCGCCGCTCCATGGGGAAGGCCGCGCTGGAGCAGGCTGGGACTGAAGGACTGCAGCCCAGGGAAAGGACCCACGCCAGGGAAGTTTGGGAGAAGCTGCAGCTCGCGGAAAGGGCTCATGTTGGAGAAATTTGTGGAGAACTGTCTCCCACAGGAGGAACCCCGCGGTGGAGCAGGGGAGGAATGCGGAGTCCTCCTCCTCCTGAGGAGGAAGGAGCAGCAGAGACAACGTGTGGTGAGCTGACCCCAACTCCCATTCCCCGTCCCCCTGCGCTGCTGGGAGGAGATAGAGAAAAATGGGAATGAAGTTGTGCCTGGGAAGAAGAGAGGGGTGGGTGGAAGGTGTTCTAGGGTTTGGGTTTACTTCTCATTATCCTTGTTTTTTATTTGATTTGTAGTAAATTAAATTGATTTTGTTTCTTCCCCAAGTTGAGCCTGTCTTTTGCCCATGACCGTAAGTGGTGAGTGATCCCTCCCTGTCCTTGTCTCGACATACGAGCTTTTCTTTATATTTTCTCCTGCTCATCCCACTGGGGCGGGGTGAGTGAGTGAGTGGCTGTGAGGTACTTTGCTGCCGGCTGGGCTTAAACCATGACACTTGTCCATCTCACCAGCTGCTGATTAGAGCTAAAGAAAGAATTGATATTAGTGGTATACTGCAGGTGAATAGTATAGAAATGTAAAGACAGTTTCTGGCTCAACTCAGTGGGAAGATGTCAAGCCATTTTAATACATTATTCTGGATCCTGGCTATGCTTCTCATGTGAGGAGCAGTATTTTATGCTTGACAATAGCAGATGTTGCAAAAGGATTTGGGAGGACTCTAGAAAAGTCTTTTAACTGTTGACAGAAGAAGTTCATTAATCAGTATCATTAACATGGTTTATATAATTCCATGTCCTTGCCTACATCCAGGCAAAGCTGTGTCTGCATTGCTACTACTTTTACTACTTAGAAGACTTAAAGTTGGCCTTTCTGTGAGTTCCCCATGGGTATTCTCACAAGTAGCAGATTTGACACTGTACTTTTTCAACTATAGCCAATAAATCCAGGATAAGTTTCTTCAGTGTTCAGTGGATTGTAATATGTTTGATGGAAGATGGGAAATTATATCCCTCTGGCTGAGGCATGGGTTTGGAGTGACATTAGTTGCTCATGATTTTCTTGCACAAAGCAGGAAAGAGATAGGTGAGACTCACAAATTTGAGATGGAGAACTTTGTTAAGATATCAAGAGCTTCTCAGTAAATCAGCGGATGGAGCTTAAAGAAACACAGTGATGGATGGTTTCAGATTGTCTGAAAAGCCTTTGCAGATGTGTGCGATCTATTCAACAGAGGAAGATCCTTCCATAGTGCTCAATTCAATAAGCTGAAGATGCAGTTTGGGTTCATTATAGACTTAAAAGATTTAGTTGCAGCATAAGCCTTTCTTTGCAGCCATCAGAATCTATCCGTGTCTTTTTCATGAACACCATGGTCAGGGAAAAAAGTAGAGTGAGAGGATATATCAAAAGCAAATGCTACTGTGCAGTGTTAAATACTTACCAGAATCTTCATTCCTACCCAGAACTAAACCACAGTCTCCTGGTTAGAGCCTTTGTCTTGGTTTGAGCAAATTTTGGAATTTGTTTACATTCATGCATTTTCATAGTCAAACAGAGGCATCTTTTGTGTTTTGGGAGCAGAAGAGTTTTGCCAGGTGCTTGGCCTGACTCTATAACTTTCTGTAGATCTTCTAGGGAGTGTAGAGGGAATGTACTCCTAGTAAAGGTGCTGTAGTTAAATTCCTAACATTAAGACAGGATGAATTAAGTCACAGTGAATTTGGTAGATCTCACAGCAAGACTTTGTTTTGACTCTGATTTGCATGCCAGAAAGGCTTGCTGATGAAAGCAGAGGTCAGAGCTTCACAGACTGATATCAGTGAAGATTAACTATTTGTCTTTTAGACTCATATCTTTAAACACAAACAGATTCTTTGAATGTCTTAAGATCAACTTAGCTACTGTCTGTGTAACCACATGTACCATGAACTGTATTTCTCAACCTTTTCTTTTTTTTTTTTAAAATTCCTGTAGCATAGCAGAATATTTATCCTAAAGCAGTTGTAAGCTGTTCACTTCTAGATGTGGATTTCTACAGTTTCTGGCTGCATTTTGATTTGGAATCCATTTCTAATTACATGCTCGCTGAGGAATTTCTTGATGAGTAATTTCTTTCTGTTTTGTTCAATATAACACTGCATATTTACATATTGTGAAGCAGAAGATAGCTGTCTGTGGTTTTCTCTAACTACACTCAAGAAAAAGAGCAAAAAAGCTATCATTTCTGGCTTTTTTTTTTTTGCTGGTGGGGCTCAGAGGTCTACTTTTGTAACTCGGAAACCTAGAGCATTGATTTTGTGGTATTATGACCTAGCTGGACAGGGAGAATGGAAAAGGGTAGATTTGAACACATTGTGCAAAACATGTGAAAGTCAGATGCAATGCAAAAAAATCCATTTCTATTGCACAGTGCAAATCTCTCAACCAAGTTCACTGACTGACTGCTTGCACTACTAAAGGTATCTATTGACACAAATTAGTGTTTTATACACAGACTGACTCGCTGTGCTGAAGGAAGCCTGCTGAAATGCCTAAAAAAAATCCAGAAGTCCCACCATAAAAGCATGGGAACTGGTAACAGAGGTCAGAACTTTGTCTTTTTAACACCTTTGTAATTTCTAGACCAACTTGATATCAGCATCTACTTTAAAAACAAAACCTGTTTTGTCCTTAACCTACCTCCTCCCTCCCCACAAAGGATACAGTAGTTTCAGCTAGGGCCAGAGAAAAACTACATTCCCTTTCCCTTTCCAAAACATCTCAAGGGAGCAATCTCAGTTCCAGGCTATATGTGAACAATAGCAAAGAAGCAGTTAACTCAGCAGGTCCTGAAGGCTGCCTGCAATAACCAGTTGAATCCCTAAATCTGTACCAATATATATGTTATATATAGGGGAAGGGGAAGCTGCATTTTGTCTGCCTTGGTTTTTTTTTTTTTTTTTTGCAGTGGCAGCATGTTTGTGACTCATGAATTTTGTTTGGTAGAATTGCTTTCATAATTTAACCTTGCCAAAAGTGGCTGTGCCTCTTAGCAGTTTTTCATTATAAAAAATCCTCTGTGTCACCCTGAGATAGTCTCAAGCCAATAAAAAGAAACTCATTATTATATTTTTTTTGTCAAATGGAAGAAAAAAATACCCAATGTGCTATAATAATAATGGCAATAATAAAAGATACTGATGACACTTAGAGATCAGCTGAATAAGCCCGTTGAATGCACTATTTTGTTTGGGGGATTTTCATACCCCTTCTTGATGACACTGTTGGAGTGTAATGTATTCTGCCTTCCAGATGACACATTACTTTTAACTTTTGTGTACAATATAGACTAATAACACCTCACGGCTTTTCAATTGGAAGTTGTTCTTTGATAAACTGACAGTGATATGAGCACTACTGCAAGATATTATTTTTGGAACAATGGAGAGAGAGTTAGAAATTCTACGATTAGTGACAAATTTTCAGTGACAATCATTGTATATTGCCAGTGCTGAAATCAATAGGAGAATTCTAGAAATAATGCATATGTAAAAAGAATATCACCCATCATTAACACCTTCAGGCAAATAAGTGATGATTTAGGGCACTTATCAAAAGTTCATTTGCCTCTTAGGCTTTTGAAAATGAGGACAGGAATTGTAATTACAAGAGTGGGGAACTTTTTGAGCACATGGGAGATTTAAGATTGAAATTGCTTGTTGGAGTATTTTATACTGTACTATTGTACTTAAGATGTACTTTGAAGTTACATCAAGGGCATCCAGAGTGTGCAGATAAGCAGTATCTGTCATGTCCTAATATTAAAAAATGAATCACAGAAATATGCCATTACTTGGAACAGATGTTTTAATGTTACCATTATAAACTTAAAGAATTAGAGCCACCAAAATTAATAAATGTCGGTAAAGAATGCCATTGAGATCATGAACCTCAGCATAAAAATGAAATACAAATAAACACTCCCATATTGTATTAACAGCTTTCTAGCCATTCTCTTACACTATTAATCAGAGCGTGGACCAGTTAACATCTTTTCCTTCTTCTACCACAAATGAAGTTCAGTATCCAAAAAGGAGGAATGACAGCTCCAAACATTTTGACATATCAGTTCTTTCTAGGTGGCTTCCTTGCTTCAAAATATTTAATGCAGGGTCTCAAGAGGTGCTCAGCAACCAGGAGAGGCAAAAAGCTTGGCAGACATTCATATACCGATTGAAAAAGAAGATTGTGTTCTTTTTTTCCTTTTTTTTTATTCCTTTTTGACATTATGTTTCTATGAGAAGAACTATCAGCTTTTCCAAACTCTGCAGGGAAAGCAAGATCTTTAACCTGACAAGGAAGGATAGATTTGCGAACAACCAATAAACTCAATTTAGGACATTTTCATGTCATATACATCAAGTACTTCACATCTTCTAACAAAATGCAAAGTTCCAGGTCAATATTTTGATTAGATAAATCTCTTCATGTTCCCTCTACCAGTCTCTAAAGAGCGAACATCCTTGTCAGCCAGGTGTCTCCACGTATTTGGGATCTCTTCCAACATCAGTGTATTTCATGAATGCTTTTAAATTCAGCTGTGTGGTTCTCAAGCGCTACAGCTATCCTGTCAATACTTCTGAATGAGTTTCTCTGTCTCAGCTCTTCCATTTCATACCCATAAATTACATCTCACATTATCCTGTTTTTCTCCTACAAGAGGCTGCACAGAAAGTGTATCAAGCCATTAGGTGATATTCCAAGGTACATTAATCATCTTACCAGGGTGTAAGAATGGGCTTACAAGTGCCAGTACTCAAAGCTGAGTGGTGTGCTTGGAGGTGTCCCAGTGCTCTTGAGGAAGGTCAAATAACATACAATAATGTAAATGAGAATGCTGTTCACTAAACAATTATTCCCCATAATGTTCCATAAAATGAAAACAGAAATAGGTACACTGGGTCCAAAGATGATTTTTACAATCAGATTGTCAGAAGGAGACATACCAATCTATCCAGCAAATAGAAGTGAAGTCCCTTTAGATTTATCCTTCAAATACTAGCATTTATAAGAAGTAGAATTGAAATCAAACTCAGGTAGGAATTTAGGCTCTCTTCAGATTCGGGAAAAGAAAGTTTAATCAGTGTGCAGTAAAATCACAGTATGAAACTTCTGGCGATCACGGTGGTGGGACACTTAAAATTTGTAGACAAATTCTAGATTCTAAAACTGAAGCCACGTTCCTCCTCTGGGATTTGGACTGCCCCAGCCTAACATCAGCAGACAGCAGTCCCCCAGCATGTCATATCTGCACATGACTTCTTTCACTCAGTGTGTAAACCCCAGTGACTGTTAATCAGGCAAGCAGACATGCAGCGTGCACTGAGGTGCACAACAACAGCTGCCTCAATGTACTACTCAGTACTGGGGCAATGCATTTCCTAAGGAAGCTTCTTTGGAGTGGGATGCAGGTAGGGACCCAAAGCCATCTCTTTCCTGATTCCCTCTCTGGGTGGAAAAAGACTTCAGATCATCTGTGTCACTGTGTACACAGAAACTTTCCCACTGCCTGTGTTTAAAATAAGATGGGATTTAATTGTGAGTCTGTCTGAGGGTGTGAGACCTGACAGCTCTGTACATGGAAAGGCAAATTTATCCCTAACCCTGGCATGTCTCTGAAGTTCTCCTCCTCTGGCCAGAATTTTCCCTAATATAGGACCCAGTGCAAGTTCTGCACAAAGAAACAGCCTTTCACTTCTTTGCCTTCAGGCATATTACAACTTTTTTTTTTTTTTTTTTAAGGGCTCATCCATCAAAACACAGACAATCGTAGACATGACTATCTTGGCAAGTCTATCTGATCATTACAAGACAGGAGTGGGAGATGATGACAGCTGTGTATTTCAGAGAGAGGGACAGGAATTTTAGCTCTCATTTGATTCTTCACTTTTACTGGCTATTGCAAATGGTAGGAAGATTGCAACGTCTTCATTCCCAGAACAATATCAATTCCGTAAAGCCTCAGATTTCACAGAATTACTTTTGAATCCAGATATCATTCCCAGTCACTATACAAAGGATATTAATGCTGGGATTAAACTACAGAATGACATCAGCCAAATTAATTTTCTCCCCTTCCATCTTCTGTATCATGTCTGTACTATGAATGGAAATTAATTTCCTATGGAGGGGGAATGGCTGTGAGAAATATCGAAGCAATTAATTACTGTTGATCTTATTCTTCTTGTCCAAGACATTTTTATTTTCTTAATACTTAATTGAAACAGAGTTTTTAAGTAATGGGTTAGGGAGAAGCTGAAGTGATATTACGTACAATTGTATTACACTCCCCTTCTTTCTGCATATCATCTGGAATGTTTGTTCACATTTTGAAAAGGAATTTCACAAAGGTAAAAATTCTAGACCATAATATGTAAATCCTTGGGAAATAGGTGCTGATTGTACTCAGACACCATTGAAAGACAGAGTGTGCTGCAAACACTAAATGCACATTAAAAATGTAATAAATAATGGTTGAAATCTATGGTTGACTTTTAAATAGTAGTCAGTAGACATTAGATCTTCAAAGAATCCCCATGCACTTTCCTTTGTTACCATTGCATATTGAAAATTAAATGCAAAATTTCAATATATCCTTCACAGAGCTGTCAGCATATCCAACTAAAATGCACCTTATCTCATTTTCTTTTACAGCTGATTTCTCCTTTTATCGTGTGACTATCAGAAGTACAGTGTATGTATACATGCTTGTATTTATATATGTCTCTATTCTTCATGCTGGAAAGAATAGCAACATCTCAGTTCTTATCCAAGCATTATAAAACACTGTCATCAAGCAGGTCTCCACAGCTAGTGATATTACAGCCCTTGGTTTAATAGCTGACTGATCCTTCATGCCTAGTGAAGCAGAAATCTGTAGTCAAAGTTGTCCAAACATGGGGATCAGCATAAACTCTAAGCGCCTCACTTCATAGGACAGCACGGAATTTCTATAGAGGGACTGTATCCTCTACAGAGAGGATACACAAACCCTTTCTGTCCTTTTCTCCCAGCAAGAGAGACTCCCAGTTTAGAGCAGTTAATTAATAGCTAACTTCAGTCTCTACAGCTGTATATTTTGAGGACAATAAACCCTAGCCCTGGAGAAACCTCTGCGGGAAGTATAAGACCAGCCCTCACCTGTATCTAGCTACACAGGTTTGAAACCCAGAACTGGGGGTATTAGCATCTTGTAGTCCCACGTTAATCACTTCGGAGTCCACAGAACTGCCCCAGCACCGGTGGGGCGAGGCTGGCTATGATAACTGCTCAGTGCTGTGAACAACCAAGATTCTGGGTGACTCACACTTTCTGAGTCTCTTTGCAATCTTTCTCATCCCTGATTTTGCTAGCAGAAATTTCTTTGCATTTCTGTTGCCAGATACAGGTTGTAGCAAGATGCAGACTATTGCAAAGTATCCTTTGCAAGTAAATTAGTAGGAATACCCATGGTCCACAGACAGAAAGCTCAATATCAACTGAGTAAAGCCACATTTTCAAAAAGTTTCATACATTTTTGGATACCCTGCCCAATATGCCAAAGTCCCCAAACTGTGTTTGGAGCTAGCACCACTTCCGGGTGATTAACATCTGTGAAAAACAGGATTGCAGTGATAGGCACCAAAAATCAGAATTTAGTTTCAAAAAATCTACTCAGTAAGACCAACCTTAATATCAAATAAGAAGTGCTTGGAAGATTTAAAATGCAAGACTAATATGACTGTTCATTGCTATGCTTAATGCAACAGAGTGCGCTATTTCCAGTGGTGGTGTTTCCCTTTTAGACAAGAATTACTGACAGTAACATTCCAATCTGACAGACAACATTTAATTAGACTATGAAACTCTGCTGTAGTCAAAGGCAGACTGGGTGTTTATACAGATAACAAAAATATACTGAGTTAATTCTAACAACAACAACAGCATATTTCAATATTGGAAGGGAGCAAAAAGAATACCCAATAAACAGTTAATGATTTAGATGAAACTTCACTGGTTAGTTTATATACTATGTTTTTTCCTTATCTAAATCTTCTATAGGAATTAACACTGCTCATATAGAGATCTAATATTTTATCCACATTTTGTGCAACTCTTGTGTTCAGTTTCTGCCTATATAGTTTCAAGTCCCAGGTTCCCCTTTGAATTTTGGAAATAAAGTTCAAAATTAATTCCAATATAAATTTCAAAGTGTCAGTTAAACTTATACCAAAGCCATCATTTTTGTTTTGAAGAGTTTTAAGATAAACTTTTCTCACCAGCTTTACACACCATCTTCTCAGATCTCTCTTTATTTGCAGTGTTGTTAAAATGTCTCTTGTCCTGATTTTGTCATACCTAGGGCTTGATCTCATTGCTTGAAGATAAGAGATCTATGCTGCAGTACCTAAATATTCACATGAGACTGACAGGTCTGACACAGGACCTCTGGGAGACCTGGGTGCTTTTGGAGCATGAGCTAGAAGTCTCTTCAAATGATGCTTGACCACCCTGTTTAGGCAATCAAATTTCATTCTTTGTGTAAGTAGGGCAGAATAACCTCCCACATGCATGGAAGTTTCAATTCTGAGTTCTTAATTTTGGTTAAACCAGAAGCGGTATACCTTCTGCCTAAGCACTGCTGGTGAAACAACTCCGTGAAAGCAAGTCACCATCACCATTACTTAGTATTGATGGTCTGATTCATTAAAAAGGAGGAAATTTTGCTGTTGAAGGCTCCTTTTCTCTGTACCTGTACTGTGATTTACCAGATATGAAGTTGTATAGGAGCTGAACCATTTATATTAGAAGATATATGGTGTTACTGCTACAAATACCTCATTAAGCCATGCTTGTATTCTCATGAACAATAGCTTTTGCAAAATCACATACACAAGCCACTCTGGCAGGACCATGGATAATCTTAGGAATATTCAATAACCACAGGCTGAAATTTGCTTTATAATTTGCAAACGTGCCCTTGGGAATTCTAGCTATGCCACACAATTACTCCATTTCAAGAAGGGTCACAAGGTATTTGTGATACTGCACACTATCCTGTTTGCCTCTTTGAGTTTAAAAATGAAAGAGCTGAAAAAATAAACCAGGTTCAAAGATATACCTGCCACACAGGAGCTTTCCTGAAATATCCCATCATCCTGGCTCTCACCAGAGTTTGCCTATTGTTTTTTTTGGTATTTAAATAAATTAGCAACAGCATGTCAAATATATAGATATTGAGGACTTTGTGTTTGCCAAGGAAATGCCTGGAAACAGCCTGAATGTTCAGTCCCCAAAAGATGTCCCTACCACTTCAGCGAAAAAGAAAGAGGATCAGCAGCTCACAGCAGTTCAAGGCGATGTCACCAACACTGCCTAGTTGTTTGACGCTGCTGTTACAAACATGCATTCACCCCTTTCTTACTGGCAATTATTTTTTATTTTCAAGAGAAGCTTTTGTTTAGTTTCCTCATTTGTTACATATGGAAAAGCTGCCTAAAGCACTGGGCAGGAACTTTTGACATTTCTATAAAAACCTAAGTACAGTCAATAGCTAGATATTGAGGTCAGAGAAGTAGCTACTGAGAAAGCTCAGTTAGTTACTGTAGTTTACAGAATGAAACCACTTTTCATTTAAACCCACAGACTTATGATAGATGCTAGTGAAGGGCTATAGAGACGACATTATGTCAAAATAAAAATAAATTGTCAGTATAAATCCAGGGAGACATTGTCACAATATCAGATTGAAACAAAATGACACCAATGCAAATTTTATAAGAAACAACTTTAAAATGTCAAGACAGTGGTAAATTGATGTCAGTTCAGGTCTGCAGGGAGACTGTTATGATTAAAAAAGAAAAACCTAAACAAACTCAAAAACATTCCCAAAGTGATAGCTATAATAAGAGGTTCTAATTTTGTCAGCTGAAGTAGAAGTTAGTTATAGCAACACAAACATAAAGCTATCATGATTACAATGTCAACAAAAACCCCCAAAACTCAAAAAAAACCAAAACGAACCAACAAAAGGAAATACTGATACAAATATTATACACACTTGACAAATGTTAAATTGTATGTACAGATAGACACTGACATTTCCACAGTTTAGAGTGCTTCTATATTTATATACATAGTCTCTGATCTAGTTCAGTTAACTAATAAGAAATCTGGAAGTTTCTTCATACCATACAAACCTCCTGTAGCTTTTTACTCATGCAGAATGCAACAGAATTTAAGGTGAGTGGAACAGATCAAATAGACATCAGGAGCAGAGCCTGACTCTTCCAAAGTCTCATTATCAGGCTTTGCTGAATCTCCTTGTCATCGATTCACATGTCTTGTTGTTCAATATCCTGGTAAATCTGAGCCTAGCCCCACGAGTGACCAAGAAAGCTCAGAAACAAAAGCTGATATGTTTTGAAAGTCTTACAGCGTTTTCTAGGAGTGTTTGGAAGCATTGTTTCTGAGTGGTGGGATGTTGGGGGCAGTTGTGAGAACACTTAATGCCTGGCATCTCCTGAAGTCATTTACATTGAGGCAAAAGTGGGTGGAAATTCTGCCATGTGAAAATGACATTTGCAAATGTGTAAATGACTGCACAGCACTTGAAGCAGTCAGCAACCGGGGCCCCTGCTCAGTATTGTGATTCTGCCATGTGCAGTATTAACCTTTACCATGTTCTGCTTTTCTTGCATACAATAACAGCAGATCCTTGTCAGGGGGTGGTTACACAAGACGGTACATATGCTTCTAGGCACCCAGTCCCGGATCAAAAATACATGGCATGTAACACTGAACTGATCTATACTCATTGCCCATTCTAAATTGATTTGAAACACTTTAGGGCATACGTCTGCCTCTGAAGACTTTTTGGCATAAATCCTGCATTATTTTACCTGGCTATTTTAAAAAAAGAAACTATTACGTGATTAGGGCCAAAGTGGATCAGGTTCATACCGCCTGGAGATCTGATAAACCACAGGTTCTCTATTTGTCAGCAATGTCAGCTTAGTTGAAATTAAGTATGTTCTGCAATCCACCTTTGGATGTATGTTTAGTTGTACAAACCTAAAGAAATAACAACAACCACAAGGCATTAATAATAATTACACCTTTGAAATCATTCATTCCTGAATTTGTGTTTAGAAGCTGACTGAAAATATCACAGGGCCAGATTTCAACACCTTCCGTACTGGAGCCTATCTGAAGTGAAACCATTGACGTCAGTGGAATGATTCCAGATTTATAGCTGCCAAGTTATGCACATCTCCGTATGTGTCATTTTATGCTAGTTATTTAATGCATTGATTTGCATACCATAAGCAATTTGCATAGAACCAAAATTTGCATAGAACAGCATGGAGCCACCCCAACATGCCTGACGAGGTAAGGTGGGTAAGACACCTGGAAGCTGAGGTGAAGGTGTTAATGACTGTGTGGAGATGGGAGATGAGGGTCTGTGGCTGATTTGCGTGCTGATGGTTTGAATACATCAATACATCTGAGAAATACTCGGTCTTTCACCTTCTCTACCTGTTCACAGAAGCTGTGCCTAAAGGTGCCACTGTAGCAAACTCCTGCATTCCCTACCCAGGGCACTGCTAGTAGGAATGGGGAATTAGGCTGACATGGTAGGGAGAGAGGACTAAGGAAGTAGGAGAGATGCTGGCCACATTTTCTGGTTGTCTATGAGAACATCACTTGGTGGCTAACAGTTACAGTGCCAAGTTAAATTTGCAGCTGGGTGAGACCAGGCTGGTAAATACATGTGTGAAAGATATCATGAAAAAAACATGGACTCGCTAAGCCCACAGATGTACTCTAGGGTAAATGGAATGAGAATTTAGTTAAGTTTGACATGAATCATTCACATAAAGAAAGCTCTCATTAGGAAACCCCAGGATCATCAACAAAATCCTAGCTACTCCCAGCTCACAGCGCACAAATCAGGTACTGATCTCTTACAAGAGTTGACCACTTCTTAAAAATTGCAAATTCGGTCTTGATGAACTACAAGAATTTTACTTGGAAAGATCACCCAGAAATTCAATTTGTATCATTCATGTCCTTGGTCTTCCAGGACAAAAGGAATGTTTTCCTACTCAGAAATCTCCCTGAGATTAAATTCCAACCAGCACTTTCCATGCATACACTTCTACTTGGCATCAGCCGGGGTCTTTGAAGGGCAGACTGGGAGAAGTGCAACCCACCCAGGTTGTCTGGTTCCCTGGCTTCCTAATGCCTGTTAGTGCCTACATTTTTAACAAGAAAGTCCTGCTTCTGTGCAAATCTAAACTGCTGGCTCTTAGCAGCTTGTCTTCTCCAGAGCTTCATCAGACACTTCAAGGAAGATATCCTTCTCTCTAAATGTCTTCAGTGGCTTTCAGGACACTTGTGAAAGATGCAGGAGTAAAGGCTGCAGCCATACTCATTTCAAACCCTAGTTAAGGTAGTTGATCCATTTTGAGAAGTGGAAGAGCAGCCCTGGAAACATGCTTCAACCTTGGCAGATTCAACCCCAGCCACCTTCCCCCAAAATTTTGGTGTTACTTCCTTTTCTGGCACCCAGGAGAGTTTTCTTTTCCACACATCCTAATGTCAGGACTTTATCAGAATGCAGAGATGCTGCCTACTTCAAAGGCTTAGTAACTAGGTCATTTCTGTTAGGAAAGGTGGGGTGCCTGCACGACAACCCCCACCAAAAATAAAACCTCACCCAAGGGAGTTAGCTTAGTGATACTGTAGGATCCCAGCTCGCTTTACGCCAAAACATACTTTGTAGTTTTTATGAAGCAAAAGGTGGTATATGTCCTTAAACTCCATCTTCCTTGGGGACAAAGGCACGTTCCTCACTCATATTAGCTAGCAGAAATTAGTTCATTTTCAGTAAAACCTAGGCAGGTAACAGGTTTTTTTGCAGTTTTAACAAAGGTTGAGTGTTGGTTTAGCAAGAAGCCTAAGTGGCAGAGATGCAGTCACAACTGTATGGCCGTGAGTCCCCTGCTCAGGTCAGAGCTGTCTGTCACTGATTTAGTGGGTTGAACTAAAGTTAGTGGGCACCAGATTTTAATTAGACTTGCTAGTCTTTATTAGTAACATTTACTGCCTTCTCTTCATTTATCTTTTGGCCTACTTTTAGATAATCTGCATTTGTTTTGAAAAAAAAAGCAAAACAAAACAAAAACACCAACAAAAACAAAACAACCAAAAAACCCCCACACTATTTCTCTGGTTGAAGGCAGGGCCTTCTGGGGCAAACCCATTCCAGTAATAGTTAAAGGAGAAAATCCAGTTCTTACAAACTGTGTCCTGGCTTCCACAGCAATATGGGCTTATTTATTATCATTATTCATTATGAATAAACTGATGTTATTTAGCTTTATAAACAAAAGTGGAGCTCAGCTGTGGCTTTCAATAACTGTCACTAGTAAATTGCTACGATGACAGACAGATTTCAAATGGTCAGCTCTGTTTCTTTCAGTGAAATCTAGATCAGTTAGTCAGCTTGTTAGTGATAATCATTCCTAAGCAAACAAACAAACCACAAACAAAGCAAAAAGCCGCCCTCCATTTTTTACATCAAAACCTATATTTAACTCCAGATGGGCGGTTGGCTGCAGTTTCTGCTCTTCCTCTATTGTTCTGCTCCTCTGTATTTGTCTCCATCTACCGTGTGCTCTCACATTAATTAAAGTTCTTTTCTTACAAAGATATTTTCTAATCACAAAATATCTCCTTCTGCTTTAGCAAGTTAAACAAAAGCCACTCACAATACTTCAGGTAGCATAATGGCAATGGTTCTCATAAACCTCTCCCTTTTCGTTTTGGTCACAGTTCTGCTCCAGGGCATCTGAAATACCATTTCAATACTTCTAAAGGTAAATAGAGTTCTGTCAATAAACTGAAAATTGCTGACCTTGTCGTGTTCATCAATTTAGGCATTGAAAAAAATCTGCCTCCTGGGATTAGCGGTGTTTTTTCATCTGAAGTGAAAAATGCTAAGCCTGCCATATTTAATGACAGGCCCGGGAGGGTTAATGAAAGAATATAAGTGGCATTTCACCTTGACTTGCAGGTGCCCTATAACATTGCCTAAGGGTCCAGCTAAGTGTTAGCTCTATCTGAGAAGTACAAGGCACAAGTAAAGACCTGTAGAGAATTCTTACAGAATATCCTTGTTTGCCCTGGTTGTTGCCCTGGTTGCCTTTTTTTTGTGTGTGAAATCTGTAACCGATGAAGCCTCAGAGTTTTTGTCTTCATTGGTTACAAAAGCTCTGGAAACACTGAAAAACTGAGCAAGAAAGAAATGGACAGTGAATGACTAAATGATGTTCCAGTTTATGCCTGGCCTCTATCAACATTTCAGATTTTGCTTTATTGATAAATTCATTTTTACAAGCTAAACATTGATGATTAGTCTAGACTGCTAATTAGAAGCTATCCTTTTACACAGAGGCTTGGATTAAAAGCTTTTGTGATTTCGTGGACTCTGGTTTGTGTGAATGTCAATTTGATCCTTTTAGTGCGTTTATGCTAAGTATCAATAAGCTCCAGGGATTTGTGGAAGTGCAGTACTGAACCTCTCAGACGCTAAGCAACAGCTGGGGTGCTGCTTCCGTTTGAAAGGCTTTTTTCTCTCCTCACTAATGGAGGATCAAAAGTCATCCCTTCAATTAAAAACTAAACTCCTGCCTAAAAATAAAGAAAGAATCCCATTCTTTGGCATTTTGTGTCTAATTAAGGATTTTAGTGGGAAATGTACAGTGGTGCTCACTGATTAATTTATCAAACACAAAAATCCCCCTTTCCTGTACCAGTCCAATTAGCCAGGCATTTTATATGGCTGGGAGACTGAAACACTGCTACTACATGGAAACCAGAGGCTCTTTGCATTTGAAATTGCATGGTAAAGAGACTGGAAAATTTCTCATCTAATATCGTGCATATTTAGGGTCTGATCCTGTGAATTATTGAAAATCCCTGCTAAAAAATGTATGACCTACTGAAGGTCCATTCTGGTATGATATTCAATACCCTGAACACACAGAAGCATCAGGGGAAAGCAGAGGATGTTGAATGCCTTGGAAAATAGAGCGTTTACTGTATAAAATGCCCAAAGGGAAGCATGGCTGCTGCTTAGAAGATCTCAGGCACTGTAGAGTATAATTCACATGTAAGCTGCTGCCTTCTTACCATGTGCTGAGATCTTTCCACATTTCATAAACTGGGATTGATCTCTACTTCCACAAGCCACCTGTCAGAAGCAATGTGGAAATATATTATCAATCATTTGTCATTCTCCTCTAACACAAGGATCACGAATCGTACTCCTGTTTGTCAGCTCATGTCCCTTGACTATACATCAGTAGGGGTTATTACCACCTCACTGTTCCTCTGCTGAGAGCAGGTGTGTTAGCCACAGCATCCAGACCATTCCCCCTGTTGCATGAGTGTCTCCCAGAAGTCCACTAAGAAACACAAATAATATCTTTCATATGCTTTTTATTTGCTTATCCTGCATCCCAAGGTGGTGTTTGGTGGAATGTTTTGTTTTGTGGTATATTCTTATTTTGGTGGGTTTTGTTTTGTTTTGTTTTTATTTAGTTCTGATATTTGACAATGTTGTTGTTGTTGCTGGCTTGTTTAATTTATTTTGAAGAAATATGTTGTTGCACTTTTGTTATGGAAGGTGAGATCAAGGGAACATGCTCGGTGTTTTAAATGGATTTGATTTGAATAGCTTTGGAGCATGATGATGCTCAGTAGACCTAGCCTTGACTAAAGAGGCAGTGGGCAACAACACGGCTCTGATCAGACCAGCTGGGAGATGCTGTGGTCACACACAGAAGGATGGATGAATGAGGTCATACCCAAACAGCTTGCAGTGCAAGCATTAGCACTTTTACATCAAGAGCATGCCCTTAAAGCAAACCTCCTCCTTCTTTCCACTTAGTGCCCTTTGGTTTGCATTGTGCAGAGGTCCCAGAGGGCATGAGTTGGGTTCTTTCCAAATGAAATTAATTGAAAGATATGAGTCCTGGCCCTGAGGGCACAAATGGGACATGCTGGCCCTGACCTGCCTCACCTGGTGCCTGTCACATCCCTGCCCATGGAGGCAGAGGCCCCACTTCAGTCCAGCCTGAGGCTGTCAGTCTGTGCCCCATGGTCCTGCCCAGCCATGCCAGGCTGTGTCTGTCCTGGTTTCCCCTCACCAGGCCTGATGCTGACTCCTGGTGGTAGTTAACCTTGGTTAAGGGCTAAGGGCTTCCTCACTGTCTTTCCTCATCAGCACAGCAGGAGAAAATAGGATGAGAAAGCTCATGGTTCAAGGTACAGAGAGATCACTCACCCACTACTGTCACAGGCAAAGCAGACTCGACAGAAAGATAACATAAACCAACACCTTTCCTCTTCTCTTCCCCATTCCCACCTTCACCCCTTCCCTCCCGACTCGTGTCCCCCCCGAGGGGCGGCGCAGGGGCTGGGGCCGGGGGTTGCGGTGGGTCCCCCCCAGCCCCTCTGGGCCGCTCCTCCCTCCTCCCACGTCTCCCTGCTCCAGCGCGGGCCCTTCCCCGGGCTGCAGTCCTTCAGGGACAACCTGCTCCCGCCCGGGCTCTCCACGGCCGCAGCTCCTGCAGGAAATATCCCCCTGCTGCGGCCCCTGTGGGGCCCTCCCCGGGCTGCAGGGGGGGTCTCTGCTCCAGCGGGGTCTCTCCAGGGCTGCAGGGGATGGATCCCTGCTGCGGGCCTGCACCGCCGCCCGCCCTCCTCCTCCTCCTCCTCCTCCTCCTCTGCCTGTGGCGCCTTCGGCCCTTTCTGGAACCTGTTTTCCCCATCTTGGCTGAGGGGCTCAGCTGTGTCCTGCGGTGGGGCCGTTGGAGCCGGCTGGGACCGGCTGGAACCGGCTGTGTCCGGCACGGGGCAGCCCCGGCCTCTCCTCACACAGGCCGCCCTGCAGCCCCGCTGCTGGCGCCTGGGCACGGACAGCCCGTACACCCCCCCCGTGTGCTGATGCCCTGTCCCAGCCTCAGCTCCTTCCCACCCCCAGGAAGGTGCCTGTTCCCTGGGGCTGTAGCTGCCCCTGGCTGCCCCCCAGAAGCGCCATTACTTAGTGCTGCAGTATGGCAATGGGCTCCAAGAACGAACGCAGCAGTTTCTAACCACTAGTGAACCACGACATCCGTGGGATTACAATGGAGTTTGTCTAAAGACGCCCCCCACCCTGAAAATGCACAGTAGGGCCATCTTAGGTCTATCCCCTAATGTACCCAACAAAAAAAGGAAAAAAAATTAAAATCCCAGCCTGGATTTACCACTGTTAGGCTGCACTACATGCTACCGCAGCCTCAGCCTGCTTTCTGACCAGCTGGGCACATGAACACCCTGGTGCAAACATGCTTCCCCATTTAGCAAGGCACTGCATTTCTCTGCAAAGCCTGTTAGTCTGGGCCCATGTAGCTATAATGTTGCTTCTAGAAAGGATCTTGTGGCAGCTCTTCAGGTTGGAAGGCAGGTGAGTTAAAATATGATAAAGGTCTATAAAATCATGAGTGACAGGAGAAGATGAACAGGGAATGACTGTTCACTGTTTCTTCCAGTGCGTGCTGAAGGAGTCATCAAATGAAACTAGCAGATTAAAGAAAGAAACCGAAGTAAACTGCTTGTTGCCATAGAATGGGAGCTCCTTACTGTATTGTGGATGCTGGAAGTTAACATTGCTTCAGCAAACAGCTGGACAAATTAATAGAAGAAAAAATTATCAAGGACTAGGAAATGTAAGGATGCTGGCTCAGGCAGTCTAGGACTGCAAAGAGCTAGAGATTATAAGAGTGTCCTGGGGAGCATTGTGATATGCTGTCCCTGCATGTCACTGGATCTCTTGGCCACTGCTGGATAGAGAATATTGGACCAGACAGACCTTTGGTCTAACCCAATATAGCTGTTCCTACACTTTCACATTATCCTCACTCTTAAAAGCATGAAAGGGCAAAATCAACCTTGGATCTGCCAGTGTTCAAGGCATATGTGCTGCCCCTTGCAGAGATACTGCCATTGCCTCATCTCTCACTGGTGGAAGTTCTGTACCTCCCACTGCACAGATTAAGCTCTGGATGGAGTGCAGGGTGCCCAGAGAGACATTATTTATTCATTTCCTAATCTACTCACCTACACAGCACAGGGGAAAAGTGTGCTAACATGATTAAGTAGGAGGGGTTGGGCATTTTACTAAAGAACCCTTGATTCAGGAAGAAATAATAAAAATAAATTATAAACTTTCTCCCTGCACAAAGAGAATAAAAAGAGGGACAGTAATTTGGATACTTTGAAGAATTTACTGGCAGGGGGTAAAAGAAGTTGACGGGAGAGATTAGCAAGGAAGAGAAGATTATTTTGTTTCTGGAGCAGGAGGTCACTGAAGAGCAAGAAGAATAAGGCCTTATGAGGACAGGAAGAAACAGATTCTACATTTACATTGGCAATTTTGTGAACTTCACTGCTTACTGAGCCAGTTATGGTAGGACATCCACAACATGATTAAAAAGCCCTAGATAACCATGCTGGGGCAAAACTGGAAGCCATGTTGACACCATTGTTCCACTTGCCCCTCCAAAACTTTGTATTCTATCAACTAACACTAAGGACATGGTTTTGGGGGGGCTGTATGACCCTTTCCTTTGTAGGTCATCCCTCTGACTTTCCTCTGCCCTGTATTTTCCATCTCCATGAATAAATGGTTGGTAGTCCATATTTGAACTCCAAGAAAAAACAGAGTAGTAGAGTCAGGCACATTTAGTCTAAATACATCCAAACATAGGATAAGTTAAGGAAGGCTTCTCATGTCTATACCACTGTGGTACTAGGAAAGCAAACCCATAACTAATATGTAGACATATTCAGGCTGGAATTTGGGTCCTAATTAACTCAATTTCATCTCTGTCTGCTGGAATTTAAACTTTAAAGCTCTGGCGGCCGCAGAAGGGAGAAGTTTAAGGATAACTCATATTTCAGCAGCATTTGGGAGACTAAGAGTACCTGTAGTCTACTCCCACAGCAACAGGAATAAATTGTCAATAAAAATACTCCATCTGGACAGGTAGCAGATGAGAAAAGAGGATCTGTCATCCTGGACATGGCAAATCTCTGCATTTTCTATTCTGGTCTACATCTTTTTTGTACATCCTGATGTACAGGTAAGCTGCAATGGCTAATGCCTTCTGTGCAGAAATAAATTCCACCTGGGGAAACCACTGAAGGGTTCTCTTTCTTGCCTCTGTACATATGGCAAACATGCCTTGTTTTCAATGAAAGACATACCTGAACATGGAAGAAAGGCTTCATGTTAATACTTCTCACAGATTAATTTCTTTGTACAGTAGGAAAGTGATCTCGAAGGGTAGAAATAAATATCTAGACACAAAAGGAGAAATTTTACACCCAAGAAATATGCACTTTGACAACTAAAGAGCAAGACCAGTTCATCTGAATTTTTTATGCAGTCCATGCTCTTCAAAAGCTCTTCCAAAACTGTCCAGAGTTTTGGAAATTTCTATTTGTGGTGAGAGTGCCTGAAACTTCATCTGAATATATTCAGGAAACACTGAGTGTTACAAGGCACATACATACCTCTTTATTTCCAAAGGCTAAACAAGCATGACTGCGAACCCTATCTGGCACACAAAAACGTGAAGAGTCACACTGTAAGAGACACTAATTCATGACGGAGGATACTCTGATGTCAGAGTGGCAGATTGGTCTTTTTGCAGTGTGAGGAAAAGATAAGCATACTGACATTGCCTCTTTTGAAGTATCCATCCACTCTGCCATGGTCTCCTCCCTTCTTCTTGATTCCTATTGATTATCTCTGCACTAAAGTTCAGCTGACCATTTGTATTTCAAGTGAGAAGGAGGGAGAGCTAGAGATTTAAAACCATTTGAGCACCTCTTGCTAGAGTCAATGTTTGAATGTCATCGGCAGTTGTCAAGACTCAGGCAATGAAATTCCTGAGGGTGGTTCATAATGATTCAATTTGTCAGCATTTCAGGCAGAAACATGCAGGTCTGATATTCCAGTCCAGGGGGTATAAGCACAACCAAAAGAATGTGTCTGTATGTTACTCACCAGTAAAATGCAAAAAAAGTACATGATAACACAGAGCTACATGTACAAGTTTGACTGATTGTATTGCATGATAAATTGGGGTTGCAGAGACAGAGGCTACTGAAGCATCTCCTTTTTGTGAGAACTTTCTTTATCTGTTGTGTTACTCCCTCTTGCAAAATATACACTTTGATACAGCAATGCTGTGCACATGGGTGCAGGATGCTCTGTGAATCATGTGTAAGGGTATACATGCTCTTTTACATTCATACATATATATATGACCTATGCTCTGTTTGTGTGTGTGTTTTAGGCTTTAAGAGGTCTTCAATAAAATCTGCAGTCACCTTCTGCAGGTTTTTGTGATCTCATTTTCTTATTTTCTTAGAAATGCTGGAAGATCTGCACAGACAAGAGGGGAAATCAAATTACCGCCAGACAGTACAGGGTACTGACTATTCACCATTATTCAATTCTGACATCTCTCCTGTTGCCTGCTTTGTCTTTCCAGACCACGTACCTGGTACACTTTGTGTTGTACCTGTGCTAAATTTGAGGTAGGGTTTAATTTTTTTCTTTTTTGTTCAGTACACTAGGTGATAGATTGGTGACCCAAGGTGCCCTCACAGTGCAAACACATGGTGAAGTGTTGTTAAAAGCACAAAGCAAACAGGATAACAGGAAGGATATTTTAGTTTCTTGTCTCCTTGTGTAAGGTCAGATTTTAGGTGATGCATGCAAGAACAGCAGGTTGAAAAATCCTAAAAAAAAAAGAAAAAGGCATTCCTAACTTTTTCATAAGTGCTGATGTCTTAGTTTCAACTACTTATGATCTACTATCTATGTTTGCTGAGGTTTTTCATTAGACTGTGTCTGCAGGCAGGTTTAAATCTGTGATCTGAGAAACCTGATGGTTTGATGGACTACTCCTAAATAGTATTCATGAAAGGAGACTAAAAGAAGTCAATCTATAGTTTACAAGCTTAAAGTCACTCCTAAGGATCTATGTTTTCTCCCATGGAAAGCACAGCTGTTTCCTGAAATGGAAAAAGTCTTAAAAATTACCAGTTACAAAAACTGAAAGGGTGAACTGGAAACTAATCATATAGACCATATCTGGTCAAAACTTACATATTGAACCCTGTTTGGAGTGTCTGTATACTGAAGTGAAGATAAATAAACATGGACTATATATATGTGAAAAATAGTACTTCATCTCCATTGGATTTTAATATTTGTTTATCTATGAGAATCTTCTATGTCATTTAATGTAATGTGCTTCTCTGTGGTACGTTTTTAATAAAAGTTTCAATATGCTGCTCCTGATACAGCTTATTCAAATAACTGATTAATAAAGCTGCACAAAAAAGAAAGAACAGATTTTCTTTTACTGTGGTAGGATGACTCTGTCAGTGTAGAACCTTTATGCAGCTTCCACTTCCCTTTCCATACACTACTCTCTAATGATTTATTTAAAATGCACAAATTAAAAATAAATTTAACCCAAAACACTCATAAAGCTTGAATCCTTCTACAGATGTGAAGCTTATTCTAGAGCAATTTTACAGGGCAATTTCATTAAAGGGCAATTTTATTAGCTGCTTCTGGCTGATTTTTCAGGATGTAGGAGACTAAAACTATTTTGAAATCATACTAAACAGAGATCTGGAAAGAATGGTCCATGAGGACAGACTAAATGAACTGGTACTCTTTTGTCTATATAGGACTGAGGGGAAGCATAATAACAATGTTAAAATCTGGAAAGAGAAAGGATGGGATTAGAAATACTGAGCTTGAAGTGCTGGAAGAAAAAAAGTATGTCAGACATAAAGAAAAAATTCAGCAATGTTCAAAGGATACAGAATTACTATAAAATAAATATTTATCCTATAAGTATAAAGCAAAGTCCATAAATATTTGGATTCTATTTCAATTTGACACATGTTCAGTAACATTATCTGCTATCATTTTTAAAGGAAGCAGGGCATAATAAACAGAGACAAACTTTAGGCTCTGAAATGGGTAAAAGTAGATCTTTAGTCTCTATAAAGATACAGTGGAGTAAAAGGAGGAACTTAGACACAGGGAAAAGAGTTCCAGAGTTTTAGTGCCCAATTTTGAGAAATACTAAGACACAATGTCATCTTTGATAGAATTCTCCCAAGCTAGATGCTTAAATAAGGCTTTGCCTGTCTGTTTATTTTTCTTTGAAATTCACTTTTAAAAATTCCAGAACTGGATGTTGCCAAGAGCATCTACCACAGAGATCAATAATCTCAGAAAACAGATATTCCCATATATTACATCTAGTTATTTTTTACATGCTGTCATGAATATTATAACATCTTCTCCTTGTACTGCAATAATTAAGGTGGAGATGACATTTCCATTAAAAAGATCATATAACTCAGTGGGGAAAAACTAAATGTTCCAGCTGGGCTGAAGTTCAGCTTTGGATGTATGTTTCCATCAGATTTGGATTTTAAATTGAGATCTGTGTAAATGAAAGTTGTAGAAATTTGTTTTTAGACACTAAAATATCTGTTAAATGCTATCAAGAGAAAAGCATTCTGAGGCAGGATATTTGTCCAGCATAGCTCTTGACATGGAAATTACTCAGTATAGGCCATAATTCTCAGACTTGGGTAGAAATTCCTCTCCTGAACAGGATGAACAATTCCACAGTGAAATAATTGGGAAAAAAGCATTTTAATTGAGATGGTGACTCAGTTATCAATAGATTTGGGCCATTAATGGCTTAAAAAATGCAGGTGGTATTTGAAAAGAAGATCCTGCACAGTTCTCCAGATATGCCTTGATGTTTCCAAATTTCCCTTTCTCCTCCTCTCTTCAGACTGAAGCCAGGCCATGTCTTCCTCGGAGACACTACAGCATTTTCTTTGGTAATGCTTAGTCTAGTTGCCTCTCTTCCTGGCTTGTCCTCCCTCAGTATCTCTCTGCTAGAAGGCTGAAAAAAGGGACATAGCAAGGGATTGGTTTTAAGGAGCAGCGTGACACTCAGGTAGCTCAAGAGCGGAAAGCAGAGAAATCCTACAGCCATCCCAGACCCTCACAGCTAAAGCATCCAATACGTGTAGATTAAAGAGAGTGTGAGCCCCAAACACCCAGGAAGTTTTCTTCTACAGTCATGTCCTGATGGTATTATAAGGAGCAGAAAACCAAAATGCAATCAGAATGGATCTTGATACATTCATGAGAGACAATAAACGATATGGCACTTGGGATAATAAGGCCAGGTCCCAGTGATCCTACCACAGTCTTCCTCAAGAATGATGTAGTTTGGTTCTTACTCTGTCCTAAGGATCAGCCTGGTTAGAGCTGTGAGCATATGTGATTTGTGAGATACGGACTAAGACTAAACTACGTGTCCCTTGGTATGAGATTAAAACAATGACTCATAATCTTGCTGACTATTCTGACAACAGCACAAGGTCTTCTATTATCCCAGATTTTCATCTTTTAGCAGACTACTTGTTATACACTATTTACTTGACGAGCAAAGCAGCCAGAAAGTTTCTTTAATGAGCACAATAGATTCTGATCTCTGCTCACTCCTCATTTATCTCAAATCCATGTTCCAAAGTCAGCAGTGAGTGCAAGAAGGGGAAGAAAAGGAGGAGGCATAAGGGTTAGCTAAAAGAGACCAAACCACAAAGATAACAGAGGCCAATAACACATATGACAAATTTAGACAAAGGAAAACAAGATTAAAATTATGTGAGAGGATCTAATGTAGTCAAATTAAGGCAATCCAGAACAACGGCTGGCGCTTTAAGTCACATTCTGTCTTCATTTGTGTATGAGTTGGATGGGATATCAGGCAGGGCAGAGTCTGGCCATTCATTAAGTACTCTGTACCATACACTGGAACTGCTTTATTGTAGCCTGGTCCTAGTTTTGATGGCAGGTACAAATGTACATAACACGTAAATCTAATATACTTTCTAAATGCAAGCTGGAGTCTAAAATACCTTGTCTGGATTTTGTGTGGTTTTTTTTCCTGTTAAATTTTATGGAATTTATATAGAAATAGCCTCTTCACATCATGTCTTTTAATTTAAATCATTATTATCATTGCAACTTCAGGAAAACTTTTCTTCGTGATACAGAAACTCAGCTGTTCCTTTGTTGTTGTTTGTCTCACAACAGTCTAAATTTTTTCTTCCCAACTCAGCATAAAATTAGCCCTAATGGATATCTAGTTAGGATCACAGTTGTTTGGTTGGATTTTTTTTTTTTCTTTTGGCATCTTTCTTTGCACTTCGCCCCTCTAATAGTTCTCCCTGAATCATTATCCACTTATGGTATATTGTCAAGCTTCTCAGTTAAAAGAGCAGAAGCAGAGATTAAATGTTACTTGTTCTGTTTGCACACTTCTCAGTTTTCATCAAAACACATCATGATAGGACCTAAGTGGTTTTTGCCTGAAATACAAGCATACACACTGAATGAGATCACTAGGGGAGACTGGCAGGAGGGTGTTTGAGGCAGGTCGAGCTAGTTTGTAGCTCCTGCTGCAGCAGAGGTCTCCGTACACCCCTTGGGACACAGCCCTGTGCAGCATCTTATGGAAAGAGCGATGTCCCACTTACACTGGTACCTCTGTGCTGGTTTTGCCTGGGGTACAGTTAATTTTCTTCATAGTAACTAGTATGGGGCTATGTTTTGGGTTTGTGCTGGAAACAGTGTTGATAATATAGGGATGTTTTTGTTATTGCTGAGCAGTGCTTACACAGAGTCAAGGGCTTTTCTGCTTCTCACCCCACCCCACCAGCGAGCAGGCTGGGGGGGGCACAAAAAGTTGGGAGGGGAACACAGCTGGGACAGCTGATCCCAACTGACCAAAGGGATATTCCAGACCATATGATGTCATGCTCAGCATATAAATCTGGGCGAAGCAGAAGGAAGGGGGGCGACATTCAGAGTGATGGCATTTGTCTTCCCAAGTAACCGTTACACATGATGGAGCCCTGCTTTCCTGGAGATGGCTGAATGAATGATGGTAGTGAATAAATTCCTTGTTTTGTTTTGCTTGCATGCATGGCTTTTGCTTTACCTATCAAACTGTTCTTATCTCAACCCATGAGTTTTCTGACTTTTACCCTTCTGATTCTCTCCCCCATCCCACTGCAGGGCAATGAGCCAGCAACTGTGTGGTGCTCAGTTGCTGGCTGGGGCTAAACCATGACACCATCCGAGGCAGAAACCTTTCCTGCTTTTATTTCGTGGCATTTGAACAGTAAGAAAATCCCTTTGATGTCACAGAGTTAACATGATAAACAAGCTGGGGAGATGCACATCCTCTCTTACTAATGTGATATGGGCCTGGATCTTCTCCTGCAGTTTTTCCTGCACCTCAGAATTTAACAGGACCTTTAGGCAGCTCTGGCTGAAATAAGGCCCAGGAACTCTATATTTTAAATCAGTTGCTATGAAATAGTAAGTGTGTTGGCAGCCTGGGGAAGAGATACGCATGCTTCTGCCTCCCTCGCCCGCACTAATGTTTGTTATTATATAGCCACTCATCACAGCTTTTAGCTCCAGCTAGAGCTCTCATTAATCACCACCTGGGAACACCACACACAGAGCAGGCGTACGTGAGCTTTTGTGAGAAAAAGCAGAGGGGAGGACGGCTGCGTGTCGTGTGGGGGTGTGAGTGATGATTTTGGGGTGCAGAGTGAGAGACTGAAGTAAGGAAGAAGTAGAGCGTGTAGGAAGGAGGAAAAGAACACTGCAAGAGCTGTTTGGGGAGATGGAGAGAATGAGAAAACACAGAGGGAAAAAAAGACAACCCTATTTCAAAGAAACTGGGCAAAGGCGGAAAGAGCGCACCACTAACAATAGCCCATTTAGACTGCTCTTGTGCCACAATTACTGTCAAATTCTAAAAGACAAAATTGCAATTAGGCCAAGACCATTTGCCTGTAGCAAAGATGAGGCCAGGAGGAACCCTCCCCCCAGTTCTTCCGTCCCTGCCAAGACTTTCATCTAGAGCTCATTATGAACAATTTTCTTTTTGGTCTTAATTTGTGCTAAGAATGGCTCAGAAAGTATCCCAGGGCAGGCATCTCTCCCATTTCCTGTGAGGTTTTACTCTGATCTCTGGTAATTGGTAGACTGCTAAAAAGGTTATTATTATTTATTATGTTAATTACAGTCATGCCTAACAATCAACAAACTACATGGTTTTCTTATATTAAGTGCTCTACAAACACTTAGTGGTAGAAGGTCCTTGCTTCAAAGAACTTATAGTCCAAACAGAGACATGGGTGAGGCTAAGAGTTTAATGCACGGAGAGTGAAGAGAGTGCTGGCAGCATATAGCATATGGCAATAGCTCCGTGTTTTTATTTCACTCACATGATGAGAGGAATAACTGCAGAAAAGAAATCTTGATGTGCAGAAAGGAAAAAACAAGATGCGTGATGTGATGCCAAGGAGCTCTACGAGTACAAGACAGGTCCATTGAGAGCTACAGATAGGTCTCTCGAATTCCACAGTCCCCTGGAATGGAGGATTCTTCATCCCATTGCTTAGTGTCACTTAATGGTGCTTCTCTACAGACTTTTTTTTTTCTTTTCCTTTTTTTTTTTTTTTTTTTTTTCCCCCTGGGCAAAAAAGAGCAAAAGACCCTACTGCTTGGTAAATTAAGACATGGGAAGATCACCACCAGTTGTTTGCAGGATAGAAGACATAGTCCAGCACTATATTAAGCACAAGGTGGCCAACTTCTCTGCTGCAGATGAAGGCCGATGCTCTTGCAAAGACATTTTTCAGTGCTCAGTCACTTTGCTACTGTTTTCCAGAGTATATATAGCAATATCATTGAAGCAATGCATAAAGAATGGAAAATTCTCTAGTTCTTTACTGATTTGCAGACAAAGAATATTTTTCTTCTGAAATGTAAGGAATTTGTTTTTTTCTCTAACTGGAAAACTGCGTGAAATTGTTTCCTTAAGTCAGAGATACTGTCCTCCTACACATTTAATGCCTGTGACATGGTCCCTCACAACATCCTTCTCTCTAAATTGGAGAGATATGGATTTGATGGGTGGACTGTTTGGTGGATGAGGAATTGGTTGGATGGTCACATCCAAAGGGTAGAGGTCAATGGCTCAATGTCCAGATGGAGATCAGTGACAAAGTGGTGTCCCTCAGGGGTCCATATTGGGACCAGTACTGTTTCATATCTTCATCAATGACATAGGCATTGGGATCGAGTGCACCCTCAGCAAGTTTGCAGATGACACCAAGCTGAGTGGTGCAGTTGACACATCTGAGGGATGTGGACATCCAGAGGGACCTGGACAAGCTTGAGAAGTGGACCCATGGGAACCTCATGAGGTGCAACAAGGCCAAGTGCAAGGTCCTGCACCTGGGTCGGGGTGGCTCCCAGTATCAATACAGGCTGGGGGATGAAGGGATTGAGAGCAGCCCTGTGGAGAAGGGCTTGGGGTACTGGTGGATGAAAAGCTGGACATGAGCCAGCAATGTGCACTTGCATCCCAGAAAGCCAACCATATCCTAGGCTGCATTAAAAGAAGCGTGCCAGCAGGCCGAGGGAGGTGATTCTGCCCCTCTGCTCCACTCTGGTGAGACCCCACCTGCAGTACTGCATCCAGCTCTGGAGTCCTCAGCACAGGAAAGACATGGACCCGTTGGAGTGGGTCCAGAGGAGGGCCACAAAAATGATCAGGGGGATACAACAGCTCTCCTATGAAGCCAGGCTGAGAGAGTTGGGCTTGTTCAGCCTGGAGAAGACAAGAATCCAGGGAGACCTTATTGAGACCTTTCAAAACTTAAAGGCATCTTATAAGAAAGATGGGGACAAACATTTTAGCAGGGCCTGTTGCAATAGGACAAGGGGTAATGGTTTTAAACTAAAAGAGGGTGGGTTTAGACTAGATATAAGGAAGAAATTTTTTACAATGAGGGTGGTGAAACACTGGAGCAGGTTGCCCAAAGAGGTGGTAGATGCCCCATCCCTGGAAACATTCAGCATCAGGTTCGACGGGGCTCTGCGCAACCCGACCTAGTTGAAGATGTCCCTGCTCATTGCAGGGGAGGTTGGACTAGATGGCCTTTAAAGTTCCCTTCCAAGCCAAACTATTTTATGATTTTATGATTACAACTTCCATCAATGCCTGGAAGGTTTACCTAAAGGGGCTCAGAGATGTGGGTACCACTTAACTATGATATAGAACCATGTGTGTAATTCCTCTCATTATGGACAGAAAGTCTATATATCCACTGATAAAGCAAGGGCCTGTGTTTTGGCTGAGAGGACAGATAGCATGGCACAGCTCACATCTGTCTGGATAAAGTCTCTTCCTCTTCTCTTCTCTTCTCTTCTCTTCTCTTCTCTTCTCTTCTCTTCTCTTCTCTTCTCTTCTCTTCTCTTCTCGGTGACTTTATCTATACTAAGTAACAGGAGGAGTCCCTGACCAATGCTATTCCCAAAACAAGTTGGGGAAAAGTGCTAGCTGGCACAGAAACAGTAGGACATTGAAAAGTGTGGATGAGCATGGACCAGCTTTGTGTCCATGTCTTGGCCATCTATAGTCTATAGTATAGACAAAACTGAAAGCACCAGTACTGTAAACCTGTCATAATGAAGCCAGGCAATCTCTTTTCAGTGTAGTGCTTTTATTTCACATCGTCTTTGGTGACTGTGCCTTGACAGAATAGTATTAATTTTTTTTTTAAGGTGATAAATTTGTCACTTATTTTAGATTCTCATCTTTGAAACCTTTGTCTGAACAGGGCATGCAAAATGAATGGCCTTTGCTGAGAATAGTAGCTCCACAATCTGGAGCTGGAACACTTTGATCCTAGATCCTTTGCCTTTTCTTCTATTTCAATCCAGTTGACAAAATCAGTCTAAACCATTTCTGTACTTAAAGCTGCTCAGATGCTTGCTGGATCAGTATGCGAGTCATATTCTTTGACAACAGGGAATGTCAGACTAGTGTGACATGTTGTGTTTCCTTTTAGGTAAAGCTGGCAGTATCTAGCGGTTTGGTGATTGTGGCGGTTTCTGTCTGATTTGTTCAGCAGATGGCTTTGATATGCTGGAGCTCAGTCCTTTGCTTTGAAATACATAATCCTTGGCTAATTTTATGATGCAGAGAGACACTGTAGGACACAAAATTATATACCTTTTATCACAAGTGGCATTACACATTGGGTGGTATGGTGCCAATTATGCATTTCAGGATGTCTTCAAAAAATCGGTATGTGCAAAGTTTTAATTTGAAGGGAAAACTTAAAGATAAATTATTACTCTCTTACTTTCAGATCTGTTTCTATGTTGAATGTTCCATACCACTTGAGTAATGAGATTTCTGCATATATATCATAATTTTCTTTTGAGCTTCGCTGTCTAATTTCATTGCTCATTAAGATTACTTATACAGAGCAGTTCTTTTTTATAATTGGGGATCATCTTTAGTTAGCCTTTGGACCACCTTTATCAGCATGATATCTTAAAGGTAATATATTCTCTTATGCTTTTCACCATTCTAATATCTACATGGTCTGCAGCTAAGGCCACTTGTCAGGTTTTCACCACCTGTTTTCAAGAATCAAATGTTGCCATTCTGTTGTCTTCTGAAGTGGAGGAGCAGACACAAACTCTGCAAAGAAGATTTAAGATTTGGCTTTCTGTACATACAGTCTTTAATGCATACACACCTTCCAGCATTTTTAATAATATCTTTAAAATGGGAAAGGAAGTTATACAAGGAAGAGAAATAGTTGGTTTGTGCTGCTGAATAATTCTTCAGCTCTTAACTTAAAATGAAGATGTAGATATGGAAATGAAAGAGAGAAGAAAACAATGTAGGAGATACAGAAACTCAGTCGTGACTAGGAACTACGAGCCAATTATTGCACTGTAATTTGGAAAACAGAGTAGGATTTTTCTATACAATGCTTATTTCCAGGCTGACAAGGAAAATGCACATTTGCCTTTATCACAAAGTTGTGAGGTACATGTGAATCACTTGTAATAGGATTGCTTAAGTAAGGAAATTATATTTGGTTTTATGCTTATGAACTTCACAAGACCCATAATTAAAAGTTAGAAGGGAGAGTGCTAGTGAGATGTTTATTAGGGAAATGGTAGAATAGAAAGATCTTTGCATTTTTTCCAAGTATGATGGTTATTTTCATCTTTTATTGTAGATGCCTATGAGCAGCTCATAACAGTACAAATCTAACTGATAGTCCCTGCTTTTATTTGTGTTAATTATTTGTGTTATGATAACATTTAGAGTCATGGGCAGAACCCCAGTGAGGTAGATGCTCTCATTCAGGGAGTGGACTGACGTTCCAGCTCTGAAGAGAGTATTTTCTGCTGAGACAAAATTAACTTGAAGGACTGGCGCAGAAGTTGTAGAATAGTTCCCACTCTGTAGAGCGGAGCTGAGGCCCACACTCATTAAGCTATGTGCTAAAAACCATTCAAGAAGTCTGGGAAAGCATCTGGTCAGAGGAGCTGGACTGCAGTTGTTGCCCTGTCTCTACAGTATGACAGTCTGCAGGTACTCTTGGGCTCAAAATGAGATGGCTCCTTCCAAAGCTCAGCTCTGGTATGTAAAGTGGGCAAGGCATAGCACTCATCAACTCAGTAAAATTATGTTTTGGCTCCCTTCCCAGCAACTGTAAGGATAAATCCACTTATAAATCAGTTGACTTATAAACACCTACAGAAGTACTTGAAAGTTAGATAACTTAAAGTAAAGTACAACTACAAGGAGAAACTAACAAAAAATATCTCTTGGTGGTTTTGGCAGTAGACCTCAAAAGAAGGCTTCCAGTATGAAATACAGAAAAAAAGCAAGTACCTGACCCTCATATATTGTCTTCACCTATTATATTGCAAGTAGGACATCCAGGAATACAGATGTAACTGGAGATGGATTTTGCTAGCAATGATAAATATGGAAAGATAATGGTAAAAATGTTGGAGGAAAAAAATAACGCTTAAAAGAGAAGACACATTTGTAATGTTTGTGCCCCAAAGTAAGAATATATAGGAAAAGTATTTGCCATTTAGATATAAGCATTTATCTTTCATAATATTTTATTTTAGTACCTCTTTGCAAGTAAATAATCTTATTGTGGCAGAATGAGAAATATTCATCCACTGCTAAATCCAATAAAATACTATTCAGTTTTCTTCCAACCCTTTATAGGCAAACTTGTTAAAATTTAGTGCAAGCTTTGTGTAAGTGAGAACTTCAGAATTTAGCTTATTTCAGAGACAAATTCATTTAGTAACATGTTCATTTAGGCTTTCATCCTCTAACCAGGTACTTTGCTCCTCTATGTATAAAATACATCAAATTAATTGGATTTTTCCATGCATTGTGTGGGAGCATTGTAGAAACATTCTGAAATTCTGTATCTCATTATTTGTCACCCCTAACTTTTTCTTTGTGGCTGATTTAGGTATATGCATGGGTATGACGGGATCTGAATTAAGTCAGACCTCTGAGATGGACTGAGAGCACACCACAAACACCAAACAGGCTCTCCATCATCACAAATGTGCTTATGAAAACACAAGAAAGAAGTAGCTTTGACAGTGGAATTTTAAAATGAGTGTTCAAATCAAAGAACTCTTGGATTAAATACAATAGAAATAAAAGAGTTTGTAATCAGATCCCCTCTTCTTCAGAGGGTCTTTTCAGGTCTGGTTCTTTCTTACCATGTTGGGCTCCGTCCAGTGTTTTTCAGTACCTTTCTAGGTTGTAACAAACACCATATGAGTAGGATGCATTTGGTCCCTGGAAAAGTCTCTTTTTACTTGTTCTCTAGAAGTTTACTAGTCTCTGGCTTTGCTACAGGTTTTCTGCTGCCCTGCCCCTGCTCTGCACTCCAGCTACTTCACTCAGGTTGCTGTCAGGAAGGGAACAAATTCCCCTGAGTCCAGAGCGTACCGCATCATGCAAGGAATATCTGTCAGTTAAGGCAGGCAAGCAGCTCTCCTTCCTGCACCCCTTTTCAGCAGAACAGAACATACAGTAAAACAGAGCAGACTGCAAGCGAAGAGATTAAACAGTTGTACAACCCATCACCATATCCTTCCTTAATACCGTCTCCCTCATCAGACCTCTTTGAGTTCCCTGCTACTGTTTCTTATATTCATTTGTTTGGTTTGCTGGAAATAAGATTTTGAATTCTTTTGAGCTCAGATTTTATTTTCTTGAGAGTCTGAACAACTCCTCACACAATAGAGCCCAATATTCTTTCACCCCCTTGGCCTCTATCAGAACACAGAATATAAATTATAATTTTAGTATGACTGGGCTGAATACTTTTGGTCCTTTAATAGTCCTTCGTTCTCATCCCTGCTTTGTGTTTCAGAGAGGTGCTTGGTGATAGCTTATAGCAGATTGTGTTGCATGTATGTTAAGAGTGCTAACAGAGGGGAGATAAAAGAATTCTTGTTGAAAAAGTGGCCACTGTGCTCATGGGTCAATGTGCAATATTCATTTGCTTTAATTTCAATTTCCAGTAAGCTGTCCAATACATCTCTGTTTCAGTGCCTATTATATCTGTGTCATCATCTACCCTCAAACTAATAAGAGTAATTTCATTAGTCTGGACATTGAAAAAAGCAAAACTTTTGTCTGAAATTAATAACTCCCACAGATTAATCAAAGGTAATTATATTAGGAGAAGTTATGTCTTCTTGTATCCTGAGTCATAAAATGAAATTCTCATTAAAATTGTATTACATTCATTACCCATGTATACCCAGATTCCCAGAGATATACATTATATAAGAATCTCCATTTCAATATTGCTTGCAAAACTCATTTTGATTCAGGCCAGAGTTTCAGTACAAGAGTGTTCAGTCTGAGGAAACCATACAATTCCTACACATGCAACTTAGATTGTTCTGCTGTAAATAAAAATTGCTGCACTCAGCTTAGCAAAGGCCATAATGTTCACTTTGTCCCCCTGTAAACTCCAACTGATTTCTGACTACAGCTATCAACTGCTGTTTCAGGAGGATAATTAAGTTGCCATTGCACCTCTCCTCTTTTAGAGGATAACCTAAAATCACCAAATTTTGTGTTACATGGTGTTTTTTGTGCTATAAGGCAGCACAGCAAGTTGGGTAGAACCCTAGGTTAAAACTCGTGTGACGAGTGCTATCTTTTGCATTTGGTTTGAATGCACCCCCATTCTGCCCTCTGTCTTTCCTTTCTATTGAGCTTTAAGCAGCAACTTTCTCCTTCCATGAATCTATGTAATGCCTAGCACAATGCAGCCCTGACCTTGGTTGGGACACTGCAGTATTGTGAACAAGAAAAATATTAATTAACTGCTATGTCCCAGCCAAAACATTTGCCCTTCAAAGGTGCATGAGGATTTTGCTCTTCCTATTGGTTGCAATAAGGACTGCCAACTATGTGCTTTTGTGGTGAAAAGCACTAGAGATATATAGTGTTACCTTTTTCCAAGGCAAGATAACTCTTAGCAACGTTGCTCTGAGTAAGAGACAAGGTTGTCTAATCCTTTTCTGAGGCCAATAATATATTAATTACTTGGACAAAGAAAGAAATCTCAAGGAGGGGTATTCCTCTTTTAACTTTGCTCACCATCATCAAGTCATTTAATGATGTGTTTTTCTACCTTATCTCAGAAAATTCCATAGCTGCCACTTTCTTTTGACTCACTTGTGCTCCAGCAAATTGCCCCTGAAGTCCATTTTGCTATTCAAAATACCCCGATAAAGGCTACAGTCCATGGGAGTTGTCAATGAGAATAGTATGGAAACAATTAGTAAAAATGAACTTGGAGTTTGGAGACCTCTCATGTTTCTTAAAATCACCCTATTCTTTCCTTGAGAAGTCCCATTTTCACAGAGCACTGCTGCTGCCTTTCTGCCACCAGCTCCGGTATGAAGTAAATCAAAGAATCAAATTGTTGTTTATTTTGCTAATCTGAAAAATACCAGATTAAAAAAAAGGCAAAACCACCAAAACCAAAGCAATTTTTTTGAAAACACCAGAACCTGGTATTAAGTGGGATCTGTAGTGGTTTATGGAAAAAGAAGCTGTTCTTTACATCTTCACTCATTCTTTTTGGCCAGATTTAGTGCTTGGATCAAAACTGGACACACACTCCAACCTTCATGAGGGGCAGCTCTGGCTCTGGAGCTCTAGTTTTGGTGCATTAGATGAGACATTTTACTTGGGAGTCCTGGTCCTAGGGCTTACTGGGGCAAAGGAGCAGTCAGAAATGCTCCTTACACGCTAAACCAAGTGTGACTGAAAACATTTCACCAGCCTGGAGGTATATCATGAATAGCAAGCTATTGAAACAACCCAAAACTAAACAAGAACAAGCCAATCTGTTCCTGTGATACCGAAAGTTAGGCAGTCCTTTTCTTGTAATGTTTTTTTTGTGGGTTTTATTTACAGATGCAGCAAAACATGCAAGTAGAGCTGATTCAGAGCTAGGAGGCAGAGAAGGGAAGATGAGGCCGTGCTGGGCACCTGACTGCATCACTGCCGTGCCAGCGATAGTACTTGCACTTCCAAGGTGAGGTAGCAGAAGTACTATTGGTGGGATGTAGTTAAAGGTAATTGTTTGTATGCTTCTAATTTGGACAAGATGCGACCCATTTCTTTGAAATGCAGTGAGGGAATATAGTTGTACTTTTAGGTTACCACCACGCCAGGATGCAGAGCCCTATGCACAGATGAAAGAAGACAAGAAATAGAGCACATTTACCACAACATTCATTCCTTTCTTGGCAGGTTACTGCATGGAGTAACTTTTAGAGAAGACAGTTCTATTAATGACAGCTGCTTTTGTAACTCTCAGACATAATATGGTCAGTGGGATTCTGTTGTCATAGGGGTCTTCAAATGCAGTAGAAACATTTCATTTAACTACTCAGTACAGCACAGGACACTTGCAAAAACATTCTTGACAAGAGCACAGGATAGGAACAATCTTGTAAGGAGCTCCTGAGCAGCAGAAGTGGCAGCACATCCGTGACCAGCCTGTCAGCTATAATAGACTGTGCAGGGAAACTTTCCAGGATGCCTTTCGTGACGACAGGCACTGACTGTACGAAATACCCAAACCTGCAGCCTGCAGCTACAGACAGCTAGGGCTGCAAAGGCAGAGACCGTGTCAGCAGCAGCAGGTGTGAGGACATGAGTCAGTCATGCAAACAAGTGTGTATTGCTGTACTGGCCACCCGGGTTGTGAGTTACACAACAGAGTTGTGCTGGAGGCAGGGTTTTGCTCTTCTGTTACAGCATGAGACATGCCAACGATGAGTCTGGTTGCACCTCTCTTGCTTACACCCTCCTTCTTTGTGCTGACCTTGAGATGCTTTCTTTCAACTCCTCGTGTGTTGGAACACATCCCAAGCAAATTCTCCAGAATTTGGCAAAACTAGCTCATGCAATTTATGGCTCGATGTCAACTGGGCTTATTTTTATTCATAGGGAAGCTCGGGGAAGGTGTTGTCAAAAAAGGTGTGGACAGAAGGACCATTTCTACAGATCTGAGAAACTAAAAGTGTGATGGAACTAGATAAAAAAGAAGATGACAAAACTGGGCAGATTTCAGTATTGTTCCCAGCAGCCTTCTGTGAAACACTAGATGGCAACAGCAACAAGTCAAGGGATAATGAAATGGGCATCTTCCTCCTTTATAGTCACTCCAGTGTATCAGAACCTTGTGGGAACTACCTCTGTTAGACTTCTCATTTGTTCCCCAAAACATCACAGGACGTCAAAAAGGTGGTGGTGGTGCTTATTATTTCTTTAACTCACTTCTACCAGTTGAGAACATATTAATCCTATTTAAGAGAGTAACTTTAGCTGTGTAACAGAGAAGCTGAAACTTGCCTAAGTTCATCTCTGCTGTGAAAACTACGGGTGCTTTAATATATATATTTTGTTGCATTCTGATCTACTCTAAATTTATTTAGTATTTGTATTTAACCAAAGCAGGGAAATATCTCATAACTATCCTTTAAAGGAGGGTATCATTTCTACTGAGGCAGGGTGATTTTTTATGATTTACCCCAAGACCCATAGATCATCTTTTAGAGAATGTGGCCCTGATGTGGCCCAGTTCAATTTTCAACCACAAGATCATCTTATGCTAAAGCAAATGATAGCCATCTGACATATCTGAGTCTGTGATCTTTCACTTCTTTTCCCTAGCTTACACCTAAAATACACTTCTGAAAACTGCTTTAACCACTTTTTAAAGCTCATAAACCCCTGACTTTTTTTTCTAATTTAGTTTGGCAGTGCTCGTTCTTCTAAGGAAACATTTGCATTATAGTACCAAAGAACTGAGTAAAATTTGTAATTAAGAAAGGAATCTTCCAGCAATTTTATGTGCTAGATGAAATAATTTTCCAGTAATAAAAGCTTTATTTGCTATCTGTAGCATGATTTAATCATAAGTTACTAAAAGGGCGCTGTGATCCAGACAGCCTTATGTTCACTCTCAAGTATCGAGTCTGTAACACTAAGAACTTTTCAGGCTTTGTAACCTTATAAATAAATGCATGTTATTACATATGAATTAGTTATTGTTGAGTCTTTTTATAGCCTAATCATCAGTTTGGCATATACACCTCTTCCATTTCATTGGAGCATGGGCAAATACAATTTTTTCTAAACCTCATTTCATTTCCAGAAACTTTGCCTTGTTGACAATTCCATGCCTCTGCCTAAATCAGAATAAATTTCTCTGATAGAGCATTATGATAATTATTAACATTAGCAGTAATTGTTAACTGTAACAATAATTATTATTTTCTTGCTTAATTGCCAGGAAACCAGAAATCTCTAGAATGAGCAATTTACCCAAACACAACTTTGGATTAGTGGCAGAATACATTCAAGAATGAGGTCATTAAAAAAAAGATTTTTCTCTACTGTTTTCTATGCTGGATTAAAAGTATGGCTTTGTACCTTCCCATCCAAAATCATTTAGGTATTTTATAAATCAAGTATTGTCTTTATCCTAATTTTTTATGACCTTTTAATGATGTTGAAATAATTTGTTAACCAAAAACGTATTTGCCAGTTTTCGCGATATTTTGAAAAACTCTGATGTGTAACTGATGCACTTGAGAGTAGTACAGTGCCCACTACAGTAGTACACAGTGTCCTCAGCCCATCTTCTACTTAGTTGATGCTGATTCCTTACCACAACTGGCTCCAGTAGCACATTAAGTGATCTGACCAGCTCCTGACATTCACAGTTTGCTCTTTCATGCTCTCCTCAGCAGTGAGTGAAATGCCTCATTTGAGAGAGCCCTTCTTAATTGGTTTCAATATACGTGTTTCTGTGTCTTTATGTTAGTGAAGGCACGGACATTGCAGCTCTAGCAAAAGCTGGTGAGGTTTGTGGTAGTCCTCCCTCAAGATCATTGTCTCCAGGTGGTTATTTAGGGAGAAAGCTAATCCCGTGTGACTCTCTGAGTACTGCTGGGCTGTCTTTGGTACTGTGCCCAGTTGTGAGCCCACAAACCAGTTGTGCTCATCCTGCCTGGTGCAGTGGAATATGAGCTTGACCAAGTTCCCCCAGTCGTGTGTCCATCCTGACAAGCCAGTTGGCATCTTTTGTGGCAATAGCCAACATGCTGGCCCATGTCAACAGGAGTGGCTCTGGGTGTGAGCCTGAGCCCCGTGTCAGCATTACAATACAGATTAAATACTCTGAAATCAGTGCTCAAAACCCAAACGTGATTTGATTTGGTAAGGTGTTAGTGTAGAGGGAGGAGAGTAGTCTTGATATTGTCAGTGGGGAAACGGTTAAACTGATAAAGTTCTCAACCATCCACGCCTCAGTGGCACAGGCCATCTTAAGCACTTTGCCATTTGTGAGGCTGTGGATGATTTGTTGCCCGCCCTTCTCATAGTGATTGGCATCAATTTCATCCCATGTTGGTTGGGGGCATCTGTTTCTATCCTATGCCAAGGTGGTGGCTCTGCCTGTCATGCAAGTGTTAAGTGTCTGTTGTGTGGAACCTGAATTATCCCTAGGCCATTTATTTTCCATTTTAAGTTTTAATAGCAACAGATAGTTCTCTGCCATGCTGTAGGAGAGTAATGCTCTTGCTTGATTCTCATTTGTTACTTTATTTGTTGTTGCTTTATACCTTTGTTCCAATAATGAGTTTATTTAAAATATTTTTCTACTATTCTGTCTTGTTACTTTGTATAAATGACATCTTTATGTTTAGTGACACTAATTAGACCATAACTGACCTAAGAAATTACTAGAAAACAAATTCTACACAGAGGTTTCTCTCTCCTATTTCAGGGGTTAAAGTATTCTGATGAGGCTGAGCTGTCGAAGGTGGGAACAATTTGAAAACTTTGCAATAGTTTGCCTTAACCGAGATCTTTCTAGCAGTCCTACTAAATCACTGTAGTTTCATCAGCGCTGAATTCAGACCTTTATGGAGAATTGAGGACAGTTTGTGTAATGGAAAAATAAAATGCAAGAGTTTATGAAGTTACTTCCTACAAGAGAAAAGGGGTGAAGTTTATAGCAATGATATGATTTCCTCTGCTTTCATAATAGTAGCTGCTTGTTGCAAATACCCTTGCAGTTAAATAATTTTGCCAGTGGATTCTCACGTGTGTTTCAGTACATATGATCTGTGCAGCAGTGTAAGCTTCGGAGGACCCAGCCATCAATCTTGCTTAACAGGGTTGACTAGCTACATTGCTCCAGTGAGCAGCATCCGATGTTTTGATGTCCAAGGACCCAAGTTGAACCTGAGATTTCACAGCGCAGGGTGAACCAGGCTGCTTCCAGGTATACACCATTCACTCATTTACAAAGTGACAGATTATGTAGGATCTTTCACATGCCGGCAGCAGATAATTGAAGAGATGAAATGGGAACAATGTGACATGGTATCCTTTTCCATATGTACGGTTTTGATTAAGTCAGTGGCGCAACTCATGTGACTGAAGAACAGTAGGGAAAAGACTCATAGAAGCAAGATCTAGATCAAAGGCTATTATAAGGGCTCCAGTCATCCAATTAAGAAATTCAGCTCTCAAAGTGCATTTGTTTTTATATGCAGCCACATGGTTTTATGATTGAAACACCCACCATGCATAAAACTTTTGTGAGGAGCATGTGGATGCACAGCTTTTTTTGGAAATGACTGTAAATAAATAGGTGTCTTAATTCTTTCTACCTGTGACAATTTATGGGACAAGGAAAATACTTGAAATTAATAAGAGTGGGGGTCCATTTTCTTAAGCTGTAGAGGAAAAAGTTATAGAAACTTAGCAGTCAATATATTCCTTCACTGTGCTGAGTAAACAGTAAAAAGAAAATGTAATTTGCTCACAGGCTATTTCATTGTAGAAAAAACTGTGGAAAGGGTATATTTTTATTAACTTATAAATATATGTGCATATATAGGACAATTTAAAGACTGGATTTCAAATACTGATGAATGTGCAAATGCCATGTCTATATTACAATGAAATGAATACACATTGGAGAGGATGAAAAGTTAACTTACACATTTCCAACAGTTGCAGTCCAACTTTTAATATAAATATAACACTAATGAGAAGAGGCATTAAATAGTTGGTGCTGAGGGTGTCAAGGTAGAGGTGTTAGAAACACCGTCTTTAAGGAGAAAGTGTCTTTCACCCAGACCCAGATTTATGCTCTGTGCTAACATTTCTGCAAAGTGTTGGAGATAACATGCAGTTAGAAGTGCTGGTCTCCAGATGTTGCTGGAAAGCAATGTCCTTTCAAACTGTCTCCATTTTACATGGCTATTGCTGATCCATGGAAAGTTTTTAGAAAGCTCCGTAGTATCCTGGGTTATCGGTATTCCTTTTCTCCTGAAAGTCATGGGCACCACTTAAGGCTTTGACAAGCTAATGATGAACATTAAGTTATGTTCACAACGTTCCTACACAGGCTTTTCACTGTGGGGTATGGAGAAAAGTATGGTTTACTGCAGAGATTGAACAACTAAGTCATGGGGCTCTCCTTGAGCAAAGTAAAGTCTAACAGCAGAGAAAGCAATTCTGACTCATCTAGTAGAACTGGCCGAAAGGCTGAGAGGGTTCATCAGTATTGGTGGGTAGTTCCTTGCTCGTAGTGCTACAGCTGCCAACTGCCTTCTCCAGCTGTAATACACTGCATAAAATTCTTGTGCCTCCACTAGTGGGCTCCGTGTATGAAACTCCAGAGCTACTGAATTTTGAATTTCAGCTCTAAGTGTAGGACTGTGAAGAGGGCGGGAGGGTCAAATCTTCTGATGCAAAGTATTGCAGCACCTGACTTTCAGGGGTCTGGCCAGCCACGGGAACATTCAGCATCCAGGTGAAGTATATTAGGAGTACCACACATTGCCTGGGAAGACTCAGACCCCTAATGGGAGGAGAAGACATTGCTATCCACTTTCCTCACCCAATAACTCAACACCTAGGGCAGCCATCTAGCTAAAGGGAGATTTGACTCTGCCTGAAGGGGTTTGGAGCCACATTCTCCATTAGGCAAGGTAGTCAGCTACACAGGTCAATTAAATTGCATGTACAACACAAAACAGGGTGAATTCAGGTCAGGGCTGGACAGGAGATCATAGATCAGAACTTGAGACAAGAATGTCATACCTGTAGAGTGAAAAATATCTTCCTCCCTACCTGCTGCTGAAACATCTTAACTTTTTTTACTTGAGGGCATGATCTGAGTAAAGTGAACCTAGACATTCCTTCTTTCTTCTAATTTTCAAAACCACTGTCCCAGTTTCCACCCCCCATAAATATGAATAACTTGGTTAGGAAAGATGGCAAGGATGAGGAGAGAAGCTTATTATCCTCCTCCCCAACAGTGATTTTTGATACCAGCTGCCACTGTGACATTGACACAGTGGGATCAAATATGATGAACCACAAGGTGCCACTTTAACTGTCACTTCAAATTCCTGGAGTCTTCATACATTTAGTCATGTTTATTTATAAGATAAATTTCCTGTTTCTATATTGGCACTGATTTTAAACTGCCTGCAACTAAGCATTGCCTGTCAGAATGTGTCTCTCTTTTCCTAAGTATGTATCATGGTGAATATCATATTCATAACCCAGAAAATGATTCTTTCCAGCCTATGGAACCAAACATCTATTGTAGTCTCATTTACTTTCCAGCCCAATCAACAGCCCCATCTTTTTTCCCTTTTCAATCTAGCAGATATTCCTTCATGTTGCTGTGAGCTAATTTCCAGATTTCCTTGAGTGAATTTCAAATCACCTGACCATCTGTTTCAAATTTAAGCATCCCAAGATGCAGTCAATCTAAATATGCAAGGTATGTTGTAAATTATGTTCAGAGCTACCCTTTAAATTATCTGGGTTTTTTTTGTTGATATTAACTATTCCATATGTAGGGCTATAATTGACTTTAAAATCTGTAACCACTTTATTATCTGGAAGAAAAAACTCAGTGTTGAAATAATCTAGATGAGAGCAGCAAACAAATCAATGCCTGAAGTAGACTCACAGACAGAGTAAGTCCAGAGGGATCAATTAATAGTACCTCACTCAGAATAGGTGAGATTGGTAACTGTGATATTCCAGCTAGAGCTGTGGCACATGGGGGATAATAAACAAACCATGTCCATGTTCCATAAGCAGCAGATCAGTTCAAAAGAAAGAATAAACCTTAACCTGGTGTTTGTGAGTAGGTTAGCTTCTGTTAGGTGTGTTATGTATGAATTAGGATCGTCGCTGAGCCAGACGATGTTAAGTGCCTTCCAGAACTTCCTGTCTAGGATGCTGAGGTCTTCAGTGGTCAGAAGTCATTATTTTCTAATGAATATTGAGTTTTTCACACAAAGTGCTTAAGTTCAGCTTGGTTTTAAATGGACAAGTTTCAAAAGAGCAAAAGTTGGAATGGGTATTTCTTCTGCCACAGAAGTACAATGTATGGACTGACTGGGCCACAGAGAATAGGAGAAACAGATAGAAACTTTTCACTACAGAAGAAAGTACTGTAAGAAAATTTGCTCTGCTCTCTCAACAGACCTCTATGAAGAAAATGAAGACACTGGTCTCCACAGCAGTTAATCTGGGGCCTGGCACAAAACCTAAAATTTACTTTGTGTAACTAAAAGAGAACATCAGGCCTATGTGAGGCTATCGTTAAACGTTCCTTGACTCCAGGGCAGACTTATCTAACGAGCATTCAGACTGAAGCAACACAATTTCAAAAGCATTTATTTTTTTTCTGTGAAGGCTGAGCTCTGCTGCATACAACTGTTTGTGTGCAGGACTGATGAATAAGAACTGCACTTATGGATCCAGGGGGATCAAATAAGTGCCAAGTCAGCAGAGAAAGACCTGCTGAGTGCGTTTGCTCTGTAACCACCATTAAGAAAAACTCAGCTGCATAAGGTGTCAATCCAAGCCAGAAATGGCTTCTTCTAACAATTTAGACAATGCTTTTAAGATGAACTGAACCATAGAATCATAAAATCACAGAATGGTTTGGGCCGGAAAGGACGTTAAAGATCATCTAGTTCCAACTGTCCTGCCACAGGCAGGGACACCTTCCATTAGGTCAGGTTGCTCAAAGCCCCATCCAACCTGGCCTTCAATACTTGCAGGGATGGGGCATCCACAACCTCTCTGGGCAACCTGGTCCAGTGCCTCACCACCCTCACAGTAAAGAACTCCTTCCATACAAATCTAAATCTACCCTCTTTCAATTTAAAGCCATTACCCCTTGTCTTATCACTACATGACCTTATAAAAAGTCCCTCTCCAGCTTTCTTGTAGGCCCCCTTTAGGTACTGGAAGGCTGCTAGAAGGTGTCCCCGGAGCCTTCTCTTCTCCAGGCTGAACAACCCCAACTCTCTCAGCCTGTCTTCATAGGAGAGGTGCTCCAGCCCCCTGATCATCATCGTGGCCCTCCTTTGGACCCTCTTTAACAGGTCCATGTCTTTCTTGTGCTGGTAGCCCCAGAGCTGAACACAGTACTCCGGGTGGGATCTCATGAGAGCAGAGTAGAGGGGGACAATTGCCTCCCTCAACCTGCTGGTCACGCTTCTCTTTATGCAGCCCACGATACGGTTGGCTTTCTGGGCTGCAAACACACATTGCTGGGCCATGTTGAGCTTCTCATCAACCAGCAACCTGAAGTCCTTCTCCTCAGGGCTGCTCTCAATCCATTCTCCGCTCAGCCTGTACTTCTGCTTGGGATTGTTCCGACCCATGTGCAGGACCTTGCCCTTGGCCTTGTTGAACTTAACGAGGTTCACATGGGCCCACCTCTCAAGCCTATCAAGATTCCTCTGGATGGCATCCCTTCCCTCCAGCATGTTGACCACACCTCACAGCTTGGTGTCATCAGCAAACTTGCTGAGGGTGCGCTCAATCCCACTGTCCTTGTTGCCAACAAAGATGTTAAATAGCGCTGGTCCCAATACCAACCCCTGAGGAATGCCACTTGTCACTGGTCTCCACTTGTACATCACAACTCTCTGAGTGTGACCATCCAGCCATGAAAGGAACAGGTACCTCTTCCTAGATCTATCACAGCCCAAACAGTAAGCATGTACTATGATCCTGACCCCACTGCAAGTCCACAGAAAACTCCAATGTGTTTTAATAGGAACTTAAAGTTCTGTGTTAAGAAGTTGTCTGAGGTCTTCTAAAGTATTGGTCAGACTGTGTCAATCACAAAGAGACTTTTTAATCCTCTTTATATTTATCTGCATTTCATGTGAGTTGCTACAAGTATATGATATAGCACCTTTTACACATGGCAAATCTCACAAAGCCAGAGGAAGGGTTGGTTTATTTCATAAAGATGGTTAGGATTAAGTAGGTAGTGTAGACCTAAAATCCATAGTGCTCTACCTACTAATTTCTGTAAGGTGAAAGTGTGGGACATATTTTATCTTTCCCTGGGCCTTTAATATATGTTCTTCAACCCGAGGTACTGGCATTGTAGTAAAGTGATTCCTAACAATAGCACATCAAGACACAAGACAAATATGTTAAAACTTTGCCATTAAATAAACTGTGGTATTTTAACCTTAATTTAATTTGGTATTAAGCTGCAGTTCACTCAGCCTGGTCTCTATGGACTTAAATAAAACACATTGGGTTCCCCTGCTGTAACATACCTTTGATGTCCTTATTCCCTCTTCAAAGCTCTGTCAGGTCCCTTCAGCCCCCACCTACTGATGTCTCGGCAAGAGTTAACATGTGCTGAAGTTGATTCCCAATAACAGATGTGCAGATTGTCTACCTCACACACAAAAACTGGTTGCCAAGACAGACCAAACAAGAATGAGACCTATTAGCTTGCCCTGAATCTTCTCCCTCAGTGTGGTGCTAACTGCTTTCTTATGGATGTGCTGATCTTCAAAAAGAATGGCTGATCATGTAAGAACTGGAATATCTTTGTAACTTGACTCCTTTGGCAAGAAAGGTTGGAATTGGCTACTAGATTCATAAGTTATTGCTAGTAGGGGAGAGGGAATCATTAGACAGACAGGTGGACAGACGGAGAAACAGATGGAGAAACTGTGATCCTTGGGCAAGCAAGTCAAAATTTTACATTAGTTTTATTTTTTATAAAAATTTCTTTAGCAAGAATTGCACTTCCTGATGCTTTTCATTTGTTAATAATACCAGCCAGCAAGACATTCCAGGGTTTCACGGATGGATGGAGACCTCAATACACTCTGCATGGGCTGAATGAAGCAGAACAGAAATTGGCAAAAACAGGGTTATTATCGTTGTTATTTAATATTAATAATAGAGTGATACTCTGAGACTCTTACCAAGTTTATACTGCAATAGTTTTTCAGCTTGGTCTTTTTTCAGCAAGTTTAGGCTCTGCAGTTCTGATCTTACTGTCTAAATAAGGCTCTGAAAAGTCTGTGATTTAAAGAAAGTTTAGGCAAGAAATGAAGATTAATCTTGTACACAGCTTTCAGCCAGTATCAGTTTCCATTTGAGGCTTTCCAGGTGTGAGGACACAAGCAAATCATCACACGAATTAACATAATTTTGGCATTGATGGGAGGCCATTGACAGTAAGTTTGAAACCAGTCTTCCAAGGATCTTAGAAAGGAGCAGAAGGAGACGAATATGTAGAAAATATTTTTGGGAATTGTCCAATTCTCTAAAGCAAGAGCAGAGTGAAGGTGGCACATTGTGGGAGTTGGTTATGTGCCAGAGGCGAATGGTGCTGTTCTGTAGGACATCAAGTATCTGCTTTGGGTAGCTGCATCTCAGCCCTGGATGTACCTATGTCTGGGATGCCAAGTTAGTTTTAACAGCTAAAACTGCTTTAAATATTTCATAAAAGGGACAATTCCACACAAACTGGGCATGTAAGGAGTATAACTTGAGTTGTTTTATTATTTAGGAACTTCAATAAAGGGAAACAGAAGCTTCTGCATGTCACTGAAGAGCAAGTCCAAGCCAACAATCTTTGTTCCTTTTTCTCTGATCTCATTGCTTGAAGACCTCTTCCAAGGTCGTCAAGCTCATGACCCCTAGAGCATGGATTTTTAAGGTATTTCTGCATTAGACACCTTCCTAATTACAGCTGCTTGACCATATTATGCTTCCTGACAAATGTATGTGTAAATCTTAGAAGGGGCATATTCTTCATTCTGCCATATTTCTGAAGACATTTATGTTCTGAAAACAGTTTTAGATTTGAGTTACAGTTAGGGGAGAAATGTTCTTCAGTAAGAAAAACAATGACTTCAAAACAATGTTTTGTTTATATTCAGTCCTTTCTTCATGACATTTACTTGTGCTTGTTTAACTTTCATTTCTTGTAGACTTAATTTCAAACAACAATGATAGCTTCATATTTAAAGTGAATTCAAAAGGGTGGTGGAGGAGTGGGGAAGAGATCTGGGCTAAGAAGAGTTCTGTCTTCCTGACTTTTTAACTCAGTAGATTGAAAAGCTTATTTTGTTTTTGTCATCTTTCAAATGAAACTGGAGCTGCTGAGTTTTTATTTCAGTGAAAGACTAAACAACACTGCATTCATGCTTGAAAAAGGGTTTCTACTGTACTTTGAATCATGTGTTGCCTTTTATTATCCCACAGGAAAGCAGATAAAATACTTGGTGCTGACATCCCTTGTGCATGTCCTCTTCTTTGTTTTGAAAGTTTACTGTTCCATTTTGATGTTTCATAACACTTTAAGCACACATAGACCTTTCTCTCTAGACTGGACTTCTTTCTAGACAGTAGACTCCATAGTCTCATTTTTCAAACTTTATACAAGAGTTGATTCATAGGAGAAGTTGTTTTGGGAAATGCTTAGGGACACAGCTGTCAGAGTGACATTTTCATGGCTTGATTGTATTGTTTTCTAGATATTCTCCATGAGTTTAGACATCTTTTTTGTACTCATGTTCTCTTCATAAAATTTAAGCCAAGATAGACTGAGGTCAGAATAGAGTTGCTAAGATTAATATATCTACTACCAATCTGGATTAGAAAATAAATGGAAATATTTTCAGATATTCTGATGTTCTGCGGGTTTTGTTAATTTTGTTCTTTCTTGTGAAATTTAGCTTGAGGTGTAAGCACATTGCTGGCTGCTCACCCAAGTACATATGGTTTTGCTAACACTATCTCCTGTCCTTGGGATGGAATATACCTTTGGCATGGATGAAGGATTTTTCCTCAGTAACAGTTTTTGAGGAGTTCCAGAATCCCCTGCTATGAATATGCATTTTTTTCCACCAGCATGTCTTCCATCACAGTAAGGCCAAATGAACTGTAGTCTCCCATATCCATTAAAGGAGTGGTCCTTTTGACCACTATTTTTTATAGGCAGTTCTAAACCCTTTACAACTCTGGCTACTAGAAACTGAAATACCAACAAAAATATTCTCAGAAATTAAAAACAGAAATTAGTTTTTTTAAGACCTGCTTTCATGCCCGGTTTTATTTTATGACAAGAATGTTCTGCCTTTTTTATTTCATCTATGAAACTGGTTTTGATAGTGTGTCAGCTTTTGGTACTTGAAGTTATACTAAAACACTCTCATTCATCCAAAAATAGGAACTTTTAAATAAAAAAAATATGTTAGAATAAAAATAAAAGTTGACTTTCTTGGCAAAGTCATATTTACCATTAGACAGCATGTAAGGGAAAAATAAGCCATTAACTATTCTTAAATAGATGTCCTTAGGAATGCAAATATCAGATTTTTTATTTCTATATTTATCAGTTTGTAGTTGTAACTGTCCAATGTTCGTATAAAGACTAAGATGCCAGTATCAGTCGGACTGTGTATTTAACCATTGCAGTATGTAGCACATCAAACTTAAATCATTCCCTGAAAGTGCAATAGGGATTTAAAGAACAAGGAAAAGGGTGTGCATGGGGTCAAATAACTTACCCTCAGGCACACACGAGGTTTATGTCACAGCTTTGAATCGAGCCTGGTTCTGCATGCCAATAGTGTCCTTCACTCATAGCACTTTGAGTCTGCATTTATACCAGCCATTACACATTCAAATAAATGCAGTGTGAGGTCCCATATATACATTCGATTCTCACATTGCATATTCAGAGAAACACACGTTTATTATTAATGTTGATAATGAGATATTAAGCTGTCACAGGGGATTGTGATGAGCAGCATCAAGGCAAGTCTATTGCTAGCATCCACAGTGGAATTTCTGCCAAGGAAATGTAATAAGGAAGATTGGGGAAAAAAAGAAAAGAAGCAACAGCACATGGTAGTGTGAAGGGTGTGTGGGCTGGGAACGCTATCTTGGGAGATAACAGTTCTGCTTGCAGAGATGCGAAGTTTAGCCTGTCATTTATTTTTTTGGTAGATTTCGTTTTGAAATGAATATCATGCTTATTATAGGTGCCAAACTGACAGCCCTTAAGATTGAAGTTCCCTCTTACAAAATCAGGTGTAGCAAGCAGCAGCAACAGCAGCTTTTTCACATATGCCTGTCAATAAATCTTGACCTTGGCCAGGCAAGGATGAAAAAATAGTTAAAATTCATCTTTATTCTCTCTACTTTGCCTGGTAGCAAAGGGACTTTTAGTGACACTTGTGTGGTTTTTACTTTGACTTTGGAAATGAATTGGGATCAAGACATTTGTTTTGGGTCACTAACAAGCCCTAAAGAGGAGTAACATTTGATTGCCTTTATCTCATCTTATTATTGATAAGTCACCCCACCTTTAACACCAACAGTGTACCACCATGATTTACTAGGTAAAAATTAAGTTCCTGAGGGTCTTAAATGCCTCATAAGGAAGAATCTTGCAGAAAAAGCTGAATGAAAAAAAATTCTTGTAGGCCCAAATACATTCCAGTGAATATACTACAGTCCATGTAGCTTTTTTCCCCCCATCCCTTAATGCTCTTCTTTCTCTTGCTTCTTCTAAAAATATTGCTTCCAGTCCCTTGATTCTATGAAAACTGTCTGCTAAACTCCTGCTGGTTTGCCTTTCTGTGGGGTAGCTGAATTGTCTGGTTTTCAGGTGTAGTTTGTTCAGTTCATAATAGAAAACAAGGCAGGAGAAAACCTCCAGAACTCATCTATTTCCTACCTCTGCTCTGCGGAAGTATTCTATCTAGTGTACTACTGATGGATACTTGTCTAAGAGGTTCTCAAAAGACTCCAAAGAATGAAGTGTCTTTATTGCAAGAATGACCTTCCATAAAACACTGTATCACCTAATATAGCCAGTAGACTAGGCAAGACAGGCAACCTTAAAAGTGTGAGTGCCATCAAATAATTTCCTGACTAACCTATACGGGATTTTTTTATTGAAACTGGGATTGTCAGTCCCCTAAGAAAATGAAGCCCCAACTTTCAGTTATGTTTTATTGGGGTTTTATCTATATAAGTACCTATACCCTAATTTAAATCTTTACTTGTCCCACAAAGATATGAAGACATAGCAGCATGTGAAGACAGAGGCTGAGACTAGACATGGGTTAGACTCAGGAAAGAAGCAGGAATGAGGATAGCGATGATCTTTTTAATTCCCTAGGTAACACTTGTAAAAAGGGAACATGATATTGATTCATCTGTCATCTCTGCCTCATTCATCAAGTGCGTGCTGACCTATGAAGAAACTTAGATGCACCCAACTTAGCATTGAAAGGGACTTTTGGACATAGTGGAGCTCAAAGCTAAGGATGTGATTCTCCTGTTTCATGGGACCTGGAGGTCAAAGGCTATATTGAAATTCAAGAACTTGTGAAAGGCCAGATGAAATCTGCCTTCCCTGTGATGTGAGTTACTGTTCTTTACCCTGTGCCAGTGACTCGTTACTTCTGTAGCCTCCTAGAAGATGGAGGACAGCACATCGACCACAAATCTCTTCCAAGCCACAATCTCTTCCACTGCTTCAATGAATTACAGCAGCAACCAATCTTGCCTATTCTCCTCTAGAAACCAACACTGGCAGAAATTGCGTCATTAGCAAATCCACAGAACACAAATCTGTGGAACAGGAGCATTCCTGCAAAGGGTCCAGACCACAGAGCAGTCAAATGCCAAAATCAGAGCTAGCTGTCTCAGTACAAAACTAATTTCTTCATGCAGGTTTTACCACAAAATAGATGAAGTCGGTGACAACCTCTTGATAGCCACCCGAGAGAACCTGTGTGGAGGTATGGATGATGGAAGGGGATGATCAGAACGCTGAGGGGCTCTGTGTACAGTCTTAAATGTTCCTTCTGATTGCGACATTGTAAATGTTGCCAGATTAGAACTGGTGACATGGGAACAGGGAACAGGTACTGGACAGTCATTCTGCCTTTCCATTCTTCAGGCTTTATTGGTCAGAGAAAATGCTAAATTTATGTTTTGAAATGTATACAGAGATTTCTCTGGAATAAGTATCTTGGACTTGCATGTTACATTTTTACGTAAAAGAAAAAAGAAGCAAAATACAAAATTTTCAACCCCCAAAACTCTTCCTAAACTCACATTGTGATGTATTGCCCTGGGAAAGCCTGCCAGACTGTTTAACACCTTTATCGCTTCATCCTGGGAGCTCAATTTGTTATTTACCGATCCTTCTCCAGTCACTGGTCATGACCACATATCTGCTTATATTATTCCTAGCAGGTTCTCCAGCACACATTGGTTCAAAAATCAATCAATTCCTAGACCCATCATTTCTGTCCTGCTTTTGGGCTACATGTCTCAAGTGCTAATCTCCCAGTGGCGGTCTAATGATGATTACAGTAGTACCTACTTCTGAAACATGAGGAAAGAAAGGCTTGCCTCATGTTTCTTCAGCCGAAGCACTTTAAGTAATTGATGGTATGGATGAATAAATACATATATCTCTCCAACAGTACAGAAGTTCGCTGTTGTACATTTATTTATGTTCTGTAAATTTTCACATGTTTTCACCATTCCTCTGGGAAGATCGTTCTTCAAAACATCAATTCATCAGGGTTGGTTTGAATTACCCTCATTTTATACTGCCCTGAGCTTAATTTCATCCTATTACTTATACTCTTATGTGATACTCTAAACCATTCTCATCTTCTTGTTGCTTATTTCCCTTTGTATTACATAATTAGCCAAGATACAGATTTTTAGTTTTATTCATCTTTTGTATTGTTCATTTATTTCTCAAAGTTTTTAACATATGCTTTGGGTAACTCTTTTGATTATATTTTTTCACACTTAAATGTGAAGTCATATCCCAAAAGTACGGAAAATGTCGTTTACCTAAGCACTGGCCTATTTTTCTGCCATATCTCATTGCAAGCTACTGTGCAGTTTCTTGTCATCTTTCTTAGAATTATACTTTCCAAGCTGTTCATCTTTCATGGAGTATTGAATAGTTATCTTATTGATTTTGCTAATTTGCAGTTCCTGTATTGTTCTGTTTTCCTATCCATGTTTTCCAAATCTCTTAATTCAGGTAATTTTGATCCATTTTCCCATTTTCTCTGATGTTCACAGCTCATTTACTGCTTTGTCAGGCTATCAGTGTGCTAAGTTTTGGAAACTTAAATGAAAGGAAGGCCTTAATTTAAAGGAGATGCATAGCGAAAAATTATTTAATTTAAAGGAGATTCATAGCGAAAAAAATAATCGGGAAGATAAATACTCAAACAGGGAAAGAGAAGTTAGAAATGAAGACAGATGAGTGTGGATTACATATTCTGCTACTTAGAGGTATTCTTGATTTCACATCCTCAGTTAGAATTGAAGATGCAGCTGAGATTTTTTTAGAGTTTACTGTTTAATGACTTAAAGGTTGATCAGTTATGATTGTAAGGTCGGCTGTGCACTATTTTAGATACTCCACAGGAATACTCAGTTCTTAGGAAATAATCATTTTTGTGCGGTCTCATTGAGGGCCCTCTGATGTGATCAAAAACACAGCATGGGTGTCCTGGTTTTAGCTGGGATAGAGTTAATTGTGTTCCTAGTAGCTGGTACAGTGCTATGTTTGAGTTCAGTATGTGAAGAATGTTGATAACACACTGATGATTTCAGTTGTTGCTAAGTAATGTTTAGTCTAAAATCAAGGATTTTTCAGCTTCTCATGCCCAGCCAGCGAGAAAGCTGGAGGGGCACAAGAAGTTGGGAGGGGACACAGCCAGGACAGCTGACCCAAAGTGGCCAATGGGGTATTCCATACCATGTGACATCACATCTAGATTATTACATGTGGGGGGGACGACGACACGGGGGATCGCTGCTAGGGGATTAACTGGGTGTCAATCGGCAGGTGGTGAGCAATCGCACTGCGCATCATTTGTACATTCCAATCCTTTTATTATTGCTATTGTCATTTTATTAGTGTTATCATTATCATTATTAGTTTCTTCTCTTCTGTTCTATCAAACTGTTCTCATCTCAACCCACGAGTTTTACTCCTTTTCCCGATTTTCTCCCCCATCCCACTGGGTGGGGGGGAGTGAGAGAGCGGCTGCGTGGTGCTTAGTTACTGGCTGGGGTTAAACCACGACAATGGGCAACAACTATAAGATCCTACAAGCCCTTAACATGGGGAACTGCACTCAGAGAGGCACTTCAGGGAAGAGTTACATCATTGTCATCTTCCAAGGAAGTAGAAGAAGGGTGGAAGGGAAGGGGAAAGCTCTCATAGCCTGAAACAACCCTCTAGGACTGTTTAAACTAAATTAGAATCTTTCTAACTTTCACATAAACCTAGATTAGGAAAACTAAGATGGAATAATAATATCTTTTGTTAACTTTTACAGTGTTAGGAACTATTTTGAGGACTTACAAAAATAGTAGCTAATATCTTGAGGATATGTGTCTTTCTTTTTAATAAGTGCATATATTTGAATACAGTAAACACAACAAAAAGCCTGGTATTTTGGTATTTTTCTTTCAAAGATACAGTCTATGCCAAAGCAAATCTTTAACTGGCCTCTGCTGGAGCTGTTTTGGTTTTGTCTTAGAAGAAAGTCTGGCGAGGACATTGCAGGTTCCAGATTTACTCTGTGATTCTTGCTCATTCCGTGGCTCTCAACTGGCCATCTATTATTTATTGCAGCACAGTGTGTACCTAGATGATCCTGACCAATAGGCAGAGCCTAAAAAACAAACCAGGATCTCTGCTCAGAGGATTTTACAGTCTTAGTGCACTAACTTGGAAAGTTACAGAAAACAGCAGAGATCTCACTGCTGTCACTGTACTGAGCTCAGCAGCTCTCTTTGCATAAGGCATATTTTCCAGAGTTGCTGCATTTCCAGAAAAGCTTCTCTGGCTAATGAGCCACACTCTAAAGGAAAGCAGTTGTTGTAGTCTTTGCTACTCTTACGTCACAAAGCTACTGAGGTTGGAAGGTACCTCTGGAGATCATCTAGCCCACTCACCCTGCTCAAAGCAGTGTCAGCTACAACAGGTTGCTCAGGGCTGTGTCCAGCCAGGTCTTGAATATCTCCAAGGACTGAGACTCCACAATCTCTGTGGGCACAACATTCCAGTTCTTGGTCATCCTCTCAGTGAAAATGTTTTTTTCTTATCTTTAAACAGAATTTCCTCTGTCTCAGTTTGTGCCCATTGCCTCTTGTCCTTTCAGTGGGTACCACTGAGAAGAGTCTGGCTCCCTCTTCATTACAACCCCCACACTCCCAATCAGGTATTTATAAACATGGATAAGAACCCCTCCGAGCCTTCTCTTCGCTGGCTGAACAGTCCCTTCTTTTGCAACCTGTTCTTACATGTCATATGCTCCAATCCCTTGACCATCTTTGTGGCGCTTCACTGGACTTGCTCCAGTACATCCAAGTGTCTCTTGTCCTGGGAAACTCAGCACTGGACACAGAACTCCCAATTTGTAGCATCAGTACTGAGCAGAGTGGAAGGATCCTGCAGCCATCCCCTAAATCTGTGTAGGGGGCTACTTGTCTGTGCTTTGCAAAAAAAAATTAAAAAATAAGAAAAAGAGGAAAACTTCACTGGGAGCACAGTGAAGGCCAACATCAAGGTTTTGAGCTGCCTGGATGGTTAAAGGAGTGTTATCTAACTTTTGGCACTATGCTGCATTGCATCATGTGGTTGCTTTTCAAGCAAACGCAAGATCATGTATCAGTAAGAACGTCATGTCCTCATATGTTGTTCACTCCTGATCTAGATCAGTTTTGTTGAAGTCTGCATATGATTGAAATTGGGTGCCCAGGGAATCTTTTTCCCAGAGAGGGTTCTAAGATTTTTAAGTGCAGCATTGGGGTGTGCCCTGGTACAAAATGAAGTAATGAACACTATGTGATATGCTTCTTTTGAAACACAGCTCTTATGAAAAATTCAAGGGGAAATGCTTTCCTTTTGTTCACTGCTAGTTCATCTAGTTTGCAGCTGGAGAAAAGAGAGATGATTATTTTGGGGTACTTTAATGTGTGGGAGCTTTTAAGTGGATATAGATTTGTTCTGTTTGTTGTAAAGGTGCCAGAAGTTCTTGAAGCCTGATAATGCTCTCTCCATGTTTTATTCAGGATGTCATCAGTAATGAAATATAATTTAATTTTACTTTCCTATTATACTTTTCTCATCTCACTATCAAAAAAAAGTGTGCAGAATATTTTTTTATCACTGCTCACAAACAAGGGAGCTTTAAAAACAAATGTATGCAAAGAATTAATGTTTTTTGTAGAAGAGCTTTAATTTATTATTTAGCTCTATTTCTCCAGTGATAGAAAGAATATGCTTTTTATGAACATCATAGTGCTCTTAATTCTCGAAGACAATTTACACATTAAAAATAAATTGTAAAATCCCAGTAGAATTCAGCATGTTGACATATTTTAGATTAAGGATTGTAATGTTGATGACTGCTAACTTTTAAACAAGTCAGTTAGATGGAAAAAAATGGTTAGCAAGACCTGTGTTTAAAAAAAAGCAGAAAAAACCCATTGCTTGAGACAGTTGGCCTTTTCTTTCTAGGATGGGTTCTCAACACTTTTTCCTTTGCGCTATTGCTAGAAGTCTTGGGGGGAAAAAAAAAAAAAAAGCTTCTTAAGATGACAAGCCGCAGTCTGGAGAGGGACCGCAAATACATTTTCCTAGAGATCTACAAGGTCTGGATATTTGTTGCTGCCCCCATTCCAGTGGGAGCTAGTTAGTGTCTCATTGTCTCTCATTGTCTGCTATTGTTTGTACTCTTTAATGTAGTCTTTGTGAGAGCACAATGTCCAGCCATGAAGCCAGCTGGCTGGCAAAAGAGAAATTGCTGCACTGGTTCCTTCTGGTCAGAACTGGTAAAATTACCAAACAGGATTTCCTCCTGTACCTCCCGTACCTCCAGAGGTACCTTCCAACCTCAGCAACTGTGTGATATAAGAGTAGCAAACCAATGGAGTAGCCCTGTCCTGCTCATCAGGAGCATTGATCCCCTTCAGGCACTTAATCTCTAGCCCCCCCGTGGAAGACCATCAGTTTCTCCCTTCTCCCCCCACCCCTGTGTGTCATCACATGGTCTCATTTTGTGCTCTGCTTCTGCATCATCATCTCCTGCAGCCCTGACACCCATTTCTTAACAAAAATCTTCATCCTTCGCAATCACCCGCATTCATTTCCCCTTAATCTTCCTCATCATGCTCCCATAACTCCTCTTCCTGCTCCCAGAATTGCACTTTCTTGAAACAGATCTTAAAGAGAACCAGCCCTTTGGCTATCAGGTACCTTTTCTGTCCTTTTGCAGATTTTTATTTAAATCCTATTTCTTTTGCATTCCTTCATTAGGTTGCTGTCAAACCTCTCTGCATTTTTGCCTCAGGATAATAGACTACATATGCATAATACATAGTTTGGATGTCAATAGATTTTATTACAGTTTAGGATAGTGGTTCTGCTTAATTTCATGCTATGCACAAACTAGATAGATAGTAAATTGTTGGCTCTGACAGGAAGGTTACACTACAGGCTAAATTTTACCCAGAGTTACATTCAACCGTCTTTCTACCAGAGTCAGAATTTGGACTATAGTGCATTTGGGAGTGCAACACAGAAGTTCTGTTCTCCTTATCAGACCTGATATACAATCCTGTTGCATTACAGACGCACCTCCCTGACAAAAAGAAAATGAAAAATCCCCAATTCATGGTGAATTTATATGGTTAATATTATCTGATAACATACAAGTGAATGAACAAAACCTTGAGGGAAGGTTGGATTGGTGAGGGAGACAAGGCATCAGGGAAGCATTGCTACATGCCTAGCAGAAGGGCAAAAGAGAAGATAAATGTAGGTCAGTGGAAAAGTCAGGAGCAACAGTAAAATATTGAGAAAATTCCAGAAGAAAAAAGGCAAAGTGACCTGCAATAATGCTTATTCCTCATCACATCTCAGAACACAGTCAAAGCAGATGTAAACACCAGAAATCAGTGCAGCTACGTCGGTCCTTTTCCCCTCCTTCAGCAGTGTATGAGAAATAAAGTCGCAATTTTGCAAACTCACCTCTTTATGTCTACTGGGGCGCAAATTCCTGAAACACGCCCCCGCTTGGGAATATCACCACTAATTCTTTCCTATCCACCAAAAACCAAAACCAAGCAAGACACTGATCCAGCCTCACTGTGCAGGCAGAAACACCATGCACACCACTCATAGAAAGATGGCATGTTTCTCACCTGACTTCCTAGTCTTGACTATTGTCTCCTAGATTCCAGAGTTCGGCAATAATAAGTCCTCCAATGTAAGGAGAGGGATAGCACAGCTTGTGTGTGCCCTGGTTCAAGACCAGGCTCCAGCTGACTCCATACAATTAGCTGCTTCTTCCCTTTCCCACATTAGTAATCTAGTGAATGAATAATACAGGGCAGTTGCACTTTTGACATATGCAATAATTAAAACAAGGAGTGAGGAGTGTGAAAAGGTGCACAAGAATTAGGAACACACTCAAAATTAGAAGATCCAGAAAAAAAAAAGAAAAAAAGAATCTGGCTGGGCACCTGTGTCTCTCTCCCTCCCCAATTGCTTCCTTTGATTTAGTTTCCAATAGTCTGTCCCATACAAGCAAAAATGTGTCAGACACAAGATCACTGGGACATTTTCAGGGTTGATTCATCCAGAGATAAAAGATCCCACTCACAAGGATGCATCTTTTCTATACAGAACAGACTTGGTGGTAGCAGATAGTTGGAAGCAATTAATCACACCGAAGACAAACAAACCTAGACATAAATCATTAAACTAACAAGAACATGATCTGCTTTTCTACCCCCTTCTATCCTCGTCTGCCTCCATGCTGCTTTGAAGGAAGACCTCTGGCTTGCAGACAAAATACAATGTTAGCAGTGCATTTTATGGCTTATAATGATAGCAGGAGGGCTTGTTTTATTTTTTTTCCCTTTGTAGTCCCTTTTTTTTCCCTTGTGTGACTATAATGTGAGTATGTCTCTCTGTTGATCTTCCATACTGAGAACTCCAACCATATATAAAAAGAACACACACTGTATTCAACCATCATTAAGCATCATTTGCAATCTTGTACTTTATCATCAGTGTACTGTCCATTCAGCAAGTTTTCATGCTTGAAATACCCATGCTGACCCTTGAGATGTGTCAGCTAGTTTGTGTAACAAACTAGTTCTGATAACATGCTTTTTATTACTACTGTCTTCAGCAGCTCAGCTCTCATTCACATTCATTGTACAATACAAAAGCCTTGCATCTTTGACCTTATTCCCCACAACCTAGTTGTAATACTTTAGATTTAATGGTCTTATCGTTGAGCTGCCCTTGGAGGGATCCTTACACTTTTCCTACAGAAGTCTCCTTGAGATATGGTGGCTTATCACAGCATTTGCACTTCAAAGTACTCTAGCAGGGCCTAAATCACCAGCCATCTCACCAAATATGGCTTCTAACTGTAGGAGAAGTTCAATTGTGTCCTTCACAAAGGACAGTTATTTTAGAAAATGAGAATAAATTACAGAAGGACAGGCAGCAGACCCTGATCTCTGCTTTACTAGTCCATTCTCTTTTGGCAGGTATGTCCAGAAAAGCCCCTAAGCTGGCTGGTGCAGGAAACGTACTCCAGTTAACTCATTACCAGGTAAAGAGAATCCTTGAAATGGAGAAGGGAAGTTCCACAGTTGATTATCTTTTTATTGTTTGTAAAGCAAAATACTGACAATTTTGACACAGATAATACTGAGAAATCACTAACTGGAGGAACCAGCTAGCCAAAACAGAAGTCTTGGAATTTGGCTGGTGTAGACTTGAAGAAGGATGTGCACAAGTGTGAGTGCAAGTACATGCATGGTAAGAGTGCATTAAGAATGCAGATGAAATATCCAGCTACAATATCTCTGTTACAGGGGAATATCTAGTGATGCCAAAGAGAAGACAAGAACTAATTATGTGTAGACTTTTGGCTACTGGATGCTTCAATCCCATGGAAAAGCATTTAGTCAGAAACACGCAGTTGTGTCCCATTGGCTGCAATCTCTGAAAAAAAGGAGACTTGAATTGTTGTTGTTTACGATTAACAAAAGAGGTAGACCCTAAAGAAAGAGCCAACACATGATTTCCTTAGCTCAATATAAGTTCCTTCTTGTAACTAGCAAAGATCTTGTTTATCTTTATCAGAAAGCTAGATGTACCAAATGATAACACCTGACCCCCAAACTTAGGAAACTTGTCTAAAATATAGCCGATTAATCAGTGATAAGGGCCAAGTCCACCTCTACTTAAAGTCCCTTTGGGAAGGACTCTTTCACCCAGCTTTAAACATTTGCAGTGTAGATACCTCTGTCTGAACTAGCTCCAAGTACAGTCAATGAAGAGAAATAAGCACACTCAGGACGTGAATCATCTGATCTATTTTAGCTCTCTACTTTACGAGATGAATCACCTCTTGCCTGCTTGTCTTCGACTACATGGGAAGTCTAGATTACTTGTTCAGATGTAGATGATTACATTGTAGTCGTTTCATTGGAACAGATGTGCATTATCCTTCAGAGCTTTTTGGTAGTTTGTATGGTCTTGTGAAGAACTGAACCTATGTTCAGTTTTTGAAAGCAAAGAGGATTAACTGAGTAATGGCAAGAGATGGCTACAATGACTGATAAAAGAATAGATTAGTCCATCCTCAGTTCCTTTTGAGAGCGCAAAAGACAAAGAAAGAGTCTCTTCATGGCTAGCAGAATTAATGCCACATACCGTGTCACCTACCAGTCCTTGGTGGGAAGGCAGAAGCAGGGTGAATGAGGCTACAGCATGCACCATATTTTGCATTTTGACTTCTTCCTGTGCAAAAACTGTTGCTGCTAATTATGCAGACTTGCCTAGACACTTGAGTCTGTTGAAGTAGCAGAATGAACCAGCCAAACCCTGCCTCAGGTGTATTTTACCAGTCTTTATAAGGTCACCAGTGTAATTCCTGTCTGTGGTGGGGAAAAGAGGAAAGTTTAGTGAATAAGATTAATTAGGAATATGAGGCTGAGTCATGGGAGGACAGAAGAAAAAGAGCTTGTGTTCTTCTGGGAAAGCTGGTCAAGAGGATTTGTAATAGCAGGCAGACAGTGATAGTAAAAGTAAGCAGAAGAAGGAAAACAAAGGACATTTAACATATATAAAAATATAGACAGGGCTGGCAGGGACAGGATCTGGTTTTAATAGTCTCAGGAAAGAAACACAGATCTAAATATAAAATATAGACTGATGAAACATTTACTGCATGTATTTACACTTGTGAGTGAGGCATATGTACTGGAAGCATGAACAAATACTGCCCTTCGGGTCTCCTACCTCCTTCTTTACACTTGTCATTACATCAGGGCTGCCATCTCTCTGGGAAAGCAAACATTGTCCATGTGTTTGTCTGAATCTAATTACATGGGACACTGGCTGTTGGGTACAACCCTAACACCAGTGATGAAAGGAGAAAGAAGACTGACCCAGACATGACCCTCTCCTCTACCCTTTCTTATTTCTTTGTTTCCTTCCCATCTTTACAAATCTGAAAAAGCCACATTTTTTAGAAGAAGCTCAGTATCATCTCAGAATAATTGAGCTTCTCACTCAGAATAAATGGGCTGCTTGGCATATCCTGGCAAAAAAATCCATGAAGTACTGCTAGCATTCTGAAAACAAAATTTGAAGTAAAAAGTGAATCAAAGAGAAAGAATGTGGTCATGTGTGCAAAACCTATCACCATTTTAACAGTCTTGGGCATTAAAAAGGGCCACCTCGCTATGGTCTGAAGGGGATATAGGCTCCAAGAGAAAAAGAGAGAAAATTACTAATATTAAAAATATCATGCACAAGCAAGGAGGTCTCTTTTAAAAAAAACAACAACAACCAAACCAGTGATAGTGGTAATCTGCAAAGAGACAACTGGTGATTAGAAAAGGTTTCCCAAATGCCTACCAGCTATATACAGCACCATGGAAATGTAGCTACTGTCTGAAGACTAACCCCCAAATATATTAGTCACCCTATGGAAGATTAAGAAGAGTGATAATTCGACCAAAGACACATTGGAAAAACTGCTCTCCCTGAAGAACTTTACTGTTCATGGAGAACAGGCATGACTCTACTATCTGATCCACTGAATAATAATTGATAAATTTCATAGACCTGAACTTATGTACTTTGAGGTGTGGAAGGAGTAAATCAGGACGCAGACACATGATGCTCTGGTCTTAGGCGTTCCAAAGTGACCAAGTGTATTGCCCATCTTCTAACCTCCCAGTAAATGCAAGGTAAGAGAAATTTAAGGTAACATATATTACTTCACCTCTGTGGCTTGATCAAGAACCTAAGCCCACTTTTCTGTTAATTAATTATCAGGCTTTTGTTTTCAGAAAAGGTCTTATCTCAAGCATCAACCAAAGTGAAGTAATTGGACTTTAAGAGTGGTTAATATCCAAACCCAGGTCTTTTTTTTCCTCTTTGCATTGATTTAAAAAATACAAGAGCAGACATTACCTGTGGTAGCTACTAAGATCTGTAATGGTCTGAGAGTTTTTCAGAGAATTAAGTCTCCTAGTTCAAGAAGAAAGAAGTCACCTTCAGTAAAATAAATAATATAGCCAAATTTTATAAGGTTGACAAGAATGTTTGGATCCTGCCCCCACCCCCAACTCCTGTGTTAGCTGTCTCTGAAGACACAGCACAAAGGAAATATGGTTAAAAAGATCAATGACCTTGGAACACACAAGTCTCTCAGAACAAAGTTGTTTGTTTTCTTGTCAGTAAATTTAGTATTTCTTTCATGAAACACAATTTAGTCAACTTCTTAAAATGCAACTATAGATCTCATTAATGAAAAGCTACTAATTTAGCTTTTCTCCAATTATAGTGTAAGGTTTGGTGTAGAAAAAAAAAAAGCACACCAAAACCAACTGCTGATTCCTCCCGCCTTTCCATTGTCTGTAGTAGAAAAACAAAATGAAAGAGTTTTCTTCAGGCAACAGAATATGAAAACAATTATCTTCTTCTTCCCTTTTTTAACTTCCCTTTTCCCTGTCTACCTCCCATTTCCCTCTATAGAGGGATTCTCATCAGGAATAATAAAATCTATTCCCTAAGGCCGAAGGAAGCCTTATGGAAGGTGAGATTTGCAAAGTAATTTAGTGTTCATAACCCTTTCCTTCTAATTTAAATCTGTATGGCTTGAGTCAGATCTCTCTTGGACCAGTGTTACACCTGAACAACTCCACTGGGCTTGTTTCTCCACTGCATTGCATTTTGCACAGTGATTTATGCCTGAAAATGGTGAGTGCTAGATGTTACAACCCTTATTTGGGACAATTCTTCATGCACCTTGCGGAGAGGCAAATGATCATCTGCAAGACATAAAGCAGCAGAGATCTAGGCCCTTTGCCATTTATGGGTTTACTTCTGACTTTCAGCTGCACCAAAATCAGGCTACTTTGCATGGATCATTCAGATGAAAGCTGAAAGAATACCCTATGAAAGAGGACAGAATGCATATGAGCACTACTCCTTTCTCCTATCCTGTCCTGTCCTGTCCTGTCCTTTTGCTTTCAAGCTAGCCAGACGCCAGCCAGCAGCAGCCTTGGAGCTGTATAGCTGTGACAGTATCATAGTCTCCCAAGACAATATGCTGCTTCTTTGTGAAGACAAAGCCTCTCAGCAGGACATGGTGGTTGGTCATAGTGTCGCACTAGAGTGGCTGACTGGCTTCTGAAACCACTGAGCTTCTGTTCATCTCAGACTATGTGCTGAGGAGTTTGGGACTGTGTCTGAATCCACCCCTGCTAGATTAGGCAAATGTTTTGCACATGTTCTTCATGGTTCTTATTCACTCTGGGAATCCATTTACAGGTAGGGACCAATCCCAAGAAAGACTTTTGATTCTCAAATAAAGTTTTTTTACCATCCTTGAACTCCTTGCCAGAATAAATCCTGTCTACCCCTGCCATCATGCCAGAGCCTTATTTGGTGTTTCACACTTTATCCATTGCAGACCAAAGCAATCAGGAGGACATTGCACTTTCTTTGCTCTTAGTTGGTTAGGTATGGCAGGCAGAGAAGAGTGTGCATGCAGCACCTGGGGGTGTCTGCAGTGGGCTGTATCACCTAGGGTTTCTCAAGTTTCACAGCCTTCTTGTCACATTGTCCAGCTGAAAAGTGACAAAGGTGTGAAGTACCCTGACCAGTTTTTCACTAGAATGTGGAGAGTGTAAGGTGCGTACTGCTGTCATATACATTGGAGAGTATCGTCAGCAATTCTAGCTCTTAGACCGTGACTATATCAAGCCATAACAAATTCCAGCAACACTCATTTCAACACATCTGTGCCTCTTCAGATAACAGTTTAATTTTTAGCTAATAAGGAATGGAATCTCAAGTTGGAATGATATCTTACAGCCCATGTAAACATGAGAAGGCTGCCAAGTCTGTCAGCATTAATACGTCAGATTGCCGTTTCCTTGTGTTGAGAAAAGTTACTTAGAAATACAGGTGATCCCTCTGCTTTCTGAAAAAAAGTAAGCAAAGGGTTCATTCAGTGTGTATTTTCTGGGAAACTTTCTGAAGACAGAGGTCTGAAATCAGAGTATAAATAATCTAAGACTGCTCAGTGTTGTATGTATCACACACCCAGGAGTCAGGAGGGAGAGCACAGAATACATCATCACCTGTGAGACTGCAGGTTTTGGAAAGAACCAGTTCACCGTGGGCATGCTCAGACACCTATTAGCCTAGTCACTGGTGACTTGATATTCCACGAAACATTAGTTCCTCAACCACTGTAAACTTGAAAATTTAATGCGTTAATCCACACAAACCCTTTACGTTGTAGCTGAAGATTATATCTATTACCCAGGGAAGGAGCCTGCAGCAATAAGTGGGAGGGCTCTGACAGAAAGCTAAAATCAAATGGCCTAAGACAACATCCCTATTCAGCTTTGTGGCCCATCCTTGTTTCAGGGATTTCTACCCCTCCTAAGACAGGCAAGCTGCAACCTGGCATATTAAGCGATGGGATTTCTTCCCTGTCCAATCAATTCTTCCCAAATTCTTCCCGTTCCCAAACAGATGCCTTGATCACCTCTCCCTCCACCTCCTTGGCCCATTTTGCACTAGGTGGTGAAAGTCAGCAACGGGATCTTGAGTGAGACGTCTTTAACCTTTGTGGAATTTCCCATTCACTCCAGTGGGTTAGAACTTTTTTGGTCCAACCCTAGAGGCAAAATGTCAGTCAAGACATTTAACTTTGGACTCTATTTGTCATGTAAGAACAATGGGGAATGTTTCAGGGCCAAAGTCAGAAAATCTTAAAGTATTCTGAGTGACAAGTAAAGGAAAAAACAAAATCCATGATCAAAGGGAAGTACACTTGCCTGACACCTCCTAAGATACTTATCCCTGACAATATGAGAGATAGATGAGAACCTAAATCTTAGGGTTTTTCTTGTAATTTTAAATGCTTGGGCATCTTTGTTCATACATTCCCCGGGTGGACTGCACTTAACCTAAATAACAAAATAGAGTGGAGGAAATGTTGACCTTGTCTTCACTCCCATATTGACAATGTAATACCTCATTACATTAAAATGCACCATCCATAAGTTATACATGGTATAAAAATAGAAATTCTGTTTATGAGCACTTAGCTTCAATGTGAATATAGCATGAGTAGTGAAGTGTGTGCTGCTTGCCTCCTGCATAGTGCCTAACCCTCTTATCTATCCTTATGCTAAGGTGGTAGCACAGAAAAACTAAAACCCACAGTCAACAAGCAAAACAATTACAGGAGGTACTGTGATAAAAAGCCTATGCGTTTGTCAAACCAGGTGTCTGTAATTGCCTAAGACAAGGAAATGGAAGTGGAAATGTGACCCACAAAGGAAAATTATCACAGTGAAAACTCCCAGATGAAGCAGCACTTACAAAGAAGCGTTTTGACAGTTTTGCTAGGGATGAATTGCAGGACAAAAGTGTAAGGTTGCCCTTTTGGCCAGAAGTTGCTGATGAGAATGAAATCGTGCTTTTGGGGGGGGCTGTTCATACCAGCAGAGAAGACCAAATCAGCTGAGATGCTGTGTTAAATTGGTCAGTTGGTACCCTCATAGCTAAGGCTAGCTGGAAAGCAAGAACTAAACTTTGTGAAAATTATCACCTTTTGACATTTCTCTTTCCTCTCATAAAGAAGGATTTTCAGACTTTATTGGTAAAAATATACACCAAGAGAATTACCCTAGCTAGTGTCCAGGCCTGGAGGGCAGTAGCAGGATTAAATGGCCCTGACAGGTAGTTTTAGGAATACACAGCAAGAATAATGGTTTAAATGCCTTCTCTGCATGACTTGGATTTGATCTTCCAGATGACAGCTCATCTCCAGGCTACGGTGTCTGCCAGGCAGGCAGTCAGTCTCCTGGCTAGAGTTGTCTCCTGTTGTATAAATATAAAATGTTAAAGCAGGACCACAAAGGGGCTAATTATGTTTTCCGGAGAATGTAACATCTTCCTCCAGATAGATGGCCCTGATTTGAAACAAACTCAAGACTGTTCTAAAGGATTTTTTTTCACTGTCTGTTTTATGCTTCCTGATTGTTACACACTATTACAGCTCTAAGAATGAAGGTTCAGTTTCCAGAGAGACTGATGGTTGAATCAGATGATGACAAACACAAGGAATATTTATTGAGTTAGACCATCCTTTATTACATAAAACAATGTTTCAACTATTATTGATAATCTTATTATGAGTGCTTGTTATACACAGACGGTATCCCACCTAACGTGTATACTGCAAGAACATGTGCAATCATTCAAACACAAGCCCTGCCAGCACGTTTGCACACCAGCTGCCCTGTGAGGACAGAACCACCACCGACCATCAGCCACTTGGTGTGGCAAGATCAGGGAAGTCATATTCCCGATAACTAGGGAGTTTATCTATGCTGATGGTGGTGGGCAATTGCCAACGACATGGGGTACTCTGACTGGGTATGACAGCATATGTGCTCCTCTGTCCCAGACATGCAGCAAAGACAGAGTCCTCTTCTCTGACTGTCAGTCAGGTGTCTTGATAGGTCTCCTTGGGGTTTTGTCCCATTTATTTTTTTGTCCAGCAAAACCTATCTACCATGGTTCATGCTTATATCAGTGATCTCCTGTCTAGGTGCCACATGGGCCACCAGCCAGGTATTTGCATGTTCATCTTGCCATGATGTTATCAATTTGTCATCAGTGTCAGGCAAGATATTCATTTTTTCTGTTAGTTTCAGCCAAGCACCATCAGGCTTCAGGTAGTTTCCATTTTATATACCAGCCACCCTGCAGCCACAGTTTACATTGTACTCCATCTTTGGCAGACTTCCAGCATCAAGGGAAGGCCTGACATACTCCTCCAAGCTGATATATTTAGACACTTCTGACCAAAGTTAAAAAGAAAAAAGAAAGCTCCAGCAAAAAAAAATGTTCTGTTGAAAAACTCTCAGTAAGCATTTTTTTTGGAACAGTTCTATCACAACCAGAAATTGAGGTTCTTGATAATTTCTTGCATAATTTTTACTCCAAATTATGCTCAGAACCAAATCAATCCCAGCTGGTTTCGGGAGACAGACAGATATTATATTACCTAGGCGTCATAGAAAGTTTTCCTTTTTATACCATCATGGCCAGTGTCAATAGCCACACTACAGAAAAAGCCAACTAAGACCAAGACTAAGCAGCATAACTTTTCCAGTGCTACCTCCAATCAGTAGAGTCTGAAAGCTCAGTCTTTGACCACCTTTAATCCAGATATCCTCCCACTTCCAACTGAGCACAGTCTGACTGAATCAAAGGACTAAAGTAAAAGCCAGACCAGCAATGAACTAAAAACAGTGCAAACGGGCAGAAATCTCAGGTCGTTGTAACATGGCCCAGCTGTGCAGTCAGCTGGGCTTCCCCGACAGAAGCCAAAGTTTTGTGAGCCCAAAGTTAACATCCTGCTTAAATCTCTCATCAGGGGGAAAGGTGGAATTGATTATCACCCTAGTTGGCTCAAAATGAGTAATGACTCCACCATTTGTCTTCCTCATTGTATTTCTCCTCCCCTGCCCTCCCTTCATCCTCATTTCTTACATCCTAATAAGCTTCTCACACACCTGCTGTTACATCATTTCAGCTAAGCATTCTTGATAATTTCCCCTCATGTCTTGCCTGGCCAATCCTCAGATATAAATCTTTCATAAATTTATGAAACAATAGCATGGATTCAGTGTAGAGATATTTTTCCTCCTACAGCAGAAAAGAACTATCTGGGGATGTCACAGATGTATTTTTAATGTTTGCAGTACTGTTAAGTGCAGCTATTTTCCAGAAAAGTCTAATCAGTTCTCTTCTTAAAAATGCCATGGTATTTCTTAGGTACTTCCTAAGAAAGTTTTGATACTTTTATGGGAATTTTTTATATCACCTAGTTATTTTCAGTAGTATTCATCAAATAAAATATAGATATGTGTCACAACCCGTGCTGGACAGACCAGGTTGTGGTGAGTTTAGAATAAACTAAGGTGAAACAACACCATATGATTAGTTGAACATTTTATTCATGGCAGAAACAGCCTGAACTGGGAAGGTGTAATGGTAGGTGGTGGGGTTTCTCGCAAGAGGAATTGGCATGAAACTCTGTCAGTAAACTGTGTAACCCGTGGTAACCATATACATGAATTCAGGGACTAAGGAGAGCCCTCCCGTTGGGTCAGGAGGTTCAGAGCAGACCCCCTTGCTTTCTAGACTCCTTCTCAGAGAAGAGCTTAGGGGCAGCTGGGTCCACTCCTAGTCCCAGACTTGGTCAACGGTTTTATGTCTAAAGGGATAAGGTGTAGGGATTGTGGAAAAGGAGAGAAAGAGACAGAGAGAGAAAGAGGAAATGAAAAGAGAAAGATTTCATTTATTCTGGGTCCAGCATTGGTCCACCAGTCTAGAGGTCTATTTCTGGAGCGTACGCCCACGTGGGGCTTTAATTCGTGCCCTTTTATAGTCTCCTTGCCCCTCCTTTGGGTGGGCACTTGAACTCATTAGGCTAATTTGGTGTCATGCGTCATTTGTACCTTCAGAACCTTTGAGATATGGGTGGGTAGGCTTGAGGGCCATTTTGGGAGTAACTTCTCCCTCCCTGCAGGCATGACTGTTCTTTGATCTTTGGCCATCCTTGGTGAGCTGCCTTGCTCAGCACAGCAGAACAAGGAACTGCACATCCTGTTGCTAACTGGCTTCTCACCTAAGGTTCATTGTTATGTTCGTTGTTATGCAGAACTTGCCCTGCCACAATGTTTGAGACATTAACTCTTTCAGTCTCTCACAATATGTTCATCTGAATTAGTAGCATGCAACTACATTTTATAATCAGTATGATTAATTTCATACTCAAGTACATACCTATTTTATATATAGATACTTCAAAAGGTGAACAGACAGCTCCGATGTAGATATCCACACTGTAGATGATCAAGCTTTAGTGGGATGAACCCCAGCCTTTTTGCTTCTCTAGTTTTGTCGCTTCAGTCATACATAAGGACTGCTAGTCACTGCCCTGCTCTCATCTTCTAGTTCAGGATGCTGATGTGACAGACAGATGTTTGGACTGTTCAGTTTGGATGCAAGAGTTGAAACCAAAAAATTCAGCCAGGAGCTCTTAGTCCAATGGATTTACTTCTAACCAAGTTGTTAAGGATCACCTGTTTTTGGAGCAGAGATATTTTAAGTGCTATCTATCACCAGCTGTTCTTTGACATTGAGTTCTTCTCTGGCACTATATGGTGCTGCTGTAGCCTTTGTAAGCAGGTCAGCTCTTAGCTCACAGAATTCCTCTACATTACCATGAAGTTTCAGCTGGCCAAAGCATACAGAATTATGACAGCTTTGAAAATTAAGACAGCTGTGTACAAAGAGTGAAGCTCCATGCATGAGGCATAAAGAAAGAATTACAAGGAATTGCATTAGAGACAACTTACAAAAACCCCAAACAGAAAACAAGTCATATAAATGCTCATGCACAGGAGCTGTATCCACAACATATTCTCTGACTTCTTCACGTGAGCTAGGCTATGTATTTCCTCTCTAACAGGATTTGGAAACTGCTTGCTATCAGATCTACTTTTCCACAATGAAATCACCGTACAAAAGTATGCAGACTGCTTAACTATTGAGAAGGTTGTAAAATGTGAAGAGGATCTTGTGCAATAGGTGGTGTGGAATTTCATGCTCTTTCTCTTATTTTCTAGGTGAATTTCATTTTCCTTTGTACTGTGGAGCTGGATTGTGATTTCTGTTGGGTCTAATAAGAGCTTTTTGATAGAAGTACCTTTGGCACCTTTCTTTGTTCAGACCATTTGCTTTGTTAGGCAGCTGAGTTTTCTTTCTTTTCCTCCCTTTTTTTAATCAATGCAAAGCCCACTGCAACAAGAAAAGAAAATTGATCCATTTTCCCTTTCCAGCTGACACAGATCTAACAGATTCATTCCTTCCCACCTTCTCCTCCCTACTATGTTTTATTCACAATTTTACCAGTTCTCATTCCTTAATAGGCCCAGCTCTGTGTGTTTCTATTTAATCATAATGCGATGAAACCCACAAAATCCAGCATCCGTTTCCTCTTGCTTCATCATCATCATCCTTCATCAACTACTACATGCCATACCACAATTATCCTACCACCATTCTTTTCCTTCCTTTCTGTTTTTCCTTTGTATCACTTAATGTGTTGATTTGGCCCTGCTGAGTGGTAATGTCAAGACTGCTAGGCTGCTGAGTGACTCATGACTACGGCTGATTGACTGAACATTTCCCAGCTTGCTCCTGCATGGCCTCTCTGTAAATGGAAATTAAATTATTCTTTAATTATGACCAGTATTTCATGCTACAAGGCACCAGACACCCTTTCTCTCTATTTGCAATAATCCAAACTACAAGCCAGTGTTGAGGTACCAGGGACCTGAGCATATGATGACAGATTTAAACCTAAGAGAAGCTATTGCCTGTGGTGAAACAGCTGAAATGGTAGCATTCAGATGGAGGAATGGGGGAATGGGAAAGTGGCTAAAGCTCTGAGAAGCTTCACTGCTGTTGCTTTTTATTCTGTGTCCTGTATAGTGAGCCATTTTTATTGCTTCTTTTTTTATGCTTAATGATGTCTCCGAAGCAGTCACATTAAAGCACTATTTCCTTAGCTGTTCACATTTGTGTTGTGTTTCAAATACTCTTCATGACATGTACTTAACATTTGTATGCAGAAGTCTTCACTGCAAACTTAAAATAACTAAATGAACAGTGTAAGGGTTGTACCTCATGGTGTGATGAGCAAGGTCAGAGAACTGGACTCAGAGCAGTTGTCATAGTGTGGCAACTCCTTCACCAGAAGCTGTGAAGCACAATTAGATCAGCAATATGGACCACAAGTGGTGAAGACAGTGAGCAGGGAGATTTGGAAATCTGGGCTGAGAGCTGAAGCGTGCTGAGAGCGAGGTCTGCGGAATGCCATGGCTCCCATCTCCAGCCTCCCTGCTTTTTGCTTTTGGCAGGTAGTGCTGCCTCGCATTAAGGCCAGATACTATTGATGAAAATACTGGTTGCATCTTGCCCCTTTGAGACAGTATCTCCCAGCTTATGCTGAGTCTCAACAAGCATATTTAACCTCTTGTCTGGGAAAGGAAAAAACTTCATTAGGCACATCATCTTTAAAAGGTGGATGGGTGTGAAAGACGGAGAGACTGTTGAGAGACAGTGAGAGACCGGCAACCATTTTGTATCAAACCACCAAGCAGGTAGCTGCAAGCAGCTGAAACAAGACATGCCCTGCGGAGGTGAGGTAGTGAACTGTTTCTGGGAGGCTTTCCAGTGGTTGTGCCTGGAAGAGGCTTTTCTGGCAATTGTCTTTCTGGGAAGTTTTCTGGTGGTTGCGCTTCGGACATTTTGTCACAGGTTCGGAGTTTTGCCACAGACCCTTATCATGGCAGTTGTGTAAAAAAGTTAAATGGGATAAGAGGGCATCAGTGACCCCCTCACCAATCCCTCCTCAAGAACTCTTGAGAAAACCCCACAACACATGCATGAGGGGCTCTCAGAGGAGGGTATAAAAGAGGGGGGAGACCAACTCCAGGCATGCTCCCACCACCTGAGGAATCCAGACAGCTACTACCGAGACTCTTTCTTCAGTGGATCCAAGGGTAATTGTACTTAACTTTCCTTTTTTCTCTTTCTTCTCTCTCTCTTATCTCTTCTCTTCCTCCTACCTTGTTGTTAGGAATATTTTGCTATGGCTGTTAGATGTCAAGATTTTTCTGTGAAATATCTGCTACGCCAAATTTAGCGACACTTGTGTTATAAGTCAACTTTAAATAAAACATATTTTGAGCAATTAGGAGCCATTGTTGTGACTCCTGCCCTGGAATTCACTGAGCAAAATGGGGTGTTGAAATTTTCCCTGTCCCTCCTGAGTCATTGTCATGACTCCTGTGTGTGGCAACGGACTATCTAAAAGATCACCTCCCTGGAGCCCACTGAGTGGGATGGGACATCGGGTCATCCAAGCACCTACAAGAAAATGAATGTTCTAGCTCTAGACTAGTTAGGAAAGCCAAACCCCACCTGGAGCTGAATATTGATAAGGAATGTAGATGGCAGCAAGAAGGGCTTCTACAGGTGTATCAGCAGCAATGATACAGAAATATGGAACCACTGCTGAATGGGAGAGAGACCCAGTGAAAAAGGACACAGAAAAAGCCGAGGTATTCATTACCTTCTTCATCTAGGTTTGTACTGGTAGGTCAACCTTCAAGAATCGTAGGCCTCTGAGATCAGAAGGAAAGTCTGGAGAAAGGAACACCTACCCTCAGTAGAGGAGGACCAGGTTAGGGTGTATAGACCTACATGAGTCCCTGGGACCTGATAGGGTGCACCCATGAGTGGTGAGGGAGCTGGCCAACTACACTGCGAGTCCACTTTCAATCATCTTTGAAATGTCATGGTGATCAGGGAATGTTTCTGAGGACTGGAAGAAATCAAGTATCATTCCTACCTTCACGAAGGACAATCAAGGGAACTAAAGGCTGGGAAGCCTCACAAGGCAAGAGGCAATGGACACAAACTGAAATGAAACACAGGGTATCTTGTTTAAGCCTAAGAAAAAAAAAAATTTTTTTCACTGTGAGGGTGATCAAACACTGGAACATGTTGCCCAGAGAGCCTGTGGAGTCTACACCCTTGGAGGCATTTGAAACACAACTGGACATAGGCCCTAACAGCCTGGTTTTGCTGACCCTGTTTTGAGAAAGGTGAGGTTGGACTACACAGTCTTCACAAGTGCCTTCCAACCTCAGCATTTCTGTGGAAGTTCTCTCTCCTACCCCTAACTCAGGACAAAGGTGTTTGTCCAGTATGTGAAGAAGTTACAACTTCCTTAAAAAACTTTCAAACCCCTTGTCTCTGTAATAAAGTACAAGTCTGACGACCTTCATGCAGTCTTAAGTAGTTAGCCTATGACAGAAGCAAGTATTTAGATGCCTGCTGTTTCCTGGACAAAGGGTCTGCTACCTCAGGAAAAAAAAGAGAAAAAAATATACTAATATGCCTTAGTGGAGAACGCCTTCTTTCAGGCTGTTGTTTTCTGGCCTGCAAGGCAGTTAAGCTTTGTTTATTTCTTTATTCCTGGACTTTGTTACTCTGTTGCTTTTTTTATGGGCCAAATTAGGGCCTGGTTAAGAGGCTTTCACTGGAATGGCTGTGACTTTCAATGTTCTAAGCTGACATAAAGCTGAAAGATTGCCTGCCTGTCCAGTTTCTAGATGGCTTTTTAAAAAAAACATGTCTTGGGCTGCAGACAAGATAGTTGGCAAAGAGGACATTGCATGAGAACTTCTCCAAGAACCCTAGAGCAGATGTTTCTGCTCCTTTCTGAGGTTCCTTTCTTATGGTCTATGTGGGCACTTTTAATTTGTCTTCCTGTTGCAGATGTCTGCCAGTCCTCTGCACTCCACTCCTGAACTTGTCAGCGGTTTTCACTTAAATTAGAGAGAATGATAGTGCCCCTCTTGTAGGGAAAAAGCTGAAAGCTCTGAGAATCCAGTTTTGCTATCTTCATTAAGCTGCAGGGAAAGCTTTAAACACAACTTCTGTGTTATTAGACATAGGATAATCTACCTAAGAGACACAAAGCAAAGGAAACAGACTGTCATTAATTGTTCTTTACTTGGAATTCCTCCATTTGTTTTCCTTTTTTTTTTTTTTTTTGTCAATTACTTTATACCTGGAAGAGGTTTCTTTGTAAATCAGAGCCTGGGGAGCTGAGCCCTGCAAAGAAGCCACAGACCACTCACTGCTGCTCCAAAGCAACTGATGTTGTGAGAGGGGAGCATCCTCCCCTGGTGCCTGGTGTCACTATAAGATAAAACTGGTTGAGAAAACACACAAATGTGAGCTCTAGAAATTGGAATTTCAGGAGATAGCAAGGAAGATGGATTAAAAAAGTATGAAACCTATGAACCCCAAATTTCTAGATCCACTGCTTCCTGTCATTAACATGTGTACTGTCTACAGTCTATACTTTCAAATCCAGGGTCTTGTTTAATAACAACTATAGGCTTAACAACTTTTCTGTGCAGAAAGTGTTCAGGCTATTTCTATAATAATGACTGCATAATCCTACTGTATTTAAATTGTCTCGAATCTTGTCCATGCCTTTTCTATAAGGTAGATGCTATAAGTGCTGTCACCATTTTGCTGTCTAAAAAAAGCAGGAAGAGTGAAATGCAAAAATAAGCTCAAGGTGAAAAAACGTATTTGCAGCAGAGTAAGTAATTTTACTTTTCTGTTTACTATGTGAGGATGTATGTGCTTCCAAAAGTCAAATTATAGCTAGAAAAGGTCTATGAGATTTATTGCATTGCACCTGACCATTGGATCATCCAACTCCATGTATTGTCTTCTAATTTGATACATGAAACTAATAGTAACAGAAACAAGGTCATCTCAAATGAAAAAGACTCATCTTCTGTGCACAGAAAAGAATGCTACATCTAATCTAAAAAACAGAATTGTTAGCAAGGAACTGTAGCCTGAAAGTATGTGTAGGCAAGGAAGAAACTACAATTAGCTGGAGGGGGAAAACAGTGATAAAAAGAAATAAAAAGGCACAAACAACTTTTTCAGTGCTTTCAGCTGATTAATATAACAATCTGGAAATGATCAGTATGATGTTTGGGCCATTAACAAAACTCATAATTCCAGTTCTGTAATGTTAATCATAGTGCCAAAGATGATTTTGTGCCAAACTTCTGTAACACCTGGTGTTAGGAAAATATGCTTCTTATTTTTCTTCTCTTTTATTAAAAGAAGACATTGCACATTTCTTTCTGCTGAAAGTATGCCATTGTTTCATCTCTGCATGATTATTCCCTCTTTTTATGAAGAAATACACAGTATATATACCAAAATACTGTCACTAATCATGCATTTCCTCTAAACCAGCAAGAAGATGACTTCAAGGTGACTCCCATTTCAGTGGCTATGAAAACCACTTCACTCATGTCAGGATGTATGACCCTGAGTCCTACTGAGGCATAATTACTCATGCACAATTAGTTTTGTTAGGTTTAACTCATTTCATTGGACAAGGGCATGTGACGCTCATATAAAACAGGCCCTGACCTAACTGATGGCCTGAATTCGGGACTTAGAAACATGAAGGTTCAAAACAACAGTTCTTCATTCATTCATGTGTCTACGTCATTCTGATCTGAGCCAGAACCAAAACCAGCGCTGTTCAGATGCTAATATTCATATCCTAATTTTATATAGTCATTTTCAGCAGCAGATCTCCAAACACTACCTAACGTAGTTCAGGTCTATGAGGACCTCTTCTAGATGCAGAAATGCATGTCTGTGGGCAGGAAATGATGTGCTCAGGACCACACAGTTACAGAATCCTATGCAAGCCACTATTGTCTAGTGAGAGCTCTGTATTATATTACTAAACTATAACACAAATGTGGTAGGTTGACCTTGGCTAGCTGCCAGATGCCCACCCACCTTCTCCCTCACTTCCCCTCCTCAACAGGATAGGGGAGAAAATAGAATGGGAAAGCTCATGGGTAGAGATAAAGACAGGGAGATTACTTACCAGTTACCATCACGGGCAAAACAGACTTGATGTGGGGATAATCTAATTTATTGCCAATTAAAATACATTTGAGTGGTGAGAAACAAAGACAAAAACTAAAACACCTGCCCCCCACCCCTACTTTTCCCCAGGTTCAGCTTCACCCCTTCCGTCCCAACTCCTCTCCCCCTGAGGGGCGGCGCAGGGGCTGGGGCCGGGGGTTGCGGTGGGTCCCCCCAGCCCCTCTGGGCCGCTCCTCCCTCCTCCCACGTCTCCCTGCTCCAGCGCGGGCCCTTCCCCGGGCTGCAGTCCTTCAGGGACAACCTGCTCCCGCCCGGGCTCTCCACGGCCGCAGCTCCTGCAGGAAATATCCCCCTGCTGCGGCCCCTGTGGGGCCCTCCCCGGGCTGCAGGGGGGGTCTCTGCTCCAGCGGGGTCTCTCCAGGGCTGCAGGGGATGGATCCCTGCTGCGGGCCTGCACCGCCTCCCGCCCGCCTCCTCCTCCTCCTCCTCCTCCTCCTCCTCCTCCTCCTCCTCCTCCTCCTCCTCCTCCTCCTCCTCCTCCTCCTCCTCTGCCTGTGCCGCCTTCGGCCCTTTCTGGAACCTGTTTTCCCCCATCTTGGCTGAGGGGCTCAGCTGTGTCCTGCGGTGGGGCCGTTGGAGCCGGCTGGGACCGGCTGGAACCGGCTGTGTCCGGCACGGGGCAGCCCCGGCCTCTCCTCACACAGGCTGCCCTGCAGCCTCTGCTGCCAGCACCTGAGCACAGCAATTTATGTCAATTTTTTTTAATAACATCTCTTAAACCAAAATGCTCATCTATTTAAAAACTTATATATTTCAAATGAGACTGTATGTGGAACAGCACTGCACTTTGTGTCTGTGTAGTCAGCCAGTCACAGTGTTTTGACTGAGGAAGTCCTGAGGGACTAACCCTGACAGTTTCAGGACCAGATTCAGGTTTCCAAACACAGGCTCTTCCCTACTCCAAAAACACAGTTAAAATAAAGGCTGATGGCATAACCGCTTACAAGGATAATAGCGACCTTTGCAGTCTGGATTTCACTTGTTAAGGGAATGCCAAAGCCGCTGGACTGTGGGACCCAGGTATTTTTGGCTTGACTGTCCACAGATGAGGCTGCCGCTGTTGCCATCTGTAGGTCTAGCAAGTAGCAAGGATGAGCAGGTATCAAAGATCCAAATCCACACAGAGCAGATACATGCCCAGGAACAACTCTCCAATAAGGAAAGGCTGACAGAGTTGGGGTTGTTCAGCCTGGAGAAGACAAGGCTCCAGGGAGACCTTATTGTGGCCTTTCAGTTCTTAAAGGGGGCTTATAAGAAAGACGAAGACATACTTTGTAGCAGGGTCTGTTGCAAAAGGACAGGGGGTAATGGGTTTAAACTAAAGGAGTGTAGATTTAGACTAGATATAAGGAAGAAATTTTTTACAGTGAGGGTGGTGAAACTCTGGACCAGGTTGCCCAGAGAGGTCGTAGATGTCCCATTCCTGGAAACTTTCAAGGTCAGGTTGGATGGGGTTCTGAGCAACCTGATCTAGCTGAAGATGTCCCTGCTCATTGCAGGATGACCTTTAAAGGTCTTTTCCAACCCAAACCATTCTATGATTCTATGGAAATGGGAATAGGATTCAATAAGAAGACAGCACAGACTGCAGTTCTCCATTTTCCCATGCTTGTTTCCACCCTGATCCACCTTGATCCCACCCTTCTTCACATTTGGCCCTTTGCCTAAATGTCCCATAAAAATTTTCATGCATTCCCAAAATTGCCTCAAAGCATTCCATAAGGAGCTTTATGTAACTCCACAAGCCCCTTCAAATATCCAAATCTGCTTGTTCTTTCCTGTGGGACATGTGGGAAACTTGTTTCCTCCCTTCTTATCAGTTACAAAATTCTGGTTGAACCCTCTAAAGGCTTGAGTCATTTGTTCAATGGCCCCTCAGCCAGTGACCTGAGAGCTCAGGTCTTTGCCGTTGTCTATTATCTCTTGTTTTCCTTAGGGCTTGTAAATCTAGGTGTTTAATTTATTATTTTTACTGCCTCTTATCTTTTACTGTTATCATTGTCTCTTATACTGATAGCTGTTACCAGATGTCCTTATATTCTACATATCCTTGCATCAGTCAGTGCTTGGATTAAAGAGTTTGACTTAAAAAGAAAAAGACAGCAAGTGTAGAGTACACCTGAAAGCATGTTAAAGGCTTCGGCTCCAGGAGCACAGCTCAACAGCTGAATCCTGAATTTCAGTTTACAAGAGCTGCCAAACCTTCTTCCACTCTATGTTTATCAGCTCTTTATATACATCACAGGGAAGACCAAGGCTATGTGGAAATGAATGTGCTGTGTATTCAGTCTGCAATGAGCTGTATGAAGGTTAGTAAGAGCTAGTCCCACTCACATGACATTGACAATGAAATTACACAGTGACAAAAAATAGTATTATTTCTGTTTTATGGCTAAGGGTCTGGGCCACAGAGACTGAATGGCTAATCCTAAATCACTCAGGAATTTTATGATAGACCGAGAATTGGACCTTTCTCCCCCAAGTCTCAACCTAGTGATTCAGACACAGAAAAAAATCCCCAAAGTCACATTTGGAATTGTTTTGGGTTTGTGTGGCAGGGTTTGGGTAGTGGGGAGGGGCTGCAGGGGTGGGTCCTGTGAGAAGCTGCTAGAAGCTTCCCCAGCTCCAAGTCAGACCCGCCACTGGCCAAGGCTGAAGCCATTAGCGATGCTGGTAGCGCCTCTGGGAGAACAGATTTAAGAGGGGGAACCTGCAGTGAGTGAGGGGATTGGAATGTGAGAGGAACCCCTCTGCAGATACCGAGGTCAGTGAGGAAGGAGGGGAGGAGGGGATGCCCCCGCAGCCTGTGGTGAGACGGCAGGCTGTCCCCCCCCAGCCCACGGAGGGGAGCGGGGGAGCAGATGCCCCCGAAGATGGCTGTGACTCCATGGGAAAGCCCGCACTGGAGCAGTCTGTGCCTGAAGGACTGCAGCCCGTGGGAAGGACCCATACCAGAGAAGATCATGAAGAACTGTCTCCTGTGGGAGGGACCCCACGGTGGAGCAGGGGTGTGACAATATGACCCCAATCCCCATTCCCGCTGGGGGGAGGAGGTAGAGAGAACCAGGAGTGGAGTTGAGCTGGGAAGGAAGGAGGGGTAGGGGGAAGGTGTTCTAAGGTTTGGTTTTACTTCTTATTATCCTTGTTTTTTATTTGGTGGTAAATTAAATTGATTTTGTTTCTTCCCCAAGTTGAGCCTGTCTTTTGCCCATGACCATAAGTGGTGAGTGATCCCTCCTTGTCCTTGTCTTGACCCACAAGCCTTTCTTTATATTTTCTCCTCATCCCACTGGGGCTGGAGGGGGAGGAGTGAGTGAGTGGCTTCGTGTGCTTTGTTACTGGCTGGGCTTAAACCATGACAGGAACCTTTACCATATATGAGGGTACCAAGTTAAAAGATGAAATCAGTGCTCTTCCCAGGATACTCCTCAGCTTCCATTAAGGATGACTAATATTTTCTTATTCTTTCAGAGTCCAAAAGGGTCTTCAGAGTTTCCACTCACAGAGAAATCCTTCACCTTGCTCCTAGAGCAGTGCCGAGCTGACTTAGGGGCACATTTGTACCAGTTTATGCTCCAGTAAGGTCTCACCTTTCTCTAGTTGAAGAAGACAGAGCAGAAAATGTCAAAGAAAAGAAATAAAGACACTTTTTCATTCTGTTTTACCCACATGACCTAAATTAAATTAGCACCGGCATGCTGGCACATTCCTCAGTCACTGACAACTTTCTTGTATTGCTGCGACTGTGCTGCTACATGCAACAATGTCTACACAACCCTGTGCAGTCAGCTATTTGGCTGTCGTGTATAACACGATCTCCTCGTCTTCACTTCACTGCCTGTGAAGTCAACAGCCTGTCTGAGGGCAGGTTCCCGTCTGAAAGCCTGCTCACATGCACAAGGTTTTCTCCTGCCCAGAGGCACCTTCCAGTCCTAACTTTCAGGCTTACTGTCAAAGGGGACAGAAGACATAGTCTAGAGGGCAGCTTCAAAGACTAGTGAAGATAAACCAATAAATAAATGCTAAGTTATGCTTTGTGGTGTCACTGACTCTTCCTGATCCCTTATCTGCTGGCTGTGATCTCTTCTGCACTCACCCGACCTCGATCATGGCCAAATGCTCAGCAGCAGCCACCATGCTCTGCCCACAGAGAAATCCAGGCTTAAGCCCTTCCAAGCCTCTTCTAAAATGCAGAATAATTAATTCTCAGACTCCCAGCTTCCCTGAAGAGCACAACTGGCAAATATTAATGTAAATCATAGAGCATAATGATCTGTTAATTTGTCCTTACATTCAGCTCACAGCAATACAAAAAGTGCGCATAAGAAGCTGAACTTCCAGTGGTAAACCAAACTGCCCAAGAGGTCACCTTTAATAATTGTGATGCAATCTACAGTTTACCAGATGATCTTATTCAGAGATTTCCACCCTGTTGATGATTTCATATGAACTTTGTGTGAAATGCAAGTGTTGCTGCTAATCTGTATTTTTGTTTTGTTGTTATTAGCACATTAAAAAAGCATGTGATGGGACAATATTGCTTTGTTGCTAAGTGATGATTCCTGAATACATGCTGGCAAAGCCAATGCAAGCAGAACAAACTGATTTGGCTTGAGTTTGTAAAATCCCCATTTCTTCATAAAAAACTCATTTTCTTGTTGAAGAACGATTGGATAAGGAATAGAAACTTTTAATTTCAATGATCCCTGAACTGTAGGGTTTTTTAAATTGGGAGTTGATTTATCTGAAAATTTGCTTATTGTTTGTATTGGGTTCATGTGGCAAGGTTTTGGTAGCTGGGGGGGCTACAGAGGTGGCTTCTGTGAGAAGCTGCTAGAAGCTTCCCCTATGTCTGATAGAGCCAATGCCAGCCGGCTCCAAGATGGACTGGCCGCTGGCCAAAGCTGAGCCCATCAGCGATGGTGGTAGTGCCTCTAGGGCAACATATTTAAGAAGGGGGGAAAAAACTGCTGCAGAACAAAAAAATGCAGCCAGAGAGACGAGTGAGAATATGTGAGAGAAACAAACAGCCCTGCAGACCCCCACGTCAGTGCAGAAGGAGGGGGAGGAGATGCTCCAGGCGCCGGAGCAGAGATTCCCCTGCAGCCCATGGGGAAGACCCTGGTGAGGCAGGCTGTCCCCCTGCAGCCCAGGGAGGTCCATGGGGGAGCAGATCTCCACCTGCAGCCCGGGGAGGGCCTCACGCTGGAGTAGGTGGGTGCCCGAAGGAGGCTGTGACCCCGTGGGAAGCCTGCGCTGGAGCAGGCTCCTGGCAGGACCTGTGGCCCCGTGGAGAGAGGAGCCCACGCTGGAGCAGGTTTTCTGGCAGGACTTGTGACCCTGCGGGGGACTCACGCTGGAGCAGTCTGTTCCTGAAGGACTGCAGCCCATGGAAGAGACCCACATTGGAGCAGTTCATCAAGAACTGCAGCCCGTGGGAAGGACTTATGTTGGAGAAGTTTGTGGAGGACTGCCTCCTGTGGGAAGAATCCCACACTGGAGCAGGGGAAGAGAGCGAGGAAGAAGGAATGACAAAGGCAGAGATAAGGTGTGATGAACTGACCGCAACCCCCATTCCCCATCCCCCTGTGCTGCTGGCGGGGATGAGGTACAGGAATAGAGAGTGAAGTTGAGCCTAGGAAGAAGGGAGGGGTGGGGAGAAGGTGTTTTAAGTTTTGGCTTTTATTTCTTATTGTCCTACTCTGATTTGATTGGTAAATTAAGTTAATTTTCCCCAAGTCTAGTCTGTTTTCCCTGTGACAGTAATTGGTAAGTGACCTCCCTGTCCTTACCTCGACCCATGAGCTTTTCATTGTATTTTTCTCCCCCTGTCCAGCTGAGAAAGGGAGCAATAGAACAGCTTTGGTGGGCACCAGGCATCCAGCCCAGGTGAACCCACTACATTGTTGCTCACAATCAATTTTCTTTAACTTTTAAAATAAGCTAATGTGTTTAAATATGAACAGCCATAACTAAGGTATCTTATCAATCTTGTTATATTAAGTCTGTCTGTCTAGTAGTGAAAACTACAGAGTATGTAGTATATATACTACATACTACAAACTACGGAGTATGTAGATTTGGGAATCAATTTAATCCAAAGAAAAATTCTAGATATTATTATGCTCTTATTATAACTATGTAGACATTTTCATCCCTCTTTTTTACGCTACTTAGTTTTCTTTTCACTTTTATCTTATTTTTAAATTGCCTAGATTTGGCACATTTGTTTTGGTGATGTTTGTAAAATAATAATAATAATAACAACAACAACAATAACAATAATGTCTTTAAATCTGATACAAATATCTTTGAAGACAGGTGCATGCTCACTGATGTGTGGAGGGAGGTTTCACTCTCAAAATCCACAATCGAAATCTAGAATTCAATTATTTTTTACCAGGAGACAAATATTCAAATTGGAACTATACTTTCCACACCATTTCCAAAATACTAAAAATATAATCTCTAAAGTCAATCAGTTGCAATCAGCTGCAATTTCAGCATCATACTCCTGAACTCCTGAAGTAAAAAAACCCCAAACTGGTAGATCACGATGAAGGAATAGGCATCTTGCTGGAAATGTTTGATAATTGTTTCATGCCCTAACTACTGTTCTTATTCTTTGCAGGTGCAGGTGCTCCTGTTTTCAGTAGTTGGTTTATAGCTAAAATGCTTTAGTTTATCCCATTAGACATGGATAACAACTGTTATCAATTCACAAGCAGACCTTAACTCAAATTTAAGGCATCTACATGTAGATATCTGTAGTGGGTGACTAAGCTGCAGGCATCAAAAAAATTAAAATCTAATCAATACCTTTAGCATGAAACTGGCTGGAAGATATTTTAACCCAGTTTGAGCAATTTGTACTCCTAAGGCAGCCCTCATTTTAGTGAGTGAAAAGTTTCCTCTTGACTATAAAGGAAGCTGAATCATGTCTCCTGTTCTGTTTATACACCAATGCACAGATCCTTCTCTTTGAACACATCTTCTGAGTGCATTTACAGACCTATAACATAGAGAGTGGGGTGATGACATTTGATTAGATTTACATACTTTAAAATCAAATATGGAGTGTGTGCTAATTTGAGACATAGTTCCTGCAAAGTAGTGGCAACCAGGACATACATACACAGACCTGAGAAAAGCCAGTTAGTCTCTTTCCTGGCCTTGTTTTTTTGTTTGCTAGGGACTAATGCTGAGGAACCAGAGCCAGCCTGAGAAGATCCAAACACCTGCTTTTGCAGAATATAGGATATGCTTATCCTTTCTTCTTTGTCCCTCTCTGATATGGTTCAAAGAAAGCATGAGCTGCACCAGCTCTCATCTAGTAATGTTTTTACTCATTAGCCCTAGGGTAAATAAATGGCTGCATGCTGACTAGGGCATGGAAAAATGAGGTCTTTCTTGATGTTTAGCATATTAAATCATTACTTTTCAACTCAAAAATGTTTTCTTTCCCTGCTGACCCTTCCTAATTTTCCAGTTACTGAAGGCAAAAGAGTAAAAACAAAAATAAAAAAAAGTCATGCCTCTGCTGCACCGGGAAATTTAAAACCCAGATTAATTCTGGAGCTGTGGTTTATGTCCAAAGTTCTTTGATAATACAGTCTATAACCAAGGGAGTTACTTAATTCTGTTCAGTTTGCTCATCCCTACTCACACCCATAATGAGTTCCTGCATAAATTAAACAATAATTAATTGTGTGACATTTCAGACCACGTGTTGTGGATTTTAGAGTTAAGATCTCCTGATGGAATCCAATCCATGCGTTTAGTTTCTCCTTGTTTACTATAACAGTTTCCCAATTTTTTTCACACTGAAGTGCCTGCAATGTGGTTCCATGCATAATAATCAGATCAGGGTAAGGTTACATAACAAGAAAGAACTTCACTTTCATCCTCTCTAGGTAATAGATGAGCAAGTCAGACAGGAAATCAGTCTGCTTTCAAACAGGGTATATTTAAAAATTTATGATGCGACGATATCTTATACTCTCTAGGTTTAGAGGAAAAAGCGTGGTTTGATAAAGAGGCATCCTATACCCAAAGCAAAATGGTAACACAATTGCAAGTGTACAGCATGAAATGGAACCACTGACAATATCAATCTTATTATTAATCATTCTGTTGAGAATGGCTATTTATCAAGCAATGAGTCTCCCAGCAACCATGGCTTACATGACTTGAACTTAAAGAGCCCTGAATGATCCTTGAAGGATAAAGGAAATATTAGATTTTCACATAAGTCAAAAGAGCCTTTGCTTTTCTGGGTCAGGAGAAAAATATGAAGCTACCATTAAGGCCATAATGGCTAGGCTTGCGCCTGTTGCAATAAATCAGGGGAGGAGCAACAGGAGAAGAAAGCAGAAAGGTTTCTCTCAGCTTCCCCTACAACTCTAAACACCAGTATCAGAGGAGCAGGCAGCACAATGACTCTTCTTGGAGAAGAAGACCTGGTTGCAGCCCTTCCAACAGTGGTGTTCTTCACCCGCGTGCACACGGCGTCCTGGCAGAGCTGTCGTAGGGCAGAGGAGAGCTCCCAGGCAGTTCGCCTCCTTTCAGGTGGGCAAGCAGATGGATTAATGGGCTTGGAGCCTAACCCATCTTCTCAGGACCTGCTCCAAGCTTCCTACAAATCAGAAGAATCAAAGGAGGAGGACTACAGGAGGTGCTGGCTGAGACAGCCTTCCCGACACAGGCGCCAGCTGGAAGTCAGCACCAGTCCTGATGATCGGAGACTCCTCTTCTGCTGATACTACTGAGGAGAGGATTCTTGTGTGTGGTTAATAGAGTGGGCACTGTTTCCCACTGAGGAGGGGCAGTGAGGAAATGCTTTTGATGCCAGCACATCCATTTATGCATCTGGTATTCAGGAGACTTTTTCCACCGGCTTTAATGAAGAAAAGAGGATGCACTGTGCGATGAGGGAAGTTTGCCCTGCTGGCATTATAACTCTCCATCTGTTCTGCAGGCAGAGTGAAAACTTCAGTGTCAAGAGCGGTGACATCAACATTAAATGTACTTTTTTCTCTCTTTTTCAGAAATAAATAAATAAATAAATAAAAAGAATCAGAAAGAAGTGGATAAAAGTGCATAACTTTCCACAGGCACTTCTCATCTGAAGAGAGAAAACAGTCTGGGTGGATGATGAGTTGAAAGAATTCAAGAGTGAATATGTCAGTTAACAGCTATTTGGCTTGAATGATACCTTCCCAGAGGAAAGATGTAACTCATAAAACTTTCCTTCTGGAAGCTCTCAGATTCCAGCTAATTAATTGCAGTGAGGTATCTCTTAAACTAGAGGTGTGCCAAGGCAGATTCAGTTGATTCTGAAACACTTACTGTTGCCAAGTCTGCTATTATTACTTTAAAGACCAGCTCCAACATATATCAATGCAAAAATCCTTGGCAGTATAAACATAATGCAGAAATACAGAAGGGTTTTTTTTACAAAAAATAATATCTCAATGAAGACAAGAAGGGTAGGGAGCACAGGAAAACAGCTCTTGATATGGAGCCTTTGAACTTGAATGCCTTGGAATAAAGCTCTGTGCCGTGCAAGCTCAAAGGCTGGTGAGCAGTGCAGCTGGTTTGCCAGCTGAACAGTCTAGGGTGACCACATCATCCTCCCTACTTTAAATATATCATTGTACAGGTCTTCAGGGCCTTGGCTCCTAATGGCCATACTTATCTGACTTGGAGAGTGTTGCTTCTTCCTCTGTCTTCTTCATTTGACATGACACTCCATGGGCTGGGATTTGTCCTCTACCGAATGTTCCTGCTTTTACTGTGTACACCTGGGGGTTTTGTAATGCAGCCTGGGCACGACGGTCTATTGACAGAGCGGGAGGGAGGTTTGTAGGCTCCAAGAGTTGCACTAAGGCTGCGGGATGCTACGAGGAGGGCCAACATCATCTGAGTCTCTTTCCAAGCAAAATGCAGACTGTGTTTGACTTTGTTCTCTCATGGCAACTCCTCCAAATGCGCAAGCTGACTGGTGCTTGTTACTTGCTTGTGAAACAAAGTAAATAAAGAAATTCTCCTCAGTAACCTTCAGCTTTGTTCCTGATGGCAAAGCTGGCATAGATGGGGTACATCTACACTGTTATACACAAATTAATAAAGATGGGCTTCTCATTACAGTTTATTAACTCCAGTTAAAAATGCTGTATAGACAAGGACACTTGCTTTTTAACTAACAACAGTTGCAGCTCATGACAAAACCCTTACAGATTATCCTGCCAAACCAAACAAAAGCCTATATTGCTGTTTGTTTCTCTTTGTTTTTCATTGCTATTTTAACCTGCGATAAGACCAAAGCTTTTCTCATGCTGGGTAGATTGACCTAGATTAACCCTTGCCAGGTTTCTGGATCATATAGAAGATGTTCAAATACCAGGGTGATAGCTAACCTTAGAAAAACCTTGATACGTAGCTTGTAATTCATGTGCAATACAGCATGAAAGATTTAAGTCAGTGGCAAACAGTTTTGTTTTGAATCTGTATCCCTCATAAGAAAGGAAAATTAAAAAGAAAAGAGTGTGCAATGACCTAAATAAGCTGTATTTTACCATGCTTAAAAATAAAAAGCAAAGTGGAACCTCCGTGTTTATAGCCCTGAGCCCCACAGAGCCACAGATGGAGGTTGCCACTTTGAATTTTTAAATGAACGCTGGTCCTTAAAAAGTGGAGAGGAATAATAGGTAGCAGAAAACTTGCTCAACTACTAGTGGTGTCATTCTGTTAGAAAGATGTAGGAAAAAGAGATATTAATGATTATCACAAAGTGGGAGAATAAGGTGGAAAAATAAACTATAATTTCAAAGCCATAAAAGCACTTGGGAGGCAGTTTTTCATCCACCTTTTTCTACGTCTGACTTTTGCACATCAGAGCAGAGAGATCTCAATAGTAAGACAGTTTGAAAAGATTGATGAGAGCTAACAGGACCAGAGTTTTCTTTTACAAGTGACTGTGCATTTTGATTTAATATTCAGGCTTATTAGATGCAAGTGTAAAACTCACAGTTTTGATTCAAGACAGAACGCAGGAAAATGATATAGTAAGGAGTCTGAGACAGGGATTGTACAGCTGGGGGTGGCTCTGGTCAGCCTCACCTCCACCTTCCACACTCACACTTCTTCCTGAGGTAGCTGCCTTCTTGGGGTGCAGCCAAATAGGCTGCCCCAGCTGCTTAACTGCCAGAGTTCACAGGCTAAAATTGGTCCTGATTTACTTTAAAACACTAGCTTCTAATTTGCAGAGATTCAGCAGCTGCTGCAAGAGTAGGTGAACCATTTCTGCAGATTTGCTTTAAGAAAGGGGTCAGAATGACAACTGGGGCTGGGAAATATCACTGCTGTCCTGAGTTAAGCTGTATTCCCTCCTGAAACAGAAGAGGGAAATTTGCCGTTATTGAAGGCAGCACCTAAATGTGTGTTTACATTAAGCATGTGCTTAAACTCCATTGATTATAATAGAGTTTAAACGTACATTTAAATATAAACATTACGTGTATGGGACTTCACAGCAGGCATGTGGTTTTGAATCAGTCTAAGGTAATTAAGACAGCCAGCTCATCCTGAATACAGCTTCACTGAAGTCAAGAATACATTTTTATTCTTACTGATACAGAGCACTGAATTTGTATTATGTAAATGTTCCATAAGCCGTCCAAATAGCTTATTCCTGCTGTAGAATCCAAATCTCTTGATATGGGGAGAGCAGGATGAAGTCTAATATAATGCATCCCCTGTATACAGTCCTGATAACACAATCCTCTTGAAATCAGGCAAGCACTTTAAGATTTTACTTAATTAGAAAGTTCTTCTGTGTTTGATGATTAATGAATTACATTGTGATGGTAAAGTTGCAGTAGGTCTTGGCAAAGAGAGGTTAAACCATAGCATGTAGCAACAGCTAGTTCAGTCTAGGACCAAAACCTGTGTGGGTCCACACTAATGCAACAGCCATGCTCACAGTCATGTTTGTAAACAATGTCAAATCCATCAAGGTCCTGTTTAACACTGCAACTTCAGGAACAAAGTCAAGTCTGTACTGTAACACTGTACAGGAACTGTAACAAAGGAAAGTCCTAGAACCTCAAGCACTAGCCCTAGTGACTTATTTTTGCAATATATTCAATAAATATATAGTACCTTGCAGAACTAGTGCACAAATGCTTTCAACAGGAAACCTCAAGCATACTGTTATGACAGCAACATGAAAAGCCTTCTTTTGTCTATTTGTTAGGGTTGGAAAAGTAAAAGTAGTATAGCTATGTGCTTCTCTTTCTTCCTCCTTGGGAGACCCCCAGTTTCTTATCTGAATGTATTTAGGTCCATTTCTGACAAATCCATGTGCTCTCAGCTATTCTCTAAGTTTTCCAAACATTGCTATTTGCTCCTCATTTTTCCCTTAGCAACTCAATGATTCTTTGGTTCCCTCTGCTTCTGAAGTGCTCATACCGACCTCTCTCCTTTACTTTCTTTTCCTGGGAGTTATATATACCTATACTATGGTTTATAACCCTGCAGGCAATCTCTTCAGTCTGCCTAGGAGAATTGCCATTGCAAATTTTGACAGCTTCTCACATATAACCAATATCAATAGTAAAGTCTCTTTGGGATTTTGTGGAGTCTTCTGGAATCAAAGTGCTAGCTGAGCATCAGAAGGAGACATATTTTCTGATCCTTGTTCAAATTCCTGGTAAGCTCAGGAATGTAAAAGGGTGGTCATCTATGGTGTGACACATACAGTGTGAAAAACTATTCGAGTCTCACTTTTCGGGTACACCTGACCAGCGACTGTCTCTCCATTTCTAAAGCTCAGGCCATTTAGTCCCACTGTACCAAACCTTGGTCTTGGGCCTTGGTCATCTGCATGATCCCAATGAAGTTCAATCCCTGTCACAGGGATGTGTAGCTTGAAGGCTGATGTGAGTGGGGTGGGAGTCCTTGACTGGCTTAAGAGTTAGATCTAAGTATTCAAGCTTGCACCTAGGATGGACTGAAAATAGTAAGGAACCTACTCCTGGGAATGGCTTTCTCATGGATACCTAAACCACAGGAAGACAAACAGTTGCATTCTTACACCAGTGAGAAATGGTCCTCATATTCTCTTTCCAGACAGTGAGGGCAACCTAGCTTGGTGGTGACAAACACATGGATTATGGCTGCCAGTAGTCTCCTTGCCTTTTTCAGGCCTGATAGGCTTGGCTCCTTACACAATCGTCATCCTATTATGTATGAAAACAGATGTGGATTTTGCAGTGATAAAGTGTTTGAGCTCCACAGCTCATCTGTTAAAGCAGGAAAAAATGCAATGTAATATCTCAGCCCCCCCAGCAGCTTTGAGATGTGGCACTCCAGTGTTTTACAAGCATCTTTTGTGCACCATAGCAATTTTCTCATGATTTTCTCACTTGAGTTCCCAGCCTATTGTAACAGCTGGGTTACAAGAGGAATGAATTGGCCCTGAGGTCTCCTGTGACCACTCATTCTTACATTGCACTTCTGCACCCTCCCTTTGGGAAGGGAGTTACACTGGCTGCAGCTTTTATTTTCATTCCTATTCAGTCTTTAGCAGTTCCCCTTTGATGCTTCCTGCCATCTCTCTCTTTCTTGCTGTGCTTTGACGGCTTGCTACTGCAGGCACAAGTAAGATCATGCTGTGATGAGCTTCCTCAAAGCAATGTCTTGCTGGTAACAGGTATCTCTGCAGTGGAATCTGGCAGTGTACTGCTGTAGGGAGACAATATGCTCCTCTCTGTCTTTTCAGATTCATCCCCTCTCGGGACTCACAAGGGCACCCCTCTTGACCAGAAATGTCGAACCACAGTATGAAGCTGGCAGCAGATAAACTCTGACAGGGTTCAAATCTGCAAGCCCTGAGAGCAGTAACTCGCATTGATGTGCTTTGTAAAGGTCTGCATCTGCATTAGGAGTGTTGCTGATCTTTCCCCTTAAATGTTTAGCATTTAAAAAGATACCACGGTGAAACACAGAGAGGGGGTATTATCCCATTTCCAAGTTTCTGAAACTCTTAAAACAAAGCCTAAAAAGGATTATGTCTTCTCCTGAGAGATGAAACATTAAAAAAAAAAAAAGAGAGGTACTAAATGTATATGCAGGAAAAAAAAAATTGAGAGAAGGAATGTATATTACTTTTAAAAAATAAGAGTAAGGAGCTGAAATGGTTTCAAGTGCAAGAATTGACTAGGTCTCACAGTGAACAGGAAGAATAACACTCAAAACACACTAGATTAGAGGAAAATTTCTCATGCCTTCTGTTTATTCTCAGCAAAATGTAGTTCCACGCTTAAACTCAGTGAACACCATGAGCTGTAAAAGAGTGAAACATTATTCTGCTCTCTAGGGCTGAGCAATGTCAGAATAAGAACATTACAGGGCCAAAGAATAGCCAGAAAGGGTACAATGCCTCAGCTGATTGCCAGCTAATGTACTCGAGGGCAGCTCCCATGTTATATCCTCAGCCTAGGGAGGAGGAGAAAAAATGCATTACATCCTTCTTTCATAGTATGCAAAATAAACTAAATACAGTCAAAGATCCCCCCCTGCCATGTCTCTGGCTTTACCAATCAAAAAAAGAAGAGAGAGCAGTCCAATAAACTAAATCCTAGCAATATTGTGTGACAGCTGGGCATTTGACAGTCTTTGTACATTCATAAAGCTGGAGTGACAACTGGTTTTGAGGTCAGGCTTGAAACCTGGGGGGGTTCTGAGCAGACTGAATCATACAAAAACTCTTGGAGTTTGTGTTGGTGGTTATTTTTTAGCCAGGCACCTGCACAGCCTGCCAAGGAAGATATGGGAGCTCCCTCATGGTTTTGAAGAAAAAAATAGAGAGAATTGTCTGTCGGAAAAGATGCAAGTAGGGTCTACGATTTTTATTCTATTAAGAGAGTGAGAAGCAGGAGGAGGAGCCTTGTTTCTGCTAGAATATGATAATTTCTTTTGAAAGAAAAGTCAATATTAAAGGAAGGACTGGAGTAGGCCTGGGTCAAGCAAAAGTCCAAGTTAATTTGTATTTAATATTCTGAGACATCCTCTATGGATGGAGGTTTCATCCTGGCATCTTTTTCTGTGAAGATGCCTACACATGCATGACCCCCAAAGAGGCAGTTTCTGACCTTCAGTGACTTGTAATAAGTCATTGGGAGAACAGATCTCAACATAGAATTCTGCTTCCATTTAGAAAACCACAGGAACCATGCACGAAGCATTCATCTGGCATTAATGGAAGCTGTACAAAGGGACATACAAAGGAAAGAAAAGTCCTGAAAATAAAATAAAATAAAAAAAACAAACTACAAATCCACAACAACAACAAAAAAGGTTTAGACAACTAATATTTTTGAAATTGTTTTGGCTGTTTCTTGTTAAATTATGCCTACATACAGATGATCTGGGCTATAAAAATAAAATTGTTCTGCTCTGACACCTACCAACGCTCCCACTGTTAGTAATCAGTTCAAGATATTGGCATCCATACGGTTGCGGGGAGGACTGGGGGAGAGTACTTCACTTCAGGTCAGCCTATTGCTGTGAGTTCCCTTTAAAACACTTTCCTGAAGAGCAAAGCAAGTTGATACTTAAGGCCAAACCATTCCACTGTTAAAATGATACATGCATTTTAATTAGATATCCTTGGAGACAAGATTGTTTTTAACATGTAACTTTTTAACATGGAAATCCTTTGTTTGATGTCCTTGAACATTTCTGCAAAATGTCTTTTGCAAGGGAGAATTTTAAATGTAAGTGTAGGGTTCCATCCAAAGACAGTAGCTGTTCACACACCAACAACCTATTGTTGCTGCAGATACAGACGTTTTTCCTTTGCATTCTGAACTACCACAATTTTGCTGGAACTATTCAAGCTCCTTACAAAGGAATTAAATTTCATATGAAAGCAAATAAAATACTGAAGAAGCTAGTGTAGCATCTTTCTGCTTCCTTTCAACATCTTTCTTTTCTTTTAGCTATCTTTTGTTTCCAATTTTCAAGTCTACCTGAAGAATAGGCAGTGGTGCAGTAAAGGTGTTTCCTTTCTTTCTACACAATATGGTAAGCTTGATGTACTGCTTTATATAAGTGTTACAGATTAAACCTGTTCTTAATATTTATAAGAATTTTAAACCTCATGTTAATATAGCACTGCTCTCCTTAAAGATATAATAAAGCACAATCCTCGAGGCAAAAACTATGAAATAAATATCTTTTGAGATAACACTTTTCTTCACTTCGCATAAATTTAACACTGTGCTCTCTGTACAATATGTGATCTTTTTCCTAACTCCCCATAGACATAAATAGCTCTGGTGAGATGTCATAAAAGTAACAGAAGCTTTGGAAAACACCACACATTAAGGATGCTGAATTTAATTTTCTGCTTTTGTTTTGAATGGCCTACTTACTCTTCAAAAGCCTTGCCATGTCATGTTGCAGAGTGGGGATGAAGAAACTATGAGAATATATTTAGCCACATATTAAACCTCAGCTGTAAACACCCAAAAAACCAATATTCATGGAAGCCTTAAGGTGTCTGTAAACAAAAATAATGGCATGGTGCAGTCACCATTCAGAAGAAGAGTTTGTATTGTACATCATGGTCTACCAGTGGTCCTGCCTCCAGGTATTGGGCTGAGATTGTTATTTTACAGTTGATAAGTATGGAGGGAACGGGTGCCTGCAGAGATCTGCCTGGAATAGCTGTTCTACAGAAGTCACCTCTTGGAGATCTTATGGCTTCTTACCTGAAACTCTCCTTTATATTTTAAGGACGTTAGGTATTTCTAATCTAAAATGCCTTCATAGCTTGGGCACGTGATAAATGTTTCACCCAGATGGAAATGCAAAGTGTACAGGAGGAGTAATCCTGGACAAGATTAAAAAATTACACATGATTGGCCAAATTTAATAAAGTCCAGACTCTCCATGTGCGTTACCAACCATTCGTGATAGTCTCCCTCCCTCCACTTTGCGTCTCCAAATGATATTCTGCCACAGTTTCATGAAGTCATACAGGTTTTACTTCTTGTAGTTCAGTGGTTTCCTACATTTCCTTGGGTCATCCCCTCGGCTAGTCAGCTGCTGACCTTGCACCCTAGAGCAACTAAAGTTTTTGGCTCCTTTGGACTTGCGGACTGAGCCTAGACATTGCAACAGTTCAGATGCAGTTACCTCACTAAACCACTTCCAAAGTCTCCAGGCAGAGAAGTGCCTTGTACTGCAATCCGAGTTTCAGCTTCTTTAATAGCAGGTAGGTTTTATTTGGAAACTGAAGGCACAAGGACTATTTCTTTGCCTTTCCGAGGCTGGGCTCAATGTAATACATATTCAGGTCAATCTCAAGGAGGGGAGCAACTTCCCAATACATTTTTTAATCCATGATCTCTCCTTGATTGACTCAACTGCACTTTTTTTTCAGTCCTTTCCGCAAATCCTTCTACTTTCCTATTACTCTCTTTTCCTTCATGAGAAAGGAAAACAAGGGCAGCAATCTCCCACCAACAGCAGTCTTTCTCTTATTCCTGGTTACCAACGAATTGTCAATGGTTAGCAATATTTTGTCTAGGCTAGATAAGAATCATTAATGTCCCCATCTATTAGAAAACTAAGAAAACTGAGGAAATATACTCTAAGGGTTGGAGGCTGTAACAGTGAATATAGAGCAGCAGGACAATGTGTTCTTCTCTCCATTACACTTTGTGTCTACATTGCTAAGGGCCTGAAGAATTATTGTAATGTTTTTAGACAAACATTTAGAGAATGCTTGTATGACAAACTATTGCTTCCAGATCTCAGTATACCTGCACTGAACGATAAAGAGTTTGTATAGGGGCAGGTGCAGGGCTCCAGGATAGTATACACATAAAAAAGATCAGAGGCTGAACTCTTGACTTGTAGGTAAGAAAAATTATACCAGGTGTCACAGGTTGAGTCACTGTCCCTGCCACCAACTGACCCATAAAGCTGGTGTCTGATTACATGGCCTTAGTTCATAATTGGTCTCCGTTTTGCTAAAATTAAAATGAAATATATTATTATTCAGTAGCATTAATACATTTGCACTAATTTGGGACCAGGTGTTTATGTCTTAACTGGTTTTCCTTTGCTTTGCCAAAGGTTTGGCATTCAGACTTCAGTGCTTCGACTTCAGTTGTCACCTCACTCTTTACTGTGAAGCAGGTCCAAACCTCATTTTCTGGTGTGGCTCAGGGCACAATGTTCCAAACAAACATACAGGACTGAAGGAAGGAAGAGGGAAATGTTACAGTTAGTGAGAAATGTTGTAACATAGACATCCTCATTTTAGTAGCATTGATAAATTTTTGAATTATGAAGCTTGTAACTTTAAATAAACCCATTCCGGAGTGTATGATCAACATACATTTGATTAAATATTTTCTTATTTGACTTAACCTTACCATCAAACAATTTTCTCAGTTCACAAACAAAGTGGAGAAGATTCAGCTTATCTGTATGGAAGGAAAGAGTGAATTTGGGCTGCTGGAACAAAACTTCCTGGTTTGATTCCTCTCAAAAATAACATGAGTAACAAAAAAGCTCAAGAAAAATTCCAAAGGTAAAGTTTCACTGGCAAAAGTAGCATAAGACATTTTTGAAAGATTTACCTAGGTGAATTAAGAAAAAACCACAATAATTCTGAAGATTCCTGCTGAAACATGACCTGAAACTACATGGTATGCTCAACATGGCACTGCACAGATCTAAATGGCTTTAGATCAGATACTAATGAGCAAAACCAGCAATATTAGCCTGTAGTGAATAAAATAATTTCTTACTCATCTGGTTTGGAAAAATTGGCTGTGGGGGAGAATTGCCACTTGTGGAAGAAATATAATTTTTTAAAGTTTACTTAATGAATCTACATGAAATAAATAGTTTGGCTTATCCTGATACATCAATTTAAAAAAAAAATTAAAATACTATTATAAAGTATCTGTTTAGCTTTTTTAATTCTCTTTTTTATTTGGCTACAACTGTTAACAAAATGCATGGCAAGTTTACAAATAAGTATTCTTCTTAAAATCCTTTTTTTTCAGTGATTTATGAATTAATAACATGGAACGTAAACAGTTGGTATGAAACTAGATGAGGTACATTTATTTCTGGTTTGACGTTGAATTCAATAATTGTAAAAAGTAATCTGAGTCAAAATGAAAAAGAAATGTGATCATCTTGGGTCCTGGCAAAACAAAAGTGATATCTAAAATAATTTTCTTTTGATCTAAAACTTTTAAAATATATACTACTTCTATGCTCCACAATGTTTTTTCTAGATGCACTAGTTAGTATAACAAAAGATTTATTCCTTATGAAATTTTACTGCCTATCTCCTTAAACCATTGTTGCTAGAAAAAGTATGGATGGAAAATAAAACTTCGCATTTTACGATGTAACACAAGCTTTTAAGAAAAAAAAAAATACAAAATCCAATAAGCATTTGTGAACTATCTCCCCCTCACCAAAACCTCAGTTTTCCAGTATTTGTCAGCAAATTCCTAGTTTTATTCTTAGTGTTCACCAGCATTAAAATCTGAAGTGCTGCAAATCTTCATGCTTCAGAGAGATACACTTCTGGCTGTGCTCAAGGAGAGTTTGCCTTTTGTGCAATAGCACACCACGGCGATGGGCACTGTCAGAATCTGAGCTTCCCTCCTACTCTCTCCTGTGCTAGCTGCTTTCCCAGCTAGGGTGCATGAAACCATATTGCAGTTCTTATCATTTTAGGCAGATTATAATTACAGCCTAAGTAAACTGACTTTACAAGCGATGACAACATTTAATTCAGTCCATTAATCCACCCCTAACTGTTTCTCAGTTTTACAGAAAAACTCACAGATGTCTCTAATATTTACAGCATGATCAGCTAGAAGGTGACTACATCAGACTCCCAGGAGAAGTTTCTTCTCAAAATCCTTCATATTAGAGAGGTGCAGAGAGACCGGTGTTCTCTGCTGTATCTTCCCATGCAAGCAACAAGTATATCTATCTGCTCAGCCCTTCACACATTAATATGATTTTCAGCATCAGAAAGATTCTGAGAAGCTCTTGCCAAAGACTCAAAATGATACAGTTACACTAAAAACAGGCAGTCACCACAAGGTAGATAAATCCTGCATGACCTACCTCTGTGGACCAGTGATTTCCTTCAAATTAGCCCAATCAAATAAATGTCTTTTAAATGCATATTTCATACACACATGAGAGATCTTGGTGGCAGAAAGGGCCACACTGAGATATATGCAGGTTCACTATAAACATCACAGATCATTGCTTGGAGCCCTCACCATGACACATGGCCAAAAAAACCCCACCCCACATTCCCTGATTCCTGATTCCCTTCCCATGGGTACATTTCCCACTAAGACAAGGAGAATTTTTGGTTTTAGAGACTGAGGACAGCAGAGAGTGATTTTGGGGAGAAACAACTAAGGTCAAATAACAGCACGTGTACAGCTAAGAAAAATATTTCTCCCTGCAATGTCACACACGGCAGCTACTTGTCATCATTCTGTGAACATTCAGTGAGCAAATATCCTTTCTACCTTCTGCTCCCTAATCTCCTCACAGTGCTCCTCTCAGAGCTTATCGCTGCCCATTTTTTGAAGTGAATTCAGCTCTCTGGATATCCCATGGAAAGGGAATTCCTTCTGCCTCACAGCCTTAATGCAACCTCTGCACCTTTCCTCTCATTGCACTCTCACTTCCCAACACGCTTCTGGGGCTTGGGCTATCCCAGAGAGTTGCGATAGTCCCAGAGTCCTGGTTAGGGACACGCCACCCTCTCTGTCACCCTGTAGGCAACTGTTGGCCCCTGAGGAGTTGCATTTCTATCTGGACTGCAGAGTTTCCCATCAATGCTCCATGTGGGGTGGCTGCTTGCCCTTCTTGCGTGCAGAGCCAAGCTCAGCTGATGAGGGTAGATACCTGTTGCTCTGCAAAGGTAGTGGACATAAATGACTGCTTTCACTTGATATGGGATCATGAAAGGGGGAGAGGATGAAAGGCAAGTTTTCCAATGCATTTAAGGAAGCTTTTTCCCATGCTGTATTTTTTTTTAGCAAATATTCGTGTTAAAATCACCAGTGTTATTCTCGTTAGGGAAGCCATCCATTCTGTCTTTCCTTCAGGGTTATCAAGAAATATTGGAAAGAGTCATTAATCAATGATCTGCCAGCCTTAAGATTAAAAGTCAACGACTAAGGGATTTATGGGGCGAAGGAAGAGAGCCATGTCCTGTTTTCACCACCCTATGCAACATATACAATCCAGGGCATGCAATGTGATGATGGCCGTGTATCTGCTCAGTCTTCTCCATCTCAGTGTGCTGCATCTGACCTGCTCCAAGACCTTGCATCTCAGTGACTCCAAGAAGATGATCTGAGAGACCACCCTTCAGTCACCAGTCTGCAAACTTAGGTTTGGTGCCTTCTTCCTGATTTTTTTCTCTTAACATTGAGAATATAAAATAGGGACAACTGGAATATCCCAGCATACAGCACTACAGAACACGGCTGCCGTTCCTCCAGAGGGCTGTGAAGCTCTGTCACAGCTGAGATTTCTCTGAACAAAGCAATAACAGCTCCTATGTGCAGTCCAAAGCAAGCTGCACTCTTGGATGCATGGCATCCCTGGGTCACTGAGAGAAATGTACGTGGAGGGACTTTGCCCTTTGGAAAAATCAAAATGGAAAATCCCCATGTACACAAAATTCCTGCCAATTAATGGCCTTTTTTCTCTCCCAATACAAATGGCTTTGTCTGACTGTATAAATCTAGGGACAAGATATCAAAGTATAAAGTTTAAAATGTTACAATTTAGATGTTAATTTTTTTTCATATCATATTACTCACCTTTCAGGCAAGCTGCTATGCTGAGTCTGCTAAGAAGAGCATGAAGACACAAAAAGAATCTGGGAATCTGGCCTTTCAATTCTTTTTATTTCTTATGTGCTTTTGTGTGTGCTTGTATATAGGTTTCAATGCACATAACTTTCTTTTAGCTGTGGTCCTTGGACTAAGAGCAAGGCTTTATCTCTACTATGAGCATCTGCTAGCACTTGTTAGGTAGGAAAAAGCATGAAATAATCATAGCTCCACCCCACAGAGCCTTCCTGTCCAGCCCCATGGGCTAGCACAGCTGTGAAGAAGAAGAAGAGTCCGTTTTATTGGTCCAGTTTATACTACAGGAGATGCATCCTACCTCAAATAGCAGAGAATTCCCTTCTAACAGTAGATGTTGCACCTTCAAGAGATGCTCTGCTGAACCACAGTCCTGGCAGGAGCTCTCTAGAATGGTAGCCCTTTAGACAAAAATACGTGTTCATTTGTTTAGGGGGTTTTTTGTTTATGTGTTTGTTTTGGTTTTTTTTGTAAGGATGTGTAAAATTTTTAATGAAAGGAGAAGAGGAAAAGAGTAATTGAAACACACATGATGAGCACCAAGAAGGCCTTTCAAAGAGCAAAAAATACTATTGCCTTTATCAGAAACCCCTGGACTGGCTACAAAGTGCTTGCTTCCCGGTTGAGAAGATTTCACACAGACCTGTAGTATTAGAGAATGACAACCACTATTTATCAGCAAGTTCAATTATCAGTGGGTATTTACATGCAAATCATTCAGTGCAGTTCATTACAGACCAGGGAGGACCGACATGTGGGGAAGAATGAGTTAAAAACATCACATTAAGTAACAGGCAGACATAGGGCTGACTAGTGAAAGCTTGCAGTCATATTTCTACCAGGGCAAGGCAGATAAAGTAGATTTTTACTGGATCAACAATTACTGTAAAAGGCATTAAAGGTCAAAATGGATAAATATCAAGTCATACAAAGCCTGTCTTTAGCTAACAGCAATTTGGAAGATTGTGCTGTTTTAATTAACAATTCATTGTACAAAAGCTGCTGGAAATGCATCACAGAGCTCCTGTAGAAATCATATGTTGAGGCTGTGTCTTCCTAGCTATTAATAATACTACAACAAGTATCCTCTTGTATCATATCAGTGGTTTTTAACTGTTCTTCATAAATATTTCTGGAGTTGGTTGAATTAGACTTCTAATGATTTCTCCATTAAATGTGGTCTGATCAATTTTTATGGCATCGCCTGAGGAATGAAATCAAACAAATGTCGTGCTGCACTTGCATTTCCTCTATGGATTTTTGAGGCATTCCTTTAAAAATATATTTTTGTTTGACAGCAGAGACATTGATTTGACAACTTGCTTTACAAAATTAGAGTAGCTTTGAAGTAAGGTAGTTATGCTGGGTGATCCGTGTACTACCTCACTATTATTTGAGGTTTCAACTCACATCCCAGTCACATGGGGCAATTTGTCATTATCTCTGCTAATGACTATGTGAATCTGGATCAAACTGAGTAGCTGATAAATAAACATGTTGATTTCTGGCAAACTACTATCAAAGAACATGATTTTAATATTTGTCATTAAGGAAGTGACACAGTTTCCTAAATGTTACAACATGGCACTGCGGAAGATGAGACATATCACTTATCAAAGGTATCATTTTAAATCTAATTTGTGAGCAGAGGACATGTGAACTACCAGTGAGTCAGGCTAAAGGCCCTCCAGTCCAGTATGTTTCTTAGCCTGGTGAGTAGCTGCTGCTTAGAGAAAGGCCACAGCCACTGTTGAAGTTGACTGGGATAGATGAATATTATATGTTCATCTATGAAATGAGATATCAAGGGTCATTCTAGTAGAAAAATGAAGGGATTTACTAAGCTATATTGTGAAAAAGTTCAGGAAATGTAGGGCTGAGATGAAGAGGAAAATACATTGAGCCTAGCTAAAAGCACCTCATTAAAGCCCTGTTTCATTAGCACAGCTTGTTAAATCAGTAACTTAAGGCTTAACGAAGGTCTATCCACTGCAGCAGCTGTGGTCCTGCAGGGTTCTAGGTAGAACATCAATCGAATTATCCTGACGAACAGCAGAGACGGGTCTAAGAGCTTCCTCATTGAGGTAACAGATACTTTCACTGGTATGCACTGAAAAGATAGCAGGTTGTGCCTGCAACCTTTTTCAAGTCTTGCAAAACCACTGAAAATGGCCAGGTTTCAGCACACCTGAACAATAGCTCTGATTAATTATCTTCTATGCTGCAATAAAAATAATTGGTTAACTACCTTGTCATGGGAGTCTGCGATAAGCTTGCAGAAGACTTATCCTCTCCCCTCTTTTGAAATAGCTTTCCTTGTGTTTAATACTTTTATTAAACTAAATGGTCCTTTTGATTTTACATTATAATTGTGAGTAAGACTCTAAGTTATATCAGTTTTCTGTAGATTCAGGGAATAAGAAGTTAAAGGAGATCATTGTAAACTTTTTATCTTGTCCCACCTGAGCTCTTGCACCAATCCGCTAGCTTTCTGCTGGTTGAAAGCATATTCTTTAAGAATCATTTACGTTTTATTTTAAAGGCATCAAATAAACTGGAAGATGAAAAATCAGCGGTGTCAGCTGTATGCCTTGCATCATATCTACATGATACCAGAGCGCTTTTTAACACTGAAGGGACAAATTCTTTGTCAAAAAAAGAAGTGTGGCCCATTGAAGTACATGGAACTGCATCTATTTCCAAGATTGAAAAATGTAATGTTTTATGACCACTAGCTTTAAAATATACATTACTGTATGACTTCAGTGACTGTGAACCATTTGACACAGAGGTAGAACTAATCCAAAACTTGTACAATGTGAGGCTTCAGAAAATATGTCCAAAGTGAGACAGCTTTAACACAGCATCTGGTGCTGAAATTGCTTTTACCAGGCAGGGAGCCAGTTGTTTCAAAGAATGCCAAAAATCTTGGATTGAGACCTGTCCCTCCTCGTGCCTCCTGTAGTCAACCAAAAAAACTTAAGAAAAGGGTTGGGGTGAGCCATGCCCACCAGGACTGAGCATATAACTAACTCCAAGTTTTAGAGAACCAGACACCTAAACCAGATTGTCCTGAGAAATTCTGATGCCAGTTCCTTCTTCCCCACGGTTTAACAATCACCAGTCTCACAAATGATCCGGCCTCATATTCCTCTTCCATCTATGGACATTCATTCCCATCTTTGCCATAAGGCTCCATGGCCTAGTAAGTGAGAAAGGACCTGAAAGGGAGCTCTGGAGCCTGGAGAAAGAGTCTTTAAAGTTCTCCCATTTAAGCTGTTTCACTTTGATCAGATTCCCTAAATATTTATTGGGCCATCAAGAGATAAAGCTCATGAGACAGATTCTGCAAATGCAGAGGCTGAGTCACCAATCAGGAAGAGAAAGAAACTGAATGCTAATGCTTGCTACAGTTAATAGCAACTACTACTACTGCACCTCCTCAACTATTACTCAACTACTCCTTAAAAAGGGAATGAGCTCTAACAGGAGAGATGGAGTTTGTAAAGGCTTCCTCCAAATACACTTCCAGTTGTGGTTCAGGTTCTTTCCTAAGAGTCAGAGATCTCATAGGCAGAGGGCAGAGATGATGCTGAATCTCCCGAGTCTGGTATTTGTTCTAATCAATAGACTATAGGGTAAAATGTTCTGTACAAAAGCCTGCTCACTGCCCAAAATGCCTTTGAAGATGGGTCTCACAGGTAACAGAGTTGGTGGTATAATGATGTCTTGATTGAGAACTTAAAACAAAGAACAATGATGAGATAGACATTGGCTATTCACAATGGGCAAATGATGTCTGATCCTGGGCAATGTTACTACCAAAACCTGAGATTTTCAGCTCCTTCAGAATTTGGTTAGCAACTGAGGAGCTACTTAGCTTAAATTCTATGATGGCAATTATGCAGCAGTTGGACACCTAACTCCTTCCATGGAATGAGCTCTAAAATAATAATATAAAAAAAAAACACACACAAAAAAAACCCCTTTATTTAAGGCTTCGCACTCACTTGGATGCCTCTGAGATTTTTATCCCTAAAATTTGAGTTCGGTGGGCCCTGATCTTAGATGATCACACACACACAGATCCCAAATATCTTTTGTGCCTAAGGGTTTCCTGTATTGCTAAAAGAAATGATTAAACTTCAACATTAGCCTGCATTTGTTCCAAGACCCAGCTGCTCCCATTTTTTATTCTTTTCCATATAGATCCTATTTCTCATATACACATTTTGGTCTCCATTGTGCCTTGTTACAGACCTAAACTGGAGTTAACTACAGTGACTGGCATTGCCATAGGTTAAAAAAAACCCAAAACCAAACAACAACAAACCAGTCCCAACAGTGGTATGAAGAGTTAAAGTATTTAACACAAGATTCACTCAACTCAAAAAGTCTGCATTCCCAAATGTCTGCCATCCTTTTACATACTTCATAGCCAGACTGGGTCTCCATATGTTCAGAATAATCCAATTCATGGTGAGACTAATCTCCTGAAAACTAACTCATTAAATTAATGTCAGTGATTTTATATGCCTGACTTGGGGAAAAAACTCATGGGGGAATGACAGGTCCTATGTGCTATACTGCTGTGACATCACCACCATTGAACTGACCCCTATGAATAGTTTGAACTCTGCAGGTGAGGTTGGCAACTTAATTTCAGATTTACTGGACTCAGAGAGCAACATGTATGTATCTGCCCTGTCAGGACAGCTTTTGCTGATGCTTATTGGCAGAGGATGCCTTCAGAAGAGAAATATTTTGGCCAGGCTTCTATTTCCACAAGCTATCTTATTGTTAAAATATTCAGCAGTCAAATAGATCATCCCTCAAATGAGTGATTACAACAGCAGTACCACACAGAAGTATTTGGAGGTTAGAAAGGATGTGATATTGAATACAAGCCAGTACTGCAATGCTGTCACAAAGACGCAAAACCTGCACCGGGTTGAATTCATGGAAGTGCAATGTATTAAAAATGTTCAGTAGGTTTTTCACTGCGCTTGGCTTGGGTTAGATCTCAGTGGCAGTGATTTATAGCTTTTGGTTCTGGTGTTACTGACCAAATTAATTGCTGGTATCATGACACTGATTTACTATTTGTACTGCTTTAGAAATAGGTGCTACTCTCGCGAACTGTGGCCCTCTTGTTCTAGGTGCTTTACCACCATGAGATAGAAGTATGGTCTGGGCTCAAACGGCTTTCAGTGGAAGGCAAGAGATGCAGCCAGATGGGAGAGCAGAAGGAGCCAATGCATCGATACCGGTCTCTGTGGTTGGTCCTGGTCTCAGTACAACTGCAGCCCAGCAGCGCCAAGCTTGTCATACACACCAGAGGAATTTTAAGGTGGGATCTGAAGGAGGGAAATGAAATGGCTTTGGGAAATGAAATGGCTTTTTGAGAGAGAGATGCTCCCAAGCAAACAGGGGGTCTGGACAGCTCACATCTGGCACGGGAAGGAAGGAGCTGCCATCTTGATAGAACACAGGCAAGGTCTGGGCTGCGAAGGACCTTGAAAATGAAGAGAGAAGGTATGCTTGATGTGATGGAGAGGGGGAAACTCAAAAAGAGAACTGGGGAGGAAAATGGCATGGTCAAAATTGCCACAACAGGAAAATAATTTTTACAGCAGTATTTTGAATTCGTACAAGAGAATGTGGAGAGATAAGAATATAGATATGACTAAATTGGGTAAGGATGCAGCGTAAGGGGACTAAAGCATGGATGAACTTGTTCCCGGCAATAGAGAAAGGAAAAATGGGATAGTTCCTGGACCATGGTATCTCTGGTTTAGTTCTTGCTGTCATAGAGGAGTCTTGTGCAGTCTTGGGTAGACCACTTCATCCGCCTGTACCTCAGCTCCTTCCCTGTAAGAGATGCATAATAACCTTTGTTGGTTTTGTTTTTAGGAGATATTCCTTTTTGGCAGAGAATGTTCTGACCATGGTTTATTCCTCAGTTAGTACGAGTTTGACCTTTTATCAAATTGGGACTTAAACTGCAGCACTGAATAATAATATCTTTAAAGAGATATTGACAAATCTAAAGCATTTTGTGCAAAAAAGCAGAAGATACTAAACAGAAAAAACCAGGAAGGAGCCACTTTGAGAACTGAAATTTACCCCCAAGTTTTGCATGTTCTCTGTAAGGAAGCCACTGGCGCAAGTGCAGTACTGGCACCACATCAGGCTAATACATCCCTTTATTCATAACATGGATGTCCCAGCAGTGAAGCACAGACACTCAAGTGGATGCTGTCTGCCATGAATGCTGCAATGCCTGAGAGGCTTCCCAACTGTTTTGATGGTTTATCAGTTTATTTTTTGGTTTGTTATGGGGCATTCAGAAGGAAAGGGTTTGTTGTCTTCCATCCTGGCTGGATAATATAGAGAAATGTATACCAACTGCAAGCCAAAAGGGCCGGTGTAGGAAAATTTAGACAACTGGACATTTATAGATAAGGAGAAAATTATTCAGTTTCTTGACATCTTCCTTCTATCTGCCTCATTAACTTACATTGTTTAGTTAAGAAAAAAAGTTTCTGCCTATCTGAACTTGAACACAAAGACCCACTCTGCCTCCAGCAGATCGCAGATGTTTTCCTACTTGATTCCTATTAAGCATTGTATTTGGGTTTATTGAAAAGTTGTATTTGGATTTGTTGAAATATTCCTCTTGCAAAATGCATAATATCTAGGCAAACTGGACTTAAATTGCTGGCCTTTAGCAGAGTACAGTTCTCGCCTTTCTTTGGGAAGTGAAATACTGAGCTGGTTCCATATAGAAATACAATCTGTGTTAAACAACAACGACAAACTTAAAAGACCCTAAATAGGGTGTCCATACTTCAGGGTTTAAAAAAACCCCAAACTATATTAGAAAAGGGCGGTCTCTTCCTTCTTTTCCCCTTCCCTGAAAACACCATTATAACAAGGGAAGAGAGGACAGGTTCGTACCATGAAAACTGATGCTTCATGTAACAAAAAAAAATCAATATCTCTGTAAAAGTGCTTCTAAAAACTGCATACAAGGAGACACTGTAGTAACAAAGGAAAGAAAAAATGAAATCAATCTGGAAAGAAAACTTGTTTTTATTATTGTGATAAGAACATGACTCGTGTTGAGAAATTTAATTCCAGTGAAGAGTTCACGTTTCATCTTCTCATTCATGCATAAGCATTAAGAAAGACAATGTACAACCAAGTCACAAGAGAGAGTCACTTCAAGCATAAGTGCCCAGGAAGACATTAATACAGTAGTTGTTAGAAAAGAATGATGAATATTTGTATATGTTTCAGCTGTAAACATATCCCATTGCTGTCTCAGAGGAAATCTTCACAAATCGAATTACCACGGCAAAGGCTGTGGTTAAGGTTTGTATAGTACAAACCCCAGTTTTTTGAAAGCATGTGATTAATTTGCTTCATATCATAAATCTGATCAGCTGGTAGGATGATTAATCGGACATGCTGGTCCCCTCTCTCAGATCATTCCTTGTTTATCGATTATAGCATGGCTTTTTCTTCCCTACAGTTAAAGCTCACTAGTTTTCACTTAAAATGATCAGATTAGACCTGAAATGTTTACTGTGTGTAAGCTAATTCTAGTCACTTGAAACTTCATGTAGTATATATTCTGGCTAAATCTGATTAGAATGGACAATTGACTTCTGATTTACGCTTACTTCAAGGGACAGGGCAGCAGCCCCCAATGTGTAATTAGACGAAGCGCGTGGAGTCCCCTGTGTGGGAAGAGGCGGGAGCTCCTGGCCAGTCTGCCACTTACCATTACCCAAACCAACAGAGGATGTCACTGAAACAAGAGCTGAAGTCAAAAGGCAGAGACTGAAAGTGCCCAGTCTCTGAGTGCTATAAATGACCTTGAGATATCTCCTGTAAATGTCAGGGAGTCTGGCTGTATTCTCAGGCAAGAACCCACTGTGATGCTTTTCTCAGTCATGAAATACTATTTTTGAAAAACTGTCCTTGTACTTTAAGACTCCGCAGGATAAATAAAATTTGTGGTAGGCAGATCTATTTGTATTTACAGGAGGTGTTGAGCTCCTGAATTCTGGACCATTTCTGGTTGTCTGTGGCTCCTTTTTTTCTGCTCTGCTGTTCAAGGTCTTCAGAGAGCTCTTAGTCATAGTAAAACCCAAGTGGCCATTTCTTCTCATCTGCTTTGACCCTCAGACACTTCATGCAGTCAGATACATTATTCCTTAAAATCAGACTTTTTCTGGCTCTCTGTAAGTAGGTAGCCTGTAACTCCAGGTTCCTCCTTCCTCTTTTCTGCTCATGCTTTCACTCCTTCCATTTTTTAGATTTTACTACTTTACTTTTCTACCTTCTCATTTCTATGGAGTCCTCAGGAGCTCAACCTCTGCACTGGCCATGATTTTACTTAACCAATTTTGACTAGTGCCCACAAGCATGTTTCTCAATCTTTGGCATGTCTCTTCCACCAACCTTCATCTGTGGTACTTCTCCCCTTGCTAGCCACTAAATGTAGCTGAAGCAAAATGGGTTGCTTTGGCCTCTTACCCAAGCCATCCTTTCCATGTGCATTGCAGAAAGAATGTTAGTCTACATTTCACCCCTGACCTCCTGATTGCTACCCTACTCTTAAATCTGATCTCTGATATGCTGTTAGTTTTTTATAGGCACTACACCTCTTTTCTTGAGTCCCTTCACAATTCCTCTGTGAGTCACTGACATTAAATGGAGGCTACCTCTGCAGCTTTGTACAAAAATAGTTGCACTTGCCCTTGTGCATTTTCACGAGCTCCCTTTTCCCAGGTCTCTCCTGTTCACACCACTCTCCTACAGAACCCCTCATATGCTTTTCGACAAGATTCTTTATGTCTAACCTACAACTCAGGAATAATCTCCATCCCTCTTTCAAGTCCCTCTTCAATGTCTCTTCAAGAACTCCCTCCACCTGTGCTTCCCATAATAAATTACAGGGACTGGCCAGAAGACAAGGATCTTTGGCAATTTATCTCTCTCATTCTATGCATTTGACATTAATTTACTAAATTGCAAGTAGATAAGTGTAAAGATGATCAGTCTGAACATACAGCCTTCCTCCTGCTTCATTGTTCTCTCTTACCTGGGCCTTTCTATTGACTGTGACACCTACTTGTTGCATTTTTCATAAATAAGTCATAGCTAATGAGGAAAATGTACTGCACCTTGCACTGAGGAATGTTCCTGACTGGAGGGTCTTAGCTCTTTTGCAGCATAAACAGTGGAAAAAACATAATAAATGGACTATGAATTAAATGTCTTTTTAAAAAAAATCTGGCTTTTGGACACATCCCTATAGATGTGAACCCTGAGAAGAGCTGATATTCACATTATATAGACAACTTAGGATCTAATAGAACTATCTCAATAACAGCAGGATTAGGCCAAAAAATATTTCAATAAGACAAAAAGAGGGAGGAAGTGACCACTTTGATCAGTCTAAGGAAATGAACTGACCCTGCAGTTTTCCCAAGAAGAGATTATTTTTATTATTTATTTATGTAACAGAACTAAATTCCTTTTCTCTTGCTTTTATCTACCAGTAGGAATACAGTATGTCCTTCCACAAGAGTACTGGAGTCTATTTTCTAGCCTCAGAATAACAACAAATCTTGCAAGTGCTTTAAAAATGGATCAGCACACAGAGGCAAGAATAGATGTAAATTTTAATTTAGGGCAGCATTTTTTTATGTTATATTATTACACTATTTCGGAGTAATTTTTGTGGTTTATGTAGTGTTTAAAGTTCTACAGCTGTAACTTCTAAAGAAAAAAAGAAACCAATAAAACCCACAGCAATTCTTTGTCCTATCATCAGCTGTGTTTTTTTTTTTTTTTAAACCTACTATTAGATGTCCAAGAAAAAAATAAGATCATGGGGGTAAATTTAATCAAAATAATTGGAAAAACAAAAGTGAGAAAACTACGGGAAACAATAAAGAGAAAATTATGTTTCTTAACTATAATATGAAACTTCCTATCAATGTGCCTCTCTTCTAACTTGTAAAGGTAATAATCAAAGCATGTGAAAATAGCCTCGTCATTTTGTCATGAGTATTTTCTTATATTGGGTAGTCAACAGCAAGTTTGAAGTGTTGAAGAACAGTTATATATCAGTGGGCAGATCAAGTTAATTGTGTGTCCCCCCCCGCTCCTTTCCTCCTTCCTCACCACACACACTCATCCAGTTCACAAAGAATGAAGACCTGCGGTTTGCAAGCACAAAGGTGGCTTATCCATGCTCCTAAAGACGTGGGTGACCACATTTTCAGCCATGTCTTCCAGCACCAAGGAGTGTGCTGGGGTGTGTCTTCAACTGTAAGATCTGGCACAAGTTTAACAGCTTTGCCAGATGCAGATCTTTTATAGATTAGCTATGCATGGTCCAACTGAGTATAACATCTAACACAGAGTCCTGGAAAGTCCCACTAGAATAGCAGCTGTGCTGAAGACAATTCCCCTATTGGATATTTTGCAAGACGATGCAAAAAAAAAAAAAAAAAAAGGACCAATAACCTTAAAACTGTATGGCAGAAGATTGCCTCATTCAGAGACAGGGTGGGATTCACATAATTTACCTAGATATGTCCATAGGTACACATTCCCATAGTGGTCAAAGAACTTCAGAAAATGGTTCATTGCTTCTTCAAATTGATGTTGACATTTGATCTAGTGGCTCTAAATGCCACTGACTATCAACTGGATCTCCACTGAATAGGCAACAAGCGTCAGCGTGGATGTTGACATCATTGACAACTGAACTTGAGGTGAGGTGGATCCCACTGTAGGTATGGGATTCTGTTGCTGAAACAAAGGTGCTGATAGCACTTCTCTGAGATGTGTCAGGCCATTCCAGACATCTCACTCAGGTGACAGGTATGGGACAGCACTCTTGGGAGACCCAGATCCTTATGAAATTTCAGACAGAGATATCCTAGGGCATTGTACCTGGAAATGCTGATTAACTGGAGTCCAACTCACTTATGGGCAATATTTTGTAACCTGGCATTGGAAACTCAACAGAACTGACTATGTGAGGAAAGACAGCACTTCTAGGAAGTGTAGAAAGCAGAAATAGAAAGCAAAAGAAGATTTTAACAATAGTTACTTTTACATGTGTGAAAGAGCTTAAAGACTTCTAAGATTGCAGGTTTCTCTGAGTGAAAAGGCAGTAAGCTAGAGATGCCCTATACATAAGGACTAGCATACAGTTATAACACAAGAGAGAGGTGAGAAAGTAGAAGCAGCAAGTTTAGAAGAAAGTGCTAATATTTTGCAGCACTTCAGATTTTTTGCATGCTATTGACCTCTGGTGATTTTTCTTAGCTTTGGGACTTTCTTGCCTAGCTTCAAGTGTTGATTTTATGGTTGGTTATGGATGAAATGCTTTTTTATTTGCTTGTTTATATGCCAAATCCCCTGATTTAAAAAGCAATATTTTGTTTTGCTTACATACAGAATACATTTTCTCAGTGACATTTTCCTACAAGTCAATGGCTTAAATTTATATCGGAGGGAAAATAACAGTTCCACAGTGCTTTAACCAAGATTGTGTACTATGATGCTGTGAGAGCAGAAAGAGAGATTATAAAGCTTGCAATAAAGATAGCATATGATTTGTCTTTTATAATGAATAGTTTGATCTCCTTTCTTTCTACGTTGCCATGGTATTCTTTTGTGACTTTATTTATAAGTGCTTTATGTAGAATTCATAGTCAGTAGATTTTTCTCAGGTTGGGAGGGGTTTTTTTTAATCTCTGTGTGTTGCCGAAGTCTCCTCCTGTATCCAAATTTCAAGTTCAAGCATCATTGAGAATGCTCACATCAGAGATTTTCAGAACTATCTATAGTAGGCAACACCTTAGATTTTATAAAAAATCATTGTCTTCAGCACAGATCTTCATGCTGTTGCACTCTGTCTTTTAAAAACATATGGCCAATGAAGCATAGACCTGTTCAAACTCACCCCAAAATCAGTGGAAGAGCTAACTGAAATCTTCAACAGGAAGTTACCAAAGTTCTCCAGATGATATCCATGCATTTTCCTGCACCTTTTTTAACTTCCCAAAACCAACAAATCTTTCATGGCCCAGAAAAAAAGAAAGCCCAGATCTATACACAAATAATTAGATTACTTAGCTGAACTATAAAAGTACTCATTCCTAAAAATTTGGAATGGCACCAAAACAAAAGATAAGAAATTAGCACCAAAGTATCCAGTAGCCTTGTTTGTGGTCGGCTCCTTGCCTGGAGTGTGGGTTCAAAGGTCTCTATAGAAAAAAAGACTCCATCTATACCACCCGCATCATAAATCAGTGCCGTGACCACACTAGAAAGTAGACACTGGCTTGGCTCCAGGTGTTTCTTCTGTAAGATCTCAGCTGTGCTCAGAAGAAAAAACCTTTGAAAATTCTCCTTCAGTCTTCCTCTATAGCTAAGGACCTGAGCAGCATGTGAATGTCAACAGGCAGAAATTAGATGCCTTGGGGATTATACAAGAGATGAACGTGGTCCTGAACGCTTAAAAAGATAGGTTGGTGTTTTAAGGCCACCTAGGCTTCAGTGGTTTATAAAGCTAGCATGGTTTAGGTGGACTGGATTTGAAAGCCAGCAGTATGCAAAGGAGTGATAAGATTAACATTGGTTCCAGCCAAAATTGCTGCCCTGGAGGAGGTAGTCACTCACAGGCAGTGGCAGGCTGAAGCCGAAAAGGGGCTGCTGTTTTGATTGTGTCGTTGTGTCGGGGCATCAGAGCTGCCTGCCATTGCTCTAGCTGCATAGAGTGCTCCAAGGATCTGCTCTTCCCCAGCTACCAGGGGACACAAAATCAAAGGAACATAGAGGATCTCTCTCCCCAGGGTGGTCGCTTCAGGGTTTTGCAGCAGATTGGCTGAAAACTGAAAGTTTGAAGCTGGAGACTGTTCTGACCAGTTGTTACAAAGCCCCATGGTGTAAGTAAAGGGAGAGTTATCATTCCCCCTCGCAAGCAGTCATCCTTTCCAGATGTCAGATTTCAGCAGTGGTCACTACAGTCCGCAGACAGTCCGTCAACAAGATTCAAGGCAAGATCTTCATGCAGGCTTTTACAGGCTGTAGCCATAACTGTTTTTCTTGATTTGAGGGTGACTGTAGCAGTTTTGTGTGGTGACCATAACTATTACTTCTGTAGCCATCGACACTGTCTCTGTCCTGTGGCACACTAATCCTAGAGCAGCACTTTGCCGTTTCAATGCCTGTTTGTGCAGCCATTGCAAGGTTTGAATTGTGAGTCCCCTTTCCTTCCTGCAGAGCCCATGGTGCTAAATTTGTGATGTCTTTTTCTGGGATGCTGCAAGAACAGTCTGCCTGTCTCTTACTGTTCCTGTTATATTTTGATTCTTTCTTCATGTCCCAGAAATACTTTCACAACCAAACCACATATAACAAAGATGCTCTCAGGTATTATTGTTCTCTGCATGGCAAAGAAAGGAAACACAGCAGGTTCTGAGTGCTACTTTCAGATGTTCACAAGGGACATGGTAAAATCTTTGCTGGCTGGCTTAACTGCCTCTGTGATCTTGTCTGATTGTTGTCATACCACTTGCTTTTTCTCCGGAGTATTTCACACCAGTGCTACAATTCATTCTGATTTCTTGTATGCTGAGAAATACATCTGCGGCAGGATCTTTTTCACTTTGCTGTCTCTGTTGAGACAACCATTAATTTATCTATTTTTCTTTATGATTGTTATTCAACTTTTTGTTAAACAGGTGTGATAATTGTACTGACAGTGCAGTGACAAGATTACACAAGTTTGATTAGTACAAAATAAAAATTGCCTGTAACATAAGTATTTTGCAATTATGTAAAAAGCACAATGTCATCTGGGTCCTGCTCATATTTCACTCTTTTTTTTTTTTCTAATAAATGACGAACAGTAATAAAATTTCACTCCATAGTAAAATGTGAAGTACTGCAACAAGAATTTATAAAAAGCATTTTGTGTTTTCTCTGAGCATTTTAAGACTTAGAAATCAGTCCAGCAAATGTTTAGCCTGCTGAGTAGTCCTTATTCACAGAAGGATCCATTGACTTTAATAGCGTGACCTATCTGATTAAAGATTATTTGCAAGAGCCAAATGTTTCCAGGTCTGGCAGAGAATGGGGAGGGATTGATTCAGGCTCCTGCAGAGTAATCATTTCCTATCTTTCCTTCATTCATCTGATCCATGAAAGTACGGTAAATTGTAATGCTCCAGACACCAGTGTATCACATCACTTCTAATACTACTGTTATTTAGTGCATGTGTACACCAAGGGTTTCTGAATAGTACATCCCACAGTGGGCATAAGCTGGCAGCCAGGAGCCTGGCATCCCCTCAGCTTCCCCTCTTTGATCTCACAGTAACACAGCTTTGGGCCACTGAAACCAAGTTCTTGGTTTCTCACGTTAGATACTCAGAAATAAGAAGTGAAGGCAATTAGCCTCTCAAAGACCCTTGAAAATGCTGATGTAAATGACCTGATGAGAATCCCAGTATGAGACGATGAGGGAACTGGGATTACCAGTCAGGGTTAACTGGATCTCAAACTTCTGCTACATCCTCTGCAAGAAAGAGAAGTTTATCTAACCCCTTGTTAAAACAGTGGGGGGTGAGAGAAGGAAGATAATTATCCTTCTATAAATGTTGAAAATTAGGTAAGAATTTCTGACACAAGGGTCTGCTGGATTTGAGCTTTTATCTCTGCAGAATGGTATTCCTTAGGCACCAAAATACATAGTTAGAAAAGTTCTTGCAAGATTCATGTATCCATGCATGTATAATGAATTCAAACAGGAATTATATAAACCTCAACTAACAACTTTCATCTAAGTCTGGGAAGTCCTCTGTGCTTTCACAGTCAAAATGCTCTTTTGTGATTACTTTGACTGGATGTAAAGAATGGCCTGTTTACGTAAAGAAAAATAGCACAGTGTTCCTCTCCAGCTACAGAGAGAGCTATAAAGAACTCTTACTCCTGGTGAACACTAGATAAAGCATTTCTCCGAGCTGTTTGTGGCCCCCTGGGAATACAGTGTCTTCATTTCCCATTGGGAAGATGGCACTGAGCATAGGGCAAAGGGATGATGAGAGGTTATGGAAAAAAAGAAAGCATCGTCTTTGAGGTAGAAAGAAGTCAAGCGGGCAGGCTGGATCACCCCCTTCCCCAGACTCCGGGAGGTCTGTCAGATGAAGATACACTAAATGACAAAGAAGGGTTTATGTCAGTATACCTGGAGAACAGCTCATCTTCAAGTGAGGGAAAAGAGAATTGATTGGAATAAGTTACGGTCCAAAGCTTCCACTTCAATATTTCAATAGGTTAAAAAAAAAAAATAAATAATTGAGGAACATTAGTTACATGAGGTAAACAGAAAATGAGATAAAATGCTAAATAGTTTACCAAGGGTAGATAATGCTCAAATAATCAGATAACTCCCTTTGATAGCATAACTGATTATCCAGACAAAGGAAATTCAGTAGATGAAATCTGTCTGAATTTAATTAGGGCATTAGACATGGTGCCACATGGGAAAACAGTAGTGAGGTAGAAAAATGGAGAATCATTGTAACATCTGTAAAGTGGGAAGAGATTTAGCTAAGGGGAGCTGATAGCCAACTGCACTTCAGCAGGGAGGTGTCATGCTGAAGAGAAGCTATTAGGAAGTTCTCCAGAGTTCCTCCAGACTTGCCATTAATATTTTAATTACTGAACGCAGTATAAAAAGGCTATTGAAATTCTCCATTGACCTGAAGTTGTGTTAAGCACAGATCAGGACTGCATGGATCCAGAGGAGTGGTTGTTCGTCTGAGTCCTGCCACACTAGAAAAGGGGTGATACTCACTTGTACTGAATGCAGGGTCATGTGCTACTGACTTATAACAAGAATTTGTGCTATAAACTGATGGAATCAGCTTGAAACCGTGGGAAGATGTAAATGGAAAAAAAAAAATCAGCTGTTTTACTCTCAGTTTCTCTTAGAGAAGCACTCTCAGGGGGGCAGTGCAAGGAGGAGTAGGAAGGCATGTAGATATTTCCTGCTCAGGCTTCTGTAAATGAGAGAAGAGCTGGAAATCAAAGGAAGGGAACAGAGGTCATCTCAAAGTGTCATTACTGCTGTCAGCAGCTACATCATGGCAGATAAGAGAAATGGATTCTGCAAATGTGGGCAACAGAAACCAGTAGAAAACTATTCAAGCCTTCAAGGTTCCCTCGTTCCCGTGTTGGGTGATGCTTTTCATCAGCATTTGCTCTGCGCTGGGAGACCACTACAGCACTTCGAGCTGTCAATGCCCACCTTTGGTTTTACTCACTTAGTGAGTATCTCTGAGCTGATGTCTCAGTTAGACCCTCTCTGCCACCCGAATATCTATGATAAGTAAAGGTAAAACATTTGTTCATTTTTTTAAACTGTGCATCAAAATGATTTTCAGGCTTTTAGAAAGGCTTTCTGCTGAAGTCTTTCACTGAAAGGCATGAAGAGATCTTTCATTTAAGGTCTTGTGAGAGAACAGTTGTGTTTACAAAAAATTCACAGTCACACAAAGTGATGTTAAAAGCAGTGCTAGACATTTCCAAAATTCATTGCAAAAGTTACAAAAACCCTATGTTTGTCTCTTGTTTCATTTCAGAGGCATTTTTAATAATAATTAAGATGTGTAACCTGTGTTTCTTAATTAAACTGAATCAACTAAACAAATTATATAGTTTTGGGACTATTTCCAGTTCGCAAATTGTTTAAGTCTGTACTAGTTTATGGTAATTCTTGTGTATGAAATGTATTAACCCTGTGGAAAACAAAATACTAACATTTGTTTAATGAAATCATTATCACTAAACACTTATCATCTGTTTAATGAAATTCAGAAATTCACAGATGGTCGTTCTCTTATACAGCAAATGCATGTTTAGCAGAAACAATGTTTAGAAATAAACATAGTAATCAGTATTATAAATCTGTCTTTTTTGCAATAAAACTCAAAACATTTTTTTCAAACATAGCTATGGAGTATGAAACCAGAATAAGATTATTTATCTGCTCTGAAGAGTCCTCTTTAAAATTAAAATAGGAAATAATCTGCTTTTTTAAATAACAGATTAAAACAACAACAACAAAAAAAAGCAGAACGCTATCCTGATCCAGAAGCTAGCAACTATCCAGGCTTCTCAAATCTCCAGCCACCACATGTATAATAAACTTTGGTGAGGCTGATAATTATAGTGAGGAATTATCCAGGATTACAATGGCAATAATTGTTATCTCCTATCCAAAACTGGTATAAGTTTAGCCAGCCTTCATCACAAGTACATTTCTTTTGTTATGCAGAATATACAGTTTTGCAATTTTCTTTCTTCAGTAGATTTGGCCTGCCTGTAGGCATTTACCCCTCACTGCCTGATTTTGTTCTGCTCTGCTTTAGATGTTCTCAGTTATTTAACTGTTCCCATATGAAATTCTGGGTCTGCCTGAAGTCATGTCGTGTTGAACTGAAGCTGAGATGTTAAAGCATGTGATTTAGCCATACAGCATAGCCTCACTCCTCTCCCACATCCACAGAAGTTCTGGGGATAGAGCTTGACAAAGTGTCTACAAAATCAAATTGCTTCTCAACATTTTGTCCTTGGATTTGTTCTTCCCATATACAAGGACAGCAAGCAGGAGAATAACTAATACAGGAAAGGAAGCTGGAAGGGAGCATTTACTTATGGGGATTAAAATGATACAGCATAGTGACTTTGCAATCTGCATTTTAAAGTACCAGATGTCCCATTACAGTAATCCCCTTAATTTTAAGGAATACACGTACGATTTCTTTTTGTCCTCCTTTGCTCTTGTTAATAAATTCTGTGTTGCTGTCCTGCTGGAAAGGCCAAACTTTTCTGTCTATTTTCAGTTGGCTAACAATCTCAGCATGAAAACATACTGTTCTCAACTATGGCTTCATTCAAGAAATAAATGTCAGGTGAAAGCGACTGTTTTATTGAAAACTTGGCAAAAGCTGGCTGCGTTAGACACTGGGTTAAATTTTAATTCATTAAATATAGATTTCATCTTTTTCCATTTCACCACTTTGTGGAACTGGGAGAAGAGCTACATGTCAGAATTCTCTTCCAAACAAGCTACATGTGAATGATTTCATAAATACATTTCATATATCCAGGTTGAAAATTGGCCAGCTTCCAGAGATAACAGCCTGGAATTGCTCACAACTTTCACAATCAGGTGGAAGAACAGATTTCTAGGTTTCTATTGCTGATCTTTCTGCTTGTCCATGGTTCAAGTCTATGGCTAAATCTGCTCTCAGTTCAAGGCAAGGCTGATAGGATGAAAAAGGAAATCTGAGCAGAGAAGAAGGGATGGGATAAGTTATGCAAAGGAGCCATCAGCCCTCAGCCCTGGGGAAAATGGGGGATATTATCAGTGCAGCCAGATTTTCTGTTGCTTTGCTTTGCTATGGTGACTTCCTGTGGATGGAAAAAGTCCTGTTGGAGGCAGCGTAATTCCAGCTGCAGGACTGCCAGAGAGCAGGTGGGAGAAGTGAGAAACCTTGGAGTCCAGAGATAAACCTGACTGTGAATAGTTCTTCTCCTGCAGAGGTGCTGAGGGGGTTGGGGCAGGGGCATGGACCACCTCTCCTTCCACTCTCCAGAGCAGACCTGCTAGCTGAAGAGAAAAAAAAGTTGCAGAAGACATCAGCAATATTATGATCAGTGGAAAAAAATATGAACCCTTTGGATTTCCCTTCCTGAGGAATGTCTGCAGGATCAGTCCAAGCCAAGGCAGTATCAAAGGTTATTTTCTCTCTCTCGTTAAGGGTAGCATAATTAAGGAATTAGGGACAATAGTGGCTACCACACTGGGATCACTAATATTTAGGGATAAATTTCACTTTGAGTCACAACAGTGAAACCAGAGAACTTGGCCCTGCAACCTCAAAGCCTAGGTAATTACTGTGCATTTTCCTTCCAAGTGCTTCTCTGCCACTTTGTGTTTCTCAGACTTGTATTACTGAAAGGAAAAAAACTGAAGGGCATTTTCTCCCCTCTACAGCATGGTTAAATCTTTGAAAGCTTTCTATTTTCATCTAGCACAGATCCTTCTCAGACTTATCCCTGCCCACTCTCCAAGCAACAGCAAATCCAGATTATGTGTTAAAAACATGAAGCGTTCAGTGAATATGCACATTATATTTAAAAGATTTTTCTTTCCTGACATTTCCCTTTAAATCTTGTCTTTTTTCCCTCTGGGAAACAAGCCTATACTTTTTTCCCTTCTTTGTATTTTCTGAAGGCCTTTAACTCATTTCTCTTAGCATTGCCATGCATTCAATTTAGTTAAGCAAATTTAGTTTGTATCAGTTCGTTTGCTGTTCCTGCCAATCTACTGAGCCTGCTATTAGTTCACGGACTGTAGGAACAGCACTGAGGTTTTAATCTGGATGTCCAGACAGCAGAGGAATTTACAGCACTGGCAGACCCTTATGTTTGTGCCAGACTATGAGCCATCAATCATTTTCAGAGGCTTATGCCAAGAAGGTGAGTGGCCAGATGTCTTATTTTGGTAAGTTTATAATTCTTTCTAAACAGGGGAATAATATTTCTCCAGCAGACACAAGTCTCCTCCAGAAGCATCACCTCTAATTATGAAGCCCCACATAAGACAGTTCATTGGCTTTCAAAATACCCACAGAGTTCAAGTGTCTCACCTCCAGTAGATTGAAACAGTAAGATTTAGCTGATGAGCACATTTACAGACTGAAGTTTACTCCATGAGTTTTGATTCAAGTCAAAAATCTAAATGTGTGCTTTGTAGAAATGTCTACATTTTGAATTTCTAGAAATTTTGGAGCAGGTTTACATCACGAATCACAGCAACTTCAACTCAGAAAGAATCAGTTGATTTCATTGTAACAGGAGACAGGGGACACTTCTTCTGGTCAATATATTTCAGTAAGTCTGAAGTCATGGGACCACTGAAGATTGTAAACGCTCCCCAAAACTCCACTACCACCCCAGGAAAATAGCACTGCCAGCTGCAGCAATGCCACTGTCATAAATGAATTTTTCCTCATTTATTTTAAAATAACATCAAAAGAATGACACAAAGCCCACAAAATAATAAAATAGAAAATTCCAAAACCATTTTTCAAAGTAGGTTTTCCCCAAAATCCAGATCCCCAATATTTTAATTCCAAAATATTTTCCCTATGAGATTTTTTTTGCAACTGATACAATTTCAGAAAAACTGCTTCAACCTACTTTGCAACAACAATAAGGAAACAAAAATTGGAATTTTTCCAACCATCATACCCTGCAACTAAGTACTCATTGTGCTTCCTCACTGGTCTTATTACAGCCCTGTGAATGAATGGAACTGTTTGATTCAGGCGTGTTCTAACAGAAGAAAAAGACATCTTCACTGCCCCATAAATCTTGTAATCTTAATACCAATTTTATTCTTACATGCATTCACAAGCAGCTGCCATTGTCAGCAAGCAGAGTAATTTGTTCAGCAGAGAGCTGAGTCTAGCCTTTAGCCTAACTTGAATCTGCTCTCACACACCTCTGAATTGAAAAGCAATGCAAACACGTCTGCTGTAACTGGGTGCAAGGTGATGTAGCAAACAGAGTAAATATATTTCTATACTTTGTGGCTGAAATGTTGACATCACATAAATGTCAGGAGATAAAAATGGTAGACAGGAGGGGAGAGAATAATATAAGAATCACATCTGCTCAAAACATAGTCTTAAAAGTGTGGTCTGCATTCAAGGGATAAATTAGTGCTAATTTTTCCCCCATATTTTTCTTATTGTATAAAAAGCAAGTAATAACACAGTATTGGCATCATTTGGTGAGTGATCTGATCAATGATGAGTGAGGCAATGAAGACTGGAGCTCATTGTTTGAGCTGTTGTATAGGTGTACTGAAAAATAGAGCAGTAACAGTAAAAAGAATAATAGAAGAGGAGAAGAAAGAGTTAATTATTGTACATCCCTGAGGTGGAGTTTAGGTGGAGAGAAATGAAAGGTCTTAAAGGTTTTTGACAGAGTCTACTGAATAACCGAGTATTGGATCTACAGCTTCCAAATCCCTATCTGTGTCACAGTTACTGGCTCACACCACCTTTTATAATACATAACAAACCTATGTTAGAAAAAAGATTTTGTGGATTTCTGCATACTGTGTGTTCTAAAGAGCAGCTTGAAAGGAAGATGAATCATAGCAATCAGTTGGCAACTTTGTCTCCTGTTAATTGAAGTGCATCGTTGGAAAGAGAAAACACTTATAACAAATATAAGTTGGATGAGCTATAAAGTTAGTATACTCCTTTAATAACTGAAACGGTAAAACATCCTGAGAGTAAAGTTTTGACAATGCATGTTTTTTGGACAATTGCCATTCTCTCCATTGAATTAAACCCAAGTGACTGACTGAGGTGACTGAGCAAGACTCACTGGGCACTGGTAAAGCTTCTGGACACAGGGTCCAGCACAACTGATTCATTTTCTTGGATGCAAAAACTATTAATAATCTGTCAGTCATTTCAAACAGAAACAAAAACCTACAGAGTAATGTCATGCATTCAGGACTTGGTTCATCAGTTTGTACATGTGCACCTGCTCTTATTCATATTTACTATATATTTAATTATACCTCTGTCCACATTTACACAAGTTTCTTGGTCTGTTACAGCTGTGTTTCTCAAAGTGGCTCCACATTTAGTACCGGTGGTGTTGTTGGATCACACTGAAATCTTCCTTTGGTGTTTTTTTAATTAGCAAATTGAACCGTGCCACAATGACTATGGAAGGACAATACTGTACTGCCATAAAAACCTTTCCCTGTGCTTATTTTTTGAGCATCTCTTGTATATTTTTCCTTTTCAGTTCCTCAAAGAATATTACTCCAAATGCAATCTAAGACATGATATGATTTGTTCTTATGTTCAATTGGCCTAATGTGTTGAGTGTTTTTGCCAGGATTCTTGCAATAGGAATTAGATAGCCTTTGCGTAGTGTAAAAGTCACAAGAAGGGAGGGCTGTGAAAATAGCAGAGAGCTTTTAACTGCAAGCTGAAAATAGAAACCACAGCACTTGACAATCTTTTGAGCAGAAGGGCTTTTTTAAAAAGAGCAGTTTGTAAAGGGAGAAACAAAGGAGGTCAAGCAACAAAGTACAGGTCTATGTGCAGGGAAAGCAACTGAAAAGTGAAGGTACTGCACTGCAAAGCAAACAGTAAAGGAATTTGCTGACTTTACAAATCCTTCACCAGGGACCCTGCAGAGAAGTTACATTTTGTTGCTTTTCTCTTTGTTTTGTTGGGAAAAAGGAGCATATACCTTTCAGAGCAGTCCAGTATGCTGGTAGGCATATTGCACCATTTAAAATTGTCTTTATATCCCTCACTTACTTCCCTTATCATGATTCAGCAGGGTGCTTAAAGACACGATGAATCCCTTTGCAATCAACTGAATGACATGCTTAAATTTTGGCAACTATTAAAATACCTAAGTGAAATGAGGCCTTAAATGAGATTTTGTATGTGACTTAGGCCTTCCAGAGATATGAAAAGATGATATGTAATGGTCACATCAGTTTCTGACATAATAATATAACTCCATGGATTTCAAAGAAGTCACACTGATTTGTGCTGCTAAAGACTTGTCTCACTGTATAGATCATATATATAAACTGTATTTTTGGTCTGTTAAATAAATATCACTTTTCAGATGAATGGAATGCTACATCAGACAGTATAAATGCAAGATTCTTTGAAGAATAACCTATGACAAGGTCCAGAACAGAAGGTTTTGAGCAAGCAAAGTTAATTTTTAAATTATCGATTAGATAATTTACATTTTTCTTTAATTTTTGAAGGGGTATATGCCATTCTTGTCACATGTTGTTAGAACTGGAACATCTCATAGTTGAGAAATGCAATGCCATCAAAGTGCAAGAGAAGCCAGGTAGGTGGCAAGAAATAAAGAAGATAATCAAAGCAACTGTCTACATGCTGAATTTGTGCTGTGCTCTGTTTAGCACAGACCCATTCTTGGTTGGTCCTATTGTGAAAATTCATGACTAATAATAACTTAGAATCATAGAAACCTGGAATAACTCAGGTGGGCAAGGACCTTGGGATGTCTCCAGCCCAGACTCCAGCAGGGTCAGCTATGGGGTCTGTCCAGGTTGCTCAGGGCTTTATCTAATTGTGCCTTGAAAACCTCCAAGGATGGAGATGACACAACCTTGCTCAAAGCTGAATTTTGCTTTTTTTTTTCTTTACTGTCAGGGTGCCATGAGGGTAAACTGCTCCCTGAGGTCTGGCAGTCAGTAGCAGCGTGGGCTCCCCATGGGGGTGGGCAGGGCATGGCCTCACCAGCCAGAACCTGTCCCACCACCGCTGGCCAGGGCAGACTGGTGGACAGTCAGGTACAGCCCCAGGTAAGAGCATCAGACATCTCTGTAGGGATGGGGATGGACGAGGCCAGGCCAGGGCGTTAGCCCATGATTGGCGCCTATCTCAGCAGCACCCATGGCCAAGGACATGCAGGGCTGCAACCCAGTGGAGCTATAGCTCGGGCAGGGACTCGGGACCAGAGACGCAGGATAAAGCAGCTCCCCTGAGTCAGAAGTCGGCCCTAGAAGTGGTCTCCCCACAGTACAACCGAGCAGATTCTCCCCACGGTCACCCAAGGGAAGGGGCCACCCTTGGTTGTGCTGGCTCTGAGCTGGCCCCCAGCTCCAGCACTCAGACTTCCTGGCAGTGCCAACCTCTGCTTCTTTTTAAGAACTCTTAGGTTGGGTTTCATCAAAAGCTCAGTAAATTTCTTGCTTAGAAGAATGGCTCTGAAGTCAAATGTGCATAAACCAAGGTATTAATTTCCTTCTGTCCTCCATCACAACTAGGAATCTTCAGACAAGAGAGGCAGAGTCCCATGGGAAGATGCAACAGACTTCTACTCAGTCCATTCTCCAACCTGGTGGAGAGCTTTTACACCCAGAAAATTTAATTTCAGCCTCATGAAACCTGGGGCAGCCTGCTCTGTTCTAGAAGCTGTACTACTTACCACTTGTGAAGTTTGGAGCACACATCGTTGCTGTTTTGGTTAGCTTTCCAGCAGAATGTGAACATATCCTTTGTTCATTCTGGAAGTAGAAGATCTGTCCGTATCAACAATCTACTGCATACCCACAGTATTCTCCGCATAAGGATGTCAAATAATAGTTGATGACACTCCGCAGTGCACCTCTTGACATTTTTATCTCCAGATAGGGAGATTGTGACACCAGTTCATGTGATACAATTGTAGAAAGACAAGTGTAGAAGTAATAATAGACCCTCTAGGTCATTCATCCTCAGAAATACATGAGTAAGTCTGGCTTCCATCACTCATAAGATGTCTGAAGCTGTAACAAAAAGTAAGAACACTTTGTTCATGGATAAACACAATGCATTGGATAAAAGTTGTCAGGTCTTATCTCAAGGGAAATCCTGTTTTACCAACCCAGTCAGTTTTATGGGGATTCAGTAAGTATATGGCTAATGAAGATGCAGAATACATTATACATCTGGATTTTTAAAAAGGCTTTTGATAAGATTCCATTACATTGTTAGAGAAACCAAGTTGCCAAGAGATCGCTAATCCAAGTTTTTGGACTGAAGCTGGTGAAATTGTAGGAAGTCACACTTTTCAGGAGCCAGCAGTGGGGATCCCTGGGATCGTTAAGGTAGTAATTCTTAAAAATAAGCAGAACATTTTGGGTGAAAATAAGAAAGAATATGAGACAGTGAGTATACCCTCTAAACCTGGAAAAGTATATTAATACTCCAGTAATTTAGAAGACGCTTCCCTGCTTCCTTCCCAGGCATTAGGAATTATCACAACCCTTACATCTGCGAAGAGTTTATAAGTTAACTGACCATGGCTCCCTCTTTTACACCTTCTCACAGCTGGCTAGTCAGACTTGGAGACTGCATTTTGGACATATACCTCTGTTTTTCTTCAGGAAATTGCAGTTCAAGTGCTCTCCTATGTCTCTCATCTCTGGTCATAAATGGGCCCTACGCTGGACTCCTTCAGTTAGGCTGCTAGTGTCAACACTCAAGTAATCTGAAGTCCTTACCACTGTACAAGCTAATATCCTCCTCACTGTCTCAGCTTCCCAGAGAAAAATCAATATTATAAAGAATCACATTGATGTCTTGCCCACAAATAAGCCCTCTGAGCAGAAAAATGCTTGTTTCTAGCTGTTATAGAGTCGAGTCCCTTATTCCAGCAGTACAGGCTGCCATTCAAGGTTACTCACCTCCTCCCCAGATCTGACATGGTTCTTTTGCCATTACCTTAGTAGACTGCAATAACAGCTTCTTTATTATTAAACACAAATATCTCAAAAATCAACATACATAACATGCAAACAGCATCCAGCTCAGTAAGTTCCTCCTACCCCACAATGCTTTCTTCCTACTTGTGTCATTGGTCTATCTGGATTTCTCATAAGTGTTTCTTTTCATCTACCAATTACCCCTTCAGTCTCTGAAGATTTAAACTCCACACTCCTCACCTCATATCTTCAGGTAAATTCTGAGTACAGAATACTGTAAATAAATTCTGAATACAATATGCATAGCACAGCCTGCATATGTAACTATTACAAACAAATATGAAATAGTCACACTTAAGTCAACAGAATTAAAAACTCAAATGAAACTGTATTATCACAATCAGTAACACATTTAGATGAGAATTCATATTAAGTGCAATATGAAATATGGGTATCGTAACAGCTGAGCTATTTCTAGATGTCTTTCAGGTTGATAAATAATAACATGCTGTTAAGAAATGCAGATCCATACCCTTCTTCCATTCCAACAATGCAAGAATAGATTTCTTTTTTGTTCAGTGTCTCATTATATCTATTTTGTTGTAAATAAATTTAGTCCTATAAGTTCTCTGTGATGATAGCTATTTACATTGTGCTTCTGCTCATCAAAGTGACTGTGGAGCTCCATAAGCATAGGGTGTCAGTGATTTTCATATCAAAAAAGTGCAGTTTAAAATTTGAGGGTTTTTTTCTTCACTGCTTCCAGCTCTACATAGTCAAGCATGTGCCCACACAGTGATAACCAGAGCTGGTGTCTTCCACAGCAGCTGCCACATGGACATATCCACCAAGGGTCTGGAGGCTGTGTTTCAGGGCCATGTGTGCTCCAGTGTGTACTTACACACCCAGAGTATCTGACTCCTGGAGTCATGTCCCCAGGAGCCAGCTCTGGTATCTAGACCCACTGAATACACATGGCTCAGATGCTTTTATCTTCTTCCGTATCACCTCTGGCAATAAAGGTGGTGTCACATTTTTATCCATACTGTCTTCAGGTTATGTTCCACTGTCTCCACAGGATGTTAATTTCCATTCCTACAAGGACATTTTCTGCAGAGCAGTTTTCTCTTGGTGTAACTCTGGGGACAAGCAAATGGCAATAGGGTTATGGAGGTGTTATTGAATTGTTACTGCTGGCAATAAAGTGCCAGCAGAGAAAAGCACAGTTTGACTGCCATATTCCAAACTGAGTTACCAGCTCTGACAGCTAAGGAAAAGAAATGAGTATATATCTTTTTGCTGGTAAAGTGATCACATTTGACTCAAAGCCCCTGAAACACTGTGCATTTGGAATGATACGTTACAGCTTTTATAGTCACTAATCAGGGGAGATACGTGATTTGGTATAACTTCTTATAATGCAGACATCTGGATGATATAAGCTAACTGCACTCAGAAAATCTTACAAAAACGGAAATTCTGATCCAAAGTTTTGTAATAATCATACATGCTTACAATAATAGCTCGAGCTCCCTAATCTTTATTGCACGTGTAGTGCACCACTGTGGTAGAATAGTATACATTACAGTCATTTGTTTTTCAGCACTGAAAATTTAAATAATGTTAACCTCTCTTTAGGCTTGATGTAAATTTAACTTGCTTATATAGCAAAATCCAATCTTTCCCTGGATAAATTCTGCATTCCTCTTCTGTCTTGACCTTTGAAAATCTTCTCCATGACTACCAATCAAAACACTCTATACATCAGAAATTCTTTCAGATCTTGCCGGAAAATTAATCATTCTGTATTCCAAAATATTCAGTTGAGAGTCTTTTAGTTAGTTAATTTCCTCAAATCACATTCGAATAGTGTCTAAGTAATAAAAATTGGCAGAAATTATTAGTGGCAGTATCCTACATTTGCCATTGAAAAGGACATGAATACTTTCTCAACAAAGATTCATTCCCTGAAGTGTGCTTTTTGCTTCCTAAGCTAGATCCAATAAGAGTCCTATGTCTGGAAGCTAATAGATGACATTTAGAGGTCTGATTACCCCTAGGCAGAATCCAGAACTCTTTGCTGAATGTCTGGACTCTGGGTGTAAGACATAGAGAGTAACATACCACAAAATGAGACTCAGCTACTGTGCCGAGCAGAGAGCTGACAAGAGTATTTATGCTCAGAGTGCAGCCACCTAGGTGTTGTCAATAAAAAAACATTGTTGGGGTAACTCTGGACACAGCTTTAAAATGGTTTCAAAAAACCTCTGCTCTGGCTCCTTACACAATCTAGCTTCTTTTCAGGAATACTGAGAATTCAAAGGTAATCCAAATATGAGAGTAGACAGGTTTAAGAAAGGGCTGTCAAGCTATATCCACAAACTCCCCCAAAGCACACTGGCAATTAGCACAGACACACTCCAAACAACCTACCAAATTCAAGCCTTGCCATACCCAAGAATATGGGATGAAGGTGCATGTGTGTCTTTGTAGAGAGTGTTCATGCTGCCCTCAAGTCCCTGCTCCTTCATCTGCTGTCTGATGGAAGGCAGAAAAGTAATTCGATAAGAAATAACCAAAAAGGGGGCTCCAGGATTTGCTGCTCTAACGTGACGCAGCCACTCGCACAGGGGCACGCAGTTCCTGTGGTCACTATTCCACAAGTCTAGTTTCTGCTTTCTATTCCATTGGAAACATACGTGTCCAAGGGAAGACTCTTTATTTAAGCAGAGGGAAACAAGTCTTTAACAGCAGGGTCATTTAGGTGCTCATCCCTTAATCTCTGCACTGTTAGCCAGAAAGTTCTTTTATTTTTAATTCCCCTGTATATCAATGATTCATCATATAATTATGTTTGTAATAATTCCTCCTTGGAAGGTACCAGCAGGGTTCTTCAAGAGGAAAGACACTTTAGAAAAATGTTAGTTATCATTGTGCTATTGGGATTTTTCATTTGGAAACTGCACAAATAACAGTCTTAGTAGCTTTTCCTAACTTTATGTTTGTGGTCCCACTAATTGATATCTCTCTTGGGATTCTTCACCACCAGATGGGTGACCATATGGATAGGGACACTTGTTTATAAACCCTGTTATTTATGCACATATAAGGCTACCTAGGTAAAATAAACTTCCCCTAGATTTTATTAGGGAGACAGACATTAACGTATTGTCATTCCATAGTGGTAGAAATTGTGGGGGTTTTGTCCCTTTTCAGTAGAAGCTAGAGAAAAAGCTCAGGCTTGGATTTTTATTTTTTTTTAATAACTTCTCAAAGAAAGTGAGGATTTAAATCAGTAGTAAGGTAAAAAGCTATTAACTGTGCAACCGCATCATCTTTCCTTCTTCAAAGAAAGAGCACAGAATGGTAAAAGGGAAAAAAAATGTGTCTTGTAACAAGACTGACTTTAATAAAGAATAGTGTGTTTGACTATTGTAGAGTGCACCAGAAATACCAGCTGGAAAACCAGCAAATGAAACCTGCATTTTAAGTCCCACCGAGAAGGACAAGGGGTCCAGATTTTGTTCTATTACATCAGTTAATGTTGAGAAAAAGTTTAGTAGCTCTCAGTCAAGAGTTATCTACATTCATGCCAGTGTAATTGAGATCAGACCCTGGCCTGGAAACTGTAGTAAAACTAATAATATTAGAATAACACTTTAGGCTAATGATAATTTACATTACTTAATTTGCCGTTTACCTAAAGCAGTTTAATCCACCAGAAAAATTAATTCGCTATTAAAATACCTTTTATATCCCATTAACTTCAATGGACATTAGATAAACCTTTATGAGTTCACAGCAATTTTCAAAAGGAAATGAAGATAAATAGTAGCTAGTTTTAATATTGGTCAATTGAGACAGTACAAGTAAAGAGTACTATGAAACAATTTATACCAAATCATTTTTACATAACTCCTGTAAGTCAGCAAAAGAGTCTTTTCTAACATGAAGTTAATTGTATTACTAACACATGCAACAAATGCCATTGCACAGGGCCTTACACTGAAAACAAATGCAGCCGTTTTGCATGTCGTGTGTGACATCAACTGTGTATTGAAACACTAGATGAGTAAAACCTGCAAAACCATCAGCCCTTGCAACAAAACATCTATTCATATTTTTCTGTAAACATTAAACATAGTCTGATGCCGTTGTTGGACTGAAGGATTGAAACATGGGCAAGCTGTATAAGCAATAAAAGGCAGAGTTCTCTATTCCTAGCAGGGCTGTTACGTTCATTTCTAGGCATCATTGTCCAACCTCCAAGGCCTCATCCAGTTTCTCTTAGCCCCTGATCTTCCAGGCTAGGAACCTTACTGGGCCCTGCTGGGGACCTGTTTGCCTTCTGTCGCAAAATAAAGTGGTTTGGACCACTTAAAGAATCACCGTTAAATGTATTAACAAAAATAATTTAATAGGAATTTATATAAAAGCACAACTTCACAGAATTCAATGGCAAGGTTTGGTCTATTACTTAATACATGGATGAAACGTACACAGGAAATACAACTCAGATTGCTGGAGGTTTTTTGGTTTTGTTCCGGGTTTTGTTTTTTTGTTTTCAGATATAGCTCAAGAAACTGCTTGATTTGTGTTTAGCCTCTATAGCCACTTAAAAGATAGGTTATAACAAAGCATAGCTTACTTTTTCGAACTGTTGGTTTCAGCAACACAGCACTGCAGGGAGTTTTCACAAAGCAGCTCACCTTCAAAGTACAGAAAGCAGGAATGCCTTATTTCACTTTTGAAGCCCTGTAAGGGAAATAACAAGATGGCATGAAAGGGGGTAAGTATTCCTCTGCGCTGCAATTCTCCACTTAATTTGTCTGAAATTCTGCCTTACTTCAATATCAGTCGAGTTTTAACACAGCTGTGAGATTAAATTTAGGTAGACGGTTTGGACTGGCACTTGTCCCCCTTCCCTATAATTCCCAGTAATACTCATAGCAAACATAGCAGCAGGATGGCTACCAAAGTACTAATTTCTCACAACTACTCAAAAGATCTACACTTTCAATGATAGACTAGCGCAGAAAGTGTTTTCTAAGGTCAAAGGTTTCTTTCTATTTACCCAATAGCCACATTAATGTAACTTTCACATAGAATTTACAGCTACGTCTATACAGTACATTAAACAGTGCCAGAGAACATTCCCGGACGCGGGTATTTAATTCTCTGTATGCACTGTTAAATCATTCAGATGGTCCCTGGTGCTGTTTTGGCCCATGCCAAATAGCAGTCCCCTAAACAAAGTCCAAGAACAGTTTGGGAGTTAGCACAGGCCAGGATCACTAAGCCTGGAGGACTAAAAGGAAGTTTGGATATAGCCACCCTGTTTTGGAAGCTACAAAGCTTCAGTAGTGTGGATACTAGCCATTAGCTTCAGGGGCAGATAATGGTCTTGGTTACTTTTGACTTGTTAGAATAATAGTAGTCTATGATTTTGTTGTCTGAAAATGTCCATGCCAAGAAAGAGAGGCTTACAAAAGAGCAAAATTTATAGCCATCATATATCATAAAAATCACATTTCCTTTGTAGTAGCCAGCAGTGCATGTTATTAAAGCAGTTTGTGAAAATAGTGGATATAGGAGATGAAGATAATTCCAGACAAGATGGATCCAACAGGTACAATGTACTGTGAGGGTGACCGAGCACTGAAACAGGTTTCTCAGTGAGGTTGTGCAGTTTCCATCCTTGAAGATATTCAAAAGCTGTCTAGACATGGTCCTGGTGTCTAGGTCTCTAGGTGGCTCTGCTTGACCTCCAGAGGTCCCTTCCAACCTCAACCATTCTGTGATTCTGTGATTCTAATGAAGAAAAATAATTTAAAATTCTTCTGTTTTCATTGTGTCAAAGGCCACAAAGAAGATGAAGGAAAATGTTGCTCCTTCTGGACTGTTTTGTAAGAGAATTGATTGTCTTAGTGTGACTGCATAAGGCTTAGGCAGCAGAGAGGTTGACCCATGAAAACACCGCTCCTGGATATGCTCCCATACTATAGTGCACAGGAAAGTGGGAAAGAGACTGGTGAATAGGTAAGCTAAGAGAGTTGAACAAAAAAAGAAAAAATACCTTTGCCATCTTTCCCTTGTGGTGATAAAACAGCAAACCCTAGCATTGACTAACTCAAGCTGGAATGCAACTTTTTCATTGAAAGGCAGAATGTATTTCACACAAAAGGTGATGAATTGTCCAGCTTCTGCACAGAATAAGAAAAGCACAGGGAATAAAAAAGAAAACTTCTTTGTCGTGAATTGACAAGCATGTTATTAAGGCTATTTATTCTGCAAATATGCCTCCAGAAGAAGTAAGTTGTCATCCTGTCATCTGAAAGAACTGCAGAGGCCAACAAGTAGACATCTGACCACTGGAAACAGGGCTGAGACCACTGCACTCACTTTTGACCACAGGTTGAGGATAAAAGGTCCCATATCCCATAATTCATCAAGCTTATCAAGTCAGAAATATGGCCCCATCTGTGGTCCTATTTACTGAATGTGGTTGAGCATTAAAGCACCAATAAATTGACTTTTAGGTAAAATCTGCAAGGGAAACATTTCAGATGTGTCTTTAATATTCCACAGCTTGAAGAGGGTTATTGCCCTCTTACTTCTCACTTCTCAGAAGGTTGAGAGTTTGAAAGCCATGTCTGTACCACTTCCTTCTCATATCAACTGCACCACATGTTATTCTCTCTAAATAACTTACATTCTGGATTATACTCATCAAACGTTTCTTGACAACTAAGTAGAAAGATTTTGACCCTATTAGTAAAATAAATATTTCATCACTTTTAAGAAATCTATATGAATGGATTTTTTTAAAAGTGCCCTTGGACACTGGAGCAATTGATGGTACTAGGGAGAGCAACAGTTCTTACCACTGAAAATGGGCCATGGATTCACAGAGGTCACTGCTCATTAAATGACTGGTGTAAGAGGAATTAGAGCCAGATCAGGGTTGAGAGGGGGGAAAAAGGTGTTGCTAAGTAAAACAGAAGTGGAAGGAGTAAATCCAACATGGGGTTCAGCTCAGCTGATACCTACCACTGAAACACCTTCTGCAAAGCAGGTTTATTGTCCTGGCCTTGAATTCACTGTGCTTGCCCAGAATTGCCCTGGTTAATCAGATAGGTCCTTACCTCTTGCTTTCTACCTGGGCCGTGACAGGGTAAAAAGAGTAAGCAAAGTAGGTCCACAGTGCCTCGACAAGCCCATCTGGTCTGTTCAGGGTCACATAATCAGCACACCAACAACTGTCTGGAAGCTGCAGATTATGTGTATATTTTCAATGATACCTGATGGCACTACCAATATTTTCTATATGTTGTATCACTTAGTATATTCCTCCCACGTAGCAGACTATGCTAGCTGGGGAAAAGGTTTTCTGTCCCTATTGGTGGCTAGAAAGATGTTTGAACATATGGGTGTAGCTTCTTCAAAACCACCGTGGCTGAGGAAAAGCTTGGACCAGGGTCTCACTTTGTGGGTAAGAGCTTCTAACCACTTGTCTTGAAGGTAAAGGAGTGACTCTATCACTGCTTCTCCTTCCTCTTTAAAAAGACAAGAGTAAATCACCATCACATGAACTTTTTGAGAGAACGATTATAGGGGTTTATTCTAGAGAGGACTTTGGGCTCTAGCTTCCAAATAGCTAGGTAAATCTCTCTGGAAGTCCTCTGTTCAGACTTCTCATCTCTGGAAGATAGTCATTGGTGAAAATACATCCATATGCTCAGCAGATTCAACAGACTACATGAAGAGAGGTCAACCTGAGCTCTGAAATGGTTGAGTTGATCTAACAGCTCACCATAATCAGAGGAGTAGCCTACTTATGGTTATATGTTCTCATTGCACCTTACGTTCATGAGACACCTTGCACCTCACTAATCTAGGAGAAAACTGTTCACTCGTTCTTCTTAGGGCAGGTTTCTTCTAGCATAAGGAAGGAAACAAAGAGAGAGGAAGGGGAAAAAAATCTATACCTCTGGCTGAGTTTAGCCTTTTTTCATGAAACCTCACCCTCAGAATGCACATTCTTAACTTGCTTTCTCTGCCTAAATCTTCCTGTACAGCAGATAGAAAGTCAAACCTCTGAGATCTGGCTGCAACCCTAGCCATCAGGGAACTCCACTTGTAGGTACTTAAGTCTTATATTGAATTAATTCAACAAGAGTCAATAGGCTACTGTTAAAAAAATCTCAAGGCTCAGTAACCACAGGTTAACCCAAAGTCAACAGATCTGAGCTCTGTTGAACTTTTCTAATGACCCTCTGGCTGAGTTAAATTTCCTTCTTCATTTCTCAAAGGCAACTGTGTATTTTGTTGTATAAGCAAAAACTATTTTCACTATCATTTTAAAAATAGGCCCTTGTGTAAATCTGCAATAAACAAATTGGCGCCTAACCTGTAGAATCATAGAATCATAGAATAGATTGGATTAGAAAGGACCTTAAAGATCACCTAGCTCCAACCCCCCTGCCATGGGCAGGGACACCTTCAACGAGACCAGGTTGCTCCAAGCCCCATCCAACCTGGCCTTGAACACTGCCAGGGATGGGGCATCCACAGCCTCTCTGGGAGACCTGTTCCAGTGCCTCACTGCCCTCAAAGTGAAGAATTTCTTCCTTACATCTAGTCTAAATCTACCCTCTTTCAGTTTAAAGCCATTACCCCTTGTCCTATCACTACATGCCCTTGTAAAAAGTCCCTCTCCAGCTTTGTTGTAGGCCCCCTTTAGGTACTGGAAGCCTGCTATAAGGTCTCCCTGGAGCCTTCTCTTCTTCAGGCTGAACAACCCCAACTCTCTCAGCCTGTCTTCACAGGAGAGGTGCTCCAGCCCTCTAATCATCTTTGTGGCCCTCCTCTGCACCCTCTCCAACAGGACCGTGTCCTTCTTATGTTGGGAGCCCCAGAGCTGAACACAGTCCTCCAGGTGGGGTCTCATAAGAGCAGAGTAGAGGGGGAGAATCACCTCCCTCAAACTGCTGGTCACACTTCTCTTGATGCAGCCCAGGATACGGTTGGCTTTCTGGGCTGCAAATGCACATTGCCAGGTCATATTGAGCTTCTCATCAACCAACACCCCCAAGTCCTTCTCTGCAGAGCTGCTCTCAATCCATTCTCCTCTCAGCCTGTATTTGAGCTTGAGATTACCCTGCCCTATGTGCAGGACCTTGCATTTGGCCTTGTTGAACTTAATGAGGTTCTCACGGGCCCACCTCTCAAGCTTGTCAAGGTCCCTCTGGATGCCATCCCTTTCCTCCAGTGCGTTGACCACACCACACAGCTTGGTGTCACTGGCAGACTTGCTGAGGGTGCACTCAATCCCACTGTCCATGTTGCCGACAATGTTGAATAGCGCCAGTCCCAATACCGACCCCTGAGGAACGCCACTTGTCAATGGTTTCCTCTTGGACATCGAGGTGTTGACTGCAACTCTTTGAGTGCCACCATCCAGCCAATTCCTTATCCACTGAGTGGACCATCCATCAAATCCATGTCTCTCCAATTTAAAGACAAGGATGTCATGCAGGACAGTGTCAAATGCTTTGCACAAGGCCAGGTAGATGACGTCTGTTGCTCTTCCCTTATCCACCAACGCTGTAACCCCATTGTAAAAGGCCACCAAATTTGTCAGGCACTATTTGCCCTTAGTGAAGCCATGTTCGCTGTCACCAGTCACCTCCTTGTTTTCCATGTGCCCTAGCATAGCTTCCAGGAGGATCTTGCCAGGCACAGAGGTGAGACTGACTGGCCTCCCTTGGTCTTCCTTTTTTCCCTTTTTAAAAATGGGGGTTATGTTTCCCCTTTTCCAGTCAGCGGGAACTTTCCCGGACTGCCACGACTTCTCAAATATGATGGATAGCGGCTTAGCCACTTCAGCTGCCAGTTCCCTCAGGACCCGCAGATGCATCTCATCAGGCCCCATGGACTTGTGTGCCTTCAGGCTCCTTACATGGTTTCAGGCCAGATCTTCTCATACAGTGGGTGGTTCTTCATTCTCCCAGTCTCTGCCTTTGCCTTCTGTGTCTTGGGCAGTGTGGCTGGAGCACCTGCCAGTGAGGCAAAAAAGTCATTGAGTACCTCAGCCTTTTCCATGTCCTGGATAACTAGGTCTCCAGTTTCTTTCTGGAGAGGGCCCACATTTTCCCTAGTCTTCGTTTTATCACTGACATGCATGTAGAAGCTTTTCTCGTTGTCTTTGATGTCCCTGGCCAGATTTAATTCTATCAGGGCTTTAGCTTTCCTAACCTGATCCCTGGCTGCTCGGACAATTTCTCTGTATTCCTCCCAGGCTACCTGACCTTGTTTCCACTCTCTGTAGGCTTCCTTTTTGTGTTTGAGTTTGTCCAGGAGCTTCTTGTTCATCCATGGATGCCTCCTGGCATTTTTGCCTGACTAGGTGGTCAGCTTTGTTGGGATGCATTTCTCCTGAGCTTGGAGGAGGTGACCCTTGAATATTAACCAGCTTTCTTGGGCCCCTGTTCCCTCCAGGGCTGAATCCCATGGTACTCTACCAAGCAGATCCCTGAAGAGGCCAAAGTCTGCTCTCCTGAAGTCCAGGGTATCAAGATTGCTGTATGCCCTCCTTGCTGCCCTAAGGATCTTGAATTCCACCACTTCATGGTCACTGCAGCCAAGGCTGCTCCTGAGCTTCACATTCCCCACCAGCCCCTCCTTGTTGGTGAGAACAAGATCCAGCATAGCACCTCTCCTCAATGGCTCCTCTATCACTCGGAGAAGGAAGTTGTCATCAACACATTCCAGGAACCTCCTGGATTGCTTATGCCCTGCTGTGTTGTACCTTCCACAGATATTGGGATTGTTGAAATCCCCCATGAGGTCCAGGGCTTGTGAACGTGAGGCTGCTCCCATCTGTCTATAGAGGGCCTCATCTGCTTGGTCTTCATGGTCAGGTGGCCTGTAGCAGACCCCCCCTATAATGTCACCTGTCCCTGTCCTCCCTTTAATCCTGACCCATAAGCGCTTGGTCAGCTTCTCATCCATCTCCAGGTGGAGCTCCATGCACCCCAGCTGGTCATTGACACAGAGGGTGACACCCCCTCCTCCTCTCCCCTGCCTGTCCTTCCTAAAGAGCCTGTGCCTTTCCATTCCAACAGTCCAGTCATAGGAGCCATCCAAGAACATCTCCATGATGTCAATAAGGTCATAGCCCTGCAGGCGTGCACATGTCTCTAACTCCTCTTCTTTATTCCCCATCCTATGTGCATTTGCATAGAGGCATATAAGTTGGACCCCTGATGAAGCTGACTTACTGGCTGGAGTGGCTGGAATTCCTTTGTGCTTCTCTTCAGATGCTCTTCTGCTGACTTGTGATCCCTCTCCAGGCTCTCGGCATCTATTACTGGCACTGGCATCAAAGTGGTAAGAGTAGGATGGATTGAGGTTCCCCTCCCCTGGCAACTTTTGTTCAAAGCCCTCTTCACCAGCTTGGCAAGTCAATGACCGAAGATGCTCTTCCCCTTCCCTGACAGATGGACCCCGTCAGCCCCCGGTAGACCAGATTTCTCAAAGTGAGTCCCGTGGTCTAAGCAGCTGAACCCCTGGCTGTGGCACCAGTCCCATAATAATTTTTTGATTTGCCAACTTTGACTGGCCCTTTCAAACCCCTTCCCTTTGACTGGGAAAGATTGATGAAAAAACTACCTGCGGTCCAGAGTCCCTTACCACCGCTCCCAGGGCTCTGTAATCCTTCTGGAGATTCCTCAGACTGCTCCTGGCTGGATCACTGGTGCCCACATAAAATTACACCAGTGGAAAATAGCCTGTGGTCTGTGTGAGGCTTGGTAGTCTCATGGTGACATCCCTGATACAAGCATCCAGTATTGCAGCCCACCTCTCTAGAGAGTGCATCGGGTCATGAAAACATGACCTCATGAAAACAGATATTACAATGGATAACCCAACACTTCAGTAACTTGGTTATTTACCATTTTTATTCTTGTTATTAATAATGTTTGCACCATTATTCATCCAGGACCTTATTTACTTTTGCATCATTAGGATTAGGTCAGACTGGAATTCCATTTTTTTTAATATATATTACATGGCAATTATTGCTCTCACGAAGGTAATTCCTAATGGAAAAGCCAGAAGAGGTGAATGTCTGTGCTCTCACAAGTACACTGACTAATGGAAAAGATTGGAGAGCTGAATGAGATAAAGAAGGAGTAAGTAAAAGTGGAAGAGGGGATTTTGAAAACAACATATTATTTCAGCATTAGTCATCAATATGCATAATTTAGAGTTAATCAATAGTGGTAATTACAACTCCTCACTGACCTAACCATTATCAGATGGCAATATTACATAAATATTCATGTTATTGGAATGGATTACCATTATTATTCACAGCTATATTAATTTTTATAGTGACATAATGGTCAAAATCCTTTTCATCCATGTGTGGCATATTAAAATTTTAGTTTTGATAGAAAGAGATCTGCTCCATCCATCTTAGCACAGTTCAGCTGCTGATTAATTTTCTGATTACTTAACCCTGAAGAAATATTCCTGCTAAACTGCCATTTTCTCTCCTCTAGTCACAATCTACATTTCAGAATAACAGAACAAGCACTGGGAGGTGTCAAGCATTTATAATTTGACTTCAGTGAAAGTTACAGATGTTTGATACTTTTCAGGTCATGAACCGACGTCTGGTTCTCTAGCTACTGAAACACTGATGCTGTCCACTGTAATTTGAGTTCACTTTCAAATCATGGATTTGATTGTCAATTGCTGGAGTTAATGGCAGTCTTACCATTTATTCCATGTGGGCAAGAGAGCTACGTGCAAATTAAAATAGAGATGTATTTTTCATGATTGCATTGAATATTCTGTGAGGGAACTAAGTAATAGTAAAACTGTATTTATAGAACAGATTTTATACACAAGTCATAGAAGTACTTTACAAACAGCGTAGGCCTACGTTTCATGTCCAACTCTTCCAGCAATTCAGATAAACTCTTGTGGTAAGATTTGTTTAGCCTTTGCTCCAAGTTCAAAGCTCCAGGTACTCAAAAAAGTATTTGTTTATCAACAAAACAGAAGAAAACACTTCTGGAAATAATTATTTAGTTTATTTATCCAGTAAAATTAGCCATAAAAATATCAAGTCTGGTTTTTATATTTTATAGTTAATTAATCAAATTCCAGTAAGTATTGGCATACAAATAAGTTGAAAATCTGAAAAGACATGAATACACAAAGACATTATTCCAGTGTTCACATATGGACACGTATTTCTGTGCCTAGAGATTAGATGGTGTTTTGGAGAGGGTCGCATGCATTTCAGATATTCATATCTGGGGGTCTCTAGTATTTCTGATAAGTATTTTCTAGGCAGAAATGCAGAGTTGTACTGGCGTTTCAGCAAGATCTGCTGCACAGATGTTGTCCAGCTGATCTATATTTGCATAACAATTCTGAAATTTCCCAAATGGGCTGACCATTCAAGGAGTGGAGGCTATGAGTCCTCCTGTGTCTGAAGGGACACTGAACACACTGCAGTTGCACAATGTTGAGCAAAATCTTCTAACTCCACTCAAACTAAAGTTTCAGGCAGAAAAAAAGATGTGACTGAGAAAATGTCAACATATGGTAGCCATAAACCACTGGGCTCTGCAAAGCAGAGATGCGAAGCAGCAGAAGAAGAAAGGTGAATTAAATGCCTTGCAAGATGTTGCAAATGAAAAATAATTCCATTAAAAGTTGAGCATTAAAGAAATCTCTCCAGTGGGGTGACAATGACAGTGTACCACTGTCAAGTTCTCCACAAGTTCACAGCTCTCTATTTATTGTAGTTTTTGACGGATTTTGATCCTGAGAGATCTTCATCACTTATAAATGAACCAGTCATTAGCAGTCTTTTATGTATCTCCAGAGAGCCATCACAGCTCTCATTAACCGCTATATCTAAACAACTGAAATCTCCTGTTCCAACAGCATGTATTTTCAAGTCTGAATCCTTACCCGTTACCACGTCCTCTCTTACAGAAGCAGAATAAAGCCTGAATAAATTAGGGTAAACCGCAAATCTTTCAGCACTGCCTCAGTTAATGTTTAGGATGTATACAAGATATATTGAACTTAGTAGCTCAGTCTCAAAGACTTCTTCAAGAAAATGAGGAGAAAGTAAAGGGCTGTCACAAAATATGTCTTCTGAGCTGACAGAACTGGTTTTTTTCCACCAGTTGTTGGTGATCTAATTTGTATCATTCATTTGCTAGCTATGACTGTGATCATTTAGGTCAGAAAAGAAACCTGTAATAAGAAGGTTTTTATGCAAAACCAGTTTGTACAATTATTGAATCCTATCAAGAAAAGCAGCTGTGTTGATTGTTCTTTTTTGCCATAGCTTTCCAGGGGAAAAAAAAAATAAATCTAGAAATGAGTTGTCACCTAATTCACAGCTTCCACTGTGCCCTTTGTATGGTTCTGTCTAAGACTGTGTAAAACCACTGTATGTAATTAATTAATGAAATAATTTTGCTTCTCTCAGTCTTACTACTATCCTTTATTTTAGCTAGAAATGTAAAACATATCCATACTGAATTAGAGAAAAGGCCCATCTCGCTGAGTCCTGTCTGTGACAGTGGCCAGTGGCTGCTGTTTATAGAAAGGTATAAAATCAGACTAAGGATCCAACGGTGTTTTTCCTCATCCACCCTACCAGCTTCCAGCAAAAATATCATGGGGTTGCTTTGTACTCATCTTTTCACCCAATTTCTTCCCTTCCTGCTAACTTGAAGGATTTTATGAAGCACTATAACTACACAATCACTGTCCTCTTTTATGGGCACAGAAAACATTTCCCCCCACCCCCTCTTTTATTACGTTTATATTCTTTGCCTGCCAAGATACTTTTATGGCGGTGGGAATGATTGCCTCACTCTTGATAAAGTCTGGAGTATCCCTTGGTGCTCCATATAACTTGTCACAATATTCTTAACAGCTCGTTGCGTATTCCTGAGCAACTGACGCTTGCTACCAACTCCCCTGATGTGCTTTCTGACACTGTTAAAAAATATTCTTCTTTACAGCATCTCCCACACAGTGCTGTGCACAAGTTCTTTCCAACTTCTGCTCTTGGTTTCTTCACTTGTCTTAACTCCTGGGCTTTTGCCTTTGGAGACAATGAAAATTTATACATTTGCTTTGCACAGTAACTACACCAACAATTTGAAGCAAAATATTTCCTTCGCTGCGTCACATTTCTGTTGAGAGTGCTGTGTGTGTTCTTGTAAGGGGTATATCCCTGACACTTTTTTTTAATGTAACTAGAAACCAGGCATGTTTACCTCAAAGTATCTTGTAGAGAGCAGCTTGCACTGTTACAAAGCCTTGGCTTTCCATTCAGCTCAGCCTTGCTGCCTGGTTCATCTGCACTTCCAGCTCACAGAAGATTACATGCATACTTTCTATACTGAAACGTGTGACCTAAAGGGAATAAAAGACCAAGCAATAGTATAGATTTGGTTCTTCTTCAGAGATCTAAACGGGAAAGAATTATTGAAGATAGTGTTAGGGCCCCTTGCTGAATCATCAAACTATTTTGCAGTGGTAATTGAGGCAGCATATAAATACTGCATAGGTATCTCTTCAGGCCCTCTTCATAGAGCAGTTATATTCTATTAAAGTGCTTTTCTTGTACAGGTTAATCTCTCAGAATAAAAGTGGAAAATACAGCAACAAAACAAGATGATATTTTCACTACTCAATAAACCTCTCTTCCCTTGTCTGTAAATAAATGATTCCCAGAGGCATCCCCTCCAGGGCTTCTGAAAACTCAAAAGGGCAAGGAAAGGGATTAAAAAAATATCACAGCTTGCTCTGACACATTCATAGTATTTATTAAAAATAAACAAACAAACAAAACAGCATGTCAAAGGCTGTCCTGCTTTATACTGCACAGAGCCTCACTGATTCACACTGTATGCAAGTTAAATCAGATTTGGACCCAGTCTGACTGTAGGAATACATGCCTTGTACTCCCATTGATTGAGATAAAGCTGAAAACAACCTCCCAGTTGATATGAAGCAGAAAAGCTGGTTTTTTTTGAAAATGAGAATGGCAAATCAGGCTTGATGATCAAGACAAATCCAAAGTGTGAAAGAAGCAGTAGAACAAGCTGCAGTATCACCTCTTGTAATTCTTTGTACATCCCTCGCTTTCTTTTTTATTTGTTCTGTGATTTTGGTTTTGGTACCAGAACTATATCTACAGCAACTGAAAAGCACCTGATGTATTTTGGATACTATGATAGTGTAACTACAAGTGACAAAAATACATTCTCGTTGCAGCTGCACACATAAGAAAGTATTTCAACACTCAGTGTTGGATTGATATCACGTTATAGGTTAAAAAAATACAAATGTCTCTCCTAAGGGAAAGCCTGCAGTATGATGGCTGGATTCCAGTACCAGGGTACTTAGATAAATTGCATTTATTTATAATGTATCTAATTATATACTATCTGCCGTTCTGTTTTGATGCCTTTGTCCTTCTCTTCCTGTCCCAAACTGTTGTATAATAGCATTGCATATTTTGCCAGGCAATTGTTTCTTGCCCAAGCAGTGGTCACATTTTCTTCATGGGCCTTGTATTTCCTCTCAAAAAGGGTGTTTAAAGGAGTTCGTAAAATTCTTTGGGATCTCGGGGGGATGAAAGGCACTATATAAATCTCAGTTATTACTATTAAAAGAGCACTGAGTGAGTTGTCTAGAGGCAATTCCAGTATGTGGTTTGGCTCTTTATTGATAAACTATAGAAACCTGCATTACTGGTCTGCTTTACTGTATATGAAACAAGTGTTGGATGACACCTTGTATTTCACCAGCTGCTTTCCTGCAATTTCTCAAAGAAAGTAACACAATATATGGCCCACCTGCTGTGAGAACATCTGAAATACCACAGACAGTAAAAAACCTTTGAGTAAAGTTCTTCCAGAGAGTCTTTTGTTTATATGGTCTATAGCCCTTACTCAGTTTTCAGACAGTATCTCTAGTTTTCCATGGAAAAGAACTATGCTTATATTGCTGTTCATTTTTTTAAGTGCATGAGATTTTGATGAGAATATTTTTTAAATAAATGTTCTTTTTCCTTTTGTTTTAGGTGTCTGGGGTTTTTTAAATTTTCATTTAGTTCTGCACAAGGGATCAATCAGCCCATTATTACCTCATTGCTAGCAAGTACAAATTTAGCTCCTGCAAGAGTCCTAACAAAGGACTAATCTTGTATCCTTCGCTTATGTAAGTAAATTGTAAGCTGTTAGTGGAACTAATTACAAGAGCATTGCTTTCTGCTTTCATCAGGACTTCAAGGCCTGATTGAAGCATGGTCAATATACAGCACTGTCTTCCAATAACATCTTTATTCCAGATGTTGATTTAAAAAGTAGTGTCCTCTTTGAAGAGTGTGAAGGAACTTTATAAGCATTAATTCCTGTAGTGACCTGGAAGGGGTCTACAGCCATCTTACAGGTAGGTCAACAGAGTCGCAGCAAGGCTGGGTGGTTTATCCGACACATCATCATCAGCGACTGAGCCACATTTTCCATAACCCACACAAGTCTCATCATTAAATTCCACTCCATTCCCTATAAGCACTCTGTGCCTTTGATTTATACTCAATTCCTTTAGACCCACAAAGCAGCCACTAATTGTACTCTACATACACAGTGGAATGGGACCTTAAGGGATAGGTTTTTAGTAACTCTGATGACACCTTTCTAGTTAGTGTGGTGTAGCAGTATCCTATTTAAGATTGCTTTGTTTAATTATTTAAGAGCCATTATGGTAACTGAATATACTCTAACTGTAATTTATTAACTCATACACTTGAATTATCCAAGTCTCTACATCCACTTCACAGAATTGCAGAGGAACTAGAATAAGGTAATGGTATCAAAACACTACAGAATATTCCCTCTGCTGAGAAGTACGGAAGCTCTCTTATCTCTCATAGCAAAGGGGTTCATAAGCTTTTTAAAGCTGTTCACTCAGACCATAAGAATAATTTTATACCAGCAGCAGTTGTTTATATAGACAGTATTAAGAAAATGTGTGCATTTTATATATAAGTACATGTATATGTATGTATAAGTAAATATTTACACATATAAATGCATTCATAATATGTCTTCAATGTAATACTACAATTTGCTTCCCATTTTTGTGTAAAAAATGATACTGCATCCATCTGTTCATCCTTCTTTCTCTGCTCCTCTGAGTATGCTTCTTCACACCCTGATCCTTCTCTCTTTTTCTACTCCCGTGCTTCCTTGTTGTCTACTTGTCTTGTCTAAGCTAGGTTGCCATGTTAAATGATTCCTTTCTCACTGGAAATACTGCCCATTCCTCTGAATCCCTCTTCACCATCATCCTCTGCATACACTGCCTGTCTGCCTCCCGCCTGCCTGCAAGGGACATCTTTTTTCTCTGGAAAATGACAGCTCTGGGAGCAGCACCTTGAGAGTAGTTCTTCCTTGCTCTGATATAGTGTCTGTTCTTGCCATCAGCAGCTAGATTCTCTTCTTGCCATTCAGGCACTTTTATGCATCTCAGAGCTGTCATTTCCAAAAAGAATAGAGACACAGGGAGCAGCAGATGAAGAAAAAAACATCTAGACTAAGTCATGTGAGCAACCAGCTCCCTGAAAGCCATAGCAAGCACTCACAGACCATCTCAGTGTCATAAATTAATTTGGAACTGCTTAGGAAGGAAAACTTTTAGCACTCAAGATTCTCACTTACAGCAGTCTCTTCAACAGAATATTGCTTTAGTTACAGCATGGATCTTTCGTAACCCAAGATGCTTACCAGAATTCTGCTGTGCTTCAGACAATATGTCATAAACATCACGAACGTGCAGAGCCATTACAGGTCCCACATTCTGGGCTGCAGAATCCCTGCTGTTCAAACACACTGGCACAGGACAGAAAACTGATAACAGCAATTCTACAAAGCTTTTGAGCCAGAAGAAGAAGAGGATTGCAAGCAAATACTGCCTTGGAGGCTCAGATGTTCTAAAGCAAAAAGGGGGAAAACTTGTAATTTACCTGGACTGACTACTCTTGCAAGAAAAAAAGTAATTTGGTCTAAACTAAGAGCTTGCCAAAACCAAAAAGTTGGGCAGGCATGTCTGAGAAAGATTATTAGCAGATACAGAATGTTTTCCTGCACAAACAGAATGGTGTAATCACTAATGCACAACATCCCTCTTACACTTAACCTTTATGTGCTACCAAAGTACACTGTCAAGATTGTCCTTCCAGCACATGTCTGTAACTGAAAGCTTTTAATATCCTCCTTTCATCTCCCTCAAAGCCAAGTTATCAGGAACATAGAAAGATTTAACCACTTATTAAACAGCCCTATCTTGTCAGGCAATATGTTCTTTTCTGCAGGGCACTAGTGAATTGAATGTGCAAGAGAGACAAAGTGTCTAACAAAGAAAAAGTTGCTGCATGACTAGGATTGCTCGTCCTCTCCCAAGGAACTCGACTAGCAAGGAAACCTCCTCGCGGAGTACAAAACAAAGCAATCCTACGACAGCAAATAAGGCAATAGGAAATCACACAAATAAAGATGTAGAAAGAGACTGGTGGACATGAAATTTGTAACTTTTGTTGTAAATATTGCTTCAATAATAAATGAAAACTTGGGACCTAATTGCTTTGATTACCTGGCTCATGATGAACATGGCTTTTCCTCCTTCTTTTTCTGCAAAGTGGAGTTAGAAAAACCAACTCTCGCTGTCATGTTTTACACTACCACTGCACGAACATGGCACACAGCAAGCCAAGTACAGAAAGCAGCTAAGAATCAGGCCTTGTGGCAGGCACTCGTATGCTTAAGAACATGAAATAAATACCATTATATAACTATGGGTATTTAACACTGCAGGAAAGCTGTCATTGGAGGTTGCTCCAGTGAAAGAAAATGCAACAAATAGTTCTGCCGTAGCAATATTAACACATCTTTATTGCAGATATGGATGCGGGCATGTGTACTGACATAGAGAGGTCAGAATGAGCCTGTATCTGGCTTTACTACCCCACGGCTTCAGCGTATTGACACCTGGATAGTCCGTGGAGACAAAACACTGCAAACAGTTCAGGACTCCAACATTTTTATGGCAGTAACTCTCATCTTCCACTGACACTGCTGCTGATACAGATTCAAACTAGCTCACATTTGTTTCCTGTCTTTAATGCTAAGTCTAAATCCATAATTACCAGTTGATGTATAGTTATGAGTCATATATACAAAAATCACCAGCACTTCTGGGTTCTTCAGTTTCTGAAACCCAACATAAGACATGCTGACCAACCTACAATAGCTCTACTTGCCTCTGCAAAACTCTGCTAATTAGAGAACACAAGGGCTTGGTCATATTCCTCTTCTTCTTTTGGACAGAATTCTACCCAGAAAAAAGAAGATGCAGCCAAGAATGTATGGATGCATGGTAGCCTTGAGTTTTAGGCTTCCATGCTTAAAATGGTTAGCTAAAATCAGTAATTGTTTTTAAAAATGTAGGCTGTAACTTTAGAGGGCCTGGAGCATCCAGTGCAGCTGCTCTCACATGGCCAGATGAGATCCTAAGCATGGTCCTAAGATCAGAAAGAAGAAAAAAACCAAAACACAAAGTAACCCCCAAAACTACACCTCCAAACTGAAATACATTGTGATTTCAACAGAAAACTAAAATTTGAATATAAAAATTCAAAATTAACTATACAGCCATAGCATTAAATTCACACAGTTAATTTAGTTTTCTTGTGTATTTCACCTTTAAAAAAAGGGGAATTGTTTTATATTCAGTAAAACAGGCATTTAATTAGTCTCTGTAATTCACATATAATTGAATAAAATACATGGAAAAGGGCATATCCATCTCAACAGATTTTATACCATTGTTTGAATTAATACAGCACGCCTCCATAAACAGCAGCTATAGCCTGACAAAATGGAAGTATATTCTTTTAAAATGAAACATTGTTGCATATTCAATCATTTAAGCTCCTTTCCTTATTTCCACATTTAGCATGAAGGGAAATGGCTAGCAGAGGCTTCTCTATCACCCTTTGTAAAGCGTTACATTTCTCATCCAACATGTGCCAGGCAAAGCTGACAGCCTCTGAGACAGGATTCTGGAAATTATCTGAAATACCAGTGTTGGTTTTAAACTTCAAGATCTCACTTTCCAGGGTTTACAAAGAAAGTTCCCCTACACACTAATTGTGTCCTGTGCATATTCATAGCTGAGTGTCTTATCTCATTATATACACATAAATATGGCACATGTGTCTATAATTTGATCATATCTTAAGATTTTCAGTTACTTAATACATGAAGTGTTAAAAAAAAGAAGCTGGCTATGAATGTGACAGCGGGAGCTGCCGGAGTGAGTGCCCAAAACTTTACAAAGGCTGACCCTTCTTTTAACAGTGACTTTCAGCTTTTGAAAAGCTAGTCATCTCGCTGAGGTCTGAGTGATTCTGTCGTCTTCGTGCAGACAGGTCAAGTGGACCCAAGTGCTCTTGGAAAGTCACAAGCAACACAAAAAAGCTAATGCATGTAATTAAGTTGAAGGATGTACTCATTAAATCATTTCTGCAAAATGATGAGAAGTTGCTAGCAATTAGGTTGCTCAATACGCTGCAAAAGAAATTGCTCTGGACCCAAGTTTGGCTTAAGGAATATAACACTCTGTGCATCTTCCTAAATAAAAAATTGCCAAGCCAGAGCAAGAAGCAAACAGCTTGGTTTTTGGTCTGAGTCTCAATTTCTGCAACTGTAGTGGGAATAAACCTATGAAAAAGTCCGAAAAAACATCCTGCAACTGCACATACGGATGTAGCGATGTCTTCTGGTACACAAAAAAGCAGCGTACTTTCTTGCACGCATTTACCCTTCCAAACACAAAAGAAACAACGCGCTGTATTTCAGCCCAAACCCAGCTGTAAGATTTAAAGGCATCGGGACTGAAGGAGTGAGGAAGCCACCGGGAGGCAGTGTTGTCCCTTAGCAAGGACCCGACCGAAGCCTTCCCTGCTGCCGCAGGTCCTCCCTCCACCATCGACAGCACTGGGAAGGGCAGCGGAGCAGCCTTGGGTGCCGGTCAACTTCCAAGCAAGAACATCCAAGTACAGAACATACAGCACGTCGGGCTATTTAGAGGCTGATGCATTCGTACCTACCTTGAATGGCATTGAAAGTATTCGCAATAAAGGTGATGTGTGAGTTTTGCTAGTTGCCCAAGACTGAAGTGGTTTGGTTCGGGTTTTTTTTTCGTTACAGCATCAACGATCTTTATCCTGAACAACCGCGGTATAAAAAAAAAAGAGGGCTATAATGTACAAACCAAAATTTTATGTGCTTATGAAAGAGTTTCTTTGTAAATTAGAAATTTAAGCATGCCTACAGAATGAATACTTATCTTTCAAAACTGCAAATTGCTATGCAAAAGAAGAAACTGAAAGTAGTGATTTGACTCTCCTCTCAGCTGACAAAAATCCTTAAATTTGTGTTTTATTAATTTTTCACTTATCAAACCCCTTGATTATAACCTCACAAGAAGAAACGAAGCTATGTTCAGCACAGATGAAAATCAGAAACCACAGAATCCCATGAGACATCCTGTTCTTATAGTGTCTCTCATCAGAATAAAAGTCCACAAAATTCAACTTCTTTTTCTTCCAGATACACCTAAGTAAAATCTTTTTTTTACATAATTAACAATTCTTTTGCAACCTGAAGAATATTGTAGGTCTTCTTCACCCCTGCGTTCCCTGATTCTGAAAGAACTTCATAAAAAAATTTGACTCTTACTTATATAGTATCACAGTCAGAGAAGGCTTTACTTAATATTGTTGTCTTATGCATTTATTATATTTTTAAAAGCTGCCATAAACTTGGGAAAATATAGCATTATTTAGGATTTTTGTTATTTTATAATGAAAATAACATAAGAAAAATGCAGAGAGCATGCTGATAGCATGAAGTATAGAAACACTTATAATGTAAAGAACCCAAAGCGAATGATTTTAAGGCGCACTATGCTTTGAATTATTTAGCTTACTACACAGAATACATTGAGAGAAACACAATACACCTCTCAATTGAAACTCCTCTTTAGTGCGAAGGTTTTAATGTTAAAGTGCGTCTAGTAGGTTAATCTGTGGGAATATTAGATGTCACTTGGCATATCTGTCCGTGCCAAGAGAGTATGCTCAGGCAGGTGGAAACATCTGGCTTTAATTTTGCTTCCACTCAAAGCTAGCAAAATGCAAATCAGCTCCAGGTTTGATAGCTGTGCTCCTGTGAGAGTGTGTCACCTGAGATGATGGATACGAGCAGAAACCTGAGCCAATGACATTAAATAATTCTGCTTTTACACCTGGCTTGCACTCTGCTGTGCTCCAAGGTAGGCAGAGTTAGCCCAGGTCAGATCATGAAGATACACCAGGGCACCAGAGAAAGACGGTTTGCTAGCTGAAATGTAATCCGCTGCTCTGTCATAGCTTATCTTTGGATAATTTTCTGTGCTTTGGATCTTCGTCTACAAAAGTTTAATTCTCTAATTACCATAGTATTGCAGAGATAAACCAATTTATGACTGTCATGCACTTTGATACTGTTGTAATGAGGCTCATATAAAATACTTCAGAGAGGTCCTTAGAGCTATCTTCTACAACAGTGCAGTAAGCTAGACAGGCAGAGTTTACACACCTCAGGCATGAGACACCCAGCAGCTGCAGGAAGAGGAAAAAATCTGTTCATTTGATGTATTTATTTATTTATTTTTTATTGCTGGGCAAAAGGAACAAAGGGTAATCATTTAGTTGTACTCCAGAGAGAGAGAGAAAAAAAAAAAAAAAAAGCAAAGTTCAACCACTATTCTGGCTGTTTGCTTCTACCTTTATACAAAACAACTTGTGAAATTATAAAGTCACGTTCGTTAAATGTGGGATTCAGACCAACTTGTGATTCACACAGTCAGTGGTTACAAAGCAGCTCTGCCCCCCCACACTGCTTACTGTCTAGAAGAGAACTGCTGGGAGTCCCAAAGAGTCCACTTGGGAACCTGCGATGACATGGGCGTGTGCTTTCATTCCTGTATTAATGAGAGTTAACAACAATACAGAGAAAGTTCATTTTTAAAAGTTGCCATTTCCAACCTTGATGTCAGAGGTAACCTGCAGGTAGGAAATAGTTTCACTGATGTTATTAAACAACTTAGTTGTTCACTTAGCCTCAGACTTCTGGGGTTACGGGCAACCAGAACAGGCTTCTTGAACCATTTGCACCCAGCAGCTCATCAGAGAGCATACAGCAGATTATATTTCCAATGTCGTTCCTACAAATTAAGCCTTCTAGGGAAGACAGTTCCATAGAAATCCAGAATTTGACCAAATGAAACTCAACCTACCCTCATTATTAGAGACATGAATGTGTACAGGACCAAGTATTCTTGGTTCTTTTCTTTTTTTTCCCCTAAAGAACAATGTTGTTTCTACAAGTCTGTGGGAGTGGAAACCTATAAACAACTGTTGATTGGTTGCAAATTACAATCCTCTTCCAGCTGTACAGAGTAATAATTGTAATTAATAACTCAGTAATATTCTGTACAATGCCATGACCTGGTAGAAGGTCTTTCATCTGTAATTAATTATACTCCTCATTTTGGATAGATATTTTTTAGAAACAGGGAAGACAGTATTTGTCCTGATGTATTTAACTGCTAACATCACTCTAATTTAATTCACAGTGAAATTTTGTTTCTGATTTGCACCAATGAAAACAAAATCAGATGCATAATTCCTGAAAATTACCTAAAAAGTAACTAAAGCTTTGCTTGCTTTTACCAAGGCACAGAAATAGAATTTTTTTCCATATAAAAAACCTGCTCACCTTTACCATCTGGAAGATGCTGTCCATTTCTTCCATTTTGATAATGCAGTAGCTGTAGAGCTAAAAGATAGGCTCAGAGGACATTTGTTTTAAAATTTACCCTTTGGAGAGCTTTTGGATTTACATGCTTTTTTATGGAAAAGGGCAAAACAAAAACGATGGTGAAAACTAGAATGCATAAATAGACCATGTACCTAGTTATGTACTATAAATCATGCAGACGAGTACTTTTAACTGGGGAAAGGCAACACAAGAACAATGAAGAAATGTAGCTGTTTCTAAACCCTAATGTGAGGATACCCTGTTGTTCTAGAGACACTAGAAATGCACATATACACAGAGACTTACAGAGTTTTGCTTACCTCTCAAAGGGAATTGATAAATGGGGAAAGCATCCCAAGGGGTTCCCTTAGTTTAACAAAACCAGAAGTACTTTTCAGTACATTGCTTTTTCTTCACGTCTTCCCTCAAATAAAAAGAATTATGCACACAGATTGTTTATTGTCAGTTTACATGATGTGGAATTTCTGTTGTAATAAATGGGGCTCTGAGGACTTCTCTGTAAATGCTCTACCTGTTTATTTATGTGGTTTATATCAATACAAATCCTTATTTCAACCCCAACATTTTATCCCCTTCCCTCCCTCCCCAAAAGACACATTATTAATTTGGAGATGCTGAGATATGTTGTAAGTTGCTGTCTCTCTGTATCTTTCCATCTGCAGAGCAAATGGAATAGGAAAGTTTACATTCCTGCAGGATCAATTGTGAGATTTTTTGCATTCCTTATATACTTATAAAATGGATTTCCTAGGTGTTTAAGTTAATTTTATAACTAAATTAGCTGTAGGATTTAGGAATAGTCATGCACAATTAAAAAGAAAAGTGCATATAAAAAACCAACCTTAGGATATTTTTATGGTAACTCCATTCTGTACACAAATATGCCTTTTTTTTTTTTTCAAGCAGGTGCCGTTCTGCCTTCTTACCCCAATAGTCCAAAGCATGAGCTTTGTCAGGATCCAGAAAATATGTAGAGCAATGCCTAACACTCAAGACACCCAGTCTGGAAGATGTCTTCTGAGAATGGTGCGGACACATACTCAAAAGGACAAATGCTGCCAAAATGCACTTGTATCTTCTTTCTTTATAAAAACCCAGCGGCAGCAATATCTATCATTATAATAGCTCAGTAGCTGCAACATTGACCCAGAAACTGTTGAGAACTAACTTGTATGCTTTGGGAAGATTCTCCCCTCTCAGAAAGCTCCTCCAGTCAGTTAGCAGTTCACTCTGTCACATCCTTTCTCCTCCTGCCATATGAATCTTTCCTCCTTTTCAACACAGGGGAACGCTTTGAATGTACCTACAGGCTACTATGTTTTGCATTCAGCACTCAATGGATTTAAAAAAGAAATAATCTTGAGGGCAAGTCAAGACTCCAGAACTCCACACTCTTAAGTCAAGGCATTAGGCACTAGTGTAAAAACATCTCTGATTAAGTGTTAAAACCAGTACATTATTTAGTACAAGGAGGGCATCACAGTGTTTTTAGCACAAGATTTTTTCCGCTGTTTCAGATAAGGCACCTTCTCTCATGAACCAGTTTTTTATTTTGGACTCTGAGGAGACTGTGTAGCATCTCCCTTGCAGAACTGTCCTCCTAAGTGCGAGGACACAAAAATTGGACTTCTCCCATGCTCAGAATTTTCTACTGGTAACTGCTGAGGTACTAGTAGTGCCCTAGTGAATCTGAGGGTCTTTGGATTGTCTCCCCAAGTGAACGAGTTCTCCCCACAGCATTGCACAGAAAGCACATGGTGGGCTTTGGCTTCCATTTCTTGGGACCAGGCACCTAAAAAATAAGCATTGCAAAAAATCACTGCAGTTCTTTAGTGGTGGTGGGAGACAATTTTACTCTTAAGTTGCTAGTACTGAAGGAGTCCTACTTCACTGAAGTATTGCCACTGAAAACAGCTAGGCAGAGAAGCTGTTCTTGGAGGATATCTTTGCTCACTGAAGCAGATTATAGTACTCTACAGATTTACGCAGTTTTGAAAAAGAAGATGCAGAAAGCTCATTTTGGCTAATGTTTCTGTGGTTCCCTGTCCCCATTACAAATGTGCTCGTTAGAGGCCATCATTAAGAGGTCTGCATATATGTTTGAAGTTAAACACCTGAACAACCTTGGGCACAATGGGGTCATAGCTTTTACCAGTTATGTTGGTACTCATTTTCATCTGCTCTCATGCTAGCTTGTCTTCTGTATTTTAAAGAGGTTACCAAAGCACCATAATGTCATTAAATATTGTCAGGACATGAAAAGCTTGGTGAAGAACTTCAATTCCTACAGAAAAAAAAAGAAAAACTAAGCAAAAGCTGTATCACTCCTTTGTCTGAATATTGAAATAATGTAATAAAACTCGGGATTTCAACTATTACTACTACAGAAAGACCTATCATAACAGATTTCAGATGATGATTTATTGCGTGTTGCTCACAGACCCTATTATGAAGCAAATAATGAAACCCAAACCAAACTGTCCTACATTGTGCTCATAAAAATCATCTGGCTGCTTTACCAAAAGAAATCAAAACACAGGCTCTAAAACCACCAGATAACCTAGACCGAACATAGCACAAACAAGGTTATCGACCCTTATTACACCCTAACAGTCTCTTGCTAGTGCCACGTTGTCTTTAACTGTAAGATACAGTTTTATCAAACACTACCAGCTCTTCATCCCCTATTCCCAGTGTGTTAATAAGGTTTAATTACCAAAACAACCACTTGCAGTGGAACTACATTTCCCAGAGTGTTCTGCAAAGCAGTTATTTTTCAATAGTTCTCAAGACCCACAAAACAACAAACCTCCTTTTTGAACCTTTGTCAGGGACTGGATTTTAAGACCCAGTGGAATCAGCCACTACAACGGGTACTGCAGAGTTGTTCACAACTCAGGGTTTGCAGGTATTAGTAAGCAAAGACAAAAGATAAGTTCTTTTTTATAGGGACCTTATCTTGTCTCAGCTTACTCTACTGTTGCAATTTGAAGGGGGAACAAAATTTTCTAAGAATTTCCTCACCACAGGAAGTGTTAAATGACATGTAGCAGAGGAAACATCTATGCCTATATTGAGAACTCAGCTCTGGGGGCCTTAAAAAATCTTACAATCCACAAAGGATTTGTTAATACAAGATAACATGGTTTTCATATTTTTAGTGCATGTTAACTTTTATTTGTTTCAAAATTTCTAATATTAGAGCCAGTCCCCTTTTTGGTGGGTTGGTTCTAAGGCTCTGGAGGATCAGAAATGGATTAAGAATTCCAGTGTTGCTTCCTTCTCAATTTGGATAAAGAAACATGTTACAAATATCACTAGCTGTGTGTGAGGCTTGAGAGTTTTGCAGTTTTTATGGGTGGAGGTTGATGGCTTTTTTAAAATCAGGTTAGAAATTACTCCAGTAAAGATTGCTACTGTATCAGCAGATCTGGATGAAAGTAATCAGTATAAAATGATGTATTGGTTTCTTTTCTTTAATAAAAAACCCCAAACAAAAGGAAAACAAAACCAAAAAAACCCAAAAGAAAACAAAAGTTGAGAGCTCAGTGTAAGTAAGAAAAATCTAGCTGCAATAAAGATTATATGAACACTAAATTAGCTTGTAATTTACTCTCTTTTCTTCCTGTGTCTCATATGCTTTTGAAATTACATAGTCAATGTAATTTTATGTCTGTGAAATGAATATGTGGATTAAATTTTCTTATTTTTATTAACAATAACTTATACAGTTTAAAATTTTCTTCTCCTGAAGGCCACCTAAAATATTAGTCCTCTCAATCTCAGGACACTCATAGCAATGAAATGCCGTAAGTCCAGGTCTTTTAAGCTCCTTGTAAGATTTCAGCCACAAATAGTCAACAGACTTCGATTTCATTCTTTAAGAAGATAACAACTTACTTGTTTCTCAAATTACAGTGTTTGCTTTTCTCATCTGATATCAAATCCCTTTAAGTTTTTGTAAGTTTACAATAGAAAAATTAGACAAGCACACCTCTTTTGACTTCCTTTCCTTTTTTTATTGAATTAAGATCTTTTATTTTACCACTACTGTAGTAACTATACTCTCCATATCTATTTTCTGAGTCCTTTCCATTTGGAGCAATTTTGAGATTGAATATTGTTTTCTGAATTTCACCCATCCCATATTGCAGTGCAGACTAATCTAACTAAAATGACTGAAGCATTAACATCTTAATTATGAAGATTTTATTCAGAATTTATTCTTCAAAACCCCATAACTTTTATGTTAACCTTTCACAAGTGCCTTCCTCTGGCCTTTACATTTACTGAGACACAGAAGACAATTAGTCTGCAGCAATTTTATTGCAGTAGGTTTTAAAGAAAAAATAGACTAACCATTAACCTTTTCAGCTAGAAAAGGGGTTAACTGGGCAACAGTATTGCTAGTATTATTTTCATAACTGTTGAGGACAGAAACATGTTAGCAGAGTGCTGTGGAAAACACATGGACTCTTTCATGTGTGATTTACTCATTCCACATGTAAATAGATATGGCAGTGTCAATTCAGTGTCTTCTATGAGCCCTGAATTAACTTGAAAAAGAATTCATACCATGGAAAATAGTATAGTGGGGGGTGAAATTACATATTTATCTTAGGTTTAATATAAGAAAGGGTAACTAGACACTTGTATGGAGACTTAGATTCTAAAAGCATAATTACTTGCATTCTTTAGGATGGGTGAATATTAACAAACAAGATGCAGGATGTGTAAGAGCAACCTGCATAACCTGAACAAGTGGGATAAACATTATATACGTTGTCTTACAGCTTCAGGGCAAAGGCTCAAGTCTTACAGTGAGCTCTGTCCTGGTGCACTTGCATCCCGTAACGCTTTACATCAAAGGAGATGTCTGTAGGTATAAGAAAAGGACATTACCAGGGGCATTGTATCCAATTTTCTGGCAAGGCAGTTCAGCAGATATTAGTGTCCCCTGGACATTTTCCTTGGGCAAACTATTGGATTAGATGACCTTGTGGGGGGTCTGTTCCATTCTGGTTTTCTTCAGTTCTGTATCATCAGCTACCATAAGACTCTGTTGTCAAGAAAAAAAATCATGCTGATTTTTTTCCTGCATGTAGACGACATCAGCATCTGCCAAAGTAATCTTTTATAAAGCTGCAGTTGACCACTGTCCCATTGTGTTAAAGAAATTTGAATATTCATATTTTCTTCCATATGAAAAAACAGCAAGACTTTAACACTGCCATAGTTAAATAACATAAATCTTGAAATGAAAGCATATGTTTCTTTCACACATTCCCACTTTTATGTTTTAATTTGTCCCAGCCTACCTGAAGTGTTTTTACTCAAATTAGATCTGTTACTAGTATAAAATTTATAGCTGTTCTATTTCTGTGATATAAAAAAAAATGCAATAGAATTGTATCTGGGTATACTTAGGATTGGATATTTTTAGGATTGCTTCCTAATTTTGCTGTGGAAATCTAATGCAATATAGAACATAAGAGTTCATGTTATTATCCTTATAGCTATAATATAGGCAATCATGAATAAAAAAAAAGATACAATAATGAATATTAAAAATCTAATTATTTGTGTCATTTAGAACATTGTATTTGTTTTATAATGCAACCAAGAATATGGCGCATTTGTGTAACACATTCTGTTTATTGAAAAACAAATACAAAACGAGATAATTTTAACTGCATATTGTATCATGGGAACAAAAGATCTGTGGCAAAATACCAGGAAAAAAAATCACAGTAATGAATGAAAAAATCAGTAGCTGAGAAACTTACAGCTAGGGACCCATTTGTTCTTTAGGATTGTTATGCTAATTTTCAAGACTTGCTGCAGCAGCAAATTTGAGATTTAGGATGAATGCATCAATTACTAACTATTAATGCTATAAAGGTATCCTTAGCTTCTCAAGGTAATTTAAAAGACCCATTCATATCCTGCTTTTCAAGCATTGTACTTTTACTTGAATTCTGTAAGAGGTAAACTCTTCAAAAGTCAATAAAACTTAACAGTTTCCTTAAGAAAACAGAAGTGGTTTCTTTGGGAACTATAATGTTCTAATTCACCACTAATTAAAAAAAAAATTAAAAAATCTATCTAGAGGCCTGTGAATACAACCCAGAATTGAGGTATTAGCCCACTGATGTATTATTTTTAAGAAAATGTGTGCTTGGATACATTTTAAGCCTTACTAAGCATTTCTTACCCGAGCTTACGTTCATGGCTGTTCACTGCCAAAATAAGACAGTGCATCAATAAAATTCAAACTACTGATTTTTAGCAACTTGTTTTTGACAAAAATATATTTCTCAGTTTAAGTCACAGAACTGCATTAAGGCAATATCCCAAATTATTAAGGAAAATGATTGGGTGAGGGAGGTAAACAACATTTAATTAAAATATTTTAGCAGGAAAGCAAAGGCATATTTTTGTCTTAACATTTCACTTCATACACTGATCTATAATGAAATAGTCCTGCTTCTTACTTCCTCTCATTTTGCTAAAACTTAATACATGGACAGAAGTGCTGTGATATTTGTGAACATATGGTCAGGAATATTGTTTCCCAATTGAGTTCTAAATGAAAAATCTGAAATCAGGTCATTGTCACCCACTGAATTCTCAGGCATACTTTGTAGAAACAGGTTATTTTTTTTTCTCAGTGACTTCTCTTTCTCTTCTCACAGCCATATTTCCTTTTACCATCCTCAAAAGCATCAGCTCTCTCAACTCTTCTTATACTGCTCTATTCTATGTGTTCTGTCTTGTTTCCACAACACATTTAGGAGTCACAAATCTGAGACAACCTCTAGAATTGCTCTTTAAGTCTCAAAAGCCAATCTCCTAATATACAACAGCCAGATTGTATCCCAGAGTGCCTTCCCCTGGGATTTATTAGCGCTCAGATATTTTTTAAGAATGTAACTAGATTTGATACTTTTGTAGATTTTTTTTTTCTTGTTACACCATAAAAATTCCAATACACTCTTTGCAGTTATAACCTGTCCTTCTGGATTTTTTTTTTAACAGGGCAGGTAAAACTGATTTTCGTCTCTTAAGGTGAAATTTTGAAATTACCTAACCTTTTTAAACACTCCTAAAACTGCATGCAGTAACGGAGGCTGTAAGACAGCTAACAAGATACCACCTTATAACTGTAAAACTAACATAAGGTTTGTGACAACTGTTGTAATAACTCTCTCCCCTTATCTCCTTGTAATGCTATCTGATGCTGTGACCACTCAGCATTTAAACAATGCATGATACAAATATTGTTTTCTTCCTACAGTGAGACAATTAATGGGAGGAAGAATATTGATAAACAATTTTAATTGATCCTTCCATCCAGACTACTTTATCTGAGATAGAGAAATAAATATATGGCTATGTATTTCATATAATTATTATACAACATATAATTATTACAAAGAACTCAAGATCACTGTTCTAGTTCAGTACCATATTGCAGAACAGGCACTTTAAATTTCAGTTCATGTCTGAAATAAAAGAAAACCTAAAAATGAAATCAGACTGTTACTGAAATGGGAATTACCTAGTCTAAAGCAAGAAATGCTAAACTTAAAGATATAATACTTAGTTTTCTTACTGAAAAAATTTAGAAAAAGTTAAGTACAGAAACATTTTATTTTGAAATATAAGACCAAAATACAATTATTAGAACTTCCATTAGAACTGAATTTAAACTTACCATCTGATGGCTTTAAAGAGTGATTTTCTTGTGAGACAAAATGCATAAATATCGTATCTGACACAACTCTGCCTTGCCGCCATAGGTACTCTCTTTTTCTGTTACTAATAATTATCAATATATACACAGCTGGAATGTTTTTCAAAACAATTGTTTTGCATATATTGGCTACCTGCTTTGCGATATTACAAAATTAACCAATGAGATACATAGGTAACACTCACATCAACATTTCAGCATGGAGCTGGTATTGATAGGTGGCTTGAAAGCAGTGGGCCCTAGAAAACAGAACAACTACTTTGTGTTATAAGTGTAAATGACCTTATTTTATTTGGAGCTACATATGAAAACACGCTAGCCTTTTCAGCAATTGCTAGTGAGCTGAGAAATCCCTGATGGCAACTGTTCGATGATTCTGTTTCTGTCCCTTAACTCTCTGCACCACAAAAGATACCAAGAACATAGGATACTGAGAACTTTTTACACTGTTTGATCCTTCCATTGTAGGACATTTGCCTGGCAGAGTGGGAGCACTTACAAAATCAGTGCTTCACATACTGATTTGCCTGTATACTTTGAGCAGGAGCTGAGTCTTCCTGTCTTTCATGGAGAGTTCATCCTCTTTCATCTGTTGCCTGTAGAAGGTGCAGAAGGAGCACACTCCCATTCCTAAACAGAAGATGAACAGGTTAGAGTGCTTTATGCTTTTTTTCCCAACAGTTCCTTTGGGGCTTTTCTACAGCTGTTGCTTCGCTTCATAATCTCACTTCAGATATGACCTCTTGAAGGTCACTTAAAAGCATCATTATTTTTGTGTCTCATCACAGTCTGCAAAGATTTCATGAACTATGCTCTGGCTCATTCCCATAGAAGTAGCTGGTGCAGGTGAGGACCTGGACTAAAAGCCTCCATCTTCCAGCATTTTAAACAAGATTTTTTTTCCAAAAGAAAAATGGACATTTTACTGTTATCCTTCCTCACCCTTAAGAGAAGCTTAAGAAATGCTTTTTATAAGACTGCTTCGTGATTACTGACTATGTCTGAGTTAACTCTGTTTAAAAGCAAATGCAATAAACTACCATCACCAAATGGCCTCTACTATATAATAACTTCAGTTTACCCTAGCTCTCTGAGGATCTGAGCCATCTGAACAATATTTTCTGATATTTTATATGAAGAAAAGAAACTATCTACAGTTTTCATGCAGAATATTGAAAGAAATGGGCCATGGGTAGATCAGAAAATAAGTATTGCAGAAAATGGTGGTATATAGAAGATATTAATGCAGCAGATTTCTTTCTTTCAGGGTTGGAGTAGATAATATTCTTCACCCTGAATAGCCACTCATTCCACTAGGGAACAAGGAAAAAGGCAGGGGTATTTTCAAAGCTCAGGTATCTAGTAAACTCATACAAGCAGACAGGAAGACACAGATTATCATTCTGAATTGAGTTCTCTTTCTTTTTAAAGAAAACATCACCATACAAAGATAAATGTTGTGAGACACATCAAGGTCTTACTAAGACAACTGATAACTTATGGCTGATGAGGCCTTGGTAGTTAGGAAAAACAGTCTGTGAAAGACAGGCTTTTAATGGAATTGAATATAAGAGAAAAAATTAGTAACAAACAATTTCACACTGGAAAAAGCTGTCCTAAGAACAAAAGAGAACATTCATTAGCACACAACACAATGTGCTAAAAGACGTGCAACCAGGAAGAAGACAGGTATAACAAAGGTAAGGGCGTACTGGATTTGGCATCACCCACATTCAGAGCAATAAAAGAGGTATGTGGGAGGACCAGCTGCATCAAGGTTTGTAACACACGTTGATTGTCCAGCACTAGAGAAGACAGTCACAAAGTGCACAAAGCAAACCACTTTTACAAGTATACTACACAGGAAAATAGGAAAGTAAAGAGCATACAATTTTGCAAAAGCTCCTAGCAGAGGAATTTAGCAATAGTACAACAGTCCTTTATAGCTACAGTACAGCATCAAGAAAGGAGTAATAAAGAAGTATTTATATCCAAATATGACACAAGAGAAAAAGAATATCCAAAAAAAGTCTTTTCACCATGATAGCATTGACATCTTTTGCACCATTAGAACTATATGAAGTAAGTATTAGCGAGTGTATAAAGGAAAATGTCAAAATCTAGATTTTTGATAAATACATGTACAAAGCCAATACTGGGACAGAGAGCTGTAAAATTATTGCACCTTATTTAAAATAAAATTAGAAAAGACTCTTTTAATCTCAGAAAATACTTCAGAGCAGAAAAAATAATGTTTGTCATGATGCCTACAGGCACATCATATGATCAAGGTATATATGCATGCAGTTCCAGGACTATGTGCACTGTTACAACTGCCATTAGCAAAATGCCTAAAGGAAAGAAAAAAGCCTTTTAGATCATGGCATACATGAATATAATGAAAAAGATGGTGAACTCACTGCAATGGATTCCCTCAATTACTGCACTAGAAACTGGAGAGACTGTTCTGATACAGCGCATTAGCTTTTAAGACCTAAAAACAACAATAAGGTGGAATGCTAAAATTTACCTGCTACAGATGATGTAATCTTTTTGCTGTGCAGGTCTCACACATTCTACATACTATGTGTTCTACCTGGATACCAGGAGTTCAGGCCAGGCAGAGTGTAGCAACCCACTTTTCAGCTCTCTGGAAGATGGCAGGTCAGGAAAATGCTTTTTATCATGACATGATATTTTTAAGGAAGGTGCAATGATATACTAGAAGGACTGTGTGGAATTAGCCATTATTGATACTATATTCAAACAACAGCAACCACAAAAGATTATGTCAAAATCCCAGTGTCACAGGCAAAAGATACAAGGAGATGAAATCTAAAATTCGATTACACTTGATGGAAAACTGGTGTTAATCATTTTGGTTACATCTAGGAATGGAGATGTATCTAAATTCTGAGAGTTAGTACTTAAAGCAAGTAAAAATATTTTCTTCTTACAAGACCTGAAGAGCATAATGAAGATGATGACTAAGACTGGCAGAAATCTAGAGCAACTGCAGAGGGAAGGATGAAAATTGTATTGGGATCACAGTCTGAATGATTTCACAGATGATGTTTTCCTTAACATGAAAGATTTAGTCATTTACTTGTTCTACTGTAGTATCTTAGCTCATTCAGGGAAACACACTGTAGGCCAATATATAACAAGGAGAAGTTAAGAGTAGCCTTTCATTAATGTAAAATTATGGTTATCAGAATAGTAGTTACTTGTGGATACTATTCATATTCTTTTTTCATCACAGATATGGGTACACAGGAACAGTAGAAACTAAACATAATCAGTTCAGGTTCAACAAAAATCTCGATAAACCTTTGGCTCTTCCAGTGCTGAGTCTATAACACAGTATAAAAAATACAAATGTACAACCTGAACGAGGCATTTAATCCTTAAAAAAAATCTTTTTTTGCATATCTTTTGTACAATACAGAATCTCTGAGGATGGACAGCACCTCTGGATGTCATCTGGTCCAAATCCCCTGCTCAAGCAGGGCCACCTAGAGCCAGTTGCCCAGGACCATGTCCAGATGGCTTTTGAGTATCTTCAGGGACTGGAGACTCCACAACCTCCCTGGGCAACCCGTGTCAGTGCTTGGTCATCCTCACAGTAAAAAAGTGTTTCCTGATGTTCAGAGGGAACATCCTGTGTTTCAGTTTGTGCCCATTGCCTCTTGTCCTGTCACTGGGCACCGCAGAAAAGAAGAGCCTGGCTCCACCTTTTTTGCACCCTCCCTTCAGGTATTTATATACATTAATAAGATCCCCCCTAAGCCTTTGCTTCTCAACAGTCCCAGCTTTCTCAACTTTTCCTCATAGGAGAGATGCAGTGGACCCTTCATCATTTTTGTTGCCCTTTGTTGAACTCTATCCAGTATGTCCACGTCTGTCTTGTACTGGGAAGCCCAGAACTGGATACAGCTCTCCAGGTGTGGCCTCACCAGTATGAAGCAGAAGGATCGCCTCCCTCAACCTGTGAGCAACACTCCTCCTAATGCAGCCCAGGATACCATTAGCCCTCTTTACAGCAAGGACTTATTGTCGGCTTATGTTCAACTTCGTGTCCACCAACATCACAAGGTCCTTTTCTGACAACCTGCTTTTCAGCTGGGTGTCCCTCAGGATGTACTACTGCTTGAGGTTATTCTTACCCAGATACAGAACTTTCCACTTCCCCATATTGAACTTCATGAGGTTCCTGTTAGTCCATTTCTGATATTTAATACCATAAAGCAAGGTATAAAACAAATGGAAGACTTGGATGAAAATCTGCATATGACACTATGGCGTGCTATAGTGACTACAAATATGGTGGCAAAGAACTTACCGGCCTGAAAGCCTTTTTTTTCCTAACACAAGATACTTTTTTCCTGCAAACCTTGTTTCTCTTAGAAATAAATGCAGAGAAAGAGTGAATAAAATATGAAAACAATATAACAAATCTTTTAAAATAAACAACCTTAACATAGCTGATTACAAAATAAGTTTCATTAGGGATGAAAATAGCCTAACCTTTGAACTATGGGGCAAAATGTATGAAAGGGAAAGCCATTAATTTTTAGAAGCAAGCACCCACAGCTTTTGAAAATGGTTCATGATGGATGTCTTGATATGACAGTACACTCTTACCTATTTTTTCATACTTTAACCCATGTGCAAGTTAAAAAAAAAAAAAAAAAGACCACAGGAATATTGGAGAAAGGAGTGCAATGGTAATTTCAATGTGCCTAATAGAAATTGGCAAGTGATATATTGGAATACTAAGGAACCCAGCACCTACATAGCAACATGCTAATCAGAACTGTGGTGAGTCACATCAAGGACATATTCACTAGATGTGGTATTTGTGACAAACTATTTCCCAAAATAGACCCTGCTTCTATAGGTCTTCAGCTGTGTGCATTTTAATGAGCTGAAGTCTCAAATAAATAATGATTCCATAACAGTCTTTTGTGATCTGAGCTTTAAATCAGGAACCCAGAGGTAAATCAGAGGCAAGAACTACATTAGAGCCATGGAAAGTCTACCATGGTCAGTGGCAGCTTGATATGATCATTGAATAAATGGAATAATACTAGTCATAAAAAAAAATAGTCTATGAGTGCACAGTAATTTAGACAAAATTACAAATATTTAAGTGTACTTACTAGGAACAAAGACTTAATTGTGAAAATACTGCTTGTTGTGTTGATCCAGCAAATAAGGAAAATTTAACTGCAATAAGTTGTACAGAACCTACACACCAGAGAGAGGATGCAGCTCAGTTTCAGCCTCTTCACACACAGTCCCCAGACGTCCCGTTGGCTGCATCAAAATGTACAAGAAGTGAGAAAGTGAATCTCACCCCTGAGAGTAAAGGTACTAACACATCCTAATGCTTCTATTACATATCAATATTAACTTTGGCATCTACAATTTTTGCTTATAAATAGGCAGACACACTGTCAGGTCAGACAACTGGTGCTTTAAGAGAAGTAATGGACATTAGTCTGTCACCAGTTCCTGGCTGATGTACACCTACCAAACTAACTGTCTGAGACTACCACAGGCATATAGACAGCAGGGTGGACATGTGTAAAAATCCCTGTTTAGTTTACTGTTGGAGAGTAGCAATAAACACATTTAAATAATGAATTTTAAGAGTTTGGACTCATGACTTTTAAACAGTTGTGAATGCTAAAGCTAATACTTAGTGGGCAGTTCCTTGATCAAGCTGCTTTTCAAGCTTTGTATAGATTTCAGTAGCAAGAAAGCAATCAATCCTTAAGAAGTTGGTGTTTCCTGCCTTTCCTGGAGAGTAAGCACTATGCTCAGCAGGTTTTTCCCAGCTAACCACATCCTAGGCTGCTTTCTATGGCCTGAGGCTCATAATTTCCCGTCCTTTCTGTCCTCCTCTTGTTTTATTACATCCTAGTGAATTTCATTGGAGAAAACAATATACTGCACTTGTTATGTGCAGGTTTGAGTTTGAACAATAGGGTAAAATGTGGATAATTTTATAATTCCTATATTATTACAGACCTGGTGAGAAACAAGCCTTCAGACTTCCAGTAAGTCTTTCTCTATTGTAAGCCAGAGGGAATTGGTACAATTTGGGAGGAAATACTGTGGTTTCTTGAAACACCAAATGTTTATTTAATCAGTTACCAGGGAGAATACGACTCTTTCCAAGAAAGGTACATTCTGCTTTACACCATTTGTAATAATATAGCTACCTTTCTGTCTGAGGTCCTGTATGCTGCAGAGGGACTTCAAATACAGTTTTGCCTTTACTGGCAAAGATAGGGATTAATTTGCTCCAGGTCATTCAATAAAGATTACACTCCTACATATTGTTCTGTGTCAAAGTTGTATGTGTCTGCCTGTTTCACAACAGATGGCTGCATTTCAGTACTTTTATATAGGAGATGTATAAGGAAGGTTGAAATAAAACATTCATTGTAATCCAACTTCTTCCAGTTGCTTGTATGTTTTAGTTGTATCTATCAGGCTTGATGTCATGCAGGAGAATTTTTAAAATGTAACTTTGTAAATTTGTTTCTGTTCATCCTGGGTAAAGATTTATTTGGAACCGTGGTAGAGAGAATGTAAATCAAATATATTTCATATTGTAACATATCAGACACTGTTTTATGAGACATTCCAGTCTGTAAAATACAAGAAGAAATAAGATACCTTAATATATGGTCCTTCTGTGCTAAGGGTGAAAGAGCATATGTAATTCTGAGAAGGGAGCCTTAACCTCTGCTTCCAAGCTTTGAGTGATTTCTCATGCTAGCTTTTTTTTTTCCAGAGCTTTTTTCTCCCCATCTTGCAAGGATATGACTAAGATGCATTACAAACTTTTTTTTTTTTCATGAAATAAAAAAGTAAAAGTGTGAATATTCGATTCATGGAGGTAAGAATATTTTCAGTGGTCTTTTAACTGTAGCTTATCACTTAAAGTTTCTTAACCATTTTTCCCACTAAATGTTGGTTTAAAATGTTACTTTAGCATTATGGTTTTGGCTTCAGTGATTTAGTAATTTTCCTCTGTTTTGCCCTTGTGCTCCGTTACAGAGAACAGCTAGCCTTGTTTCCTTTGGGCTTTTGTCACTGAAGATTCATTGATGAAACACCTAAGGTCTAATAAGGAAGCTATGTAAAGCCTCAAAGCTAAAGATCAAAGTGAATAATGATCTAATATACCAAGTGTATCCACTGAAAAAATAGGAAAATAGGCTTTAGCAAGGTCTTTTAAACTTCACTTCTCTTTCCTGTAAAACAGGCTGCTACTGATTTCACAAGCCCACTTACAATGGCCCATCGGTGTAATTCATCGGAAATAAGATTTTCTAGCTAGTATTTATGAAGTGCTCTATATTACTAGAGGCGTAAGTACAAAACGCTGGATAAACAGAGCACCGCTGTTTGGGGGGAGGGGGAAAAAAAGTTAAAATCGCGGATTTACTCCTCCTTTAAAAACAAATCTTGCCTTTCTTCGTTCCCCTGCCCCTTGAGATCTGACAGGGAGGGCCGGGACGCTGTCCTGGCTCCCCAGAGCCTCTCTCACACAGCCCGTTGCCTCGGGGAGCGGCTCCCGAGCAGAGGAGCGGGGCCGGCAGCAGGCGGAACACGGCGGGCGGCTCCGTTCGCCCCTCGCCTCGCCACCGCTCGCCGTTCAGGCCACTCCCGCAGGCCGAACGGCCGCAGATCCGCCGGCGCCGACGGGGAGCTCGCCTGTCGAGCTGCCGGAGGGCAACAGCGTCAGCTCTCCTCTCAGGAGAGGGTCCGTTCCGGTTCTGAGGGGAGGCCGCGCTCCCCACCGCCTCACAGCGGCCCGCTCCCCCTCAGGCGCCGCGGCGGGAATGCCTGCCCCGGCGCGAGCGCCACCCCCCGCCCCACACACCCACACCGGCGGCGGGGCGGGGGGAGGGCGGGAGCTGGCCGCCAATCCGAAGCTGCAGCCCGTCCCTGACTGACAAGCGCCACCACCCAATAGGAGCCGTCACTTCAGTAGGCGGGGCGACAGAGAAGGGGGGCTCCGCTGTCACCGCCCGTTGGGAGGAGCCGGGGGCGGGGCAGCGTCCCGGGGCGTGGCTCGGTGGGCAGGGGCGAGGCTCCTGGGCGGTTAGGGGGCGTGGCCTCGGCGGAGGTATTTAAACCTGGCGCGGAGGTGCTCGCCCGCTCAGTCGGCGCAGCGCCGCTGGCGGTGCGGGTCTGTGCTCCGCGCCGGCCGCCCCACGTTCGGCTTTTTCTTCTACGCGCGTGTGTGCGGGAGGCCGGCGGGGGCCCCGTCCCGCCCGGGGTCAGCGCGTCTCTCCCTCCTTCCCTCTCCCTAGCAGAGGGATTTTTTTTTTTTCTGCGCCCCTTGTCCGGTGTGGGGGGGGCGTCGTCCCCCCCAACCCCCCGGCCCGCGCCCCTTCCCTCCCCGCTCCCTGCCGGGGGGGGGCTTTTGCGGCGCTTCCCTCTGGATGCGTCCCCGCAGCCCCGGGCGGGAGGCGGCCAGGGGGAAGCGCTGCCTCCGAGGATTTACCGCCGCCTGGGACTCGGACCCCCGCCGCCGCCGCCCCCTTCCCCGCGGGGCCACCCGGCGCCCCGGCTCCGCCGCCGCTCCAGGCCGCCGCCATGGACGAGAAGTACCTGCCCGAGCTGATGGCGGAGAAGGACTCGCTGGACCCGTCTTTCACCCACGCCCTGCGGCTGGTCAACCAAGGTGAGGGCCGGCGGGGTCGGAGCGGGGCCGCTTCGTCCCGCCGGGGAGAACGAGCGGTGGGGGCCGAACCGCAGTTAAGTGACGGCCGCCGGGGATACCGAGTGCGGGGTTTACTCTTCGTCCCGCAGCGCTCGGTGGGTTTTTTCTAGCGTTCGGGCTGCGGGTGTTGACCGGCTCCTGCCTCCTTCCCCTCGCTAGGCTGGGGTGGAAGAGTCGGGGGGGGGTCTGCCCAGCTCCGGCGGCCGCTGCCCGGGCACGGCTCTGCCCTGCTCTGCCCGCCGGGTACGGCGCTGCCCGTGGCGGTCGGCGAGGCGTCCGGGGCTGCTCCTCTAGCAAGATGAGCATCTCCCCCAAACAATAGCGGACGCCGGACTGGTTTCCCCAAATTCTCTTCTTTCATCGGTGTTTTTTACAATAGCGAAGGCGTGATCGCTTCCCTGCTTGAATTATCCGTTAGTCCAAGTCGAATTGTTGTGTAGAACAGCCTGGGTCGTCTGTGCTCTGCTTGGGCTTCAAGTCGACTAAATCCCCCAAAGGTTTTCTTGTTTTACCTTGCTAACGCGTTTCTGAACAATAAACAGCTTATTGTTTATGTATGTGTGAGCCTTTTTAAAAAGGAGCCTACAACCTAGCTCTTTCCTAGGAACTTTTGGCTCTAACTAAAATATTAAGGAATGAATATGTTTTGGTGCATCTTTTAAAAACCCCAAAGCATGTTTTCTTTTGCCATTATATAACCCCAAATAATAAGTGATTCCTACCCCTTCTGCACCTGACATGTCAGATGTGCTTTGAAGTGCTAGCTCTTTGTTTCAATGACCCTGTACTGAATAGAAAAGTAATTCTTTGTGATTTATAGTAAGGTTTAATGTAAACTTGGAAGTACTGTATAACTGGCAAGTGACTTTCAAGTACAGGTCTGTAGAGACAAACGCTTGATACAGTGCTTGGAATGATCAAGTGAAGCAAGTTATAAACTGATCTTCTAATATAACTTAATGACAGCTGAAATGATTTTGGCTTCAATTGAAGTGATTACAAAGCTGTGCTAGTGTACTTCCTGTAACAGGAATAGGTCTAAATCAATGTGGCTTCTTTTAATGCATTGTTGTAGTTTTTGATGTGTAATGGACTGTGAATGCCCATCTCTAAATCAGAAGGAGAATCAACTATTGTCTGAAATATTCTGAAGTTAGGAGTAGCTGTCAGTTTCAGCAGTGGAATGCATATGCCATGTGATTTGTAGCCACATGTCCTTGGATGGCTGTTTTTTGCATATCGTTCTTAACTTTGAATTTGTAAAAATGCCACTGTTAATGGTGGGAGAAGGACAATTATGTTAAGAAATAGATATTTGTATTGTTTGCTGTAAATAAAAAAACTTGTTAGAATTTAGTTTGATGGCTGAGAACTTAAGGCTGGAATTCAGTGAAGTTCCTATCCAGATAGTGAAGGGAGAATCTTTTTTGTGTATGTAAATTATTTTAGGAAGTTACAGAAGTATGTGATTTACTATTTTACAAACAGCGTTTATGGAAGTAGATAAAATTATATGGCTGTTGCCAAAACTCTGAATTTTTGGGAGAATGATATTTTTTTGCGGTTCTCATTGATATAAGAAATTAGAGGACAGAAACTTTTGCTTGCTTTTATTGTGTAGTACCTGGTATCTGCATGCATACTTTCAGCTCCAAAAATAAATTGTACTGTCAGTGAAAAAATGAATGTAGATGAACATGGATCCAACTTCTTTTCTAGTATGTCTCTAGATTTTTTTTTGCTTACTTTGAAAGTGAAGTCTTGCATTAAATCTGAAGTATTTCATGTGTTAGAGACAGGTAAAAAAAGATTAAGCAGAGGGTGACTATTGACTGATTAACTGTAGTTTAAAATGCAAATTTGTGTAATATCTGTGTAAAGTACATATTTTAGGCAGTTGTAGAGTCACCAAAGAATAAAATAAGATGAAGTGACTGTATAATACAAGTGGGAAATATATGACTTTAGGAGATGTTTTAAAAACCCATCCTGTCATGACACTAACTTTATCAGTGACTGTTTTTTGTCTCAACTGTAATAGTTCTATAGAGTTAAATGAAGGCAATTAGTGGAAATATATATGTAGTAGTTCTGGCTTGTACTTAATATGTTAGGTTCACTGAGTTTTTTTTGTGATAGGTCAGTGAGCAGGCAAACGCAATGGCTTGTCTAATTTTTTTAAAATGGGTTTGTTCAGCTTTTCAATTTAGAATGAAACATGTTTCCAAGTTTGGCTTTTTCCAGGTATGTGTGAGAATGTCTTAGCAAAGGTTTTAAGTGCTTAAAATAACCAGTTTAATTATGTAATAGCATTTTAATGTCTTAATGCTATTACACTTACTATCTGTATTTACTTAAACTGAAATACTGCAGATCAGCCAACTTTCTGCAGAAACTCAGGATTGATTTGTAAGAATTGTATGGTTGAATTAATAAATCCTTCTGAGATGCTGAAGGAATTAAAGTGTGTGTACTGCTTAGACAAAAGAGCCAAATCGCTAACAAATTTCTAACAATGTTGAAATTTGGTTTCTAGGGAAAAGTCCTGTGTCTAGACTTCCAAAATCTGTTAATTATAGTTCTCAAATGGAAGTGGGCACATTTGCATATAATGCTTGTAATTACAAATTATAATTTGGGTACACACAAATTACATAATTTTAAATGATACAGGAAAAAAGTGGAGCTTGACATGCTTTATGTTCTGGTGTAGCCTTTCAGTTGAAAAAACAATGTGGCGATAACTAAGATGCTGCAAGAATACTTCTGTGGGCAGTATTATTAATCTGTCTTTTGGAATTAAGACATGACAGCATCTTCTCTTGCCCTAATAAAACCTTGTTTTAAACATTTTGAAAGCATTAAAATCAAAGATCAGTGTCCTTCATTGTTCCTGCATAGTACATGGAAGTGCTGATTTTTCTTGCTGAAAACTCTGCTCAAGTATTTGACTTGTCTCTTTGGAACACAAATGTAAGACCTATTGCTTAAATTTTGCTTTAAATGGTCATTGCAACATTCAGCTGCTGCTGAATTTTAGAACAGTAGGAATCTTCTGCAGGAGACTATCTTTTGCTCTAATTAAGATGATTTACTTGTGTACTTGAACATTAAGCCATCCTAAAAAGGGATGTTTTTACCTGTAAAACTTTAAACATGTTATAGATTGGAATGACCATGCTGATAAGATTCATTTGCAGCTGGTACCAGACAATGGGAACTGGAACATTATATCCAATTATTATCTTATAAGTTGTGTAATTGAAGAACCTTGGGAAAGATGAGGTTCTGTGAAGAAGCAAGAATTTCGTACATGTGTATTTGTATTTTTACTATTTATGACTCAGCTGCTCATCTTTATGCAAAATCTGAAAAAATATTTCTGTATGTGAAAGTGATGCTTGTTCTGAAATCAGGCTAGTTCTTTGTGTTTATCATTGAAAGGCACCAAGTAGCTTTACTTTTTAACCTTTTATTGAGACCTTTATTTTGAAGGCTGACTTTGCATTTGGGATTGTATGTAAATGTGCAAGTGTAATGTTGATTGTCATAACTTAGTTCATGAGTGATGCTGTAAAAATATTGAAAGATCTGTAAGAGAAGAGTTACTTTATCTTCATTGTCTTTTTCACATTTATGTATAGTATTGATTTATGACAAGTGTTTTATGAATGTTGGGTAAAGTATGTGAAATTGCAGATGGAAGAACCTACATATAAATAAAACATGTTGATACCAGACATGTTTTGTAACAGGGGAGACATTAAAACAGATGCCTGGCACTTGTTTGTGTAATGTTAAATGTGTAGGTGGAGAGGACTCTGTAATCAAAGTTAAGGCAGCTGAAATGCTTTTGAGTCTTGGTGCTGTTGCTGAAAGACAACTCTTACTTCTCTGTAGACTGTACCTGTGGAATTCATTTTAGCTACTTTGAGATTTGAGGTAATATCTTAAACTGCTGAGGCTTCCTTTAAATTGTCAACAAGATGATGTACAAGAATAACAAGCCTTCCCATCAGTAGATGGCTGTATGTGCTAGCTGTATATTGAATGACTTTACTGATCCATGTGTCTAGTAGTGATCAGTAGAGGCTTGCTGTTTCTTGTGTCAAATTTTGAGTAGGAGTTCAATAATCAGACAGAGCAGTACCTCCATAAATATCAGGGAGAATGGAGTGTGAGAAAAGCGTACTGACTTTCTGTACTGTGGAGGATATTAACAATCTGATTTTTTAGCAGGTAAGGGATAGCTTTGTAAAAATGGTTGAAGTAGGAACTTGATAAGTTAATGTTCCATAGATGTTACTGATTTTTAATATATCTGTCTTGGTATGCAAGGGCTTCTGGGCATGCACTTATCAAGGATTTTCATTAATTTTTCACAAATAGAATTCTAATTTTTTGCAATTCTAAAATGTTCTTCACTATATGTAGTGAAGTGACATACATATGTTGTGGTATAAATAATCAGTTTGCTGCTGAATCATCCACTTTCATCTGTAGACAAGCATTTCATAGCATGAAAGACATGCGGTGCTGCTCGTTCTCAGCCCCTAATGGTGTTACATATAGTCTGTGGCTGTGTAACCTCAAACTCTCCTTTATTTCTCATTGTAGTCTCAATCATGTGAGTAACACTTGTTTCAAGTGTCCTGCTCTTGGAGGCTGGAAAAACACTTTATGAAGGTTTTAGGTGTTTTGTAAAGCAAATATAGCTGAAGAAATCTGATTGGGTTTTAAGATTACTCAGAGCATCCTATTAATTTGAATAAAACAGTAAATTTTGTAATATGCCCTGCAGACAAAGATTTTTTCAGTCAGCAAGTCACTTTAAGTTGTCTGTCTTAGAGGTTAACTAGAAAGAAGAAACTCTTCTGTTGTCTTCTAGTAATCAGACTTCAAAACAAGTCTATGAAAATGTGCAGGGGGAATTGGTTATTTGGCAGGCTCAGTGTGATGAGAAATTTAGTGACAGTAATAGGAATGAATATGGTGTGATGGTAGCACCATAAAACCAGTGAAGGCTGACTTTGGTTCTTATTTCTATTTTCTTAAAACGGCATGAAAAGTAATATGATTTGGAGTGAAGAAGAGATTTCAGAGATTGTCCCTCATGCCTCAGCCTTCCTTGTTCAGTAACACTTCAGAAGTTAACGTTTTTGTAATGGTTGGTTCTTTGTTTTTACTGGAGTGAAACTGTATTGGGAAAGTCACAGGACTTATTAACAATTAGATTCCAATCTTTGTCTCTTAAAAGGTTGGGCAAGTGATTTTTCAGGTATTCCAATCGTGTTAACAGGGCTGCTGTGAAATGCAGCTGAAGATAATCATACATACTTCACCCTAGGCTCATCTGCTCTGAAGCATGACTCTAGCCTGCAGCCACTCACTGATCACATTTAGTTTAAAGCTGACTTCTAATTCACTTGCACACTTACTTTGGCAGTCAATGAGAGAGATCGAATTTAAAGGTTTCAAATTTAGACTGACATGGTTTGTCACTTTCAATCCTTTTTGACACCAGCCATGCAAATTAAAACTGTAACCTTCTGAGTACTTATTTACTGGAGAAATCAGAAAGAAGGTCACAGCACTGAATGGCTGCTCTTCTGGCCTGTGGCTTGTTTGACTGACATAGATTTTAAGTACACGCAAGTTATGTGACCTTTCTGCTCTCCGAGTTTCCCCCCCTACCTCTGACTTCAAGTATAATTAAGAAACAAACGAATTTAGGATGCACTTTGGTTTGAAAGAATTGGATATCAAAGTTCAGAGTTGAGTAGCCACTGTAAAATATTCTGTGGTACTGCATGACTTTTTAATTAATTAGTATTTAACAGTTTCAGTAAAAAGCATGTTTAAATGGATTAACTGGTAACTGACACACCTAATATTTTATGGTGAATTAACTGACTGTTCTTAGCTGAGCTCTTGTCCTGGTTTTGGCAGGAGTTTTGCAAGCTTAATGTTTACATTATTAATACTGTTTTTAAGTAGAAAATTATAAAGGGCAGGATGTTTATACTGGGCACGTGGAGTATCTTGATAAAGTGGGGTTATCTATGCCTGGGACCTGGGAAGGCAAGTCTCACCTATGCAATTGGAGCTGCATGGTAGGGTGGCAGTAGTTCTGGGAATTACTTTAGATCTGTATACTGCTAGCTGAGTGTGACTTCCAAGTGCAACACTAGCTAGAAAATTAGTATCTTTATGGCCTTAAGCTAAGGGCACACAGACTAGGGAATTTAATTTTCTTCTGACATTCTAGGTACAGAAGTCCCTGTGTCTTAATCTTTGAGAAGATCATGGAAAAAACACAACGCTTTGCAAGCTTGGGAAGGTCTGTAGGGCTCTTGCTAGTCTGATTGGTTTGTGAAAGTGATCACTAATGTGTGGTTTGAGTTCCTTACTACTGTCACAGAAGTAAATAAAGGTGCTAAGAGGCCCTTTAAACTGGTGATGAAATGTCTGGCCAAAAAAGTGCAAGTGAAAAAATAAAGCACAGTGCTTTAGCAACGGATGATTAACTCTTAAATATAATAACTGGTAGATTTTGCATCTCTTGACATCTTTGACTCAAAATGAGATGCGTTTCTGGACATTTGATCTTGACTAAATTGTTAGGCTCTTTACTGAACTGTCAGTGACTTGGGATATACAGTAGATATAGTCTGGCTAATTATGACAAGGAGCAAATTAGAGTAGCAACTGTAGAGGTGGAATGAAGAAACATTTTTGTTAAGCTGAGAAAGATGTAATTTTGAGTGTCTCAACAGCTGAGCAGTGCCTGTGTTATTCTTTGTGTGTTTATCCTATCTTAAAATATTCTTTTGCTTGAACTCAATTTTATCATATTTATCACTTGTTGTTTCGTATTGTCATTTTTCATAATTTTACTGTATTGTCACGGTAAAATTAATAAGAAACTGGAAAGTTAAATGGATTTCCTTCCTTCATATTCTCTATTTCCAGTTGCTGTTTTGCTGGCTGCCTTCCATTTCTTATTTTGATGTGTTTATCAGGCTTTTGGCTTCAGCTAGCAGCTCGACAGCAACAAAGTTGCAAGGCAGCAAACAAATGTCAGTTTAATTCTTGTAGTTGTTAAATCTTTCACTTTTTCTGGCCTATATAGGTGTTCTTTTATAGGCCTTTATTTTCTAGGAAGAATTTCTTGACAAAATAATTGGAAACCGAAAAGATTAGAAATCATTTCAGTAAACCTATTGTTCTTGCACTTAATCCAAAAGAAAATTTGTTATAACTGTTCCTGTGCTGATCTTGGCATAATGTAGTGACAGTGAAAATCTGAAGTTGTAAATCCTTTGAGGATTTACTGATTTTCAACTTTATTACTCCGTTTGGGTTGTACAAAAGGAATAGCTAGTAGAGGAGGATGCCTTTTTGTGGACAAGACAAAGAATCCGGGAAGAAGTCAAAACTGCTGCTGTGGCTCTGATACTGAATGCTGCTGCACTTACTGAACGTTTGGAGAATAAATGCATCTGTAGTTTCTTACTGCCTCTGATCCTCCAGTAACAGTACTCTGGAAGGCAGATGTGTTTGAAAGCAAAATGTTGTATATATTTTCAGCCAGTTTTTCCTTCTGCTTTGAGATAATGTCTTTCAAAGATGTAGAAATGGAAGTACTGCTTTTAATGGAATCATTCTTCCTTTCATGTGTCTCCTTTTCCATTAACTAATAATGGACAAAAGTTTTCCTTACTAGTTCCTTTTGATCTATATCCTAATGAACTAGAGGTGGTCAACTAGAGGTGGCAATGAAGCACCAGTCCTGATGTCTCTGGTCAGCAGCCCAGTTTCTGTTCCCTGAGCTCCTTAACCCTCAGATACTGAGGATCTGATCTTTTTGTTGTGTTTCTCCTGCTACAAGGCAGAAATGATGTGCTGTATTGTATGCAGACTTGGGTGATACAGCTTTATATGGGGTAAACCAGTGAAGTAAAAAAAATCACCCTTTTCTACCCACCTCCAAACTAATGTTAAATGATAAATTTCACTTTTGCAAAAGTGAAAAGGACTAAGGTCCATCATGTCTGGCTCTTTCATGGCTTTTTGTTAAGCTTAACTATACCCTATGCCCTTTCCCAAGTTTGAAGGAAAACAAATTTTTCTCTTCTAGACTTGTTTTCACACAGTTTGAGTACGATGTTCTTGGTCACTTCGTACAGTCGTGGAAGTTCAGAAACTTAGAGTGGTTTTTCACTTTATTAATTATCTGATGGTTTCATGACTACTTCCAGCCTGCTTTTTTTAGGATCAAGTTGTCCTGTTTTCAAGGAAGAAGGCAGTGTAACAGCTGAGTTTTCTGCCTTCCTTACAGGGGTTTCCTAAAACTTTTGTGGTAGGTGGAAGAGTTTCTTAAAGTGAAAGTTTCTTACTAATTTGACACAGTTTCTTCATTTAAATCCTGATGTGTGTGGAAGAACTACTCTGCTTCACTTTCTGCTTCACAGCAGATAGGTTGCAGTGGTATCTTTAGCTCTAGTTAACGCTTGCTGCTTTTCTGGAGATACTCTAATGATATCCTAGGCTGACTAGTCTGCAAGGTGATATGTGGCACCTTAGTACTTGATCTTAAGAGTGGAAGGGACTACTGTGGTCCAATTTGTCTTGTGTAACACAAATTGGTCTTAAAGATTCTTTTCACTTATCAAATACTCTTGACCTTTTTATTACACCATGCATCCATGGTCTGGAAAAATGATTAGGTTTTTATTGGCCTACTGTATAAAAGCATACAACAGAAGATTTATCATGTTTTTAAAGCTTACTGTATCTGTTCTTCAGACATTTTTTCTGCAGACACTTCACAGAAGCCTGTTAATACCATGTGAAACAAATGTTGGGAATGACATAAGTGTTGTCATATAAAATGCTTGTGAGGTAATTAATGACCTTTTAAGATTTCTTCTGGCCTTATTTTTTCTGTGAATTTGGGGACCTTGGGCAATTATGAGTATGATTATGAGCACACGTTGGAAAGAGCAGAAGTGTTCCACAATGGGTTTTCTTGCAGGATACCTAGAGAGCATCTTAAAAACAGCGATGCTGGAATTTTGAAAAGAACTTACCCAGGAAGGTTTTTGGATGCTATCCCTGTGTGAGAAAACCCTATTAGCAGCGGGTCACTAAGTACTAGAGAAATCATCATGCAGTTCTTAATTTTGCGTGGAGCTTCTTCTGAACGCCTTGGCAGCGCGTATTTTTTGGAATTATTTAGAATACAACGCAGCGTGCACTTGCAGGGGGACGGCAGCGTCCCGTCACTGCAGTGCTGCCGCTGCGTCAGCAGGGGGGGCTGGCGCGCAGCCGATGCAGCCCGACCGGGGCTCCCCGGGAAAGGGGACGGTCGGGAAGGGGTGTCAGCCCCCCAGGGAAAGCCGGGAGCTGCTTTTGGGGGAGCTGCGCCGGAGTCCTGGGTGCCATCGGTGTTCGCTTCTCACAAGAACTCGTGCAGCCGCATGTGTTCTGTCCGCATCTTAAAACGCGGTCCCGCCTGAAAGCCGGTATTTGGTTAACTGAGCCTCTGGTGCTTAGAGAATCGTTTTGTCATTATTGCTTTTCATGTAGCTTCGCTACGTGAGTGTAAAAAGTTGATGCTCAAGGTATAAAGGCTTTAATTGGTAACTGGCCTGTTTGAAATTAGTATTGGTTGCATCTTTCTGCTTGGCCTTCTCAGGTTTTTGTCTTTACTGCTCATACCTTGATCACAAGCTGAGGCTCAAATGTAGACGGAATGCTGTGGCTGTAATAGAACTACCTTATCTTTGGCCACAGGGTTTCCGAATACAATTGAGAGATGGCTGGGACCTGAAATAGCTTTGGCCTGTGCTGTTCTCTTGATGTATACTTTAACTAGTAAGACTGCTGTCAGTCCAATTTGATAAGTGTTGAATGAAGTTTTAAAAGAAATACTTTGCCAGGCTTTTAAACTTTAAGCTCTTAGAACATCCCATTATTATCAGCTGATTAAATGGAAAGTGCAGGGAAACTACCATAATGTTATTTATAAATCATTTGTTCGTAGATGCACTTACTGAATTTACAAATCTCCTGAAATAATAGACCTTGTTTGGAACACTAAGTAATAGTTCACATAGTTCAATATAAGGTTAATTAAAAATGCTGATGTGTTTTTCACATTGTGGCAAGTAGCTGGCTGTGAGATCAGCTCTATGAAGAACTCTAGACAAATTATCCTTTTTAAATTAATGCCCCAATAGAGGAAAACAGATGTGATTTGCTTTCTTAACCAGTATATCATAGTTTCTTTAGACTTCAGTGGTAGGCTGAGCATTATGCTAACATAATGTGTTTTCTGCCTGAGTGGCATGTAGGTCCTCAAGGCACTGATCCCTTATATTTGTCAATGAGCTCAAAGCAATGACCAACTTTCAATGACTGGTTGTCTAGGATAGAAGGCTGTCTGGTATGATGGCTTGCATGAAGATGATGCCTTCTTTATAAGGGCGTGTAGTGATAGGACAAGGGGTAATGGCTTTACACTGAAAGAGGGTAGATTTGGACTAGATGTAAGGAAGAAGTTCTTTACTGTGGGGGTGGTGAGGCACTGGAACAGGTTGCCCAGAGAAGCTGTGGATGCCCCATCCCTGGCAGTGTTCAAGGCCAGGTCGGATGGGGCTTGGAGCAACCTGGTCTAGTGGAAGGTGTCCCTGCCCATGGCAGGGGGGTTGGAACTAGGTGATCTTTAAGGTCCCTTCCAACCCAAACCATTCTATGATGCTGAGAAGTTAGCCATTCTAGGCACTAACTAAAGTACTCAGCTTGCTGGATAGCCTCCTGCTTGGTCTTTCTGCTGGGGAAAACAGTGAAATGGATAGAAAATACTTGAGTCATCCAAGTGGGAAAGAAAAGTACTTCTGAAGTAGGATGTAAAACAATAGGTTTCATTCTGTACAGTCCTTTCAGAATCCTTTGCTTAGCTTAATATTATTGTATTGAAGTAATAGCTGGCTAGAGCTCAAACCTGTACTTGTAGTGAGTAAATTTTTCAGAAGTAACTACTCATTATTTGTAAGTCTGTGAAAATGATGCTAATCAGGTAGGTATGTCTTGTCAGCATTTGTATGAGGTATTTTTGGGCACCTCATTTGGAAGGTTTTGGTGCTGTTATCGGAGCTGAGATTTGAAGCTTTTCTGCAGAGTCATCTGAAAAGAGCTGAGTGCGGAGAATACAGAAAGCAAATATTCCCTTTATTCAGATTCAGCACCTTAAAACATGGCTGTGCATACTTGTCAGTAATGGATGTCAAGCTGTGTTGTAATAAAATAAATGTTAGAGCATTATTTTCCCTTCATTTTATTGATGACTAATTAGCTATTTGAGCTGTATCAATTATAGTCAATCAGCTTTTGGTAATAACCCCTTTTCCCTCTTCATCTTATAGTATTTCATCCTCAAGACAGCTATCCTGACATGGAAGAAATTTTTACATGTAACTAATAGAAATCCTAATAGAATAGTGAATGCAGTTTCAAGCTAGGCCAAGAAATGAAGAAATAAGAGCAGATGGCCCCTTCAGAAAAATAGATTAAAGAGAATAGATGCTCCTGGCCAGCTACATAGTTAATCCCTTGCTTCTTGTCAAGAGGTACTGCCAATAGATAGTTATTATGCAAGGGTAAAATAAAAGCTGTATTAATTTAGTGGAAAAAACTGCTTTTCCTCATTCCCAGCTCTTTCTGATAATTTAGTGTTATGTTCATATTAAGATACAGCTATAGTAAATAGGAATAGTAACCTGTTAAATTAGCTGTGTGTGCCTTCAGAAAGGGGTACTACAAAAAAGAGTAATCCTGGGAATGTAGTTCCATTTATGTGTTTCTACATTTATTCCATTTATACCATTCTATGATTCTGAGAAGGTGATCAGGAGTAGTTGGGATGGATTTCCAAAGGCGCAACCAAAGAAATCAAGCTTAACCAACCTGATAGGATTCTACAATGAAGTGACTAGCTTGGTGGGTGAGGGAAGAGCAGTGGATGTTTACCTCTAGTAAAGTTTTTGACATTGTCTCCCATAACATACATGTAGACTTGCTGACAAAAGTATGGGTAAAATAAGTGGGCAGCAAGGTGGAAAGAATACTGGCTGAACCACTAAGTGATAAAAAACCCCAACTGGAGGCAAGTCACTAGTGGTGCATGCCAGGGGTTGATACTACTTAACATCTTCATTAATGACCTGGACAATGGGAGAGAGTGCACCCTCAGCAAATTTGCAAATACAAATATATCAGGTATGCTGGCTGATACACCAGAGGGTTGTGCTGCTGCCGTTCAGAGGGACCTCAACTGGCTGGAGAAATGGGCTGACAGGAACTGCATGAGGTTCAATGAGGGAAGTGCAGAGTACTGCACCTGGGGAAGAATAATCCCATGCACCAGTATACACTGGTGATAGACCAGTTGAGAAGCAGCTCTGCGCAAAAGACCTTTGGTCCTTTGAACATGAGCCAGCAATGTGCCCTTGTAGCAAAGAAGGCCAACAGCATCCTAGACTCCTTTAGGAAAAGGATTGCCAGCAGGTCAAATGTGGTGATCCTTCCTCTCTAGTCAGGACTTGAGACCACACCTGGAGTACAGTGTCCAGGTCTGGGCTCCCCAGTGTGAGAGATACAGAGCTACTGGAGTGAATCTGGTAAAGGGCTATGAAGATGATTAAAGGGCTGGAGCACCTCTCATATGAGGAAAGGTTAGGAGAGATGAGACTTTAGTCTGGAGAAGAGAAGACTTGTAACATTGTGTATAAATACCTAACGGGGGGGAGATGATGGAGAGATGGACTCTCTCCATAGTGCCCACTGCCAGGACAGGTTGGATGGGGCTCTGAGCAGCCTGATGTAGTCGAAGATGTCCCTGCTCATTGCAAGGGGTGTTGGACTAGATGACCTTTAAAAGTCTCTTCCAACCCAAACTATTTTATGATTCTATATTTAACAAAGTTTCAGTCTAGCATTTCTGGTATTTTCTTGCTCTGTGAAACACTGAGTTTTTAAAACCTCATGTCAAATTTGGTAGAGGTATTTGTGCCTATATTTCTCCTGATGGCTTGAGGAAGAGTTTAACTTCTACCTTGTTAAATGTTCTTTCCAGATTTATTATTAGTGGACAGTCAGATCTTTCAGTTCGGTTAAGCACCTTTATTTCTTGGGTTTATGCAAAGTAGCACATTCCAGCATTTTGGGTGGTTATTCTGCTTGTAGCTAGGTAAGTCATTCCTGCACTTGCTCTAAAATCAATGAATCAAGAAGGGGAAGTGAGATTTGAAACTTAATATACATATGAACCATTGATTAGGAAGACTTATTCATGGGACCATAAGTACCTGTTATGACTTGCGGTCTTTTGTTCTTCCCAAATGCACTTTTATGCTTTGCTTTAGTAGCAAGGAGTGATGGAACAATCTATCATATTAAGTGGTTATTGCTGTCTCAGCTGTCCTTCATCCTTTGGGCACTGAGACCCTGAATTTCTTGGGCAGCTGCATTTTTTAAATGTATCCCCTTTGTCCTCTGCCACATCTAGAAGATGTTTCTATACTTTTGGAAAGTGGAGCATCAAAATTTCCTTTCACATGTAGAAGCAATTCAAACATCACTGAACCAAGAGGTAATGGCACATCAGGTTCTTGGTGTTGGCACTTTTCTTATTGTTTCTTGGCAGACAGAAGTGATGGAGCAGAAACTTGAATATATGGAATTATGAAGGCAAGTGGTGGACAGGGAGGGCAGGGGTCTGTGGTTAATAGCAGCTTCTGTATTTTCCCAGCACTACTGATATCTGTATGACCAATTCAGTTTTGGTTTTGTCGTCTCACCTTGAATGTAGGTGTACTTCCCTGACTGAATTGTTCCACTGCACTTAAAGATGTCAGCTGCCTTGTGCATGTGACACTTCCTAGTTGATTATTCTGTGTAAAATCTGTTGAAATGTACTGAAATCTGTTATTTAAACTATTAAATATAGGAAGTACTCCCATAAGAAAATTCATAATGCACAATTACCACTGGGAAAAGTTCTAGTGTTCAGTGAAAGCTGGGATTTTGAAATTAGCTGGATTAAAACTAAAACAGTAATACTTGTAAAATTAATTCATCGCATAACTATGTGAGATAATGTGGCTTCTGAAACTGTGGTAAAACTGAGGCATCACGTTTTCCACTTCCATATAAGCACTTGATTTTAAACTGTCTTCAAAACAAATTTGTAAGACAAATGAATTTGCAATACCTTGACTGCTGAGTAGTTGCACAGACCATCATGCAGGTAATCTGCTTCTTACAGCTATAACATAACCGTGTCTATTGGAAAGAAACTTGACCTTGGGCTTTTAAAAATACTTTTTACTGAAGATGCTTTTCTATAAACAAATTTACTAATCTGAAGTATGACATAGAAAGAACTGTTTAGTTCTACTTAAGCTAACATGAAGACACATAGCATAAATGCTACTAAAACTGTAGTTTATTTTAACTTTCTTTACAAGATATGTTTCAGCAAAAGCATACTGGCATGAGTTGATAGTTACTTCAGATATTTATGCAGGTATAAATCATGGAGTTCTGTTTCATTTTTTTCTTAAATCTGGAAAGTCGAGTAATGTTCTATTAGGTGAATGTTAAAAAGACTAGTTTAAGAGAAACTTTCTCTGACAGATGTCATAAAAGTTGGAAGATTGCTTTCCTCAGTGAAGTGCTACATGGATAAGCACATGGTCCTACAGATAACAAGCTTATGGCAGACTTAGATCTCACTTCTTTCCTGGAGAAACTGGTCTGTTGGCAGAGATGTTGGTTCCTTCCCTTACGAGTTGCAGCTGGAATGAGTCCATAAACTGGACTTGCAAGGTTTATCACACTTCTAGGGAAGTGTGATCTTGGTCTAAAATTCCATGAAATGATTTGACTGATTTTATGAGAATAAGTTTAATAGAATAATATTTGGAAACAATTGAGTGTGGTAGCAATCTGCTTAATTCTGTGTAATATGTATCTTCATGCACAGAAAAGATACTTGCATTCACCTGCTCTTGAGCATGTAGGAAGGAGAGTAATTAATGTTATCCCTCTGCTAGTTAAAAATTAACTTGGATGCTAAGAGTTTTTAAAATTCAATTTACATTGAAGCTCATACATAATTTCCACATGAATTTTTTTAAGCTGCACTTTCCTATAGGGCAGTAGTTGTACAAGCTGCCTCTGTATGCTTTTTCTCCTGCCAAGCTACATTACTGCAGCCAAGGACTGTAATGGATGACAAATAATAAACTAAAAGTACTGCCTACAATAATTGTATCAAAAGTAGTGTTTTCCTTCTTTTATCTGCTGGCAGTGGGAGTAATGGCCTTCTGAAGGATTAGAGGTGTGTTAAAGTAATCCAGAAGGGTGTGCTGGAATTAGTCCCCTTTCTTCTATAGGCACTAACTTCTGCAGATTTTTCATACATGTGTGGACCAGAATTCACAAATGCTTTAGGACCTTTGGGTTATTACCTTTTGTTGTGGTCTAACCCCAGCCAACAACTAAGCACCACACAGCTGTTGACTTACTACCCCCATGCAGTGGGATGGAGAGAATTGGTGGGGGAGGGAAAGGTAAAACTTGTGGTTTGAGATAAAGACAGTTTAATAGGACAGAAAGGAAGAAAAAATAATAATAAAATGACAATAATAAAAGGATTGGAATATTCAAAACAAGTGATGCACAATCCAATTGCTCACCACTTGCTGACTGATGCCCAGTTAGTTCCTGAGCAGCAATCCCCCCCTCCCCTGCTGCCCTGTGACCAGCTCCCCCCAGTTTATATACTGGGCATGACATCACATGGTATGGAATACCCCTTTGGCCACTTTGGGTCAGCTGCCATGGCTGTGTTCCCCCCAACTTGTTGTGCCCTTCCAGCCTTTTTGCTGGCTGGGCATGAGAAGCTGAAAAATCCTTGAGTTGGTGTAAACACTTAGTGACAACTGAAAACATCAGTGTGTTATCAACATTATTGTGGTACTAAATCCAAACCATAACACTATACCAGCTACTAGAAAGAAAATTAACTCTATCCCAGCCAAAACCAGGACACCTTTTTCATAAGTATTCTGAAAGCATTTTTCAAATTCTTGAGATATATTTTTGTTGTATGGATTAAAATACAACCCATCCACAATGTTATATCCCTTCATTAACCTGTGGTTTCATGTTCTCTCTGTACAAGTTTACCTTTTCACACAGCCTACTTGCACATCAATAGTTTGTGCTTTAGTAAACAAAGTTGCAGTCATGAAGTCTCAGGAAACTGAGCAATCTACATCAAAGGACTAGGAAAGTTGTATTAGAATCAACAAGCTGAGAAAATTATGAACAGTAGATTGAATCAACACAGATATGCATGAAAGTTACTCCAGCATATACTATTAATTCTTTTACAGGCTCCAAAGCAGTGATAGCACTCACTTTCCTAATTTACTTGATGTCCTGGTTTCAGCTGGGATAGTTAATTGTCTTTGTAGGAGCTGGTATAGTGCTATGTTTTGAGTTTGGTATGAGAAGAAAGTTGATAACACTGTTTTCAGTTGTTGCTTAGTAATGTTTAGACTAAAGTCAAAGATTTTTCAGCTTCTCATGCCCAGCCAACAAGAAGGTTGGAGGGGCACAAGAAGTTGGAAGGGGACACAGCCAGGACAGGTGACCCAAAGTGGCCAAAGGGGTATTCCATACCATGGGATGTCATGTCTAGTATATAAACTGGGGGGAGTGGGGGCAGGGGGGGATCACTGCTTGGGGACTAACTGGGTCTTGATCAGTGGGTGGTGAGCAATTGCATTGTGCACCATTTGTATATTACAATCCTTTTATTATTACTATTGTAATTTTACTAGTGTTATTGTTATTAATTTATTTTCTCTTCTATTAAACTGTTCTTATCTCAACCCACAAGTTTTATTGCTTTTCCTGATTTTTCTCCCCCATCCCACTGTGGAGGGGGGAGTGAGTGGCTGCATGGTGCTTCGCTGCTGGCTGGGGTTAAACCATGACACTTGACCAGTTCAGTGTCACGGAATGTATAGATGTTTTTCTCAATTTCTGTAGTAAGAGTGAGATTACACTTGTTGGTAATGGTTATGTTGGATCTAGTTAGTATGAGTTTTCTAAGTCCTACCAGTGTCTGGTGCTGAGTTTCACTGGATTAAATATAAGAATTTAGACACATTACAGATACTTGTGATAGCCTCATCTCTGTTCCTTTCCCTAACACTGTGCGAAATATGAACAATGACAAGTTTTTATCAGACAGAAAAAAGACAGCATGGTGTTCTGGGCAGCAGTGGGAAGAGATGCGTATGCTTTCAGCCATGCAGAGCAGAGTAATGGTGGGGCTATAGAGAGGGGAAACAATGGACTGTTGTACACTGGCTCTGTCTGAATCTGTTTCTCTGGGCTATTTGAGCATATATAATCCTATGATGCAACATGAATTTCTGGCACTCTTTCAGGTAACAAATCATACCTTTCTGGGCTACAGTATTTCATGAGAAATAAGTCTTGGGATGGGGGCAGAATTTGCTAGAACTAGTATTTTTTTTTAAATACCAAAGATGGAACAAATCTTTTCTTTCAAAAAATCCTTACAAAAATCTTCTGCAAAACAGTAGAAATCAAACAAGCTAAAACTTGCATCACTGCTGAGTAGAGAGGAAGGATCACCACTTTCAAAGCATTAGCAATGCTGTTCTAGTGCAGCCCAGGAGGATGGTGGCCTTTGCAAGTATACATTCCTGGGTTCTGTCCAGTTTGTTAGAGCTCCCAGGTCCTTTTCTGCAAAGCTGGTTTTTAGTTGTTTGGTTGCCAGTCTGTTCTTGTGCATAGGGTTATTCCTCCACAGGTACAGGATTTTGCACTTCCCTTTGAACTTCGTGAGACTTGTCTGCTCATTTCTTCAGCTTTTAAAGGTAGTTCTGATGTCATTGAAACCCTCTGGTGTTTGAATCACTTCTCCCAGTTTTCTATTATCTATAAACTTGCTGAAGCTGCACTCTGTCCCATCATCCAGGTTATTGATGAAGATGTTAAACAGTATTGACCCTTGGAGCACAGCACTAGTGTCTGGCCCCCAGCTGAACGGGTTTTGATGACAACCCTTTGAGCCAGGCAAGTCAGATTTTAGTCCACCTCACTGTCCATTTCTGTAGCCTGTACCTCATCAGTTTACATGAGGATGGTGTCAAAAGCCCTGCTACAGATGAGGTGGACAACATCAGTTGCTTTTGTCTCATCTGTGGAGGTGCTCATATTGGTGAAGGCACTCTCTTTGGTATGGTGTGACTTCCCTGTCATAAAAATCCATGCAGACTACTCAGCTTGTCCTTCATATGTTTGGAAATGGTTTTCCAGGGCTGTTTACTGCATCACCTTCCAAGGGATCAAGGTGAGTCTTACCATCCTGTTGTTCTCCAGATCCTCCTCCTTGCTCTTGATGATAGGACTGATACTTGCTTTTTTTCAGTCATCAAGAATGTTCCCTGATGACCACGACCTTTCAAAAACAGTAGCTTGTCAATAATATCAGCCAGCTCCCTCAGCACTTGTGGATGTTTCCTAAAATTTCTGGTTTAGTGATGATTGCAAGTGAATTGTGACTTATAGGTGTGAATTGTGTTTTAGTAGGATTTTTCAATAGGGTGTGACACCTTACTGAATTAAGGATTGCCAGAGTGTGAGGCTGTACCCTGGCCTTCCATCAGTTGGGATGGAGGGTACTAGTAAAGCTCTGGAGTTGCTCAAAATGATTGTTAGAGAAGTAAGGAAAGATAAGACTACTTTGTCTTGCTGTTAGCTACATAAATACTGCATAATGCTAGGTAAACAGTTGTATACTTATTTGTGTAACTATCAATTATATAAAATATGGGGATGGAAGATACCCTACTAAGATGTGTTTTGGTAGTGTAGGTATATTCCAGTATTACATGTGGCTTGTTTGAATCTGGCAGATTCTGAGACTACACTGTCTCTGCCAGTGCCCTAAAGCTTGAAGTGTGGTCTTTAATAGTGCTCGAGTCTGCTTTAGGGTTCAGTAACTGAATATGCTATGGGCTAGTGTTTCAACTTGGCAATAGTTTAAAATGTGATATATGCATATTAAGAGCTGCAGATTGTATCCATTTTTCAAATGAGGTATGAATTGTGCTTTTTCCTTCTTCTGAAAGTTGTCAAAGGAATCACAGAATGCTTGAGTAGTGCTATGTACATAATAAAGGATATAGACCCTTCTTGATGACTCACCAAGATGACAAGTTAAATCTTGTAAGGGCTACCTGATCATGTTCATACATATAAATGAAAAACATGGAACAGCTTTTTGTAAGGGCTCTTGATACAAAATACTAACTTCATTTTTGTCTAAGCCCTATGCCTCAAGTAGAACCAGATCTGTATGTTGGATTCCCTTCTGAAATAAAAAGTAATGGCTTTACATTTGAAATCTGCATCCAAAGTAGCTTTATATCCATACTGCCAGTTGTCATGTTTACACATGCTGCTTTTTTGAGGGAACTACTTTAGGCTCATGTCTAAAACTCTAAGAAATGTCTTCTAAACATAAAGATCATTTAATACTAACTTCTCCATTTTGTTCCTACCATACTGTCATGGTTTAAGCCCAGCTGGTAACAAAGCACCACACAGCTGCTTGCTCACTCCTCCTCCCTGGCCATGGTGGGATGAGGAGAGAATATAAAGAAAAGTTCGTGGGTCGAGACAAGGACAGGGAGGGATCACTCACCACTTATGGTCACAGGCAAAAAGACAGGCTCAACTTCGGGAAGAAACAAAACCAATTTAATTTACTACCAATCCAATCAAAACAAGGATGGTAAGTAAACCCCAAACCCTAGAACACCTCCCCCAGACCCCTCCCTCCTTCCCAGGTTCAACTCCACTCCCAGTTCTCTTGATCTCCTCCTGCCGGTGGCATGGAGGGACAGGGAATGGGGGTTGGGGTCAGCTCACCACACATTGTTTCTGCTGCTCCTTCCTCCTCAGGGGGAGGACTCCTCATGCTCTTCTCCTGTTCCAGTATGGGGTCCCTCCCCCAGGAGACAGTTCTCTGGGAATGTCTCCAGTGTGAGTCCTTCCCACAGGCTGCAGTTCTTCACAAATTGCTCTGGCCTGGGTCCTTTGCATGGGCTGCAGTCCTTCAGTCACAGACTGCTCCAGTGCGGGCTTTCCCATGGAGTCGTAGCCATCTTGGGGGGCATCCCCTTGCTCTGGTGTGGGCTGCAGGTGGGCATCTGCTCCCCTCCACGGGCTGGGGGGGGGACGGCCTGCCACCTCACCACAGGCTGTGGGGGCATCCCTTCCTCCCCCGCTCCTCCTCCTTCTGCACTGTCCTCGGGATCTGCAGAGATGTTCCTCTCACATCCTGATCCCCTCCCTCACTGCAGGTTCCCCTTCTGAAATCTGTTCTCCCACAGGTGCTACCACCATCACTGATGGGCTCAGCCTTGGCCAGTGGTGGGTCTGACTTGGAGCTGGGCAAGCTTCTAGCAGCTTCTCACAGGAGCCACCCCTGCAGCCCTTCCCCTACTTCCAAAACCCTGCCATGCAAACCCAAAACAAACACACACCCTCTAAATAGTTTAGAGGGTGTCCAGAGCTTTGCCTTTGGGACTTGTGGGCCACTTGTGCTGGTCATATGGAAGCACAAAAAAGTACTTGCTGAAAGTGAATCGTATCATCTACAGGCTATTGCGCAGTAGATATGGTAGGTAAAACCAAGACAGTAAGGATCCCTTTTCAGATGCGTTCTACTTATAGGAAAGCTCATAAGGTGCCTGAGGCTTTAAGAAACCTCTGAAGGTCCAGTCTCCTGCTCAAAGCAGGACAAAAGCCAATGTTCTTGCCAATATTTAGACAGCAAGGTTAGGTGTTCCTGAAGCAGGGGGGAAGATGGCAGTCAAGTGTTTTTGTCCTGATAGGATGTAGCATCCCAGTTTGAAGTACTTCAGTGTAGGACATTGGGTACTGTTTTTCCACATGTTTAAGTTGCCTTTGGAATTTTTTTATTTTTAAGTTTTGGAACAAATAAGTTGATGCTTTTGCAGTTAGTGGATTCCTAGCCTTGCTAATGTAAAAACATCCATGTTTAAAGAAAGCTGTCAAGAGTGGGTAAATCATACAGGAAATTTTAGCACTTTGTTATAAGTTCAGAAACTGTCTTCACTATAATATGATATAGTAATTTTCAGTGGAGTAGAGTGGGTATATGGGACTGAAGCCTATGTTTACATCTTGTTTTTTTCTGAGCAAGACTGACTCAACATCTGTTAATATTGTATATGTTACTACTTTCAGTTTCTACTGTAGTACTTTCTACTTTATTGCTAATATTAATCAGTTTAAACAGATTTTAGTGGGGCATTTTTGATCTGAAGGTAATAGGTGTTCGATTAGTTTTGAATTAAATAAAAAGGCCTATTCAAAATATTTGTCATACTGGTGACTGAAATGTATTTTCAGATCAGTGCTGACAGTAGCACGTAGACTGTAAAATAGAACTTACAATGCTTGTGAATGCAATTTAAATAAAGATTGGTTTGAGTCCTTCAGTAGGGATATTATTACTAATCTGAGTACGCTGAATGTTGTAGACATCATTCTAGCATGAACCAGTCATTTTATTGTAAATTCAAATTAGATTCCTTGTTGCTTCTACAAAATTAAGGTGGCATATGAAAGACAGTTATTCTGAACTCAACTAATATAATAATGTGCATTTGAAACAAATTCCTATGTTTCTTATGCACAGTTCGTGCTCTTAATGTATTACATTTTATGCTAGTTCAGAATTAGGACCTACTGTGGAGGCTAAATTTGTGATTTAAAAAGGCTTTTTTTGAAGTAACAAAATAATGGCTGAAGAGGATAGGTGGAGTTTTCTGAAGTTCATAGAGGAATGGGGATGGGTTCAGTAAGCAGCTGCATTAAAAATTGAAAATTTTACTGCATTTTTTACTGGACTCTTTTAGACCCATGCAGGATGGCTCTAGATATAGCCATTCCACATATATTTAACTCCCGTATTTTAAATTTTTGATCCTATCTTTGTTTGATTTCTGTAGTTCTCTAATTTGCCTTTTTCATGAATATACGCTAATTATTTGCTTTGGATATATCTTGTGGGTGGAAAAAGGGATATTTGTCCAAGCATTTAATTACATCAGAAATGTTTAGTTGCTGCTCTCTTAATTGTGGTGGTTTTTCTGGGGGATTAGGATGCTACATACAGTTCAAACTGAGGAATTCTGCATCTTTTGTGAATATATATACAGAGATAACTGCTTTAAAGCTAACTAGAGTATGCTAGATGTTTTAAGATACTCAAAAGCAGGAGGCTAAGTTTAGCTCTTCTGTTAAGTGTGAAAATTGGGAGGGTCTTCCGGCTTAATGCTTATCAAGAGGATAGGGATAGTGAGTAGTAGGTCTTAGATGCTGCTTTCAGGAAATCTGTGGGATTTATTTCAGAAAGCCTTTTGAAATGTATTAAAGCCTTCATGTGGTGATCCTAGTTCAAGTTCATGCAGTAATATTTTCAGCTGAAAAGACAAGAAATATTTGTTGGAGAGGGGTGGGGACTAAAGGGGTCCAGTATAAGTGATCTATAATCTGAAGCACAGCTGAGACCATTTTATTATTACAATAATGAGATTAAGCTCTCATCAATGTCTTCAAAATTAGAACTATGGAAGTTATGGAAGGACTGTGAGCATTAAATCAACATCCAGCATAGCAGACTTTCTACGACTTTGCTTCATTGCAAAAGTTCAAACTGCCAGTATTTTCAGAATAGATGTGCTTAAAATGTGCCTCCTGACATAAAGTATGGATTTTGCCACAATGAAAAATTTAAAATAAGAAACAGTATAGAATGTTGGAGAATTTTATTGATGGTGTAAAAGCAGTGTTTTAGTTCCAAAGACTGTTTCAGAAGTACTGATACTTTGAACTGGAAGGATTGTAGAAAGTTTGAGGAAACTGAACTGATATTGTTCATGTTTTTTTCTCCATTAAGGAAAAACTATTTTTGTTCTGAAATTCTGCTACAACTGACTTGGAGTCCCCCTCCTCCTCTGGAAGCTTGTCTCTTATCAAAGCTTGGGTGTGTTTCTTAAAGGAGATCTTTAAAATGCAAAATAATAAGTCAAAGTCTGTTTTTTTTGTAGTACCATCGCTTTGATTTTTTTTCTAATGTGGAAACAAAGAATCATACTGTCAGACCAGATATCCATCTAGCTCAGTGTTGTATCTCCAGCAATGGTTAATAGCTTTGATTTTTTTTAGAAGTAAAAGGACAGGGAAAGTATATGAAGATACTGCCACAGCCTTCAACTTGACTTAAGAGTTTTCTGACTTGAAGATGGTGTGGTTTTTTCCAAGTCAACTATGAAATATTGAGAATTTACTGAGAAATACTATTGTTATTGGGACATGCCTCAGTAGTTGTGTAACAAACTTATTTGGTTGACTTGGTCTAAATTTTGATGTTTCTTTCTGTTAGCTATAAACAAATATAATTGAAATTGTCCAAATAAAGCAAAATATATTGCTGCTGTTGCATAATGTTAGTAATTTCCAAAACCACTTCAGAGTATTTCTCTCAGGCATTATTTAGGAGTATTTGTAAAGGATAATAGTATTCTTACATTATTTTCATTTTCAAAATTAATGTGGAAACTTTTTCTAGTGAAATTGCAGTGCAGTTCAGTCGACTCCCTGTTTTCTGAAGCCACGGTCATTTGGATGTCCTAGAATTTGATCCTTGGATTCTTCACTTGTTCTTCCATCTGAAGTAAAAAAAAAAAAAATAGTATGAAATGACTTGGATTTTACAAGGTACCTGATATGACTTATGAATCCAAGGAAGAATAGTAGAATGGTTCTTAAGGATATGCAGACAAATCTACCTGGTTCTGGTTTCTCCTGATCTTGTGTTTTGGAAACATTGTATTATGGACAAATGCAATAAACATTTCTGTTTACTTTGAGTTTGACATTTGATCTTATATTGATTATATTGATTTACTACAGACAAATACAGAGCATCACTTTGTTCTGCATTAAATGCAAGCATTTATATTGGCTTAGCAGAGGGAGCTGGAATCCTAGCTTGTAGTTCTGTCACAGGAAGATTAATTCTACCTAAAGATTAATGTGAAACAATTCTACTTTGTCATTATCTGATGTATCTAGCAACATTATTTGGTGAATTAACTGAGGAGTAATCATTGCTTAGATCTCTCTGCTATGATTAAACATAAAGAAAAAAATCCATGCAGCTATTACTACATCCAGTTAAATTCCTGGACTGTTGCATTAGCTGCATCCTCAGTCTGAGAACATGGGATTTTAATCTCTAGCATTATGGGAGGCTTTAATCACATGTTTATTTACTATTTGTGATCTAGGAAATGTCATTGCTTCGTATAGCTAAGAAGTACAGAATGTAATCTAAGGATTAGGAAAAGGCAAATCTTACTATCCGTTTGACCTTGAAAATCTGATTGGATTTCCTGTGTGATCTGGCACAATTTTTCCCTAATTATCTAAAGCTTGATGTATGTGAATGATAGATATTGAATGAGCTGTGCAGATATGGATAAAATTCTAATGCTTAACTATATTTCATATTCATCTTAGATTTGAGTGCAAAAAAATAACAAGAAAAGCCAGAAAAATCTGAGAAAACATGGTCTCAATGTAAGGTAAACTTTCAGTAATTCATTGGCCTTGACTTTGTTCATTCAAAATGAAAGCCTTATGGTAGCAGTGAATATGCATAAAGGCTTAAGTCAGTTTGATTACCTTTGGACCAAAATAGGAAAAACTTATTTCATTTTGTAGTGCTATTGGCAATGGGCTGTGGCTGTTTATTAGAAGAAAAACAAGTCATTTGACTTTAAATCAAATGGGAAAATTGTGATCCATTTTTCTGAGAGTTGACTGGCAGCCTCTTATGGGTTTCAGTAGCTCCTTCATCAAATGAAAAGTTGATTAAACAGCAAAAGTTAAAGAATAAAGAAATGGTGTTAAAATGGCTAATAAAATTATGTAACTATTTGGGGTAGGAAGACTGATCTTGAGTAACGAACGGATTTCTTTTAATATTTCAGCTACTTCAAGTTGAGTGATTACTAGAGCAAGAAAGGAATATTCTTTCTATGACCTTTTAATTTTTTTCATATTAACTAAATCAAAATACTCTAGGATTATGAATGAATCTAGCATTAATGAAGTTGTTGCAGTCAAGTCCTTCAAATACTGAATTCAAATAACTTATGTAAGCTAAAATATTTAGGTAATACATATAACAGTGTAGTGATCTCTTAAGGAATTATGCAGCTGGCTCATCTGAGGAACGTTACTGAGACTGTTAGAACTCTGCTCTTAACTCTTCAAATACTTTTTAACCTTGACAAGTCTGGGACATCTGAATGTTCCTGAAGCAAAACACTTTAGGTGTAATATTTCTTGGCGGTTTGTAAGAAGGTCCTTAAACCACTGGTCATTCATAAACTTGTGGTTCTAATTTAAAATTCCTTACTACTTCTGGATATACAATTTTTGTTGTATTAAATTTTCAGGTGGGCAGGGTGATTGCAGTGTATGCCATACTGTGCAGTTGTGTACAAAAGTATGACTCAACAGGAGAAAACTGATTTTTAGCTTTACCAGTTCATAAAAATATGGTGGGCTTTTTTAAAGGTATTTTTATTTTGTAAGTTTTTATTACGTCAGGAAAAAGTCTTTCACTCTAACAGTAATTATAGCTACTGAAAACTTCTAAAGATCTTGTATCAATCTAACTACCAGGAGTCTTTGGTGCACTGATCTGTTCCAAAATACTACAGCACAGTGCATTAATTTAATTTTTAATCTTGAATGGAGTTGAACTGTACTCTTCTGATTTTTCTGAACAACTTCTAGTCCTCAGATTTAAAGTCAATACTAAGTGAAGTCATGTTAATTTTGTTGTAACTGCATTTGTTTGTCATAACAAAATGGATATATTTTTATTACAATTTTAATATTTGGTATTTCTTGGTATAAAATGTTGCTAAAGAACAGCATAATTCTGATCAGTTTTGAGCTTTGAGTTTTTATACTTTTAATAGTGTATACCAACAGCAGCATTAAAAATCAGTGTCATGTTTCTGTTTTCCACTTGTAAAACATACAGACCTCTAAGTATCTAGTCTTATTTTCCAAGAGAAAGCAAAGAACTTTATCATAACTGCCCTTGTAATATCAGGAAGCAGGGGTGTTAAAAGTGGTTTATTTGTGTGAGTGCTGTGATAGTACTACACTCGTAGTTTGAATGTGATATTCAGAAACTTTGATTTCTAAAAAGTACCATTCATTTACTTTGAGTGGGAACCTCGTACCCTATAAGATTTCAGTCTTAATTTCATCTGAAAACGAATTTCAATGTAACTTTACAACTGTTTAATTGCCTATAATTCTCTAGTCCATAAAGTGGCATCTACAAAGAACATGTGAGTTCCATTTTTACATGGATTCAGCTGTTAAAACATGTTCCTCAGTAGTTGTTGTTAGCCTGTGGGCTGATGGGTGTGGAGAAGGTTGCTTTGATAGGGCTCCTCCAGAATGTTCACATTACTAGAATCCATATGAATCCAAAACTTCCTAGGAACTTGCCAAGAAGGTTTGAAACTAGAGCTGAGGAAGGCTTTTCTTTCAAGAAGCCTTCGGGTAGTCTGAGGCTAGTTTGGCTTTCTTAGTTCTTCAGTCACTGAACACTAACTTGAATAAATGCAATTGTATTTATTTTCTGTTCTGTGCTAGTGAGGTGAAAACTTGCATGGAACACTGGAGTTTCAGTTATTGGGAAAGATGTTAGCATTTTCAGTTATTGTGGTAAATGGAAATGGACTGGTATTCATTAAACAAAGCTGCTAACGATGCATGGATTTTTTAGTAGTAAGAAATGTGTTCGTTTACTACTTCTGTTTTTCATCTCAAGTAATTTCAAACTAAATTGCCTTTTAAAGTGTACCTAAAGGTTGCATTCTCCATCTATATTTTTGATTGGTTTCTTCGCACTCAAAAGTTCTTGTTACTGTCTCCTGTTGGCATAAGATCACATTCCCACTAAAGAAACTTCAAGGTCTTGATAAATGTCATTAACTTCCACTGGTTAAGTAGAGTAGAAGGGTATTTCTTGTGAAAATCTAATAAGATATTTGAAGATGATTGTGGAGGACAAATGCTAGAAGTCCATAGAAGAACTTTTGTTGCACCTCTGAAATTGATTGGATTTTGGTATCTTCTGTGCTAACATGCTTAACACTGCAACCTGCAGCATGCTTGACCCAATCCAGCAAAGACTTCAAGCAGTGCTTGATTTTTAGTCTCCTTGTATGCTCCTCATGTTTCCCTGCCAATGAAATGAAGTCTGCAATTTTTCATTAGCATACTGGAGAGTCAATATTCGGAGAGAATTATAATCAAGAATCAGTTTTGTATGCATCTCTGGAACAAGTGGAGTCATGCAGCCTGGGTTTGAACTTCTAAATCTCATTCCTAATTATGTCGTCATTGGTATAACACTAATCTCAGATTTTTGGGTCTGATCTGTGTTCCTCAGTTACATTCCTGAAATTTTGAAAGATTGATTTGACATTTGCTCATGAGTGCATTGTAGACAACCACCATTAAAACCGTATGCTTTGTTTATAGTACAGAGGAATAAAACAGTCAAATATTGAACTGTGTTGAAAGCTTTTGAATTTAAAAATGAATAAAAGTAACTAAGAATAGTTTTTACTGCTTGAGCCATATAAAATGTAAATGTATCCTAAATCTTAAGTTAAAAGCATTTAAAATGCTTGCAGTGCGAATTCAAGGTGCTGATATGAACATGAATATTAAAGCCTGGAAAAGTCAAACGTGGTTTACCCCATTGACATATATAATGAATTATATGTATTAGACAATGCCATAAGTATTTTGCCATACAGTATTAGTTTTAAAGTTTGAAATTTATGCTGACTTTGAAGATTCTCAGCTTTTAGATTGTTGTATTAAACTGGGAAAATAACTAACTTTTTTCCTTTAACAGAAATTGAAAAATTCCAAAAAGGAGAAGGAAAGGAAGAAGAAAAGTATATTGATGTAGTCATCAATAAAAATATGAAGTTGGGACAAAAAGTTTTGATTCCAGTAAAACAATTCCCTAAGGTAAGCCCAATTTTCATACTTGATAAATCTAAGTGCTTATAAAAATATTCCACTAGTATCTTAGTTTTTTAACTGTTACATTTAAAACTACTAACAATATTCACCATTGCTGTTCTGCAGCCAGTTCTATAGAAGTTCTAAGGTAAGAATGGTTCTTGTTGGGATAAACATGTAGGAGAGTGGTGCCAGTCACAAAAAATAGTATGTTGAGGACAAATAATAAATGTATCATATTTTCAGGATAGCAGGATCTTCCTCTTCAGAATATCAACAGGAATGAAATAGATTTAAGTTGATTCTGATGCCAGGCTTTGAAACTTATTATATGTAGAAGTGCAGCTTAAAATGCAGCATTAAGGAACTCACTGTGTAAATTTTTTCTTGTCATCTTCTTATGCTTCAGCCATTGTTAGTCTTAAATTAGTTATATCTGCACTACTAAATTATGCAGTCTATTCTGGAGGGGCAGGGAATGTTTTGTTAATATCTTTGACCACCATGAATTCTTAACACTTCTTTACGGCCAAGTGTCCTGCACTAAAATATTGCTACCTGGAAGCATTTATTCAACATTCAATAGGCTGTGGAACTTTATTCTTTTGGTCCCTTTTTAAAGTTTAAGGTTAATCTTACAAAAATCAGATTAGCATTTTTTAATTTGTTTGAAATGGCTTTTTCTTCCTACTAGAACCTTCAAGACTGCTTCTGTTTCTGCTCATGGAGGAAAGGAAATCTTTCACTCCTTCCTCCATTTCTTTAGGAAGACTTTTTCTAAATATTTTTTCTCACACTGTCAGTGTCTTTCTAACAAGACTAGGCTGGATAACTTGCAGGGATTGCTTTACTGCTGCTCAAAGTTTCATGAAATACTGCTTTGGCGAATTCAAGGCTGCATACCGTTTACATGTGGGCACCTCTTTGGAGCTCTGACTTAAGTCATCTTTATGACTGGGAAGAGCTATATACAAACATACTGGAACATGAAGATGGGAAGGTAAAAGGGAAAGCTTACATTGTCAGTGTTTGTAATCAGGATGTTTTTCTTATAGATATGGAGATGTAGATACTTCAGCTCAAGGGGAAGAAAGGCAAAGTGGGTATTAAAAAGGGAAAACAGTGGCTTTTGAAAGATGCTTTTTCTTCTTTACGTAGTGTCAACTTTCTTTAAAGGACTGAACACTGAAATTCTTTTTTAGGATAGTTAGTAGGAAAGCTCTTGCCATCTTTTCAATGGGCAGGTATGCTCTGCTGTTTGCTCAGTAGTTCTGTTCCATGGAGACAGTCTTTGACTGAGGTGGAATAAAGCCTGATATGTGCTATAGAAAGAAACCTGAATTTATATCCAGATAGAGCTTTGATGTAATCTTGTATGTCTGTTTAGACCACCAGGATCCAGGGGGCACAGAGTACAACTGCTGTACATAATAGACATGCCATGAGAGTTCCTGTCTTCCATTAGGGCTTTCTCCACAGAAAGCAGAATACTAGTATCTCTACTCACACAAATCTCCCTTCTGCCAGAGTGAATAAAATCCTAGGTGTTTTCTATTTAAGAATATTTTTACCCCAATATAGGGGGGCTTAATTTTTCTAAGAAATTTCCGTTTTATTACATATAGGTGGATATTTATGTTAAAGCTTACTCATTAAAGATTCTGTATAGTCAAAAGGAACTAAAATTTCTCACTGTATAGGAGTAGCCTGGGAGGTGAGTATGAATTCAGACTTATGACGGGTATTCTTGATCTCTGAAAAATACTCACCCTAAACCACAAGCAGTCACAGCAGTTTAGTATCACTTGTTTACTAGAACTGGGCTTGCGGTTTTATTTCTGAGGTCTAATAAATTTTAATACATTGTATGAAGTGACATAGCTTCAAGATGGCAAACTGAGAGCCTTATCCTGGCATACTCTAGTCTGCAGTGAGTGACATGAGTTTTGAATGCCTGTACGCAGTGTAACAAAGTCTTTTTGCATCCTAATGTTTGCTCTAAAGGCTAATCCTCTTCTTGTTAGGTGTGTTCATAGGACGACTCAGAAATTAGGGAAGATTTGTCAAGTCTTTTGAGGTAGATATGGAATTATTCCAGTCATCTTGGTTTCACTGAGCTGGATTTAGAGTGCATGTGTTGTATATTCAGATTCTGCCAAACGTAAGCAGAAAGTATTATGTGATGCTTATAAAACCTGAAATGATGCTTCATGTAAATGCTTTATGCCTCTATGCTGTTTGCTTCTGTGCATGTGTGCAGTTTCCTAGATCATTTTGCTTACAGGAGGAGTTAGTGCAAATATGTCATCTGTAGAAGGTGCGAAGTCATAGTTCCTCAGGAAAATGGTTAAAAGATCTGGTTCTGATATATGAGCAATTTTCTCCTTTCTACTGATCAGGGTTGGTGACAAATGCTTCAGAAGAATGAAACTTAAGACTTAAATATGAATTAAATCTGTGGAAAGTCTTCTGCATGTGAATATTGAATTTAGAGCAGTTCTCCTAGCAAGCTGGCATCTGTTTCTGTATGCCTGCAGTCCACACTAATGCTGTTAGCTATTGTGCAACATCCTGAACAAAAACATACCTCCAGTCTTTCAGGAGATGTAGTCTTTTTGATGCTAGTGAACTGAGAATCTGCTGTTTGAAGCTGACCAAGTCACTACAATAATTGATAAATCTGTCAAACTAGCATTGGGGTACCAGTTTGGGTTGAATCTGGCAAACTTGCGTATCCAGAAAGTGGTGAGGAAAAGCTAGGTTTGTTTCAACTTTATGAATAGAATAGTGCTTCCCCAAATAAATGATCCTGCTTTTAAACAGGATCAAAAAGGCAAGTTACTAAAGCTATTAAATCTTTAACAGTGTTTAATATCTGAAAATGAAACTGAGTACAAATATAAGTGATTCTGCTAGCAGAAACTATTCCATTGTTTATATTTGCCAGTGATGACTCTGGCAAGTAAAGATGCCTCTGCTCTTTGAGTATAGATAGGATTAATGAAATTTTTTTTGTGATAAATAAGGTCTCTGGACCAAAACAGCCCCACAGTGCACTACCCCCATTCAGACAGCTTACTAGACCTGACAGGGGGTTAACTAAGTTTCCTTTAAGTATTTCATTGCCCTTTCCCTCTTTAAAACTTCTCTCTAACTCTGACTCCTTGAATAAATCATAATAACCTTAACACGGGTCAGGCACTCCTAGCTCTGATCTGATCAGCCTGGCATTGTAATGCCTGCTCACATTACCTGTCCTGTCAGATACATTCTCACGGGTTTATAGCTGGGTCCTGTGCAAATTCAGCCTCATTACCTCTGACAGCCCTGGAAGGTGACAGGTTAACTGCAGCAGAAAGCTATTCAACTGAAGTTCAGAGCAGCTGGGTTTCTCTTGGAAAAGAATCTGGTAGACCTCAGATTCAAAAATAGGTATTTCACTTCTTTGAGCATCTTTGCTCTCCCTGAAAAAACCTTACGAGTTTCTGGTCTTCTGCTTAGTGTGCAAACAGTTGAGTCTTTGTGGTTATGTGCTTAACTTGCCTCCTACCTAACAGCTCTTGGTTGCTTCTGTGGTGCTATAAATTTATATCCTTTTGCTGGGACCTTTTGTCTTGCTCAAACCATGGCAGTGTTAACAGGCCTAATATCTCATGCTAGAGCTAGTTCGCGTAATTTATTTTGTGTCTGGACCTTGACAGAAGGTGACAGAATAACCAAGACAGCCTGAATTTTGTCTGCTTTATGAAATAATCTAAGATAGTTAGTCCCAGGAGTTATGTTCAGTTTCTGCTTGAGGCTGGTTGTGCATTTGAATTAATTTCTTCATTTGTGTTCTCTACAGACTCCTGTACACATTAAAAAAAACCCTGATTTAATATGTCTTGATATGGTGACAGATAGTCTTGTTGGGTAAGAAGAAACCTTGTGGAAACTCCTCTATGGATTGTAGATCCAGTCCAGTCTTTTCAAAATCCAATTGTATACAGTCTTGTTATGAATTTTTCAGGTTGGTCCAGCTCTACAGATTGCTTTGAGAAGTCTGAATTGCTGTGAGATTGTATTGGGTCTGGCTGAGATGGAGTTAATACTCCCCACAGCAGCCCTCATAGCACTGTGCCCTGCATCAGTAGCTAGAAAGGTGTTGATAACACACCAGTGTTTTGGCTACTGCTGAGCAGTGCTGGCACAGCATCAAGGCTGTCTCCCCAACATTTTTGCCCTCCCCTCAATGGCAGGCTGGGGCAGGGCAAGATCTTGGGAGGGGACACAATCAGGACAGCTGACCTAAACTAACCAAACAGATATTCCATACCATATGATGTCAGCTCAGATATAAAAGCTAAGTAAAGGGAGACAGAGGGGGGGGCATTTTGTCTTCCAGAGCAACCACTATGCGTACTGAAGCCCTGCTTCCCGAGAAGCGGCTAGACATCGCCTGCTGATGGGAAGTAGAGAATAACATCATTTGTTTTTTTCTTTGCTTTCGCACGTGCGACCTTTGCTATCACTGTATTAAACTGTCCTTATCTTGACCCACGAGCCTTCTGTTATATTTTCTTCCCCCCCCAGCTGAGGAGGGGGAGTGATAGAGCGGCTTTGGTGGGCACCTGGCATCCAACCAGGGTCAACCCACCACAGTCCTTTTTGGCGCCCAACGTGGGGCACGACAATGGCAGTTTTGCATTAAGCGTTCTATAGCTAGTTATTAAGTGGCAAGCTCCTGTGCAGGTCACCGAGCTTGTTAGCTGCTTGCTTATCTCTAGCTTGCTGAGTTTGGGAACATGTCTGTTCTAAATCAAGTTACCTGTGGGTAGGAGTCCACATAGATGCTGTATGTCTAAACTGCAGTTAGTGGAATGAGATCTTGTCAGCTTAGGCAATGGAGTTCAGGGTGATTTAATGCACCTTGCTATTTGAGCAGCTGAATTCCTCAACTGTTTCTAGGTCAAGTGTGAAATGTGACCCTTAAACCTGTACTTCTGTTGCATTTCATGCTTAAATCTTCAAACTTGTACAGCCTTAAAGACAGAAAGTGAGCTGGCCATGGAAGGTCATAATGTGGTTGTCTTGAAGGGACTCTCTGTATCTATCCTAACACTACTATGAAATGCCAGCATGTGTGAAAGGTGTTTCATAGCTTAGATAGTATAAATGAGGCAGGAGCATGTTATCGCCCTCCCACGCATTTAATGAATATGCATGGTGAAGTAGTATAGTCTCAAACCTGATTTTGCTTTGACAGTTTAGTGAACTCAAGTGTTCTGAATTCAGAGAAGAAAAAGCTTCCATGGATGATAAATGGAATGATGTTGGTTTTTCCATGAGGTGGATCAAAACTATGGGAACAATTATTTCTGTTTTGTGACAGGCTACCATTTTAAAAATTGCTCATAGACCTACACTTAAATACTGGGTAAATCTCAGAAGTCAGTAAGAAATGGTCTGTGGTGTGTTCTCTGAAATGATACTTTAAATATAAATTCTCAAAAGTTACTGACTTATGGAACTGGTATCCATTTAAGCCTTTTAGCTCAACATTTAAAGTGAAAATACCTATTTTAAAATGTAATTGTCAGTACAATATATCTGCAGTTGTTACATAAAGTCATGGAGAGATTAATATTTTAATCACATGACTAGTTAGAAAACAATTTTTCATAATAGCTTAGCTCTAAGGATTTCTTAGAGTAGAAATAAGAAAATGTGGTTGTACAACCATAAGTGACATGGAAGAACAAGCATCGAATATAATACCAGCGATAACTTTTGAGCAACTTTATAGTAACTGACCAAGCTTTCTGTTTTGAATAAATGTTTAAAGACCTATTACTGTGTTGTGTGAAGGAGAGTAGTTTGATGTGCTACAACACAGATGACTGAAGTATTTACCTTTCTGTAGAAACCTTATTTTCTTAAATGAGTAAGAAAAATCTTGACATCTTCCTAGTTTCAGATCACTGAAAGGGAAAGTGCTCTGAATCTAAAATTAACTATTTTTTTTTTTCTAGTCACCCTATCACAGAGGAACCATTGCAGAAAACTAATATGCCAAGAAAGCTGTCTATGGCTTTAATGACAATGGCTTACTTAGAGCTTTACAGGGAAGCATTTGGTCAAGTGTTTATACTTTCACTAAGCATTTTAAGCTGGATGAACCATTCTTAGCAGACTTGGCTTGGTGGGGATAAACAAGGATTACTTTTTCTATTATATCCCTCTTTCTGTAATATATACACTTAAAAATGCTGTAGCATTGGCATTAATTTGTTTTTTGCTGAAATTCATATAGTAGATCAAATGCTTATGAAGAGAATGTCTCACTTGTATGCTCTTTGTATCTGTGTTTTCTCCAGAACTGTTTTCAGGGAATATTTTCATGCAGGGATCTAGTAAGGAAATAAATCTCTAGATAACTGATAAAGTTATACTTTGGTTTGGCAATTCTTAAGAAATGGGTGTTAAGCAGTGATGTCCATAATCTCCATTGTACTGTATCTGCAAAAATGCTTAAAATGAGGATTTATGAATATTTAGAGAAGAAACAATTTTCAAGCAAAAACCTGAATACTGATTTTTTTCTGTTGGGATAGATTTTTTCCTATTAAAAATGTATTTTAAATTGGAGTTTTTTAGTTATACAGCACCTCAAGGTACTCTGTAAAAGGGAAACAAATACATGCTTTCAGTATAGTTAATCAATATTTGTGGGCTAGTAGACACCATGGCCAAGGGATAGAATCCCATATCTGAGGAATTTGAGAAGCTGTTGCACTTCATGGTGTATCTTTACCCACAAACTAAACCGGTTGTGTAGATATAGGAGGATGTGCTTTCAGTGATCACAGGTTTTAGGAAGTAAGAACATGCCTGAAATCTTGCACCCTTTTGCTCAAACTAATGTATACCTGGTGATACTTTGATGTAAGACTACAGAGGGTGCCATTTATCACTCAATGCTGAAGTGTTACTTGGCTTGAACTGTAGCTGAGGTAACAATTTTTCCTGTCTTCTCCAATTGTCGTCTGCTAGGTCTGTTAATCTGAATCTTGATACTGTTTTTGCAAAAATGCCTTAAGTGTTTTGCTGTAATTTTGTTTGAGGTACCATATTTGGCATAATCTTCAGAGCTGGTCTAGAAGCAACTTTGAGTTCTGAACTCTTCTGTTTTATGTACCATCATCCATAATATCCTGATTCTTACCTAAGACATCAGAAACTGTCTTAATGTAGGGACAATCCTTGATTTAACATGGGTGACTCATACAGTGTAGAATAACATTTATGGCTGGCTCTTCAGAGTTCAGTTATCCTGTAGAGCTGTGAATATGGCAATAGATTCCAGAACAGCTTGCACTGGAAAGCAGTGTGACTGCTCTAATATAACGTCAAGGGGAAGCTAGTGAACTTGAAGGCAATTTTGGGTGTTTGCAACAGTTTGGATATAATTGTGCTGTTCTAGGGAGAAGAGTGAGTGAAGAGGGGAGTCTGGCATATCTGATTCTGAGCCAGAGCTAGTGAATGTGACTGATCTGACTTGTATAGAGCTCCTCAGATGATTTTATGTTACTATCCAGTGCCTCTAATTCAGAGATAGTTCATAAGCTTGAGCTCAATACTAGACCTGAATTTTTTTTGTTCTTGTGCTCTTGGACAAATAAACTCTAAATGTGATACATGGGTAGCACCTATGAAACTTGTACATGAGCTATCTTGTGTAAGAGAACTTGGATCTGCCAGGCTTATTTGCTTCTGTTTCGCCAGCAGATAGACTGGGTTTGTTAATTTTGTAATGAAAACTTGTCTTACTGTGTGGAGGCTTTGTACCTTTAGGTCTAACTCCTACTCTTTGATTGCTGGGGATAGAGGTATATAACTAATGATAATAACTTAGTGACTGATACCTTTCCAAGTGTTTCTATATCTCTATGAAATATTCCAAAATAAACCTTTGCTGATCAGATGTTTCCAATTTGATGTAAAAAATAAACCAATAGTTCAAATGAAATCCAGTACCTGTTCAAAGTAAATAATCTATTTTCTACTGAAAGGATTTGTTCAATATCATAAATGGGTTTTATTTATGGAATAATCAACTGAAATGTTCAAAAGCTTTTAGCTTTCTTATGTGGGAGCAAAAAGGCTTTGGGACTGCACTGTAGGCCATTTTTTAGTAACATTCAATGTATGTTGTGTTTTTAAGCTACATCTAGAGGTACTGTGCTTTCAAATCAGCAGAATATTTCAGACTTGCAGCACAGGTTTCTTATGCTTCAGACTTGTCAGATCTAATATTTGGAGCCTTGGTGCACAGAAAAGAATAGTTCAGTGTATCTCAGATACAGTTAATACATTTTCATGTTCATTAAATGTGTTGCTTAGAGCATGTCGTCTGTGCAGCTACTTGTATAGCTACCATAATGTCTAGCTTCAACACTAGAGATTTTTGGTTTTGAGAAGAGGATGAGTTTTGGTGGTATTAAAGTTTTGCAGATCAAGTTTTAGATACATGCAACTTATTAAAGTATTTGGCTTTAATTGAAATAAACAATACAGCTGGAGTAAACAAATGTGCTTTGGAACACCCAAGTCTTCTCTGAGCACTGAAGCCTTTTATTTACTTTGATTATGTACAAAGTGGATTTCACTTTTGTAGCAGGTATGCACTTCCATTTGTTATGATTTGTAGTTTGTATTTTAATTGTCAGGTAGTTGTTTGATCCAGTTAGGAAGTGATATTCAGAGCTATGCATTGCTTAGTTAAGTACATGCTTGCCTACTCCTAAATTGCAGTCAAAAATTGAGTAAAATTTTATCTGAATATTTTAACTAAGATTACTGCTAGAAATTTAGACTGTATCAGACTGCAGGTACTCAACATTCTGAAATTTCAGCATTCTTTACTGTAAATGGAAAATATCTCATTTTAAATGTATGCAGTGTTTATTTTTGTTCCTAATAACTTACAAGGCTATTTTAAAGTAAACATAAGTAATCTTAAGTAATGCTTGAAAAATTGATGTGGTATTCCACTATATGAAAGCTTTCACTTGAGCTTAACTGCAAACACCCTGTTCATAAGTAATGATCCTTTATTTAAGGAAACTGTTGACAAGGAGTTATTGACTTCTGGAAGTTCAGACTTGTTATGAATTGTTTCAATTTGCTTGCTTTCCTTGCAGTTGCACCTCCAGAAACAATAAAATCAGAAGTCCAAGTTGGAAGGGACCTCTAGAGTATATCTGGTCCAACCTTCTGTTGAAATCATGACTGTAAATTGGATTACATGAGGCCCTGTCAGTGGCCCTGAGTCCTAAATATTCTCAGCAAGGGAGATTTCTACTGTTTCTCTGGACAGCCTATTTCTGATGAATGTTTTCCTTGACTGTATCTTAGGACCTATACGAAAAAATGCAATATACCTAATAAAACTTGCCTGAGGATTTCTTGAGATTTGGCCTGATAATTTCAGAAAAGACTAGTTTATACAAGGCCTTAAATTTAATAGCTTCTGTGGACTATAGTCATTCATAAGCAATTTGCTCAATTGTATCTTAGTTCTAACTCAGGGTCTACATTGGGAATTGAACTTGCAAGTACTAAGGGGAATAAAAGCCTACTAAATATGAAAATATAACTTTATTGCTTGCATTTCTTTTTGTCCAAAGCTGAAGTAGGTGAACTGGAGCTGTAGACGGTCTGCATTATAGGGTGACTACAGCTGGGCCTTTTTTCCATCAGCCCTTCCAATGTAGAAACAAAGGATTTTGAGCTGCTACTACCCCATTCTCAAGTGTTTTCAAATTCCTCCAGAGGAATAGGGAGGGAGATCAAAGCAGCCCATCTTGGCCCTTTCGTGACACAGTAGTAGGGGAACAGTCAAAGAACTTACAAACTGTTTCATAAATTTGAGGCTACAAAAAAGTAGTTTAAGCTGGTTGGCTTTCTAGCATCACTGTATTTTACTTGTGCCTAAAACTACATTATTAACGTGATTGTGTCACTTTAGATTCCAACAGTGTGAATATCCTGGTTTTACAAAGTTTCATTGGGGATAGTAAATATTCCTGAACAGTAGTTTGTTGATAAATGATCTCTATTGCAGTGTTACTTTGACAGGAATTGTGGTGGATTGACATTTACTGGCTGCCAGGTGCCCACCAAGCTGCTCTATCACTCCCTGCCCCTCAACAGGATGAGAGGAGAAAGTAAGATGAAAAGCTTGTGGGTTGAGAGAAGGAGAGGGAGATCACCCACCAGTTAGTCATGGGCAAAACATTTTTGACTTGAAGAAGACAAATTTATTGCCAGTTGTAACAGAAGGCTAGTGAGAAATAAAGCAAAACTAAAACTACCTTTCCTACCCCCACCCCTGCCTTCTTTCTGGGTTCGACTTCACTTCTGACTTCTATGTTCTTCCCTCAAGTGGCTCAGGGGATTAGGGAATGGGGGTTGTGGTCAGTTCATAACACTTTGTCTTTGCTTCTCCTTTCTCTTCATGTTCTCCTTCTGCTTCAGCCTGGGGTTCCTCCCTCAGGATACAGTAGTTCACAAACTGCTCCAATGTGGGTCCTTCCCATGGGCTGCAGTTCAAGAACTGCTCCAGTGCGTGTCCCCTGTGGGGTCACAGGTCCTGCCAGAAAATCTGCTCTTGCATGGGCTCTTTTTCACAGGCCAGAGCTCCTGCCAGGAGCCTGCTCCAGCATGGGTTCTCCATGAGCTGCAGCTTCCTTGAGGACACATCCACCTGCTCTGGCGTGGGGTCCTCCCCGGGCTGCAGGTGGAGATCTGCTCCACCATGGACCTCCATGGGCTGCAGGGACAGCCTGCCTCACCAGGGTCTTCTCCAGAGGCTGTAGGGGAATCTCTGCTCCAGTACCTGGAGCACCTCCTCCCCCTTCTCTGCTGACCTTGGTGTCTGCAGGGCTGTTTCTCTCATGTTTTCTCACTTGTCAACTTCATAGTGTTTTTACCCTTAAATATGTTGTCATGTAGGTGCTATGCTGCTGATGGGCTAAGCTTTGGGCAATGGTGGGTCTGTCTTGGAGCTAGCTCTATCCAACATGGGGGCAGCTTCTGGCATCTTCTCATAGAAGTCACCCCTGCAGCCTCCTGCTACCAAAACTTTTCCATATAAATCCAATACAGGAATAAATTATTACTTTCAGGAAGTGTTTACACCATTCCATACCAACTTCCAAGTGTAGCTTATGTGTATTAGCTCTTTTTTGTGATTTCCCCTGTCCTCCCCCCAACTACAATAGTTCTCTGCATAATTAAAGTGAATCCTCAAGTCTTCCTTGTAACTATCCTTCAAATTTTGTATATATAATTTTATATATACATTACAAAATACACTGCAGTGATATAAGAAAGTGGGCTGCTGGATGTATACAGCTTTTCTGCTGGTATATATGACTGGGAATACATGCCCTATGGAGCAGTGCTCATGAGAAGTTTCACACCTCCTGGCTCTAAGTCCAGTTTTGTGTCTTTGAAATGAGAATAGGGAGATTCTCCCTTTTTGTTTTCCTTTGTTATGAATGGATTTTTTGATACCTGTTTTCCTTAGCCTACTTTACCCCTGAAGCACCTTTTGGGCTGTATGTTTTGGTGTTTTCTATGAATGGAAATGGCTGTGTTTTTCTTGTCTGTCTGTATTTTTGTGGCTCACCACTTTCTTCTCCCTAGTTACCTTAATATTGTAATGCCATGGTTATGAACCCCAACTGCCTTTGGTAGACTTCAGTGATCATGGGGTTTGAGTGGCAGTTGAGAAGATCTTATGTGTTGATTCTGGTTTGGCACTGGATTTATATGCTTATGTTCTCTGGATTTAATCCCTTGTTTGTTTCTGTGTTTTAGTGTAGGGTATATTGTATGGGTTACTTCATAAATCTTCAAGGCAAGAATAAGGCAAATGAGATATTATTTTTCTTCAGAGCTGTCATTGGTATTGTATCTGTGCGATTGCTGCCAGCTTTGTTTTTATGGTTATGTACCTGGTAACAATTGTTGACAAACTGAATTGCAGTTTCAGCACATCTGTTCTCAGTGTTGAATGGGATAAACGCTAACTTCTCTTTATACTATTTGATTTCTTTAAGTTCAGATACTTCTGTGTTTCTGTTGACACCTGGTGGAGCCACTGACATGCTGTTAACTGTCCTACATAGTTGTACTTAGTGTGTAATTTATGATCTAATGCTTGTTTGCACCTAGAAGAAAAAGTTGTTTCAGCAATATATTCCATTTTGCTTGTTTGTTTATGCTTAAAAATCCAAAGAGCTTAATGGGTTTTTTGTTTTCTTACAGTTCAACTTTGTGGGAAAACTTTTGGGTCCACGTGGCAATTCTCTAAAGCGTTTACAGGAAGAAACACTGACAAAAATGTCTATTTTGGGAAAAGGTTCTATGAGGGACAAGACAAAGGTAAGACCTGAGTATGTTAGTGGAGTGTTTGATACCTGAATTTCATAACTTAACCTATAATTTTGGGGGAGGTGGACAAACACTGTGACAAAAATTGGAGCAAACAAAAAGCATAGAAGAAACAAAGAGAAAAACAGCTGATGAAAGGAGGCAAAATACAACCAGAAAAAAATTTCACAGCTAGGAAGACTTATGCAGCCTAAGCAGTTGACAAACTGCAATTGTTTCTATGGGAAGTGTTTGGTTATAGTGGATGCATCCATTACAGTAGCCAAAGTAGACAGCAGAAGAGAAACTTTTAGCTTGATAGGTGTTTGTACTAATCAGTTTCACTCTTTACTGAAATAAATCTCTGGCTAGACTTGTGGCAGATAAGCGTATATGAGTGAGGAGATGTCACTTGTCTGGTAAGCTGCATTTTTTTAATTGGAGCATTCCTAATGGTGCAAATTAAAACACTGAACATATTTCTTGCTTGTAGCATACCATGTTTTATAGGCCTCCAGTGAAATTTTTCTGTGGTTATGTAATCTGAAATGTAAAAATGCTATGTGCTATAAAGACTGATAATGGCATGCATATGGAAGAGTGAGTTAGAGGGCTGGTTACTGAATTTCCTAAACCATATATTTTTTAGCACATTTCTCCATCAGCAAAATATAAATGTTATGTGATTTACAGTATTTATCAAAAGCTTGATCAGAGCCCATAAATTACTTTATTCTGTGCAACTTAAGAGCTAGCTCTTCCTTTTAATTCCTTCTTGAAAATATTTTTATTAAATATAACTTACATAAATGTAAATTCTGTTTTTACAAATACATTCTCCTATAATAAAGGCTTGAAAATGAGAGGGATCTTTTTAATGGGATCTGTTATGTAATACACAATAAAGATAATGCAAGTTTAAGATTTAAGTGTTTCACAGTTAGTTATTAAAAACTACATTGCTAGTAACTTTAAGAAGAAACACAACTAGTTCAACCAGAAAGCAAAGAAGAATATAAACTAAACTTGCTCTCAGCCAGGATGACAAAGCAAGTCTCCAATTCTGTTTTAAATGACGCTTGGTGAACTTTCTCAGTTCTTGTGGAATGTGTCAAACTGACATTCTTCTGTTGCTGCATTACATGTTTCTATATTAAAATATGATGTCTCATAGAGTAAGAAGGCCCCTGAATTTTTCTAATGGCTCTGCAGTATAAAAAAAGTTCACTTAAAAGCAGAAGCTCATGCTGAAAAGTTCAGATCCGAACTTGAGTCTCAGAAGCCTGGGGAAGAGTCTTAAAGGTTTCTTTTCTGAATGATTTGAACTTCTCGTTTCCTTTGGTAATGAAGTAGTTGTTCCAACTTTTATTTTTCTTGATTGAGATGCTAGCCAAAACTGATTAAGTAATTTTTTAAATTAAGTGGCTAAGAAAATTGTTAGTTTGAGCTGTTGTTTGCAGATAACTTCAATGCAATTAATCTTTGAGTTCAGAAACAGTAAGATTCCTGTCATTGTGGGTCTGGTTTTGTTTTTGAAAGGGACAATAGAGAGAAGCCAGTTGGATAATTTGGAATAATACAGCTAGAATAGCTTGTATGTACCTATTTGGAATAGTCCTTCAGAAAAAGTAATTCAGAACTAAAGCAGACTGAATTAATGACACTGTTTTCAGGACTCAGTTGAGTCTACAGGACATGTGCAAGAAAGTACTGGTGCTACAAAGGGATCCTATCAGCTAATTACCTAAACCAGGTTGCACTCATCCCTAGCTCTTAGGGGACACAGCTCAGCAAGCTGGATACTCTGTGGAGACCTTAACCAAACAAGAGAAGTTGAAACACTTTTTTTCTAGTTTCATGTAGATTATCTATGTACTAATTTTTTCAACCATACCTCTTTCACTAACAAGTAATTTACTTTTTTGCCTTGATCTTCATATGTTCTTGGTTAGCATTTTGGATCTACTGTATTAAATTTGTCCAGAGAACTAGCAAATAAGAGAACCTTAATTATACAGTTTTATCTGTATGAGGGACAAGTGGTCTTTGCTGAAGAGAAGCCCAAGATTGAATTACTTGGTGACAACGAGTTGCTCTTCAGAAAGGCTGACAAATTCTCCATTGTGACCAGTTTTTGCATTACTTGGAAAATCTAGCTGAGACTTTAGTGTGGTATTGACAAATAATGAAGTACATTACTGTTAGAATCATAGAATAGTTTGGGTTGGAAGGGGCTTTTTGTGGTGTGTTGACCCTGGCTGGATGCCAGGTGCCCAGTGAAGCTGCTTGATCACTTGCCTGCCTCAGCTGGACAGGGGAGAGAAAAAATGAAAGGCTCATGGGTTGAGGTTAAGGACAGGGAGAGATCACTTGCCAATTACCATCATGGGCAAAACAGAATTGACTTCGGGAAAAAATAATTTAATTTATTACCAATCAAATCATAGTAGGATAATGAGAAATAAAACCAAATCTTAAAACACCTTCCCCCCCACCCCTCCCTTCTTCCTGGGCACAATTTCATTCCCAATTTTCTCTACCTTCTCCCCCCAGCAGCACAAGGGGATGGGGAATGGGGGTTGCAGTCAGTTCATCACACATTGTTTCTGCTTCTCCTTCCTCTTCAGGGGGAGGACTCCTCATGCTCTTTCCCTGCTCCACTGTGCCATTATGTAGATTTTCTTCCAGTTCTCATTGACTTCTTGATTTATCCAAGGGTCAGTTGAAAGTGAAACCTGAACAGTATTATATTCTCTTGCTGAACAGAAGTTGGAACAAACCTTGTTTTCAGAAGTGCATAGGTGATATAAGACAATGGCATGAACTGTAATTTAAAAAAAAAATTGGGGGGAAAAAACCTCCCTATTTTCAGTTTTAAAGCACTATTGTGGTTAGAATTTTTTGTTGCAGTTAGCAAAATCTTTGGAATTACATTATCACATGTTGTGGTTTAACCCCAGCCAGCAACTAAGCACCATGCAGCTGCTCACTCACTCCTCGCACCCCCCCCCCCACCCCCAGTGGGATGGGGGAGAAAATTGGGAAAAGTAGTAAAATGTGTGGGTTGATATAAGAACAGATAATAGAAAGAGAGGAAACTAATAATGATAACACTAATAAAATGACAACAGTAATAATAAAAGGATTGGAATGTACAAATGATGTGCAGTGCAATTGCTCACCACCTGCTGATCGACACCCAGCCAGTCCCTGAGTGGTAATTGCCTGCCCCCACTCCCCCCAGTTCCTAAACTAGATGTGACATCACATGGTCTGGAATACCCCTTTGGCCAGTTTGGGTCAGCTGCCCTGGCTGTGTCCTGTGCCAACTTCTTGTGCCCCTCCAGCTTTCTCTCTGGCTGGGCATGAGAAGCTGAAAAATCTTTGACTTTAGTCTAAACACTACTTAGCAACAACTGAAAACATCAGTGTGTTATCAACATTCTTTTCATACTGAACCCAAAACATAGCACTATACCAGCTATTAGGAAGACAATTCATTCTATTCCAGCTGAAACCAGGACAACAGATTAAAAAAACTTCAGCTGATGTAAATTAGTACTCTTACACTGAAGCCAAATCTGCACCACAAAACAGCTGAGGATCTGATCTATTGTCTCCAAGTTAATTGCAGCATCTTTGCTGTCACTAGGAGTGAGACAGCATATGCTGTGTGGCTATTTAGTGATGGTGATCACAGATTATGGGATGAACCAATTGTTGGAAGCTCTGGATCAGATTGTCAGATATTTCTAACACTTACATGTTAGTATACCTGCTACATTATTGGTTTTAAATGAGTAATGATTATTACCTCTTCCCTGAGGAAAAGTGACACTAAGCTTCATAGACTTCTCTAAGCTGAATTTCTTAGTATGTACTTTTTCTTAAATTTTTTTGAACTTTAAGATAACTTCAAAGGCTTCTGGAAGAAAGCTAATTCATGTGAAAGGTTGAGAAAATGTAGCAAAAGATCACTTTTACCTTTTGCAAGTTCTCTAGGGAAAGATTTAGATAAACCACTCTGACTTTAAATTCATTTTGGGCAACAGTATTTCTCTAGCTCTGACTTGTAATTGCCTTTTTAGAATGTCCAATCTGATTTGGGTTTAACAGTATCTTTCTTCCTTACTCCTTAAACTCAGTCCTAGAATCTGTCTAAGCTTCTGTTTCCATCTCTTTAGTCAACATCTGGAGGACCATTTCCTGTATCTACTTGTGATATACAATATCTAAATTCAGTAATTCTCTGTGCTGTCACTTCATCACTGACTTTTCACTAGTTCACTTCTGCTAGACTACTCAGGCTTTCGTGTGTCTATAGGAGAGTAAAAAAGTAAAAGGACTCATTTCAGAATTTCTTTATTCCATGATAAGATTGCATCTATATTGTAAATCTGAAGAAATAACTTAAAGCCTTCCACCTCAATCAGTAATTCACGTGTTATCAATAGTTCAAGACTGGTACAGGCCTTTCAACAACTTGAGTATTCTGAAAGGTTTATAATATCTGACAAGCCAAATTTAAGGTAACATTAAAAATAGATATCAGGTAGTACCTAACGAAATTTAAAACCTAAATCAAAGGTGACATAGTGAAGATGAAGACAGACAGTCTTATGAGCATATTTTGATAAATACTGCTACTCAACTTCTGATTTAAACCAGTAGTCTTCTAGGGTTGTTATTGGTTCTTGATAGCTTGACAAGTACAATGAGAAGCTGAAAGGCTTTATAGATACAATAGAATACAGGGCAAAGTACATTAACTGTCTTTAGCAGGCATATTGCCAGATGCCTTGTGCTGCTGTGCATCATAAGTTGTGCTAGTGCTCTTTGTTCTGGACCACGAAGGCATGAAATATAAGAGCACAAGGTACAAAGCAAATAGGGTAAGATTTCTCATAAGACTCCCAGAGTGCAGTACTGCAGGGATGTGTGTGTACTGAAAACATGAAATTAAATCAGATTGTCCAAACCATGAGCTGTTTGGTGTGATAAATTTTGTGTGAGAAGATGGAGATTTAAAGGACAGATTTAAGAAAAGAAAAAAAAGTGGTGACCTGGCTTTTAGCTTCCTTATTTCACATCTGGTTTGCTTTCATCCTTTCAGCAGCTCTCAAATCTCCCTTGCAGTAGAGAAAAATGTTCTGTGTTTTGGCCAGCCAAGCAGCATCCATGTGTACTGGGCAAGCTGAGCCAATGTATGTACTGGCAAGTAATGGAAGGCAGAGGATTTTGTGGGAGCTAAGAATACTGTCAGTGAGGGATACTGGAATGGGAACAAGCTGTGGCTTTTGAGTTGGTTATTGTGGGGAATAAAAAAACCTGAGATGCTTAATATGTGCCCAAGGTTGGGAGATGTAGGCCAGTGAGTGAGCTCATTCTCATTTGTGTGCTGTTAAGAGCTGTGGAGAGCGGTGTTGCCAAGTCATGTTACAGAATTGGGGGAAAAAATAAAATTAATCAAAGTGAACTTTGCAAGTGAAGTAAGAAAAAATATAAAGTTACTTTAAAAGCTTGCTTATGGGAATGATTTTAGAACAACCTGCACTGAAATTTCTTATATGTTTTCTTAAAATTGCTCATTGAAATCCTTTTTCATCAGGTACTGCACATGAAATTGTGACTTTTCTATTGGTTATTGCTTTTACCAGGCAAGTTGATTGATAACCACAGAAATGAATTTTCTTAATTCTTGATTCTTGGCACATCTAACTGCACAGTGATTATTTTTTTTTTTGCCCCTTTGAAAAAAAGGGACAGGGAATGCTTGATAGCATGGATATACTCAAAGTATATGGGGAGCTCCACTGATGAAAACATCTAGTTTCCAGTGCTAGATGACAGTTCATATGTCTTGAATAACTGTGCTGAAAGTGAGGAAAGTTCCTACTAAAACTAAATGTTTAAGAGCTGTAATGTTTATATTAGTTTACTTCCTAAGATCTGGGTTTTGTATTGACAAGATAATGGTTTTGCTGACGAAGTCTAATCCTACTGACTCTGGCCTCTTAATATTCTTGCTGTGGATGATCTAACAGCTAACTAGATTCTGATTTTTTTAAACATCCCCATAGTCAAACACAAAGTATGATGACAAGAATGTTATTTATGAGAAGCAGAAATGGAATGTCACTTATAAACTTCAACCCATAATTAAGGCGTGTGCGTGGGGGGAGACTTCAAGTATCACTGAAACTATAATTTTAGTAATCTAAAGGATGAAGTACTTACCTGGTGCTTGCTAAATATAATAAGCAGCAGGGGAGAATTTAGAGCTTTGTTTTTTAGACAGCAGAACTGCTAAGAATTTGATATAATGTTACCTGGTAATACAATAAAATTATTTTTAATGCTGGTTTAGTCTCTTGAGATGCACCTATCAGGTACACGTGGGAGAGGGGGAGCCTATCTGAAACTAACAAATGATGTCCTTTAGGTCTGTGAACATTTTGCATGTGAATGTAAATATTTGAGAACTGAGCTCTGCTCCACTACATTGAAATCATAGTTTCTCAGTCATATTGAAGTGGATTGGGTGAAGCAGAATAAAAGAAATAAACTCTCTTCTGAAATACCTAGTGAACTCTTTTTTTTTTTCTTCTCTGAAGTCCTCCTCCCTTGTCTCATATGCTATTAGTTTCATATACAAGTAGCACAGTTCTGTGAAGGATGTATTCATGGGGTAGAAATCTCAATGAGAACAGAAAATAAATATCTGACCAGTGCAATAATCCTAAGATTGAAATAATATTGGTTAAAGAATCTTGCTCTTGTGGAATATGAGATCAAATCTGTTTCTAAAGACTTCTGAGAAAAGAGGCTTCAAGTTCACTTATGTTTCTCAGTGTCTTCTACATGAAACTGGTGCACTTGGTAAAACTCCTGGGAACATTCTCCCTTGTGCTACAGCTTCTGTATGTGAGCAGAAGCTGATGGGTCCTATTTTGTGTGTAACTGGTCATTACTGTTGATAACCCAAGTGATACTATTCTGGTGTTTTAGCAACATGATTGAAGTGTATCAGAAAAGTATGTAATTTTATACTTTTTTAGTTGACTTCTGAACATGAGTAAACGGTATGTGGAAATGCCTCTGAAGCAACTTTAGTGCTTGCATTAAAATATGTTTAAAATAAGTGGAAAAAAACAACTTTTTTCTTGTCTCCTAGGAGGAAGAGTTGAGAAAAAGTGGAGAGGCAAAGTACTTCCATTTAAATGATGATCTGCATGTTTTAATTGAAGTATTTGCTCCACCGGCAGAAGCATATGCCAGAATGGGACATGCATTGGAAGAAATCAAGAAGTTCCTCATCCCTGTTAGTATTTTCATTTTTTTAATAAGAATTCTGATACTCTTGAGTGAGAGATTTTGTCTCTAAAACTAACTTACTGTACAATATTGGTTAGGTTATGTTGCTTAATTTTCCTTCACCTGTGAAAAGTGGTGATGTTTACAAATACTTTTCACTTTGTGCGCAGTATTGGGCAAACGCATAACTTTCCACATAGGCTCTCATCTCATGGTATGACCTACAGTAAAAGAGCAACTTATTCTTGCCTAACTGGTCATGTGCAAAGTATTGAAGTTTACAAATAATTGTAAAAACTTGTAAAATATGGAAAAATAGCTTTCTTTGCTGAAGGTAGAGCTTTTCCGTGTTCTTGGTACACCTGAAGTATCAGCATAAGGTTCTGTTTTACTTAAGAATAAATAAATTTGAAGTTGTAGTATTGTTTCCACCCATAATCCTGGCTTAGTGTTCAGTGCTGAGAATCGATACATTTTGTCTTGTGTTTGTATTTTTTTCACAAAGCCAGTGATACATGGGTTATACTTGTGTTCTAATGTATACTTCAACTTGTGATGTTATGGATATATAAAATAAGATGTGATTTCCAGTATAAGTTTGTAGTCCAGGTTTGGAGTATGTATCGACAATGGTGTTGCAGGGTTTCCAGTGTCTTTCTGCAGAAGATTCCTTTTTTTGCTTCTCATGTGAGAACCAGCCTTGATTGTTTTGCAATCTTAAGCTGCTTGGAACAATCCAAGCTCTCTTAAGACAAGCTCTCTTAAGAAGCTGGGGCATTTGAGGTGGTGTTACTGTGTGTGAAGTTCCTAACTATTAGCTCTTCAGTGAATGTTCTTTATTTTTAATGGTTACTGAATGAATATAGAAAGCAAAACATCCTCAGGGTGCATTGAGTTCTGTTTATTTTTACTGCTGAAGATTTTATCCAAGTGTTATTCTTGACTAGTGTCAGATCTTGGAAATGTGGGAGACCTAGCTAAGGAAACTTCAAGGTGTGTATCTGAGTGACAGCAGCACATAAATGTTTGAGAGTATAGTCAGTGTAGCTGTATTCAGGACCAGCTGGGGATGCTTGTTGGGGGTAGAACTGCCAGTTGTGCTCTAGGGTGAAGCAGTTGGTGCTGATGACCTGATAGTGCTACTGTATGCATTTGGGGGATTTTAGTTTGTGCTAAACCTAGTCTAGATCCATGAAACTTAAGTCCCCAAGTGACTGGAGTTGATTGTGTGCTCCTTGAGTGTTTCTTCTGGCTTGTTTTTGGCTGAATTAAAGTTAGTTCATATGCCCCAATACTACTCCATGACATGAACCAAAGCGTGATAAGTAACAATCATCAGGAGGTTCATTTAGGAATGCATCCTGATGTGAAATAATTTACTAATGTGGATGCACCTTAAGACAGTTAACCCCCCCCAATGTCCTGAGCATTATGTTCTATTATAAAGAAGCAAGCACCACATCATAACTTTGCAGGTTCCAAATGGCTTTTGTCTTGATGTATATGAAGAGGTAAATAAACATACTACTGTTCAAACATCATAACTGATTAGGTAGGAGATAGCCAGTACTTGTAGGAATGCTGGTCTGTCATAATGTCAAAGGTTACTGTATTTACATGATTCATGATTTGATTGTATGAAGAGATAAGGGAGTATTAAGTTCTTGGCTATTCTGGTGAACAAACAGCTGTTTTCTTTTTAGATGAAAATATGCTCAATTTGGTAAGTGCTTTTTGCATGCACTGGAAGTAAGGATATATCTGATCCCCCTGGCCTCTTCATCAGAGATCTTATTTTTCTTTATTGAGCTTGGTTCACTTAATTTCTTAATAAATGAAGCAAGCTTCTCAAAACTTAGCCATAACTCTACTGCTGTTAAGCTAGTAGAATTACAGACTGATAATAAGCGATTCCATTCATTGGTTGTATACTTTTCCATGTCAATTTTTGATCATTTCATCTTTGTTGTACTGAGCTGAACTGATGCTACATAATCTCTTCTGAACTATGGGATCAAGCCACCACTGTCTTAATTTCCCTTTGGCTGCTCAAATGTAATCTTATCAGAATGGTTCTAAATGCCCTAAACTCTTCTGCCTGCCCCCCCCGCCCCCCCCAGCCACTCCAGGAAGCAACAAGGAGCACTCTGTCCTCTCGAACTACCAGTTGTTTAACTGCTGCCAAATGCAACTTAATTTTTATTTTCTGTCTGTTGTGGCTTTCTTAGCAAATTATCAGTTTTATTTCAAGTAAGAAGTCCTGCTATCAATATATGTGATTATGATCTTAATTTGTGTTCTCCTTACAATGTAAGCTAACTATACCTTCCAACAACCTTAGATACTAATCTTAATTTATGAATATGGTTATTGCTCAGTTTTCAGATTAGGCCTGAATGTACAGTCCACAATTGGTGCTTGAATGTAGGATATAAAGTATCTTTGTAGTAGCAGACTATAGCAAAAATACCTCAGCCTCTCTTCTCAGATCTTTTTAGATCTATGAACAAGCACCTTTGCATTGAAGTTCATCCTCAAGCAGCTGCAGTGGTGTACTTTAACCTATTGGTATAACTCAAACCAAGACATAAAACCTTCTGACTTGAGTTTTTTGGGCTGTGCTTATCATGTTGCCTTGACTGCCGTCTTCTGCAGGTAGAATTGTGGCTTCTGAGTTCAAGTATGTTTTTTTGTTCTGCTTTAAATGAGCCAGTCCCTTTGTTCTGACCAGATCCTCTGGTCAGCAGTCTGTTCAACTGTTAGATTGGTGGGTGTTGTGCTTGATATTAATAGCATTACTTCTGTCAGTTAAGACAAAAAGCCAGGTACTTCCACCCTCACCTCCCTGCAGATCCTGTATTATACCATGATTACTGCAGTTTTGGCCAATAGGACTTTTCTTAGTCCATTTTGCTTAATTTTTTTAGTAGTGGTAGTCATTCTTCTTTTGACAGCTACAACATTAATTATGCTTTGCTGTTGGCTACCCAAGTTTCTTTTTTCCTTGTCTTTAAAGCAAAGTATAAAAAATATCTATTAGGGAACAATCTGTAGCAGCCCATTTACAATGTGAGCAGAATTTACAATTTTTTCCTGTAGTCTGCCTTGCGTCCTGCGTGCTTAGCTTGTAAGGTGTCGTAATGAAATAGAGTTTAATGGCATTTGGAAGAGCTGTTGGGCTCTGCAAACTCACACACTTTTATTTAAACAAGCTGGTGAATAACTGTAAGGTGTGTGTATAAAGGTGGCTGATAACTATTCATTGCTCACTGCCAGGATAAAGATCTGCTTGGCAGTTTTGCAGAACTGCATAGGGTTTTGCAGGGATTTGTCCTAACATTAAATAAAAAAAATGTTTTTACTAATAGTTTGAATGATAAATTGGAACAAGGTCTTAACTTATAGGTGATCCCAAGGAGAGCTGCTGCTGCCAGCGTGTTGATCAGGGCTGGAGAGGATTGCAGACAAATTACAAGAAAGTTGCTTAGTTGCATCATACAAGTAATTTTATGTAGGGATAAAATCTCTTGCATGTATCTTGATGACGTAGTCGTTCCTACGGAAGAAAACATCCTCTATGTTCAGAGAAGATTGTAGTGAGGATGGACAATGCTCATAAAATGAGAGTACATCTGTTCACTTGAAATTCATCAGCAGCATTTGACTGAAATTCGAGTGTTGCCTCTGCCTAAACTGCACAGGGGAGGAGTGCAGTCTAAAGGGTTTCCATATCCATCTTGTGTTCTAGGGGAGGAAGAGATTGTTATCTCCTCAATTTGACTTGAAGTGTGCTGTTTTCCAGCAGTGGGCATTCATAAATTGACCGTCTGTTACTTTTAATTGAAGAATCCATTTCAGAGTCTAATGGATTAACACTGCAGATTATCATGTCTTCCTTGTACTGCCCTTTCACTCTGTATCTTCCTGCTGCCTCCGGCATATGTGATAAGGACCATATTTTCTCTGTGCCTTTGCACAGTGGAGTCCTTGTCTGTGACTAAGGCTGCTGGTATGTCTAGTAGTATGCTATAGGAAAACGAGAAAGCATCAGAGAAAAGAAGGAACCCAACATGCACAGTGGCAACCTAAGCACATCTTTGTTAAGAAATTAAATGAAATTAATATAAAAAGATCAAAGGTATTTTTCCAGGAGTCCAATTCCGAGGAGGATATCTTGTGGGGAAGTTATAAAGAGCGTCTCTATATGTTATGTCAGAACTTTGAGACCGGAGGATTGCTTTTGTGCTACAGTTTTAACAATTCATTAGCATTTTGTTTCAAGATTGAAGTTCTTTGTTCCATACATTGCATAGAATTTTGCATTTGTAGCCAGTTCCGGTCCAGCCACGAAGTATAAATATAAAGTGGGTTTCTGTACAGTAGTTGGCCAGAATAGTGTCCAATTGCCTGTTTCTATTCTACTCTCTTCGATGGTTTGTCTACGTATTGGTTCCAAGTTGCTTTATAATGGAATCCATTTCTCAAAAGCTTCAATTACGCAGTTTGAAACAGTTGATTCAGTCTTCCAGACTTTTGTCGTCGTCTTGTTTGCTGGTTGGTTTCTGCTGCTAAATAGAGGGTGATCTCAGATGGACAGTTGAGTTGAATTTCAGAGCCTGTTTACAACAGTTTGAACAAAATGCTTCTGTAGTGCCACTTGAACAGTAGCCACTTTAACAGTAGTAACTATCTTCAGTAATGGCATGTGAAGGAAAACTTTCTTATTTCTGTTTGTGGAAGCAGAATGTTTCAAGGATAATTGAGATCTTTGAGTTCATAGATGTTTTAATCTCCTTTCAATACAGAGTTATGTTTCAGTGAGTTGTCTGATGCAAGGCTGCCTGAGAGTCTTTTGGTACCTGCCTAGTGCATAAATGTAATAAAATCAGATTTCCAATAAAAGATGCAGATCCTTTGTTTTGTAATTGAAATGTAAAAATAGGTAGTATTTGGGCAAACCTGCCTTCTTTGAAATGGGAGAATTTGCAGGAAGATAAGGGCTGTTATATCAGAAGTATCACTTCATTCTTACTAGAGGACCTTTTAATATTTTGGTACTTAGTGTGTATGTATAAACATGGAGTAAAGTGTTTTTCTGATTCACCTTTACAGATGCATTCTTTGGCTCACTTTAAGTGGAGGGAAAATGGCAGAAAAACATGTAGAGCTTAAGAGTTCATTGCTGTATCTATTTTATTCCTGTGTGATGTGCTAGTTTTGGAGGCTGACTCAAGGTCCCTGAGAAGACTTTTGTGTATTTGAGAAGTACCCTATTAATTCCATGTAAATAACTTCAGCTTTCTTTTTGATAGACCTTGAGAGAGGATTTGTGCAGAATAAGAAACAAGCCATTTGTCTTCAAATTGTTTATCCTCACATGTTCTAGAATTGACATTTTTGGAGCTTTTATTATTAGATAATATTGCATGCTTGTATTGAATGAGTTTCACTGTTTATGCTTTCTTTAACTCCTGATTTTAAGGGTAGATGTCTAATCTATTGGTTAGTTGTCGGGGACTGTTCTCTACAGTGTATTCTGTATTGCTTTGCAACACCAGGCAATGCAATTTTTGCTGCTTTTAACACACTATCATACTCCAGCTGGAACTACAAACCAGATCTCAGCTCCAAAATGGGACCTTGATTTTTTTATTTCCCTCTACAGCATTTTAACATTGGCATTTGAACTGGTAAAGGACATGGAGGTAATATGCAGGGAGAAAGAAAAACATGCCTGAGCAAAAATTGTAGTTAATATGTAGAATTCTTTTAGAATTTTTTGACTGAATAATATGCCTATAATATACTGCATATTAAACTTTTTCAATGGGATGTTCAACTTCTCAAGAGGAAATTTTCAGGAGCAGTGTTTGCTGGTACTAACTTGGTGTGGTGGTTGAACAGTTTGGTTTTTTCTCACTCTGCCCCCTGTTTTAGGACTACAATGATGAAATCAGACAGGCACAACTTCAAGAATTAACATATTTAAATGGTGGTTCAGAAAATGCAGAAGTTCCAGTAGTTCGTGGAAAACCCTCTATTCGAGCAAGAGGAGTACCAGTTCCTGCTTTGTCCAGGTAGGTATCTCAGCTGTAGTGGAATTTAATTTGAATGTGTATATTTTAAGCTTCTTCCTTCAAACACTAGCCCCCACCCACCCACCCCCCCCCAGAGTACAACTGTGAAATACGTGAAGGACCCCCAAAATAAGAACAAAAGACAAGGGAAACAAATCTTGATTTGTTGAAGGTAGTCTCGTTAGCTTAGATAGAATTATTAATGGTTAATGGCTGAAACTTGTCTTATGAAACTTGAATGGTACCTAAATTAAGAAACCATGTACATCATAAATACATTCCATTTTATTGCGAGCAGCACAGTAAGACTTCTGTGCTGCTTTACTTCTAACTTTCAGTTGCTCCTTAGGTGTATGTAGGATCTGTGTATTGGCCCTATGGAGCTCACGGCTTTGGAAAACTGATAAATCTTGCCTTGACTGACACGAATTTTGGATCAATTTCTCTAACTTATGGAATATACGTATTCCTTTTACTGCATTACAAAATTCTTATAGTCCTGATACAATGTTATGGAAGTGTTTTGGAGGTAGAATTTGGATTTAGTCTCACCTGTGTTGTGCTTATTTCATAAAAATGTGGCTTTTGTTTGATTCAGGAATAGGCAAGTCTCTTACTACTTTTGCTTTATTTTTCTTTGACACAGGAAATGTTTTATTTTTACTCTAGCATCCCCTGTCTTCCTTGCAGTACAGAGATGACAGCTTCTACTCCTTTGAGTTCTGAAGTGTGAAAACAAACTAAATAAAGAGCATAACTGTTTCTGTTACAGTACAGAGAGATTGTGGCTGCAGCAGCTAAGTGTAACAGTTTTCTACTGTGAACTATTTTCCTTCAGTTATGTCTATGTTGCTTATTAATGCAAGCTTGAAACTTGTATTTTAGCTTTTAAAATAATTTCAAAATAATATTCTGAAGTGTTTTAATTTAGAATAAGCATGTTAGAAGAAAAAGCACTAAGGAATTATTCCATTCATACAGATCTGTTTAGTTACATGTATCCTGTAAGAATTGCAAATGCAATGCAGGATGAATGTTAATTTAGAGAATTTCCATTTACTGTTGGTTGTATCCTGTAAGAATATAATTATTTTCTCTAAATAAATTTTTGTTCTTACATTCTTAAGTAATATTGTGTAATATATCCATTCCACTTCTTTTCTTGATTTTAACGTTGTTCAGAGTAGAGGTAATTATATACCAAGGTTCACTTCTTTAGCACTGTAATCAGCCATACAAAAGTGCTTGCAAATCAGAGATCTCATTTGATTTTGGAGATCGGTTTTTTGCTTATTTTACTTCAGTTCTTAAATATCTGTTTTTAACTTTCTCATAGATGCCTGTAACAGCTCTGCTACAGATGCTCAGTACAGAGACACTCACAGTTCTATTTCACGTTTTCTTAATTTTTCATATGTCCTTAAGCAGTGTTTGTGATACAGAAGTTATTGTTTGGTCTGACCTTATCACTGAAGTTTCATACCTAATTTCCACTACTAGTATCTAGCACATGCATGCATAATTATCTTTTCATAGTATGGAATTTCCAGCATCACTAGTTCTGTCCTCTGGATTTTGGTATATTATTGTTTCGAATCTGCATTTTGAGACATACATGCCATTAGGTAGCTCACAAACTCCTTTGTAATTTATCCTATTGGCCTACAACTACTGAAGTGTCTTCAGGGTAAATTTAAATGTTATTAGCATTTGATTTGGAGATGACAGCTAAAAATTGTATTTGTATATACGTTCTAGGGAAAACTGAAGGGTTGTTGATTTGTTTGACTGACTTTAACGCTTGTCTTCAAGACTTTTTTCCCTCAGAAATCAAAGCACTCTATTAGCATATTCCTTAAGTGAAATTCAATGCTATTGCTCCTGAGATACTATAGCCATAGAGTTAAAGATCTCAGACTCAGTTGTAATGCTCTGATTCTTTTTTAGCACAAATTGATTTCAGTGAGTAATACTGTTGAAGGAAAGCTTTGTTGAAGGCTTTGTCTTAGTATTAAATAAAACAGTTTTAATAGCAAGCATTCCTGAGATATCCAGGAGAGGTTGAAGCAAAGTCCAAGAAGACTTGTGAAATGAAGTCTAAAGCATCGATCCTAACCTCTCTTTATAACCTATAGAATATTTTTAAGTTATCAGCCTCGATACATGAAACATCCTGCTGAGGATGCAATATCCGAGTGTGTTTAAGTTCCCAGTTTTTTAAGACTTTATTCCTGAATAGTTTCACTTAAAAACCAAAAAAAAAAAACCAACCACGAAACCAAAGTACTAATTTATACCTTTTTTACTCCTTATCAGACATTTTGAAACTGGAAATAATGCATCTTGCCAAATGCCTTCTTTTAGGAAGACTTGTTATGTGTATGTTTAGCTCCATACCAAAATTTTACTTTGTAGAAAACAATACATGTTGTGCTTGCATACAAAATTCTAGCTTGTGCCCAGATATTCCTGTATATGGTAAGTAATTTCCTAATGGTTATGGTTTGATGGTAACTTTTTATTCTGCTATTTCTGACTTGTTCCAGACTTTCTTGACTTTCTTTTTTATGACTCTAGAGCCAAGTAAGATTTTGGGGGTGTGTAGATGGAAATTGCTGTAGAAGGGTTGTAATGTCTTTTTGAGCTTTATCTTTAGGAATATGCTTTTCTCATCATTGATCTTAGGCATGTAGCTGCTTCCTTCTCCCCCCTTGCCCACACTTTTTTTTTCCTTTGTCCTAATACTGTTAAAGACCTTCAGATGTAATCATAACACTTCTATTTTGTGTTGTTTATGCTAAGCATTTAACCTACTTAGGCAGTACCTGCCTCTTCTGTGCAACAAGAGAAGGGACATGAGAATCTTTCCCTGGTGAAAGTCTGGCTTTCATTCCTTTTGTTCCTATTGGAAACTGACATTGTTCTTAAATGTTTTTTTGAGGTGACTATGAAATGAAGGATTGTACCAGTTCCTTTTTAATTGATTATGCTAGAACCTTAGAGGAGCCATGATGTTTAATGTGCTGTTATAGTGAGTAGCTAGAAGATGTAACTCTTTTGGAATCAGTGTTTCTTTAATGCATTTGAATTCCCATCCTGAGTCAGTGCAATATAAATGATAATACTACTGAAATGTGAATTGAGACTTCCAATTATCTAAAGACTGCAAATAAACATGTGTTAACATACATGTTAATGTACACCTCTAAGGACATTTTGCAAATGAAGTAGCATTTCCTCTCTAAAACGTCACATTCCTATTTTAGAGAATAAGTAAAAACAAGATTTAAGGATCACTCAATTTTGACTCTAAGTTATACTGGAAAAGTGAAATTCTAGAGGATGATAATAGTAAGTCTAAGAATATGGATAAATCTTCCTTGCTACCTAGGGGTGGGGTAGGGGGAATCAATTCATGTCACTTGCAGTTAGAAATCACTTTTAGACTCATAGAATGGTTTGGGTTAGAAGGGATTTTTAAAGATCACATAGTTCCAACCCCCCTGCCCTGGGCAGGGATATGTTCCCTCGATCAGGTTGCTCAAAGCCACATCCAGCCTGGCCTTGAACATTTCCAGGGAGGGGGCATCCACAGCTTCACTGGGCTACTTGTTCCAGTATCTCACCACCCTCATCATAAAGAATTTCTTCTTATGTCCAATCTAAATCTACCCTCTTTCAGTTTAAAACTGTTGCCCCTTGTCCTGTGACTACAGGCCCTGGTAAAAAGTCTCTCTCCAGCTTTCTAATAAGCAAGTGTTGAAAAGCCACAATAAGGGAGGTCTGGTTGGGTTCACTCCCCAGATTGAGAGGAATTATATTTGAAAGCAGATCTTTGGTTTCACTAAGATGAGGGGAGGAGAAAGTAATTTCTTATAAAGCCAACATGTGGGAATAGTTTAATTAAAGAAATAGCAAAATTCTGGTTTATGCTTGCATATGGTTGTGTTGGTTTTTTCACTTTTCCCATTCATTCTTTTTACTCATATTTCATTGTATGCATGGCTTGGATCCTAATGCTTGAAAGACTCTATCTGCAGGAAAATAAAGCTGTTACAGAGGCTGTAGGTTAGAATTTGCTATTTTATATGTCAGAAATAATATGAGATGATGTGAATCACTGCTGCAATGTGTTTACAACTTCCAATTGTTCTCCTATCATATCTCTGGAATCAACTGGTTTCTTTTTTGAAGAATAACTTTGTTGAGAACATACAGGTAGTGTACTTCAAAAGATACTGTAGCACAAAAATTTGGCCCAGTTAGGCATCCAGGACAAAGGCAAGTATTATGTTTAGTGTGATTTGTTTCTTTAGTCTTGTGATAAATCTCCTATTTTTCACAGAATTGAAACATGAACATACCTATTACTGTTTTCAAATAAAAAATGTGAAATAAAACTTGCATAAGTGTTAACTTCAATGGTGACTCATTTAAAAAAAAAAAAAGAAGAAAAGACAGGAATCCTAGCTCTGTGAGTGGTATCTGGATATTAGTGTTCAATATTTTGGTACTGACATTTTAAAATAACAGATGTGTCATTTTTCATATGTCTAATATAAAACCTGAACAAAAACATTTACTGTGTGAGGAATACTGACTGTAGTTGCTCAAAGGAAGAAAGTATATCAGCATCTGGTAACAAAATTCGTTAGGTCCATTTATTGAACAGTGTAAATCCTTGCAGATGTATGGAACCACAAATGCTAAAATTAAAGAATTCCAAGTGTTTCCTCGTTGAGTAATACAGTGTTCGGGAACTGGTCCTAAATTTCACAATTATTTTTGTTTTAAAGCTGTTCTTGCATTTACTTTCCCTTCTGGACAGGAGATACTGAAAAGAAAATTCATACTGCAGCAACTCATTTAATTGTTGTTCTTTCACAAAAACAAAGTGAAGGAAAGCTGTGAACTGACTCTAGCTGTGATTTTTATAATCAGAGTAATTTTAACTCAGTCATCCAGTGAAAGGAGAAACTTGAAATAAAAATCAGTATAATACTAGAGAAGAAAGTGATAAATGAAAAGATAAAGTAGAGCTATTACTGAGGGAAGCTGGAAGGGAGTATTGGCTAGATGCTATGCCTGCCATGGTCAAGGGCAGTAACTTAGTTTGCTGGAAACAAAGCACAGCAAAGTGCTGGAAAAACACTATGGGACTACTATAAAGTAGATATGCTAAAATTATTGCTAATAAAGGCTTGTCATGGTTTAACCCCAGCCAGCAACAAAGCACCACGCAGCCGCTCACTTGCTTCCCCCCCACCCAGTGGGATGGGGGAGAAAATTGGGAAAAGAATTAAAACTTGTGGGTTGAGATAAGAATGGTTTAATAGAATACAAAAAGGAGAAACTAATAATGATAATAACACTAATAAAGTGACAGCAGTAATGATAAAAGGATTAAAATATACAAATGATGCACAGTGGAATTGCTCACCACCCGCTGATCAATGCCCAGTTAGTCCCCGAGCGGCGATTTTTTTTCCCCCCTGCCTCCACTCCCCCCAGTTCCTATACTAGATGTGACGTCCCATGGTATGGAATATCCCTTTGGCCAGTTTGGGTCAGCTGCCCTGGCTGTGTCCTGTGCCAACTTCTTGTGCCCCTCCACCTTTCTTGCTGGCTGGGCATGAGAAGCTGAAAAATCCTTGACTTAGTCTAAGCACTACTTAGCAACAACTGAAAACATCAGTGTGTCATCAACATTCTTCTCATACCTAGCTGAAAAACATGGTGCTATACCAGCTACTAGGAAGAAAATTAACTCTAGCCCAGCTGAAACCAGGAGAAGGCCAAAGAGGAAGTATTTTAAGTAGTTTTGTATGGATGTATTTAAGTTGTATGACTTGGTAAAATACTATTTTAGTGGCAATCACTGATTAGATTAGTACCTGTGAATTACTTCTAAACATTCACAGGTGTTCTAAGTCTAACATAATATGTGGCTCTATGTGGTACTAGACTTTCTTTAGAATGTTTTTCCAAACATTAAACTCTTTATTCAAACAGCAAGAGATTAATCAGTTACAATATGCAGTTCTTGAGTAATATTTTAACTGTACACAGTAAGGTACACTTTTCAGGTTTTTATACATTAAAATTATCTTCTATAATTACTATACTGTATTTACAAATCACACTAGCACATTCTAATGCTTTTGTGAAAGGCTGGTTCTCCCATTCTCTAGTCTGTTTGATAGCTTTATAAAAATGTGGTGCTTCACTTACTATTCTCTTTTTTCCTGTCATACTAAATTGCAAGTATAAATAATGAAATAACATTATGGGGGAAAGATCCAGGTTCCAACAAAAATAGTTTTCATGGCATTATCTTAAAGGGATGCTGTGACATGAGTTAAATTAGGTTATTTCACCCCACTATTCTGGTATACTGTTCTGTGTCTACTAAAAACAAAAGAAATTAAATAAGTTACTGGGATTTGACTTATTTGGTCTAGTTGATGGTACCCAGATTGAAAAAGACCTTTTTACTGCAGAGCCTAGAGGCTAATTACATAGCTATGAAAGTAATATTATTCTTAATTTAACCACCTAAATTACCTATGCATTTAATGGGGAAGGGTTAAATCCCTTCACTGGATTCACCACTGCTAGATTAATAAATTCAGGAAAATCAAAACCAAACTGATAATAAAGATGAAACATGGAAGTATTTCAAATTTTCTCACATAGCTGTAGTAATCTGTTTTAGGGCAATAAAATGTTTTGAGAGTATGACTCAATAGTCTCAAGTACATAGATGATTGCTTTGTTGTTAAAGCATATCTGGAGGTGGTAATAGAATCTGGCTAGAAGCTAGGATTTACTGAGTATGTTTAAATAGTCTATTTAACTACTACAGTCTTTTTAGTATAAAATACAGTTAATAGGTACTCAAGGAGTAGGGTTTCCCTCATCCAAAGAAATCTATGGGATTCTGGAAAGTATACTGACATAAGATTCAGAAGAGTGGTTTTCTTTTTGCTGCATTTGTAAGAAACTCTAAACACTGATGTCTCCTGTGATGCTTCAGTACTTGTGTGTTTGCAGTATCATAAATCTGAGGGATCACAGGCAAGGACCTTTTTATCTCAGGTGTCCTGAAAATAAGGCACATTTAAGTCTCTTTCAAAGTACTTACACAATCAAAGTATACAACAAGTTTGAAGACAGTTATGTGGGGAGTTTAGTGCCCACTTACGTACACCATAACCCTGGATATATTGGCAGTCTCAGCACTGTGAAAGATGTTCTTATGGGCACTGGTGTAAAGAGGACATTCAAAAGACTTCTGAAAGGGAATGAGATGATGGCATGGTAGTGAAGAGGGAAAATAAAGGCAAAAAGGTCCTTCTTGTATTTCAGAATATGAGCAGGTAGTCAAGGCTGACATGGGCTGAAAATGAGTTTTGATAACGTACAACTTTGAAGGTTTGGGGATAATGCTTTGTAGCTTAAAGAAGTAGAAACAAAGATCTTTTTCTTCTGCAACAAAGAAACAGTGGAAGGATTAAGAAGGCTAACAGGCAAGAAAATGTATTGGGAGACATCAAATTTCAGATTCAGAAGCATTCTGATTGAGGCTTAATATAGCACAGTTTTCTTTATCAAAAGGAAAAGGTATTTCCAGTAGTTGTGCTGCTTGTAGTGAAACCATGATTATGTACTTGAACCAAAGTTATGGATCAAGACTGTTTCATAGTTATTTGTTCAAATGTGCCATAATTTTAATTAAAATAAATGGGGACTTGGTATTTAATCACTGATACTCCATAAAGTTTCAAAACTTACTTTTCTAAACCCTTAATTAACACGAAAGAACATCTGATTTGGGGAATGGAGCCCTTCATTCTCTTAAAGTTTTGATGTCATCTGAAATCTCCATGCCAAATAATTTTTCATGTAATTTGAAAAGAAAGGCTATGTGAGGTGTTTTTTATAAGGAAAAAAAAGTAGTCTGTAAGCTGTGTGCAAAGACAAGGAGAGTTGGTGATGGCAGCTGAAATTTGTCCTGCAGAATGATGTCCTTGGTCAAAGAAGCAAGCAGTGAAAGACTTGGAGGGGTCATGATGAATTTGATTTGATGGTAAGATATCTCTGAATGTGATAGAACAGAGCTGAGATGTCTTGATTTGGATGAATTAAGTAGAAGAGCGAATCTAAATGTCAGCAAATGCGCCAAAGTTTTTGAATTTATAGGTAAGACAGTTGTAGAAGAAAAAGGGTAGAGAAAACACCCTCTGTGCATTTTCCTCAGAGACCTGAGAAGCAGATGGATACCCCTCAAAAGTAGCTGATTAGGAGAGGGAAAGCCTGGGAAAGTGAAAGCACAAGATTCCGAAAGGAAAAATGTCATTGGATCAGAAATGGTAAATACAACATGGAATATGTGGAGAAACTCTGTAGGAAATCTAGCTGAAAAGTGATACCCACTGGGAGTGCTTTCTAATATGCTGTGTGTATTTGTGCACCACTGAATGTCCAGGGTATAATTGGAAAAGTCTGTTGGCACATTCACTGAACTTACTGGTAGTAGTGGGTTACATTCAAGTATGTGAGTGAAGCTTTTACTTAAAAAGTAAACTAAAACCACTTCAACCTTCAACACTTGGAGTAATATGTAAATTATAAAGGAGTGAAATGGAAAACAAGACTAGGCAAGATGGATCAGAATTGAGAGCTGTGGAACGATATTAGCTAAGGCATAGGTGGAAGATGAGAATTAAGAGATGTATGTGGGGACTAAACTGCCCTAGGGCTGTCAGTTTTGTCCCTAATGGATAGACACATCTGCTATGTAGACATGAGAAGACATGACTTACAGGTGTCATCAGCAATGTGGTGAGGGCTGTCAAAGTCAACAAGAAGTGATTCTATGAGTACTTAAGAAGGAATAGGAAGACTAGGGGGAATGTGGGCACTGCAGCTGAATGGAGCAGGGGCCCTGGTTGACGGGCATAGGAAAGACTAAGGTACCTAATGATTCTTTGGGCTCAGTCTTTACTACTAAGAGGGACCTTCAGAAATCCAAGGACTCAAACATGAGGGGGAAGGCATACCCTTGGTAGAAGAGGGATCTGGTTAGAGAATAGCCAAGCAAACCAGACACAAGTTCATGGGCTCTGATGGGATGTACCCACGAGTGCTGAGGGAGCTGGTGGATGTCATTGTGAAGCCACTTTCAATCTTTGAACAATTGTGGAGATTAGGAAAGGTGCCTGAGGACTGGAGGAAAGTAAATGTCACTCCTACCTTCAAAAATGGCAAGGAGGATCTGGTAAAGTGGTCAGCCTCACCTCAATCCCTGGGAAAGTGATGGAGCAACTAATCCTGGAAACCATTTCCAGGCACATACATGGCAAGGTATCAGGAGTAGTAAACATGGATTCACAAAGGGGAAGTCATGCTTGATCAACAGATTCCATTCTATTGGGTTCTATTATATAAGCCTCAGTTGTTATTTGTAGTATGAAGTGCCTTAATCTACTTAATTGTTCCTTATATGTAAGCTGTTCTATACTGTTGGTCATCTTTGACATAGTTTCTGATGCGTTTCCAGTTCTTTTGTTCTTTCCAAATTAGGAAACAGGACTGTAAATACACACAGTAGGGTAACAAAGTTTTCTGTGTTCTCTTACATTTTTCTAAAACTTGATTTGTTTTTTACTGTTCTGATCACTGGGCCAATCTTAATTATAATTGTTCTATGGGTAGTGATAGCTCAGAACCTATTATTTGTATAATGTTAGGATATATAAATTTGTGTGTGTGTAAGTCTGAAGTGTTCTCTTAGTTTGCTGCTTTGAATTTTTTTTTTGCTATTTTCCTTAACGTTTAGGTTGGGATTCGGCTACAGATTAGAGATAGACATCTGAACTCCTGTTGTAGTTTGTAGAAGGATAGTGTGGTTACTTTTAATTGCTCCTCTTGTTCTGTAATTTGTCTCTAAGTCAGTTGGCAGCACCATCCAATGCATTCCCCATAAGGAAAGACTCTAGCATGAGAACCTTGTCCAGTCTTTCTTGACTCTGTAGCAAAAAACTCTATGAATGTAAACGCACGTATATACAAAACTTCTTTCTTTTCTTCATTGGTGATTTGGCCTCAGACTCTGGCAGGTTTCCCAATTCTAGGATGCTTGAAAGACCTTTTTTTTGGCTTTTTACAAATTCCTTAAATTTTCTGACCTGCCTCTGAGTATTTTATATTTGTTTTATTAATATTTGTCCTTTGACGTTAGAGATGAGTTCAGCTTTTCAAGTGATACCTCTTTTAATACCTGTTTTTATCCTGCTGTTCTAGCCTTACTGAGCTCCTTTTACCCTTTCTCAAGTTTTTTCTTTTTGACAATTGTGATGTATTTGCTCTGACTTCCTGTGGGATTTCTCTAAATGTCTTCCCATATTGTGTATATACATTTCGGTCTTCTAAATATTTTTAAACATAATTTATATACCTGCCCTTCTTCAAATTAAGGAATACCAGAACTGATCTGTTGCTTTTGCAAAGAAAGGTATGCAAAGGTTCTTATTCAAAGTGGTTCCTCAGTGTTTTCAGTTTCTGTTCATTGCTCATGTCAATCAAACTTTGTTAGTTCCCTGATAACTTCTTAATGAAATAACAATTTACAGTTTCTAAAAATTTGCTCTTAGCATCATACCCAGATATGACTCAAATCTGCATTGTGGCAATTGAACTCTCCTGTTACTGGGTTTCCTATCTGTGCACTTTTATAGTCTCCTCCAGCCTGGTGCAGTAACTATCTGAGTAGCGTAATACAGAACTACACATCTCAGATTGTTTATTCTTCCTACAGTAACGCTTAAAAAAAACATATAAATGGACTCCTAATATAGGAGAAATATGTTTTCCTACCTATCACCACTCCAATCCTGTTAACTGGTTTTGAAATGCAGAAAAGACCTTCTCATCACGTGGATCTGGTGTTCTAATTATCTTCAAGAATAAATCTATGCTGGCTCTAAAACCTGTACTTTTTTTTTCCTCCCTCAAATGTTTTTCCATGTTTTTCAGCATGTCCCATTTCCTGCTGCTTTCACTTGCACCCTGTCTGAAGGATGCCATGAAGATTATGGCTAGTGATTCTTGAGTCTTTTTACTGACTTTTTTTTTACACTTGGTATTGACTGTTGTCTATGCCAATAGGTTCATTTCCCTTTCTTTGGCTTCACTTGGAAAGTATCACATTTGCTATTTCTTTATATTACTTCAGCAGGCTGTGTCTGGGAACATCACTGCTCACCCCTGCCCCCACTACAATGAAGTCAAATAAGCAGCTGGTACCCTGTCCTGAGGAGGCATTCTACAGATTAGCCAAAACCAAGTAATAAGCACAGTTTTAAATCACTTACTCTCTAGGCTTGTTTAAAATACTTTGTGACTGTGTTTTGATCTGTAATTAGAATTAATAAAATCTCTCCTGATTATATCAAGTATTTACGTTTTGCATTCTTCATTTAGTGATGCAGTTTTTCAAATACTAATTATTTGTGCTATAATGATTGTTTCTTCCGATAAGCTTACCAATGAGAAATTATATGATTTATTTGAAATGGGATAGGAAATCTTAAGGCCAAATCTGGATTGTACTTTATAATATTGTAAAAGTTGGAAATGACTACTGAAATCAGGACAGAGTATTTTCACTCAGTTACTACTCTTTAATTAGTTGATGGCTTGATAGGTAGAAAGGTAGTGTGGAGCTTGTGCTTGTTTGTTTTCTTCTATGTAAGGGTGTGACTTCCTTGGAACAAGTCTATATGCCTACAGAGCAGTCATTTAAACTTAATTATACTCCGTGGGGTGAAATGATCTCCTTTAAAAAAGGAGATGTCTATTAGTATTGTTTTAAACATCCTGTTTAAAAGATCATAAATGATGCAAATTTCTAATAGGTTGTACCTCTAAGTCTCTCCCTTTACTATAGGGAGGCGGGGGGGAATGCCACTTCTAAATGGATCAAATATTTTCAAAAATTCTTCTGGTTTAGGTCTCATTTTCAATCCATATGTTAAGTGTCTGAAGTAATGGAATGCAAGTTAATGCTTATCATTCTTTCAGAAATTTAAAAACAAACATACTGCTATTTCTTGTTCTTAAATACATACAGAACATCAGGTTATATCCTATAATCACCCTGCACATTTATTACTTGTTTGAATGTTTCCTGCAACAGCTGGAAATCTCTTCTTTAGAACCAGAAGAAAATGTAATTTTTCTGACCCACTCAATCTCTTAGATGTAGTGTGATCTTTGGATTGCATTTAGAAGCTTACACAGGATCAGAAGGGAGTTGCAACTGATCCCTCTGTGCAGGGTTTGAGTATGATATAGCCTGACAGCTTCAAATTAACCTGTTACTCTGATTGTGATTTCACATACTATAAGTCAAATTCTAGTGAAGTTGACTGATTCCAGCAAATTGGTTTGGGTGTCTCTATCTATGAGAATGACTCAAGCTAGTGAGAAGTTCATCACTGAATCACATGTCTAGTTTGTATCTTTCAGCATTTTTTGCATAATGTGTGTAATTGGATTTAAGCATACAGAAAAACGACAAACTATAAACCTCTTTTAGACTTCTGGCTGTAGCAAGGCTAAATTATCATGATGTGGGGGAGGGAGCTGTTAAAAGGGAGGCCAAGGGTGTAGTATTTACTGATGAGTGATCCATATATCCACAGGGGCCGTGGAGGAGTGCCTCCACCACCGGCAGGAGTACCGAGAGGGGCACCAGCGCCCAGAGGAGTGCCTCCCAGTAGAGGACCAGTCAGTCGTAGCCGTGGACTTCTAGCACCCAGAGCAAGAGGAGTACCTCCACCTGCAGGCTACCGGCCCCTTCCACCACCTCCAGCACAGGAGACTTACGGTGAATATGTAAGTCAAGCGGTTGACATACTGTGCGTTATGTGTATAATTTTGGAGGGATTATCCCTTCACTTTAGAACTCAGTAGAATCTCTTTAATTAGTACCGAATTAAGTCTTGCATCCAGAATCTGTGGAAACTGTGGTCATTTCTCGTCACCTTTTCAGACTTGAACTGTTTCATATTAGTAAAACTTCAGGTTATATGTAATGCCATAAAGGCATTTACAGTGCGTTTGGCAAAATAGTTATGTACCTCTTAAACATACTATATTAGGCTTCTGCTTTACAAAAACCTGAAAAATCATGTTGTCAGTGGACTTTTAATTCTCAACTAAAACCGAGAATAATAGTCTACTCTTTTTCCTAAGCCTATCTTTGTGGTCATATAACTGTTCAACAATTAGGCAATTAAAATATTTTTATGAAAGCTTCAGAATTGATCCTAAAATTTTAACAATGTACAGTGTATCATAATAAGCCATGCATATTTATCTATCTTTTATTGTATTAAAAATTAAAAAAACACATCAAAATGCTTTATATTGTACATGACTGAAAATTATAGATATTTATGAATTGTTAGGGTAAATTTAATTTAAACTGAACTTACAGAGCAGTGAGAGAAAGAAAAAAGCTTATTAAATCAAAACTGTCATCGTAAAAATCAAAACTGTTATTGTAAAAATGGATTTAGTTTTGTAGAAAAATAACATTTTCAAGGACAATGCTTTCAATGTTGTATATATCTTAAAGCTTTTAGTGTGCCCTCTTTACAGCCAGGTCTGACTGGACTTTGTTGTTCAGATTAGCAAGGAAGGGATTCCTGAGCTCCGGAGAATGGTTTTGCTATTTAGACATTTTTTGCTTTTCTCTCAACCTTTCTTCTACCTACCTCCTCCATCTCTTCTTCCACTCCCCCTCTCCCAAACCCTCTAAATCAATTCTCAACCATTGTCTTTTTGATCAGAAATCTAATTTTCTGTATAACACTTAAAGCTTTATGCAGAAAGAAGTTTAATGTCATTAGAAGTTCAATGTCATTAGTACAAACATTTTTACCCATACCTGAACAATTCAGAAGAAATTAATGTAGTTTCTTAATGTTATGAGAACTAGTACTTGAACAATGTATCTAAATATCCCCTGGCTATGCCTGACTTGACTAGTCAAGATGGGTACTGCAAATATTTCACAATTCTGTCAAAGGACTCATTAAACAGCCTGTTTCCAGGGCATACACTATAGAATGCATGGTGATGTGGTAGAAAAACCTCTTTGAGTAACTACATATTTATATATATCTGCTGTTTATAGCATGTGTATATAGAAGTGGCATGGATATAACAGCTGTTTGAATCAGTATCCTGATGTATGCTTTACTTCTGAGAGAGAATAATTAGAAAATAGCACTATAAAGAAAAATAGTGCTGTGCTAAACAACTTCTAAAAAAGAACGTTCTCTAGAACTGGATCACTTCTCTTCCAAACAAGATATCTTAACTGGGATAGATATATTTAAAACTGTAATTGACAAGCAATGCTAGCTGGTCCATTTTAAAACTATCATATTTTCTGTGTCTCCTTTGTTATAACAGAGATTCATTAGACTGAAGTTTTGCTAGGGCATGAGTCATTGGTGTATTTTATGTTAAATTTTAAACTTAATGCATGGTATTTTTTTACCTGCCCATTTGTAGTACATTATGGAAGTGCCTTAACTGTATCTTTTACAGGTTAAGGTAACATGCTAGGATTCATTAGTAGTATTTCTGTCCTTTCCTTACTAATTGCTGTTTAACCATATCTAGTATTAAGTGCTGGTTTGCCAACCTGAATATCGGAGCAGGATAAGGTGTCACTGTGTGCTGAGAAGTGTCTGTAGAATGAGAACGTCAGTGAGATTGTGGGTATCATAAAAAGTTATTTTAAGCAGCATATAATTTCAGAGGCTTGGAGACTGGGATATCCAGAGAGGTTACAGAGCAGCTCTGAGAACTTTTCCATTGAGGACTGGAAAGTCTTCAAGGATTCATGAAGCTTTTAATTCCCTTAGGCTTATCAGCCTCTGCTTTGTACTCATTAAAATAACGTGAAAATACGCAAGTTGAGAAAAGCAAACTATATCCTGGATGGAAGCCTTCAACCACTTTTGTAACTCTAAATATCTCAAAGATGATGCAGGGCTTTTCGTACATAACGTCCTTGCCCGTTTCCTCTGTGGAGTACTATTAAGTATACCTTGTGACAGAAGATAAGGCTGTCATTGAGTCACAAACAGCCTTCCTTTTTTTCACTCCCTTTGTTAACTTTTTTTTTGTAGTCCTTGAGACCAATAAATCTTTAACATCTATGAGGATCTTACTCAGTTCTGCCTCCTGCCTATCCTTATCTCTCTCCTTCCTCCTCCTGATTGTTTAAGAAATTGTTTTCTAAAGGATAATATAAAAATGGGAAGGGCAATACCTATTTTATTCTGAAAAACTGGAAAGGTTAATTCTGAAGGCAGTATCTCACACAGTGACAATCATGCCACAGGTCATTCATCTGAATTTAGATGCATTTTAATGTGAGCTCAACATGAAGAGAACTGGGTGATCATTGCTGTCCTGTGCTTGGAGCCCGTAGGGAAGTTGTCCAGAACTTACCCTTCACCGAAAGCTCATCACGGAGTTAGACTACCTCCGTTGTCTGTCAGCTTTCTGGGATGTTTGCAGCGCTAATTCTGGATGCTTGATGTGGCCTTCTCTGCTGAAGTCATGCAACATATTGGACTAGCAGCAATTTCTGCACTTTTTTCCAGTTCAGTATAACTAGTTTTTCCACTCCAGTGTTGCTAGTCTCACTTATGTATCTCTCAGCCCCAGGACCTATTCTTCCTGGGACCTCACCGTATTGTTAGTACCATGATGAAGTTTTTGAAGCCACTGAAATGACAGTTCCTTATCACTTTCTGTGAACATTGTCTTTTTAATAGCTTGTAGCATCAGCTTAGACGATAGCAAAAATTCAGGCCTCTATGGCCAGCCAGCTTTATAATCACCATTTTAACCTCACTGCTCTGTTTGGTGTGATAAACTTGCTCTGAAGGCTAACGTGCCTCCCGTTTTTATGTCCTCAACCACTCGGGTCAGGAGAAAGCCCAGTATGATGTGTGAAGCATGGCCGGGATTATTTTTATAATGCTTGGATAAGGGAAATTATGCTAGATGGTTGCTAGATTTATTGAACCACGTACAGAAAGATTCAGGGACATCATTCTATTAATTACATGAGAATTTTTCTCTATTCATTGAACAAAACTATGTAATAGATAAAAATATTTTCATGTATCTTTAAGTTGACAATTTATTCCATTAAGATAAGAAATAGAAATTGTATTTAACTGCTAGCTGGAGATTTTTAGCTTTTCCATAACTTTCAGTAGGCAGGAAATTAGTAACAGTATGCTAGCAATTCACTACTTTTTAATAGTGTCAATTCCTTAGCCAATGCTCAGTCAGACATAGGTTAGACCGTAACTGTCCAGTCTCAGTTACTGTCTAATAACAGTTGCTGCTCTCTGCCTCATCCTGTTGCCCTCTTCTTACCAGCTTCAAAATGTTGAGGCTTTTTCCAAATTAGTAACACAGCAATGTGGCTGAAGGTTTTTTAAGATTAGATTTGTATTAGCTACTATTTTCATTTTACAAAGGTAAATATTTTGTAAATATTCTGTGAGTATTTAAATTCTGTATTTTTGTATGAATATGTTTGTGATCATGCCACGTCAAGTCCTGTTTTGGCTGCTTAAATGTGTTAAATGCAAAGTGAAATTTACAAGTTTATAATCAGATTTTTAGGCATTGAGAATTGGACTTTAAACATGTATTTAAAACCCATTGCTGTCGCAGTGTGGAATGTCTGCACTGAAAAATGGAACTTCTCAGTCTAGCAAGTCATGGCCAAGACTTGCTTCAGCACTACGTCAGAAGGCAATCAGATCTAAATGTGCCTCCCTAGTGTGTGTGGGGAAAAGTTGTGGCAGAGCGTTAGTTCTGTTTATGGCAATTTTATTGATGTTTTCTTGTGTTCAGACAGGGGTTACTTCAGTGGCAGATTTTTCTAATGCGATGACCACATGTATAATTTCTAGCAGTTAATGCTTCAATTAGAATGCTTCAATGAGATTGCTTTCTGTAATAAGAAATTGAATTAAGGTGGAATGTCTACCAGTAAGAGACCCAGGGAGCTTTTCTAATGTTAAGTAAATTGTAACTTGAAAAAGAACATTATGAACTCCTTCCAGTTACATGCAAAGATTTTTTTTTTGTAACTTAAAGATACAGGCTACTTAGAAGGGTGCACAGAACACTTGGATACAAAAGAGATGCTGATAACAGACTTCAAAATCTACTCTTTAAAATGTATGTTTAGTTATTGCCTGATTCTGGAAGATCCTAAAGCTTAGGGATTGCTAAGTCTTAAAAGATTATACTTCCTGAAACATACGTTTCTGGATATTTCCAAAAATACATTACTTTTACTGGTGGACAAAGTAGTGCTTCAGACTTAATTTAGACTTAAGCTTGTAATTCTCATATGAACTCTGTACTATGAGACTATACTCACACTACATATACTATAAGATACATATATGTTATAGATACTAAAATAGTGTGAGACTATGCTCATCAGTTTCCCATCAGAAGTGGGGAAGACTCAAAAGACATTACATGACATGCTGGCTAACAAGTTCCCACCCAAACAATGAGCAAAAGATGTGATGCTATATGTCTCTTCTTAACTTAAAGCTCAGTATTTCTCCAGTAGTGGAAGACCCTTGGTTCAAATTCCTGTCGCAGGCATTCATATTCCCTTGGTTCTCTCTGGAGATGGTGTGCTGACCACCGGGAATAGCATACATAGTGTTAGAAGTGGTTTCTGTCCTTTTGATTTTGCAAGAAATCCTTACAAATTTGTGGGAAGATTTAAGGGAAGTTTGTTCTCAAGTGACGTTTGGCTGGATGGCTAAGAACAGAAATCCATTTCATGATCCAGTGATTATTAGGAAATATGCGTGTATGTATCCATTAGTGAAAGGAATTAACACAAAGTCTTACTATTTACAGGTGAGAGCCCATTCAGCTGAATAACCTATAGCTTATTTAGTGCACCTTCCTAGAAAGCTGATGCAAATTGTTTTGATCTCCAGTATTAAGCTTGGATTCTCCATCTCTTCATTGAGATCATACATAATTTAGATTTTGAAAAACTGAAAATTAGGATTAAAAAAGGATACTGTAGAAGCGGTTTCTTGGAGCTATTAATACAATGTTGATCTTGTGCGGTAAACTGTTTCTAAAGTAGACTTTTTCCTCACTAACGTTCATTTGCTCGCTTAATGTTCGTGGTTGAAAAAGGAAAGATTTGTAGGAAAAAAAAGAGGGAAAACTTTGTATACAAATATGAAAAAACACAAGCTTTTTTTTTTAAATAAATGCTTCTTGCAGTTGAGGTGACAAAGTAAGGGCTAATCCGGATGACATAAGACTTTGAAAAGAATTTAAATTCTCCCTGATTAGAGTACAAGTATGACTTTAATGTCACTTTGCAAGAGCGACACTATGTCTTAATTTACTGTGGTCTTCTGAATATTGATAGTTTCCTAGTAACATGCAACATTTTAACTAAATTAATTTGAAATGTTTTTGTTTGTGTAGTTGTTTTGAGTGTGAAGCTTTTTGTTTGGGTTCCTGGAAAAGGGTTTGAGGTTAGCTTCATTCTCTAGAACTAGAGGACTGGTTTTTTTGTCTATTCTGTCTCTGTGCCCCTCTGTGGATAATGTTGTCGTTTCTACTTAGGTCTTAGACCTTTTTTTAAACAATGTATTTACTGACTTGTGGCTTTTCAGAAGTGCTAAGACTATTCTTAAAGTCAGGGTGAATTCAGGTAAGACGTTTGGAAAGCAAGTTCATAACAGCAAACTATTATTTCTTGGCTTTTTTTTGCCAATTACAATGTTCTTTTTCATGCTCAATAGGACAAGCAAGAAGAAATAAATGTCTAAAAGTGAAGTCTCTCAATTGTTTTGTTTCATTTTTAATCTTTTATATTTACCTTCTCTGGGGTTTGAAGGAGGAGGTGGAGAAAGAATGGAAAATCTTTCCATTTTCTCAGGAACTCAGGCAACTTTGGCTGTGGAAACAGTGGAATATTTTTGGGGAAAGGCTGAAAAGCTTTTCTACCTGCCTATCTTGAAGTTGAGAGTTCATCTATAATGTGCATATAAAATATTTTCTTCTCAAATGATTTTAGAGTTTAAACTGCTGGTCTAAGCTGTCCTTTTTCTGACTTGATATTATTGAATGAGCATGAGTTGTTGTCCTGATTCTGACACTGCTCCCTCCTGTTGTGTATAGAAAAATAGAATTTTTTGGCCTTATAGTAATTTGGTTTAAGTGTTACTGCCTATATTCATTAGCAACTCTTCCTTTTTTTGTTTTGTTTTTGGGGTTTTTTTTGTTCTAAGATGCGTGAAAGACAATCCGTTAGTACATTTCTCATTCTGTGAATACCTTATTTGTTCTGGCTCAATATGCACTAGGCTTCTTCTAGATGAAAACAGATGAAAATCTACAATATAAGAGCTTACAGTCTGTGCATGTTTGCTGCTAATGTCCTTAATGTTATCACTCAGACTTTAGATGGTAGTAGCTACCCATATTTGTTTTGATTGCCCCATATTGCCTGTTGATTTAATGATGGGGAGATGTTATTTCCACGTACCAAAATGGCTGTTCCTTCCCTTAACAATTCTAATTTGCTGAAAAAATTCTTCATTGCACTGCACTGAAGTTGCCTCATGTTCTTTCTCCTTCAAGTTAATCTCTGCGCAAACAATTTTTTCGAATGTGATAGTTTTTATCTGGAAGGAAGACATTCCTCCAATATTCTGTGATAAAGTACTGGTGTAAGTATTAATTTCAGAGAATGATGAGGAAAAGAAACAACCACCTTTTTAGTTGTAGTGATAACAGCCTTAATTTTTTCCCTTGGATGGATTTCCCTAGTTGGGAAGAGCTGGAAAATTGATTTCTTATTGATTTGATGATTTTTTTTTTTCCAGCACTGCAAATGGCCTTTTTGTTAAAATGAACTTTTTACCCTCTTTTTCTTCCTGTTTCTCTGCCTTGTTCTCTTGGAAACATTGTTAATTTCTCCTAAAGAGAGCCCCAATGCTAGTCTGTCATTGTCACTGCCAGCAGATTATAATTTAAAGCTACCATTTCATGTTCCCTATGAACGCTGGTATGTTTAGAGTACTTAATTATTAGAAAGAAATACTGACGAGCGAGGCTTAGCGTGATTTATAATGTTTTGAGTAGTGTAAGGGTTTTGGCAGAGATTGCTTTCATTGCTTTTATCATCTTTTGACCTGTGATAGTAAGTAACTTACAATTTAATATATTCGAAGGGTGCGTATTTACACATTGCCTTTGGTTCTGTTCATGAAAAATTTCTGCACCTTGCACTGAACAATTACTGTTACTAGTGCTGCTCTTTGGATTTATTTCAACTGCGGGCACTATCTTTGAGAAAACTGCAGGCAGAAGCTCTCTTTAAGAGGAAATGTAATGTGATTCTGGCTTATAGGCTGGCTTAATACAGGAGTTATTAATAAGGTTTGAGATTTTACAGAATAATTTCATGTTCTTTTCAGAAGATCTGTCTTGTAGTTCTAGCTCTCTTGTTACTTTGGGAGAAGATTAAGACTGAAATTAAGAGAAGTCAGGACAATTGCTTTTGATACCTTCCTGGTTGATATTTTAAATGTGTGGAAAATACCTGTAGTTTAAGAGGACTTTAGCATTTTCAGCTCATCTTTTTCTACACTTTTGTTATAAGCACAAACCGTGCAGCACACTTTCCTTCTTTCTATCAGACTAAATGTGATGGGAGTTAGTTTTCTAAGTTATCCTGAAAAGTAGAATAATGATTAACAGAGACAAAATGCTTCCATTCATGGGATGAAAATAAGATCTTGTTTGGACTTTTGTTTTTTGGAGTGGGAGGGAAATATGGCTTCACTAGTAAACACTTTCTGATTAGCGAGTACCTTTAAGAAGAGCTATTTATAGACTTATGTAATTGGAGTAAAGGGGAAGTCCATTGTATTGCATTTGGTAGGTAGTAGGAATGCAAATGCTGTCGTCCACATGAAGAAGAATAATGGCTTTAAATACAAAAATGAATGTGTTTATAAATACCCAAAACATACTGAAAAATCAACAGGAAAAATGCAATTAAAATATCCCTATGAAGGTGTCATTCTTCCAGTATTATACGGAAAGAAAACTGTATAGCAATGCTTGTCAGCGAATCTGTGATGTACTTAGTACAGGATATCGGTGCATATTTAAGTTCTGTCCATTTTCATTATATATGTGTAAAAATGATCGTTATTTTCATTTAAGTTAACATGATGTTTTATAGTACTGAAACATGCTAGATGGCCAAGGATTTTTCACCTAGATACTAAATGAAGTTATGTGTTTCAGAAAGAAAATACTCAAGTAGTGTGCATTTAAAATGTAAAACATCCTGCCCTGGCCAACCTTATTTGTTAATGTCCTGAAAGGGAAAGTTTTCAAATACTGTATGACTAAGTGAAAATACTGTGTCAGACCTAATTCAGGGAAAGCTCTGAAACATACTTCATCTGTCCCTGCCTAATTGCTACTTCAAGGGAATAGTGCACAGTAAACAAATGTTTTGGAATTTGAAGCTCTTATCTCTTAACAGAACAAGCCATTGAAAGCAATTCTTTAAACCTATCCTATTTTTTCAACATGTTGCACACAAAGTTTATCTTTGTTTTAATGTAAATTTTTGGGTTTATAAATGTAAATGCATCAATAAAAAGGAAGAATTGATCTGTTTAAGCAGATTATAGTAACTGCAACAGCACGGGTTGATCTCTTTAATGCTAAGTGACAGGATTCCCACATATAGACTGCAAACCAGATATCTTTCTATTCAAAGCATATAAGAGCCACCTTCAATATAATAATGCAGGGCTTAATTTCTGCAGTAGTAAATTTATTAACACACAAAATGGTGAACAGTAATGAGTTCTGGGAAAATTCTCTCTGGAAGAGAATTGCTAATACTAGAAACACTTAAGTCTGATACAGCACGGACCTCCCTAAAATTTTCCTTTTGTTCTGCTGGACATCTTGTTAAGCATCTTCCTATTTCAAATTTACTTTGTTCTTTTGTCTTCAAGAAGTCATAGATACACCATAACTTCAGAGTAGTCTGTTTTCCCCTTTTCGTTCATGATCAGCTTTTTAGTGAAATAGTTAACATATGTGAATAATAGGACTGATTGCTTAAGAAGTCTCCAGTGATTCCTTAGTGGCAAAGCTTTCTAAACATGTGAAAAGGTTAATTTCAGTCCTTTTCTTTCATTTGTTGTCACTGCTGGGTGTGCATGGCTTGAAGTTTGGCAGCCCCTCTTAGGGATGGCTGGTTCACAGTTGGGAGATTCTATGAGAGGAGACCAAATGTCATGTAAATGTTCTGAAACAGAGCAAATAAGTTGGCTCAGACAGCTTCTGCTGTTGATCAATGTCTGTATTGTTAACAGATGTCTGTGTATTGCATCAATAAGTAATAAAGTGCTTGTTCGTAATAACTGCCAGGAGGCAATGGTTTTGTGGGTTTAGTGTGTGGTTTATCAAGAAAAATCCATATCCATATCAGATGGGCAAAGAAAATGCTAAGACTCTATTTTAATTTTTAGTTTCAGGACAGTGAATTATTGAAAGAGAAAACAATGCATTTCCTTTTCAAGTGGAACTATTTTTCCATGGATCTCTTTGCAACAGACAATTGGAAAAATCCTCGTTTCTTCTTCCAGACCTATGAATAGGCTGTCACTCGTGTGCTGGCAAATATTCATAGACACCCTTCTACTAAGCACTGCTGGGAAACAATCATGTTCACTGATCTAGCGGTGGTAAAGCAGTACTGATGGGCAGATTGCCTGGTTTTCCATATAAGCAATTTCAAATGACTGGAAAAAATGTTAAAAACTCTCTTAGCAAATTCAGTTTCCTATCAATTGTATTGAGGATGTCATTGGCTTCTGCTATAGAAAGCTTTCTTTACAATGTCTAGAAAGCTGTCAGATTCCAGTCATTGGAGATGTTTTCTACTAGAGTTGGACAATCCATCATCTGTCATCCCTACCTAATTGATACTGGTAGTCGGTTTTGTTTTCTGTCATTGCTAAAAGAGTCTTAAAGGTTCTTTTTCCTGGAAGAGAGTTTGTCCTTTCATGAGACTTTATCCTTACATTGCCAGGGCTTGATACACGTTTATTGAGAAAACACTGTATGTAAGATGATGCCTGACTTTCATTTTGTCTGGTCCCTATATCTTCAAAGTGTTTTCTCATTAGGTCATTCTTATCTGGCAAAACTGTACAAGATAGCCCTAAATATCCATTGAGGTCTCTGGCATATTTGGATAGGATTTGGACATTGGGATTTCCTAGGAGTCAGTACAAAGGAAGTGCCATTTCTACTTTTCATGTCTTTAACTCAGGCTTATTATTGGATGAAACAATAAATTAGTGACAGTCTTTGGATTTCTATAGTGCATCCTCCTCTGGGACAGCACAGCATCATCACTCGTTTTTATCTTGAACTTCTGCGTGGCTTGTAGCTGGAGTTAGTGGTTTGTTCAACTTTGTATTTAAATGCAGTGCTATTTTGGGAAGAGTGTTCCTACAGTGTGTACTTAAATAGTGTGGGTAATGTGGGAGGAGTAAGAAAGCCTTACTTTTAGTTTCTTAATGGATGCTAAACTCCCACAAGTTGAGGAGTATACAGAGGGCATTCAAAGAAGTAAAACCATCATTCTTACTAGTTTTATCTCTAGGGAATTTCTTTCCCATCTGTAGTCTACGTAGAATATTGAACTTATTGTCCAGAAATAAGTCAGCTACCTAAGTCAGTTGCACAATACTTATTCAGGTGTTTTAATTCCTGAGATGCTTTCCAGAACTTTCTTGAAGATCAGTAGCTCAGCTCAAATTCAAGTACATGGAGACATGAAGCATTTGTACTGTCTCTGCGCAAGCCAGTTTTAAATAAAAAAAAAATCTTTTTGAAGCATATTGCCAGTAGATCAAAATATGTTTGAAGTAATGAAAGTCTTAGATGTGTGTGGCCTCCTAAATGGAAGCAGTCTTTATTAATATCATTAAGATATTGCCATTTCATGGTATACTTATGTCATATATGCATTTCAGGAGAGCATTGTCTTTCATATTTATTACTAGGTCACTAATTTGTTTCTGGAGTGTGCTTATGGTTAATATTGCCTTTCTTTTATATCGTTTCAGGAGTATGATGATGGTTATGGAACTGCTTATGATGAACAAAGCTATGATTCCTATGATAACAGCTATAGCACTCAAGCACAAAGGTAAGTCTCCAAATCTGCTGTAACTACATTTGAAATATTCTGCAGTTGGAAAGTTAGTTTTACTTAAAGATTTTTTCTATTTCATTTTAAACAGCAAAAATGTTATAAGAGGCTTATTAGAAATAACCCCAGTGTTATTTGTCTCTAGTATCACATAAGTATAAAAGTCAAGTTACTTAGTGGTTGAAAAGAAATAGAAATGAGAACTTGAAACAAAGAGTTTTAATGATGCCAAATCATAAATCAGAAAGTTTTCAGAGGTTCAGGAATTTCAGGAAGATCTAATTCAGATTCATTTCGGGAGGGAGGGGGGGCAGGGAGGGGAGATGAGGAAAAAAAACCCCAAACTTTATAAAAGGTATTAAATCATCTGAAACACAGAGCTGATTGCATTTTCTTACTACTTGAACATGGTTATGTTCCAGTATTTTACCTTTGGCTGTAAAAAAAGTACACCTTTTAGTTTGTTTTACTCCCTCATGGAATTGTCTTTGTGGCATTTGAATCTCTTGCCATTTGTGTCCTTCCCCTGTTCATTCTCAGCATTATTTTTAAGCACTTGTGGTTTATTTTTTTTTTTAAACTTTGCTTTCTTCAAAGGAGTTGCTATTTGGAAACTCCATGAATTACAAGGATTACTAATGTGTCCCAATGATGAGAAAAATGCTATGAAGTATAACCTACTTGTATTAGGTGAAAGTTTGAATTTAATGCAAATATCACATGACATTATTTAGCAGCTTGGCTTATTGTCCTCACTATTAGGTACTTCTAATGTGCATGTCTGGAAAGGGAATTTCTGTGCACCATTTACTGAGTTGTAATTCTTGCTCTTTTTCTCTTGGACCAAGCATTCATAGTTTGATCAGTGGTAGATTTTGTAATGTCATTGAGAATTTCTTGAAACTTTTATGGCAATAAACCTCAAATGTTCCAAATAAGAATGTTGAGAAAATTGTAAAATAAAATAAGGTGCTGTAGTTCTGCATTACTACTTTGGTTATTTGGGGTTATTAGAGCTTCAAACCTTGCCCATTGGGAAGATGATGACAGTAGGAAAGGGAGATATTGGTGGATATTGTGATGTTGATAAATACTGATTAGACTGTCTTACCTTCAGCTAGATATTTAGAATATTAGATACCAACATTTTTGTAACGTAGCCTTACCTGAAGTAGTACATAACTGTTCATAGCAAAGTTGGGAACGAAGCTGTTTACACCTGACACCTGCTTTGCTGTAGTATTGACACACCCAAGTTAAATTTTGTTGTATAAATGAGTATTCTCCTGTGCCCAACAACTTAGTCAGTGTGAAAAAGCTTAGTGGAAAGCTCAAGTGTCATTGTTGAGAACTAACGGAATGAAAATACCTTTGTGTCTGATACTTGGCTCCTACAGAGTCTTGTAAGCTACTGAAAATTGATAAAAATAGTACAACTTAAGAAACCAGCAGTGTAGGACCTTCAAAATATAGGGCTCTGTAGGCTGTTACGTTTAGAGAGCAGCTGCCAGTAATGGATTTTTTTTCCAAAAAGAAAATTACCAAAACAGTCCTCAACTTTTATGTTGGTAATTCTGTTCTGTTTTACTGCTTCTAGTGTTGGTAAATGGGTTTATTGCACACAAACATTTGGACTTCATTACAAAGTCATTTGCCTGAGCCAAAACTAAGCATTACTTGGATTTGATATTTTTTTGTTAAGAACACTTTCATTAAGATTTTTTTCCTTTGAACTAAAATTAGCAAAAAGCAAATCTCCTAAGAAATGAAACTGCTCTTGTAAAGGACTAATACATAAGTGTATATATAATATTCTTAGATATAATATGTGCATATGCTTAGCCCAGTCTGGAAGGAGATACTTCATAGAATGATTGCTCTGCTTTGTATTTTACCTGTAGTTTCACGATACATATACTGTTAGATTTTGTTGAATTCATTATCTTTGGAATGATTACTTCATTTTTTTCCTCCCTAATTTTATTAAGTACTGCATGGTAAAAGATAACAAGAAATGATTCACTTGTACATTTCTCACAGGATATTGACACTCATTCTCTGGCATATTATCTGGCTTGGCAAAAAGATTTTTAGGATTGTATTGGCAGACAAAAAGTAATAACTATAAACAGCCATCTGAGCTACCTAGAACAACATTCCTTTCTTTAATCTGAATATCAAATAGTAGTCCATATTGCAAAATGTCATTTTGTAACCACTAAGAGATGCTTATCATATTTAGGTGCATTACAGTGTCCTTACTGTGAAGAAAATTAGGGAAAAGTGTATTGTTTTCATAACTTAGCCTTATATCATTCTTGATGTTTTTCCCTTATAAAGTATGGGAAGAAAATACATTTACACATAGAGGGCATTCAACATGTTTAAAATGCATCATTTAGTGACTAGCATGTGCAAATAACTTTTCCCCTTGCCTTTTGTAAGTTGAAAGTAGTGGTCTTAAAAAGTATTTCTAGTATATCTTCTGTTAATAATTTCTGTAGAAGTTTTGATATTAATGATACTATATATTAAAGAGGATGTTTGAGAAATAGCTAGTAAACTGAAAAGATAGGTTTGCTCATTAAATTAATTGCAGTAGTCTTTCAGTATATGAACCCTCTTCCTGCACCTCGTCAAACTTTGTTAATGTTCACAAGTGTACGTTGTGTGTACAACGTATACGTGTGATACAGTGGAGACAGTTGAAATATTCATTTTGGTTTGTAAAGTTTTTGCTTATTTTAGCGACTCCTCTGTTAAAGGTGGAAATTCTCCAAATTTAACCATTCAGCACAACACAGCATAGCTTTCCTTTACGGTTTTTAATTTTGACATTCCTAGTGTATTTCCGAGAAATAGCCAAATCTGAGATGGACTAGGATGGGTAGTATGTTCAGATATGAAGAATAGCATACTGTATATTTCTGTGTGCATTAAGATACTTGAGACTTTGCGTACCTCTGCAAACAATTCCTCTGTTCTGTAACCTAACTGCTTGCTGCTACCAAATCATGTGTGTTTAAAAGTTTAATGGCATTTTATTTGACACTGTGTGAGTCTGTATCCTTGCTTGTGCTTGGCAATCTGAAGCTTTAGTTAAAACCTGTCACAGCACTAATAGGGAGAGAAACATCAGAGTTTTCTCCAAGTTCTCATCTATCTTAATGCCCTGTAATCCTATAAAAAATAGTTTTCCTTTAACATATTTTCTTATCCACAGTTTTTTGTTTGTGCAACAAAGCCCCAAATAGTGCTTCAGGATGTCTTTTAACAGAATTATTTTTTTTATGGTCAAAAAGACTTAAAAAAAAAATCCCTTGGAGCTGTACTGAGCTTGGCTAGATAACTGATTTTTCAGAAGAGATGTGACTAAGTTTTGTATGTATAGTTTTTTGCAGAGGATTGTTAGATGGTATTTTTACCAGTATAAACTGGCATGGTTATCAACTGGGCTGTTCAGTATTGTTATAAAAAACCCAAAGCAATCTAAATTAATTTAACAAAATAATGAACACAGTCAAAAGCCATGTCATTTATAGTTGATATTCAATGCCTAGCTAAGGAGATCAGCAAGACTAGTCTGAATGTTCCTCTGTCATACTGGCAGATTTCACATTATGCAGTCAGCAATTCCTTCATAAAATTTCTTCTATATGCATATGTAGTAATTTAAGACATGCAGTTGTATGCTAAAAACCTCTTGGGGATCTTATGTTAGAACGTGAGGTACAAGTGTGAAATGCCATGCTCCTGTAACTGGTGCTGGTATTTTCTTGTGCCAGATGCGTGTAGATTTGTCAGCTCCATTCAATGGCAAATATGCATGCTTACTTACACAACCTAGCTGACTCTTAAAGGACTTTCCCAAATCTGTCTAAAATTGTGATCCTTTACTTGGATTTATTGCAGAAAGTAGTGGGTGTTTTAATAGTCTGTTAATGCTAGACCAATTTTATTATGAAAATTCAGAGAAGAATGTTGTGGAGGAAGCAGGAGCATTTAGTTCGGTCTTCATTTAAATCTATAGATCAGTTTAAACATTTTCAGCATGATTAAAAATTCTATTTATTTTAAATCTCAGAAATATGTTTCAAATGGAGAAAAAGTGCTTTTGTCCCTTAGTGGCTCCATACATGATCTGCACAAGTGTTTGCGAAGACAATAATAGGGCAAAGGGAAATGGATGCTAATAAATCAATTGGCACTGTCAGTTCACTGTTAATGTTCTCTAGAATACGTGAGATTTATCACTGAGGAATTGTAGAATAATGGTAGTGTATGGAAACAAAGTCCACCAGGGAGATGTACTACATCATTCGGATTTAGCGCTGCCATCTGCTTAATAGCATTGAGATGACTACAGAGGTACTTATGATCAACCATTCATAGCAGTGACAGATGCTGCAGAGAGTTAACGTGCCCGAGAATGAGGTTTGTTACTAAAATTCAGATTATGTGACAAGGTTGCCGAGAAAGGGGGCTGAGTTTGTTACCTCTCCAGCAGCATTAAAGGTTTACTGTGTGCTTTTAACTTTACTATCAAGAGAGAATGGCTAACACAGTTACTGTAGTACAAAAAAAAAACATGTGGAGAACCCCATCTGTCTGCTCCATGGCACTCAGAAGTTTCAAATAACTTCTTCAGGCTTGTCTGCTAGCATTTAAAACTGGATAATTCTTTTCTTAGAAGAAAAAAATGCTTTTGTCTAGCTTCACTGTTTTTTACCTACAACAGAGATCAGCAGTCTCAACTATGAAAGGAACAGTTTGTATAACTCTGTGAGTGTATCTGTTTAGGGGCAAGAATCAGTCATTCATGTAGTAATGTAGTCATTTTGTGTTTGATTATAATTATTTTATAAATTTAGAACTGGTTTAGATCTTCAGTCAGGGTGATCTCACCTTCACTCCATTGCAGAATTTAATCTTGAACGCCAATATAAAAGGGGCAAAATTAGGACTCAGGGTAATTGCTGGCTTTGTCTCCAGTCTTCTGCAATGTTTTCTGGTTTCCACACTTGCCTATTAATGCTCTACCTTTCTCTCAGCAGCAACTGTCGTGCTTTTGGCTTAAACATAGTGTTTCTCAGATGCTGTTCTTGCATATCTAACAATAATTGCTACCATTTCAAATCATATCAAAATGTGATACATTCAAATACCTGTAAGTTGCCTGTAAACCTCAGAGCCATCCAGTCAAGCTAATCTGAATTGAGGGAATTGGCAAATTCTCTTTAGTATACCTATGTTTATTCAGTGCCTCTAGTGCACTCTGTTTATTGGTTAATGTGTTGGGAAGTGAGAAGTACAGGCTGCAACTTCATTTTAAATTATTTATCTAAAAGCATAAAAAGATAACTCCCCACGTGGTAGTTCTGAAGCGTCTTTAAAAAGCCCAGTGTTAGGAATGCCATGTGGTGAGGACTTATTCTTTACCATTTGTTTCAACAGTGACTGATTCAAGAGAAAATTTCTTTAAAGTAGGGTAGACTGTGTACAATGACCCTGTGGCTTGAAAGGTTTGAGGAAGTTAAGAAAAAAGTAATTTGATGACAGGTCGAAAAGAGGACTAAAGAAACCGCCCACCTTGAAATTGAGCAATGGCCAATTGTTTAACTGATGCCTGAATAATACAACGAAATTTAGAGATTTGAATCCCTCAAATATCAACCTCTGATTTTGCAGCACTCCAGAGGCACCTTAGTTTTGAGAGAAGCTGATTCCTAGTATGAAGTTCTTGCCGAGACCCAGAGATGTAGTCCTCCCCATTTTCCATTAGGAACTCAAATTTTCAGGTGTTTTCTGAAAGAGTGCTTAGTAGTCATACAGATGATGATGTTGCTGTTTATAAGAGAAGGATTTTCATAAAGAGCTGAGGGTATGGATTTGAAATTAGCTTATGGAGGTGTTGCTATAGGTATTTGAAAGTTAATTGCTAACATTTTGTTTGTGATACTCAGTGTTTTAAATTTACATTGTTAAGTTTGTCAGCAATCATGCACTTCCAGGCGGTATAAATATGCATTATATGCAAAACAGTGTCTGTTACTGTAGCTTTTCAAGATGTAATTCTTTGGATTTTAATGCTAGTAGCTGTTTGTATTTCATGCTCTGACTTATAAATCAAATCAATCCACAGCAGTTTGATTTCTGGGGATAGTGCAAATAGCTAGTATTTTGCAATTGTTGCTTATGAACACCTGGTATGTCTGAGCTTATCGGAGGTTATAATTCTGCACAAATAAAGCCTCAAAAGCATTAGCAGAAACAAGGTAATGTCTCTTTTAAGTGAAAATCCCTGCCATGTGGTTTCCTGCGTAATTTTTACGGTCATATTATTGAAAGAGATTATTTTCTGCAGTTTTTCAGATCTAGTTCTTTAGGTTTAGATAGATGTTTTCCTTTTTTGTTACCTGTTAAAATGTGACAAGATAAAGTATTCAGAAGTGCCTCAATAGCACAGAACGCTTTTACTGTGAGTCTAACATACATGTTTGAATTTTTTTAAATCTCTTTACAGAAATCTGGTCTGAAACCTCAGTAAACAGGAATAAGACTAAGGCAATTGAAGTGTAATGATGGAAAAAACTTACCTTTAAAGGAAAATAAATCTTAAGTATATCACATGCTGCACTCAAAATTGGAAAAGGTTTTTAGAATCCTTGTCACGTTGACATTAGTAGATTACTTTACTACTTAAGGAATGTTAGGATTACTTTTAATTCGTACAAATTATACTTGGTAAAATACTTTTTAGATACAAAAAATAATTTTGTTTTTTATGGCTCTTCTATTAAACTTAACTATGAATATGCCTCAATGTTTAGAAAACAAGTAAAATGGTATTTAAAAATAGAGACCTGCTAGAGAAAACTTATATAGAGGTGTTATAGTGGTACAAGGTAGTAACATGAAATTTTAAATATTTGAGGAATCAAAAAAAAAAGGGGAACTATTTCATAAAATTAGATTATTCATTTTGCATGACTGGTTTAATTTTACTTTGGTGATTGTACAGCATCTTAAACTGGGTGGTTGAGTTACCACAATATAATTAAAGAGGATGAGTATTTGATAGTATTTAGGATTTTTTCCTTGACCAATTACACAGGTGAAAACAAGAGAAAAGGATGGTCAAACAGGTTCTTTTAAGAAGTCCATAACAGGAAGAAAAACTCATTAACAGTGAATATTTTTTAAATATCAAATGCTATATTGTAGTTGTTAATGGTAGCTTGTGGAATTAGCCGTAGTTTAAAAACATCTTAATTATGAGTGCTTCAATTTAATTACAGTATGTTAAAAAAAAAAGTCCTTTAAGCTTGGATGATGGAGGTAACAAAGAGGATGGAGAGTACCCAGTTGCTAGACCTCAGCAGGATGCTGCAGCAATGCCACTAGATATATGGTCTTTGGAGACAGAACTTGGATAATGAGGCTTCCAAATCTTACAAAATAAAGTTGTTACTCATTTAGAAATAACTTCTCAAATGTCTTACATAATGAAACCAGTAGAAAGTTTATTAAGAGGTACAAAGATAAGGAAGAGAAACTACATAGTCTCTCTGTGACTAGTGAAAGGACAGCTTCATAAATTCACCCTTGCAGTAGGTAGAGTACATAAAGGGAAGATTTCTTTTCCCTGGTGTGGGGAGGAGAAGGAACTTCACTGGAAATTCACACTTGGAAGCCAATGTGCATTAGATGAATCAGAGATGCATGAGAAATCGGGCTTCATCTGTCCAGAACATATTTTTGTCACAGAACACCTTTTTGTAGATGAAGATTTGACACCATTTTGCTGGTTGACAGTCAACATACTATGTCTGCTTACTAGCAGTAATTGAAAATTGCAGGGTTTTTTTCTCTTAGACTATCCTATAGCATTTGGTTTGCTTTCAAGGGAAGAAAAATCTTGCTTCTTTCTGTTGGTGAGGAAATATATATTTAATTGGGCAACTTTAGAAAAGGGAGATGGTCGCAGGAAAACATTAAATTGGTTGTATTTGTTTCTCCTGCTTGTATTGTATTTTAGAAGAAATACTGGGAGCTCTAAATTGTACTTTCAAGCAAAATTTTGGCATCATTCGTTTGACAGATCATGAAAAATACAGTTTAGTAACCATCAGAATTTGAGGTTTATAATGGTGTAATTGTCAGGTGCAATGTGCTTGGAACATACATGTTGATAAAAGTAGGAGAGCCCATGTAAGCCCAGCAAACAAGTCTTAGCACTTAAGTGGATTGAATTATCTTCACACAAGAGGAAGAGCTCTGCCTTGTATTTGGAGAGGCAAGGCTCAAACCCTGCCTGTGTAAGGAGCATTAGAGAAGCACTGGAAAGATGCTCATGGTAATACATTGCTTTTAAGATCTGTCAGGTGCTTATGATTATGCAGCCCTAAAACCAGTTATAATCTCTTTAACCAAATACATTTTTTGGCACTTTTATTATTTTTTAATTATATTATGTAAAACTGGGATGGAATGATATTTTTTCTCTCAAATGCTCTTCAATGTTAACTGGTGATAAAGGATATCAAATTTATAGGAAACTGATGAAAGTTGTACTGTTCCTTCAGTGAATTAGGAAGACAAGAAGGTATGATGTATATCTTACTGAGTAGTATTTCTAATGACAGAATGGTGACATACCGTCTGTGCGGTTTTTGTGGATGATGATGTATTAGAGGCAGCCTTGTCTTGTACTCCAATCTGTAACAAGTAATATCTCGGATCTCTAACAACATCTTATGCAAGACTCAAGAGGGATAACCAAGAATTAGATGGAGTAATACCCACAACTCTTTCCAGTATTGCAATGGATAGTCTAAAGATTTTGACTGATACCCCCGTCAGATCTTCATTATTCTCTGCTGCTTCCACTGTCCTGAGTAGTCTTGCCTGTTTGGAGGGAAAGGGAAGAAAATGCATCCTTTGCCAATGTCAATGTTCACGTTCGTTCACATCTCTGTTCTCCGTTTAGCAGTTGGAACACATTTGGTACACACCTGGATAGTTTAAGACTTCTAGTTTCTTTTCCTCTGACTGGAGTCTAGTTCACTTCCCTCAAAGTGCTTTGCAAACCAAACAAATGTGATGGGTGGCTGGGGCTTGGTTCTAATAAACAAGCCAAACCAAAATGCTGGTGTTTACGCAGCCTGAATTTTTAGTTTTTCCGCTGGTGCTTACTTGTTTGAAGTAGTGAATTTTTGACATTTTATTTTGCATTTCTCATGTTTAGGGACGGATTGTTGCTGTATTCTATTCATAGTTTCAAGGTAAAGCTATAGCTCCCTGCTGCTGCTGCTGTTCCGAAGAAGCAGCCGTATTTGTACTGTGTGCTTCAGTCACCTCTGCTACTTGCCATTTACCTTTCCTATTTTGAGAGATGGGACGTGAGAGTGGAGGGGGTGGGGGGCAGGGGGCAAGACTGAAAGAGTTCACCGAAAGCAGTAACTGAACATTTCAGATGGTAAAACTGTTAGCTTTAGGGAACTGTATAGAGTTCTGCTAGAAATACATAGATGCACATAGTTCTGTGCCTGGTGGGCAGCACCAGAATGCAAATGCCTCTGAGGGCATTTCACTATTCAGAAGTAAAATTTATTGCAATTTCTGCCATAAAAAGTAATTTCTAAAGTGATAGCTAAGGGAATCCTTGAGGGGGCACTCTGGTCATCTTTTAGGATTGTAGGTAATAGATTTGTTATTTGTATTATCCATATGAGAGTACAATGGGGTATAATTTAAGGAAGATTGCGTCGTTTTTCTGTATTTTATAAAGCTTTCACATATAGATCACAGTTGCTTTCTGAGGTTATTATCTGTTTTACAGACATAAACTGAGATGCAAGGATGAGAGTATGTACTAAAACTTCTGCTAAGAAGTGGCAGAACTGGACATTAAATAAAAATCTATCTGTAAGATGCAAGAAAAGATGTGGATCTATTCCTGATATCCTGGTTTTAAGCTATGTTGTTGTAAACTGGGTTACAGAATATGATGTTCTAATGATCCACAGAAGCATTAAGAACAGATATTTAACTCAATGTTCAAGACAATTATGGAGTTATGAGAAGCTTCATTATAGTGATTGTTCTCTTGACATTAGGAACACACTTCCTTTTTACTGTTGATTGATGCTTTTTGATATCAGAAGCAGCTGAGCACCAAGATCCAATAGGAGTAATAGAAAGAGGCTTGGCCTTGTGGAAGAGTTGTGTTCAGATGGGATTGTATCAGTCAGGGTCTATCATATAAGATCTCTTGCTAGAGAGATCCTCATTTGTTCTTTCTACTTTGCTGCTGTTCTCTGCAACCTTTGTGTAGAAGGACAAAGGTGATGATGCTTGTGGAGCTACTTTTAGCACAAAAGGAAACCTTAGTGTTTGGAAGGTTTTTGTCGCTTTCTGAAACTGCCCTGGCTTCTGTCTAAAGGGATCAGTCCCAAAGTTACTTGTGATACCAATGTGCAAAAGAAAAAGCAGAATTTTTTTCTTCCATTTTTCCCTAGTAAGCATTACAAGAAGCTGAACTGGTTGCAAAGGCTGTTTTTCATCACTGAAGATGAAGAAAGTTTCAGTTCACTTGGTGCTTAAACCCAGTAACCAGGCTTGTCAGCGCTTAAGTCTGGGCTTTTCCAGTATCCTAGAAGCTTTGAATCAGAGACCTTTTACTCTCCCCTTAGCAACTCTTCCTGCCAAACTACTTTTGTTTCAAACACAGAAATGGCATAATGCTGATACCAAGACGCCTGTATCAAATCTAAAGAGCCATGGCAATCGCATTCCTTAATCACAAAATATTTTGACTACCTTCGTGTATTTTGGGGAAATACGTGAGGACACTTGCACTGTGCTTGACGTACCTGTTCTTGCATTGTCCCAAAAATAGCCTAATGACTTATTCCAATATCTTTGAGTGTTAGGTTGAAACTCTGCCATTCTGTTGGTATATGTCCCAAGAGAACATTCCAACATCTCTAGACAGAATAAGCTAATAGTATAGTACAAAAGGTAAGAGTTCCTTAAGACTTAACCATCATGTCAAGAGCAGTTACTGCTGTTTGTTTTTTTCATAAGGATTCGTTCTTCTATTATGGTTCATCAAGATATTTTCAGAAACAATCAGCTTAACAGAAATGCCTGAGAAATTCAGGTCATATTCCACAAGACCGTTGAAGGCTTATGTTGAATACCTCTAAATTAAAGTATCTTTCTCACAGCACAGTGGTTCTAGAAAAATGGCAGGAAGCTTCCCAGTCCTCTGTTTTACTAGATAAAAAAAAGCTTCTCTGAGGCTTTTCTTCATCAGCGATGAGGTGCTAAAATCTGAGGTTGCTGTTCTCTGTCTCAGGCTGTTTCTTGAACAGAGAAAACAGACACTTCCTGGCCTTATTTTAAACTACTTAAGCCTCACTTCACACTTGCTCTAAGCATTGTAGGATTAATGCCCAGCCCTCAGCAATCAGAAGTGACATACTAAATTTTATTGTTGTTTGCTAATGCTTCCATACCATTAGGTGATTCCAAGTTTTTATGTTGACATGGAAAATCAAAGCATTTTTTTCTTTGCCATCTCTGTCTTCTCTTGTCAGCCCAAAGACATTGTTCTGGAATGGGAATACAAAAGAAGTTAAATATGAGGAGGTAAAAGCAAGGGCTCTATATGTACAAAAGATCTGAATCACAGCTGATTTGCACAGTGTTGATTACACTTGTACTGTTTACCTGATGGTTAGGAAAATGCTTGAAAACTCAGCTGACTATACCATGTAATGCAATTAAACCATCTACAAAGTAGAAACCTGGAGAAGTAAGGAAAAATTACGAAAAGAAAATTTAGAGAAAATGGCCTCAAGAAGACATTTCACATCTGAAAACAGGAACTCAAAGCAGACTCCAGGTTTAGCCTTGCTGGGTTAAAAAGGAAAGGATCTGTGGCATGTTTTTTCCTTGTCCTGAAAGGAGGGAGGCACATGAGGTGAAGAAGAAAATGAACCCTCTTTGTGGTTTTGTTCTTTCTATGAGACAAATGGAAAGGAATCGGAAGAAAAGGGTTTCCCTTGCAGAATAAATCCATTTAAGGGAAATACAGAGTTTGAATAGTCTTCAGTTAAAATGCTAAGATGCCAGAGAACCTATATAAGAAAGTATAAATGTCAAGGATGCTTTTAAGACAAAAATTGACATCATGCCTTCTGTCCAGATGAAGAATTTTTTAATATAGCTACTTATTTCCTCACTAACAGAATTGACCTCAACAATCTCAGTTAATGAGTTTGTATGTACAATTTAGAAAAGTTCTGTATTGCAGGTTCCTTTGACTAGGTTTCCTTTCAGCAGGCGATTGCTCTGGAAAAAATACAGTGCCATAAGCTGTAACTTCATATACAGTACTAGACTTTTCTGTAATTCCTCTATTAAAAAAGCCCTCAGTTATCTTGGTCTTGGTTGTGAACTCCATGGGTGATTCAGACTGTTACAGGTGAAACAAAAGAAAAAAATCTTTTTACTGTTTTCTTTTCTTTGGGTCATAGTCTTTAAGTTGTCTTATCTGAAATTTTGCATTTGTTTAACATACAGTTGAGATAACGTTGGCACTGTTCATAGAGCACAAATGAAAGCAGTCAGAGTAGAGAGTATTGAATTGCACGAGGCAACTTTACTTCCCATTGTAACTTGTACTTTTTGGACAGATAATTAATTTTGAAGGTTTTGTCTGTTAATAAACATGGGCCATGATATACTTTCAGTATAAGTAAAAGATTTTTTCCTTTCTGATATTTATTCATCTTGCAGTTTATATGCTGTAAAATGAGTAATTTTTTGTATAATAGATATTTTAGATCTATGAAATGAAACTCTGCAAAAGTCATTCTGACAGGATTGACAGCTATAGGGATAGGGCTCAGCTGCTATAGGCTTCTAAACTTGATGACAGGTTTAAAATAAATAATCAAGTACTGTGTGGAAGGATAGTGAATGTCAGTTTTAAGTTGGTTGTCAGAATAAAGACTGTTTTATCACTGGCTGCTGTAGGGCAAAATTGTTATTTCTTATGCTTCAAACTTTGCCCTTGTTATTGTGGGGTCCTCATCAAATGGACTGACAAACCATAGGTAACATTTAGGTTGTATACAGTTACTTTTTTTGTGGATGTTCATAGTGCATTCTGGTTAAGTTTTTGTTAAGGAAGCCTTATGCTAGTAATAACAAATACTCATCCACACTTTATAGGTATGCATTTGCACACACCAGAATTGTATTATTTCTGGCCTGGATTATTTTGTGGTATTTAAAACTTTTTAGTTTAAAAAAAAAAAAAACAAAACCTAAAGCAGAAACACAACAAATGATCTTTGTCTTGTGTCAGTTAAGAAGTGATTGTGATGTGTTATTTGTTTTATATAAATGCTTTACTTGCTAATTCATGTTAAGGCTATAAATTGCTCTTTCTCTCTGGTTTTTATTTTGTTAGCAATCCATCTAATGCGAGAAACATTATGTCAATATTAGTAATTACTTGCTAGTGATCCTATGTTACTGATTTCCTTCTCCCTCAGAAGGTAATGACTTGGTAGCATCAGTTTGTAGAGTATTTTCCAAACATTGTCAGCACTGGGTCTGGCTATGGTTAAAAAGAAACAAAACAGGAGGCTTGCTTTTGATGTCCTACAAACATGTCTAATACACTTTTGTTCTCTCAACTATGTAAAAGACTATACATAGTTATACTTATTTTCCAGTACCTAGAGGGGGCCTACAAGCAAGCTGCAGAGGGACTTTTTACAAGGGCATGTAGCAATAGGACAAGGGGTAATGGCTTTAAACTGAAAAAGGGTAGATTTAGACTAGATATAAGGAAGAAGTTATTTACTGTGAGGGTGGTGAGGCACTGGACCAGGTTGCCCAGAGAGGTTGTGGATGCCCCATCCCATGGAAGTGTTCAAGGCCAGGTTGGATGGGGCTTGGAGCAACCTGGTCTAGTGGAAGGTGTCCCTGCCTGTGGCAGGGGGGTTGGAACTAGGTGATCTTTAAGGTCCCTTCCAACCCAAAACTTTCTATGATTCTATGAGAAATGAAGGCACAATGGAAAAAAGTGGTATATAAGAATGCTTGTTCTTCAGTTTCCATTCAGTGGTCTTAATACAAATAGAAATGCCATTATGAAATGGAAGACTGGTTTAGGGCATGGTTATGGTATTCATACTTCTGAATCCTAAGAACTGCAGATTTCTGCTTTTAACTTGGTTCCTATTGTCATTTCTTGTTTGCCTATTAAAATGATATCATTTACATACGTGCACATTGTCTTGTTTTGAAGACACTGGAACTTGTACATGTATAGCAACTATATAACCCTCTGATCAGCAAGTTGCTTGTCCTTTATTGCATTTTTATCAGTGAATTCAAAGATGCAAAGGCAAAATACTATGCAACAGTAGGTAATAAAAAGAAGTTTATACAACAAATGAATTGGTTCAGTATCTACACCTCCTACTCTTCCTTCATTGGCACTTGTAAGATCTTCAACCTCCCCTACTATAAGTATAATTTTAAATATAAAATGCCCACATCCACATTTACACTGTAGACCAGGTACTCAGTGATTAAAAAAAAAATTCTAAATGAAAATAAAAATGGTTTCTTTTGTCTTCTAGTTAACAAACAAGCAGGACCTAAGTTGTCATTGTCACATGGATGCTTACCTTTCTTACCTTAGGGCATGTCTATATCCTTCAAGATTTCTTCCTTTCAAAGGTAGAATGCGTAATGATAAGCATTGCTTCTTAAAATGTAACTGCTTTATTTCTTGTTCTTCCTACTGCCCTCCTCCCATACAGTGGAGCAGATTACTATGACTATGGCCACGGACTGAGTGAAGAAACATACGACTCTTATGGTGAGTAGATTTGTGAGCTGAATGACTACAGTAGTAGACTCTTGAAAAAATATAATCAAAGAAGAATATCCATAAGGCAAGCTTCAGTTCTGCAGTGTATAACAGCTGTTCAGGGATTATGGCACTGTCAGAGACCTCCTCATGTGGTTATTGAGAAAAATACTGAAGGAGGCTTCTGTGGTCTCTTAGCTAACGTAGTCATGTGAAATTAAAATCAGAGAAATAAAAACCTAAAATTAAACCATACTGCAAGTACCCTTTTTCATGTCACATTCAGTGACATTTAAGGAAAAAAAATGGGGGTGGAGGACCTTTTTTCAGGATCTGTTTGCAGCTGAAAGCAAATGCTTCTAGTGTGGCACAACTGGTGTTGAAACTTGGTAGAAGGTAAGAGTATGCTGAAGTTCTCAGCTGGATCAGGGCCTAATGGAGTGCATTTTAGACTTGTATCATCTTTTTGTATTCATTTTCATGCATCAGTCTTGTGAAATCAACCAGGGAGTCATTATGTAAAGGTTATGAAAGTACTTTAGGTAGCTAATAGACATAAGGGCAGTGGGTTACTCATATGGAGACAAAACAATGCGTAATGAAGCAAAAAGACATATGCCGATGGTAAATATCACTTTTTTCCTAAGCTAGAAGTGTGGTAATGACAAGTATAATTAAAGAAATCTGTTACGGATTAGAAGCATAAAGCATTTTAAAAGGCATCTTTGCTTAAGGGATAAATGTTAAATCTCTGGCTAGAGATCAGAGAAATATGATCTAGATCACTCAATTCTCAAACATTTGAGGATTTTTAGTAACTAGTGTAAAAGAGTTGTTATTCTGGGTAATGGATGCTTCAGTGATTTTAGAGCTCTATTTGAAATTTTCCATGGTGTATTTCTTGAACTCCATTTGGAAGTGCTTCCTTCTGAAAACTAAAATGACCTCAACTAAGTTGTGATAAATTAACCTAATGCAGAAGTTTGCTCAATGTAGTCTGCTTAAAATAATTATTTTGCTTAAGGGGAAAGTCAGTTCATCAAAAGAAGAGGTCACTTGAAATTCCTGTGTCCCCCAGCACTTTTTCAGTTGGTGTTGATAGATATATAGCTTAAATCTTTATTTCAGCATTAAAATAAACTGTTTGCCATTATAAGCCTGATATTTCTAAGACTATTCTGTGAATACAAAATTGGGGGGGGGGGGGAGGAATGTATGAAACTGCTTAATGTAGATAGTATTGACTGATTGGGAAAAATGTGGATTGCAGTATTTAAGGTTGAAAATATGGATTTTTCATTGCTTTTGCATTTAAAATTGGTTTTCTATTTATCAAAGCACAGCTACTCAGAGTATTAAGTGATGTATTTACTCAAGTTGAGAGGAAGACTATAAATGCCTTAAAGAATGATTATGGGTTACAGCCACTGAAGATTTTGCACATACAAATAAATAGTTAGACACTTTATTTCTTAACTAGCTGACCCTCAAGTACATCCTTAAATGCAGAGTTAGATACTAATAATCATCCTTACAGATGCAGAGAGCATTAGGGGTGTCGAACTAAAATTCATAAGGCTGTAGAGTGAGCAGATAGTTGCCTAGTGCTGGCTAGGAGGAAACACAGATTCCCATAAAGTACCTGAACTTTTCCTCCTCTGAGAAGTTCAGGTGCCAGTCCAGAGGATGTAGGAAGAACATCTGTATTTTTAGGATTTGGAGCCCTGAATGGCACCAAAATGAAGACTGATAAAGGTGACTGTTTACCCTACTGATTTGACCAATTGCTTGAAAATGACTGAGTATTCCCCTTAAACTGTGACCAAGACTGCTTTTTACATTTAAACAATTCCTTCCAGCAGTGATTAAAAGCTAGCATATTTTTAATTCTTACCCCTCATCCAGCTGCATTTACTGTTAGGCTAAGGTTCTTTTCCTTGCTTAATGTAAGTCTTGCTTTCTATGTGATGAAGCAGCACAAGAGGTTGCTTCTCATGTATGTTATCTATTATCAGATTCCTGTGGAACTTGCCTGAGGTACAAGTTTAATTCTTTCAGCCTTACACCAAATTTGAACTTGTTCCTTTTGCCTCCTAGGCAAATGTTCTGAGCACCTAGGCTTTGCAGGCAACCGCCTATATTTTTTTAAAATAAAGTAGCTAGGATGAGACTTCTGTGAAGAGATTGTGAAATTGGACCCTTAACTTACAGAATTCTTGTCATGTAATTTCATATATCTGTCTGGGCAATTTACCTTACCATTCAAAGTACAGGGATTCTTTGACTGTTGACTTTGATTATTTTTTATTATTATTTTTCTTTTTTTAATGGACTAGAAAGACAAAGTGATGCCTACATTTTAGATTACCATACATTTGGATTCCACCATTAGTTTCTGGATTGCATTGGGTTCACTTGGACACCTATCTGCTTAAGGCAGGGCAATTCTCCAAAAGTAGATATGGAAGCACATTATGCTGTTTTCAGATGTGTTTGGTTTTTATGGGTTTGGTTTGTTGTTTTTTTTCTCTCGGGGTGATATAGTACTCTTTGTGTTTACTTGATTAAAGTGTACCTAAGTACTGTTTCGTTATACTCTGCATTTGGTCCTGTGTTTTCCCTCATCGTAAGTGCCTGGCACAGTAGGTCTGACTCTCATTTAAGACAATATTTTGCTACTTTTTTTTAATATTTATTACCAATAAAGCATTAAATATAGCACAAGTTTTTTCACAAACTTATTTTGTTGTCAAAATTCAAACAAGCAATTTATTTATCTTGTTCTTTTTAATATTTTTATAATCTGTCTTCCTATTTCTTGCATTTTAGAAGTGTATAGTTACAGTGAAGTTGAATATTGCCCCTAGATTGTTAGAAGCCACAGGTGTTTGTAGTGATACTTGAGGCTTTTCACTATTGGATTGCGTATTTGAATTAAGCCTAAACTGGTACTGATAGAAAGAAACTTATTTCTGAGGGTAGCTTATTTGCTTATACATAATTCATATCCTCCATTCATTTCACCCTAGCGTAATTATTTGTAGGTTTGCTACTATAGCTGACATTTCTGTGTATTTGCAACAAGCAGGTCCAGCTGAATGCAAGAGCCCTAAATATTCTTGCTGTTAGCCTGTCACACTCCCTGCTGGTATGTGCGGAAAAAACATTGTGGGATACCTCATATAGATGTGTTGTATGCACATTTTTTGGTTCAAGTGTTAGACTTCACCTTGTACACCTTGGTTTCAGTAAATAAAATGTTGCTATCTAATTCAGAATTAAATAAGGGGAAAAAAAAAGTACAGCATCTGGGAAAATTGGAAGGGATCTAACTGTATTTTCCATTCTTATAGGGCAAGAAGAATGGACCAACTCACGACACAAGGCACCTTCTGCAAGGACAACAAAAGGAGTCTACAGAGACCAGCCATATGCCAGATACTGATTGTACTGTCTGATGTTGTGAAATACCCAATCTCCACCAGTCCTGTATACTGTTCAAAGTAATTTTTTTCTATGAACAATCCCTTTTTATTAAATCAAAGTGCATAAAAATCTGAATGGATGGACTGAACTTAAAATATTTTGTCGAAAGAACAACCTGGACAGAAGGATATGTAAAACAAGGAACTTTGTTATTTCCAAACTGTATTTGAAAAAATAGGCGATCAAAAAAATAACCTTTGATTAACTAGTGTTAAACAAAAAATAGGTTTACTAAATATGTTAGTCCATTCTTTTAACATAAGCGTAACCTTTTATTTTAAAGGTTTTCAACAGTTTAGTTTTTAGTTTTTATTTTCAGCCATTTGCTAGATTTTCTCTTTGCAAACATGCGTAAAAAGGGAAGCAAATTACAAATGCAAATAATGTGGTATTTTGTAACTCAAGTCTTGAAATGTTCTGTAGTGTTAAGCAAAGTTTTACCCTTGCTTGATACTAAATAAACTTTTGAAAGAAAATCAGTGTGTGTGAGATTAATTTTATGCTTTATCTTATAATAAAACTTCATAAATAGTAGTAAACAGGGAGAAATGTTTAACAGTGATCAGCATAAAAGGCTCATATTAAACATTGCGCAACTTCTTTAAAAAAAAATGGTATAAACCTAAATATGTATATATATACTCACAGTAGATATAAATGCTGTTTAAAGTATCCAAATGGTATGGATCTGCTTGAGTGCCACATTAAATCAAAATATTTTTGTTAAAAATGGTTTAAAATAGCTAATGAATTTTCTGAAAAAGATGTGACTAGTTTTCATCTTGTTGAGCATTTTTTCACTAGTGCAACTTTGGAATTTTTATGAGAATTTTGGTACGTTAATGACCACCTCGCTCCGTGCTGGAAGCAATAAACACAAAGCTTTTAAAGACTTTCTGACTTGACTAATTGAGGTCGCTTTCGTCAGAGACAGAGGATGTGTAACCCTTAAAACGGTCTTCATTTGCAAAGGTAAATAAATCAAATAAGATTTTAATCTCACTTAATTTATCTTAATATAACCAATAAAAACAGGGAGGCTACAACGTAGAAAGTTTCATTTTAGAATGTAGGAAAGACTTTGAGGACACCTAAATTCTCATTTTAAAACGTTTAATTTGTATTAGTAATCTAAAAAGCCTTAGCTTAGCTAGTTAAATTTGGACAAACTATTCCCTATTAAACAACTGTAAAACCTCATAACCAATAGTTTGTAATATATTATTTTTCCATAAATTCTAGTAACTTAAACAATACAAATGTTATCTAAAGCTTTTTGTTAATCATTAAGTTTCTATTAATTATAGTTTGATTTACATTGTTTTCTTTAGTTTTTATTTGAAAGTCTTTGAAATTTAGTAAAAATATCTTTTTTTCTCTTGTCAGGAAACCCATCTCCTTGGACAGCCAAGAGAACAAAAACCTTAAGCTTCTGATGCTTTGGTAGGTATCTTTACTCATCTGTGAAATTTAGATAAATAATAGAGCTTTTGATCAGGTCCTTAATTCTTTATACACAAGGCTTTAATTTACATAATGATTACAGGTACTGAGCTGGAGGCCAGCAAAAATAATTGGCTATGTTTAATTCTAGTGGGAAAAGTCATAGTTTTAAACTATCATTAAACAGGACATTAAACTGTGCCAGCGTGTGGACACAGTCCTCTGGCTGTTTATTTATTGAAAGTTATACAATAGCTTTGACAACATTTCAACCAATTAAGTATTTCATCGGACAGAGGAAGGTGAAAGAAAGTGAATGTGATTTTATGCCAGTAGTGTTCAAATGGGAGTTTAAAACACTAATCTGGTCAGCAAACATGTCTAAAATGTTTTTCCAAAGCTGAAGAAAGCATTTTATAGAATGATTTTCTAAGGCAAGCATTTCTGCACAAGAAGCAGACTGATTTTTTTGGCAGAAGTGAAGAAGAACATGTCCATTGAGAAACATTAGCTGAAGAATAGCTAGCTCTATTGCTTCTGGTGAATCCAATATATAAAGTAAGAAATAATTTAACTGTATTTATGCTCAGATTATGTATATTTTAAATAGAACAGATTTTTTTATTTCCTACCTGTAATGATAATTCTTCCTGCTAACCTCATGATCTCAGTGCCTTACATAAATAGAGCCCTATACTTTGAAATATTGCATACATTGCACTGCCTCTGTATACCACAGTAAATTTAAAAGACTGCAGCCACAGGCTAAAGGAACTTTTTGTACGTACAAAATGGCATTAGAACCATTTTAAGAGTATTTTAAAGATTTAAACCAAAAAACCCTTTCAAGGTTAGGAGAGCTTGGAGATTTCTGTCCTCTGGGGCTCAAAGGGCAAAGATTCGATACCAACTGCTAGAACTGCTATGGCAAAACTGAGTATATAAATATCTTTTAAAAATATTTATAATGGAATTGGCCAAATCTCTATTTCAGTTCATATCTTAAATCACATGATGAGTTATATAGGTCATAACAAGCTTTCATTAGAAAAAATGAAGTTTTGTATTAAACATATATGATGAAACTTGATGGGTTGAAACTAAAATATCTAGTAGCAAGGATGGCTAGTAGATGTAAGTGAATCAGAAGTGGGTTCAACCTTCTGTAATATTTATCCAACTCTTTTTTTTAATGCCATCTTTCCTTAGTGCCTCCTCTATGGAGGATGAATGTATCAGCATGCATTTATGCCACTTCTCTGCTACTCTGCCCTGAAGTCCTATAAATCCTTAAATTGTTTCAGTTTCCTTTTGGGGAGAAAAATATATGTCCCTGTCAAATCATGCAGAGGCTGTTTGGGTGTACCATTGTGTGACAGGGTGTCGCATGACTGGATGTTGCAGGTCACATGAGTAAGTTAAGAGAATTCCCCTCCTGACTAAAAGCACACCCATCCTCTGGTCAGAAGTGATTGTTTTGGTCATGTGCCAGATGTGCATCTGACAAAATGGAGCAGTCTGTGGCCATATGGTGCTCCCATTAAGTAGCTGTGGCCCACCTTGATGGAAAATTTAACTATTTGAATCCAATTTTATTTTTTCTTTTAATGAGTTGCAAGATCTAAATTCGATGCATCTAAAAGTTTGCATATATTGAGCATAGTCGTGGTATGAATTTTAGATCCATTAAGTCTTCCTTCTTCCAATGCTCCACATCAATACACCTTATTTCTCCAAAGAAAATGTACTGTCATGCCTCTTAAAAAAAAATTGTGTCAATTCCCATGTCCTATACATGTGTGTACAATAAACTACATCAGTTAAAACAGCTGGTATTAGGTATTCTTAGAAACTACATATTTACAGTATAAAACTTCTCTTGACAGTTCCTGAAATAACATGTACTAGCATTGTGTTCTGCTATTGCATTTCTGTTGGATATTTTTTTTCCTTTGGAGTAATCTCTGAAATGAAATCCATTAGATTTCAAACAGAGGGAAAAATAAAAAGGTCTCTAAATTTAAAAAAAAAAAAAAAAATCACTGTGGAAGGCAGCCTTCCTTTTATTGTGGCAAGCTAACCTAGAAGTGTTTATCCATTCTAGTAGGGTTTTATATTCTGACACTGGTCAATTGCTGTATGTTACTCATCAAACAAGTAATGGTAATGATTATAATTAATCATATCATTAATTTGCATTTATTGAACCTTTTTATCACATTTGCACTGAATTTCAATGATAGCAGTTTCTGCAATGGTTTCCATGAATCTACATAACCTTATTTTTTTCATAATTGCCTTATCCCACTGCACATAATCTGACAGTCTTCAAAGAATTCATAGTCGCTAGTCTCCGGATGGATACAAATAAATTATATTTTGCTCTTTTTCAGGAACTTCTGCCATGTTAATTATGGACTACTTAGAGCATTGTACTTATCCGTGTGCCCAGACAAGAAGACAGGCTACGGAGTATGAAAATCCTGTTCAGTATTTCTTGTATTAAAGCCTTAAAGTGTATAACAGTATACACTTTTTAAAATAATTGTATATTTAAACTCTTAATTGTTTAGTGACGCAACAATGTTTTATTTGGAGCTCAATAAAGAATTTTCATCTAAGTTCCTGTTACAAAGCAATAATGCAACCTCATTGTTCCTTTAGTGACTCTTTTTAGCCTTAGCCTTATGCAGCAAGTGTAAGAGAGTGTGTGAAGTCTCATGACTAGAATTTAAATGCCTTTGGAAGTAGCTTGTCTAATGTATGAACAACATGGATAAGTTAAAATGAAGACTGGTGTTTTATGCTGAAGCTTTTCTTAATAGCTAATTGTAAACACGTCTACTCAAAACAAGACTCTTGGGTAGAAATGATACTCCAACTTCCATTTCCTTCAGAAACTTCTATAACATGAAGGTGTTTTAATCCCTGTCAATTATAATATGCTGCTTATTCTCTTTCACTTGGTGTTTGATGCATAGAAATGTTTTCTCTGATATACAGTCACAGGTTTTCTAGTAGTAGAGTCCTGGATGAGGCTTTTACACCTTGATAAATCTTGTATCTAGCAGTCATGTTTCCTTAGTGCTTTCTGTTTTATATTAATTGTGAGTGTGACAATTTGTAACAAATAAAATTCTGATAATTTAATTTCTTGTGTTCTTTTTCCTAAATGCTGCTTGCAAAGTGCGAGTGTCCCATTCCTCAGTTATGTTTCCATCAGATGCATTTTTCTTCACTGAATCTCAGATTAATCCCAAGAAAAGCATAATTTGGGTCTCTGTTGCTTATGTTATTTTGAAAATAAGCAGTATCACTTAATAGCTTTGCACCAAATGCCTCCTCTTCAACATGTATTCATAAGTTCTAATACCATATACTCAATTCTGAAGAATGGCTTTGAAATTTCTGGGGATGTGGAAAAAATTAAGATTTCCTATTAACTCTGGCACTGATCAAAGCGTCTTGAGTAAGATATCATTTTTAATAGATGAAAAAAACTTTGACAGTGTAAAAAAAAAAGTCTGTATTTTTAACCTTCAAATATTTAAGGTGATTTTATCAGTTAATCTCACAATCTGGAAAGATTTTCCCTGCTATCACCTCTCACTGTACAACAGCTGCATTTCTGCAATGTTTTCCACAGCAAGCAATATTAATTATTTAAATAAGTAAAAGCAAAATCCAAAAACCTTTGAATAAGCGCTAGAGACGTATAATAATGATTCCCTTCAGACTGACAGGCAGGAACCTCTGGTGTGGAACAGCACCTAACATTTTAAATGCTAGCCAAGTATAAAAATTATATATAGATAGGGTGGGGAGAATTTAGATAAGGAGAATGCAATTTCACTTGCTGTAATTTGGACCGTACACCAGGATTATCAACACAACTTCATTTGAGACTGATGTATCAAGCCTTCCACTTATGACTTATTTTAATATGTGACTCTCAAGGCTATCTAGCAAATCCAGTAATTTTTCTGAGATCTTGTCCTGAGTGGTCTAACACAGGAACTGTTAGGGTCCAGTCAAAGTGGGTTGACTGCAGACTACCCAGTTGTTCGTCTTGCAAGTACTTTGCTTGATTTCACTAAAAACTTAAGGACTGGCTGCTTCTGTGTGTTTTAAGCCTGGACTTCATTGCTACTGGTTTTTATTCTCATTAAGTAGAGACTTATGTATTTCTTGTGACTGTGTGTTGAGTGAAATCTGGGTCTCATTGGAATAGTTTTGTCATTCACTTCAAAAGACCACGTATATATGTGCATCCTGCCTGTGCTGGCATTGATGACTTTAACCTACACTGCGAGACAGTTCTGACACCCTGTTCTGTGATGGCAGTTCTACATGACGTTGCTTTACTTAAAGGTTTTGAGCAAGGATGTGAGCCTGCTGCTTCAAATGAGTTGTCCTGTCCACATCACAATCTTTCCAATAGTGTTTATCCTGATGTGGGGATGTCACCACATTTAAGTACATAATAAATGTATGAAATAATATTCTATGACTGTATTAGAACAAACCTTGAGGTCATATGTCTTTTTAAATGATATTGCAGAGCATACTTTTCAAGTTGGAACTTCATCCTTCTGGGCAAAGGAACTGAAAATTTAAAGATCAAAATGTGAAGTTGAAATTAAAAAAAAAAAAAAAAAAAGAAAAGATTGGTGATATATTGGCTCAAATCTGCCCTTGAGTGGTTCTGCTTCAATTTCTCTCATCTTGTAGTAGAATTTCCAGGTTACCAATCTCCAAGAACCTCAGTACTATTGCAATTGAGTAAACGCACACCAAGAATCAGAATATCTTTGACTTTAAGTTATTGAAAAAGATTAATTGGATGAAGGGGCTAAGAATTATTTTTGCAAGCTCGGCAATTTTGTCCCAGACAGCTGCATTTGGTTAATGGGGAGAAAAACCCCTTTGGTAATGGAAATTATTGAAGGTATTAGTGTTAAAGCACATATTGCTAAGATGATAAATGTTTGTGCAGCCTCAGATACTTCAGTGAGTTTACAGTGCATTGACCCTTGTCTTCAGGCAGGCTTTCTCTACGATTGCAAGTCAAGAGAACATCTCTGGCAAACTTGGATTTTAAAAATGCTTAGAAATTGTAGCCGAGGGCAGAAATAAAGCTGCTTTGCTGTGTAGTTCTTTTTTGGGTTTCTCACTGAGAAAGTATTAAGAAAGTATGAAATATCAACATTCCTAAAAATAGCAAATTAGGGAACAGGCTTAATGGAAACTTCCACTTTTCAGTCAAAGATGTACTTGAGAATTATGAAATTAAAGTAATTTAGATTTAATAAAGGCTTATGACAAAATTTCTCAGGAATCTTTATATCCAGTAATCAAAATAATTCATGCTCTTTCAAGGTAGAAAGCTATGGAGATAGAATTCCTGACTAAACAAGGTTCTGCTCTTATTACCTTGAGAGAAATTGAATGTAAATCAGTTCTTGGACTTGAGTTTCTGCTTTTGCAAATCTAAACACTTAACCAGTTCTTTATGCCTAGAACCATTTGGTATAAAATAGCTTAAATGATCTTATCTTTATATTCTTACTGAAATTTAGAATCAAGAAAGAAAATTTTCACCTGAAGTGAAATGCTGGCCCTTTTGTGAAGATAAAGGGAAGTTATTTAGTTTTTCTTTTTCTCTTTTTTTTTTTTTTTTTACTGACCTCCATAGACCAGGGTTTTTTTTTTTTTCTCTCTGTTGTGGTTTAACCCCAGCCAGCAACTAAGCACCACACAGCTGCTCACTCACTCCCTGCCCCCCCCAGTGGGATGGGGGAGAAAATCAGGAAAAGAAGTAAAACTTGTGGGTTGAGACAAGAATGGTTTAATAGAACAGAAAAGAAGAAACTAATAATGATAACACTAATAAAATGACAACAGCAATAATAAAAGGATTGGAATGTACAAATGATGCGCAGGGCAATTGCTCACCACCCGCTGACCAACACCCAGCCAGTCCCCAAGCAGCGATTCCCCGCCACCACTTCCCAGTTCCTAAACTAGATGTGACATCCCATGGTATGGAATACCCCTTTGGCCAGTTTGGGTCAGCTGCCCTGGCTCTGTCCTGTGCCAACTTCTTGTGCCCCTCCAACTTTCTCGCTGGCTGGGCTTGAGAAGCTGAAAAATCCTTGACTTTAGTCGAAACACTACTTAGCAACAACTGAAAACATCAGTGTGTTATCAACATTCTTGACATACTGAACTCAAAACATAGCACTGCACCAGCTACTAGGAAGACAATTAACTATTCCAGCTGAAACCAGGACACTCTCATGCAAAACGTAGCAAACTGCTCCAAATGCTTACTGAAGCAGCAACCTATGAACTCAATAGTTTGTCTTCTGCGGCAGAAGAGTTTAGTAATGTGCTATTGCCCTGATCTGGTTGTGAAAGATCCTCATGCCCTAAACATCTCATGAAGATGAAATACTTTTTGTTCATTTGATAACTTGCCTTGTTTCTTCATTCTTTGATTAAGAGTTTGGGTTTCTTAATGTGGAGGTAGCTGTTTCTTGTGTGTTTCTTACTGACAGAAAATAGGCACACTCCATCTCACAGAATTCTCTACTCTTAATAAGGATATATTAAAAAAGAGGGAAAATACATTTGTCTCTTAAGTTCTTTCTTCTGATAATGCAATTACCAGTTCAAAAACCCGTGGATGAAGATGCTCTTGCTTCAGATAGTAAGACTGCTATAGAATTACACTGCTAATCATACATTTGCGGACTTCGGGCTTTTACTAAATATTTTGCAATGGTCATATCACAATATAAATACTTTCTTAAAAATTCAGTAGACCTTTAAGGATAGTTAATTAGGGGCCTGAAAGCAAATGAGGTGACTAAGTATAAACTATGGTGAATGCTGCCTACATGCATATTGGAAATCATCTGACTAATGATGATGATCAGAATGATCCATGTGTAATAATTGACCTTATTCTGTTTAGTATAAGTTTCATTTTTTTTACAGCACTTGAGGGTCTAACTTGAAATGGTTTGAATAGAAAATTCCATTAGATATTTAAAATATTCCAGTGATGATTTTCTCATACAGCATATTAATAAGAAAAGTGTGTGTGTGTTTTTCATTATTCACTTGAAGACTATATTGTTATGTCAGAAGTAGTCCTTCTAAGACTGACAGAATTAAGGAAGTGTAAGTCAAGAAAGGAGAGTTGATCCTTAGGCACTTACTCCTCTTGAAAGAACTGCGAGGTAAATGCATAAGGGATTGTGGTAAAGTTTGTGGTATGTTTTACGGTGGTGATCATGAGTTGCATTTACTTTTTTATTACACTCATTACAGTTTTGAGGAAATGAAAAAAATAATATAAGCATATTACACAACAGGTAACTAGATGGAGGGCATGGAGAAGACAGGTTGTTAAAAAGCAATCTAAATCTTAAAAGCCATTTTGGATTTCGGATTCTGGAATGGAAGGCGAAAGCCTCCATATTCCGAAGTATATTTTCCCTGAGCTACCTTGGGAAGCTATGCAATAGTTACTAATCTTTAAAATGTCTTTTTTTTTTTTGGCATAGTCTATTCCAACAATTATTCCCTGGAGTTCACTCTTGATTTAGACATATTTGATGTTAGGAAGTTGAAGCAATGCATCCTAGGTCAGAGGGGTAAAAGAGACATAGGTCACAGTCATGGTCTGTGATAACTACCATTTTTTTTTCTACCTGTATCTACCTAGTCTACCACTGGCATCCCTTACATAGTAGGAATAACTTCATTAATTTTTGGTGATATCCCTCAAAGTTAGAAGCAGATAACTTTTGTAAACACTACAATCAATACCCCTTTCAAAGGTCACTTTGTGTACTCCTGAATAAAATTTTATGCACATGTACATAATTTAATGTATTTGGTAAGGGCTCTTCGGAAGAATTATTCAAAGGACAGAAGATGTTATCTTACTGTGAGAGACTTAAAAAGCTTGATTATGGTTTATAATTGCTTTCACAGAGAGAAAATAACAAGTACTAAATGACTCTAATCTAGTAGTGAAAAAAAGTAAGAACTAATGCTGAGTGTAAAAGCCCTGCAGTTTTAAATGAGAAATTAGGCTCAAATGAGAGTGATTAACCGCAGCAGCAAGCTACATACAGATGAATGGGCTTCTGTTGGTTTTCCTACATACCAGACTAGATTGAATGATCTAGTAACCGTGTCTGAACTTGAAAGTCGTGGATCCATGATTGTTGTATAATAATTCTAACAATCACAAGAAAGCACTTTTTTTTTTCCTGATTTGCAGGCTGATAGAGTAATCTGTGAGGATTAAGATGATCAAAATACCTTTTATTAACAAGGATGAATTCTCCATTTCTCTGTATATTATATATATATTATGTATGTCTTACTACCTTTACAGTGAAAGTGATGGTAAGTCGATATTTACTAACATACCAACACAACTCTTGTTCCTCATGCAAGCAACATTTAGAAATCTTGTATATTGCTGTGGTTAACTTACAAATTATGCTTTTTGAAAAACCACATCTACTTATTAAGTTAACAGAAGTCTCTAAATTTTGTTAAAGAAACAGGCTGGGTTTTTCAGTTCTGATTTACGTATGTACAACTGAGATGACAAAGTCTTGACCGGTTGCCCAGGCTCCCCTTACAGTCAACCAAGAGGAACAAGCTCAAAGGATAACTCATCTTTTTGAGACAGAAGCACATTGATTGAGATGAGGTGACTCACCCTCTGAAAGCACCTGGCTCTTCCCCTTTGACTCATGGGGGTGATTAAACTTATTTGGATGTTTAAACCTTAGATGTCTGAAGCAAAGTGTTATGAATCCCACTCATATTTCTGTTCCAAATCCAGCTTTGTTGATACCTTGAAAACAGCAGCAATTAATGGGGTCTGGAAATAAATAGATACTTGGAGAAAATCAGAGAGGACAGCTCTCATGGCAATGTGTGTACATCATGTGGTTTGCTACACAGTTGAGAGAGGACTATCCCAAACAGGTAGGAGTAGGTGAGAGGATGTGTATGTAACCATGTCTGTTGCCTGCTGTCTGTCTGTCCTTCTCTCCGTCCTTCCTTTTTTCAGCAAAAGTTTTATGCTCTGTTTGTTGTAAGCAGAAAAGAAAGGCAAACTGTCTTTTGCTGGCTTCTGCTCCAAACATTTCTGTGACATAGCCTTCTTAGCATATCTATTTATCAGGACATTTTCATATTTGGTGTTTGTTTCCAGAGCCTTCTGTTAAACATGGCTACATGTTTTTGTTTGCTTGTAAGCATCTTAAATCTAAGGATTAGCTAGAATATGGGCTGAGAAGACTTGTACAAGAGGGAATTTATGCTACAAATGTTAGTTGCTGCTTAAAGGAAAGTTTTAAATGGGATTGGCTGAAGGAAAGACTAGAGACTAGGAAAAGCAGTTGAATTTCTATGCATAAATACTTAGGACAATAGGAAGTAAAATATTTCCTATTTCAGCCTAGCGTCTAAAATAGTAGTATCCAGCCCCCATTAATAACCATTAGATGCTACACAGAAGAAAAATAAAAACCTACAGTGTTTTTATCCAGTTACCTGGAGGTGTATAAATAAGATTACCTCTCCTTTAGAATAGCTGCAGGAAATCTTTTAACTAGGAAAGGGAAAACATGCAATGCTTCTGCTAATGGAAATTTAAGACTTCATATTTCTCTGGTTCTTAACATTTAAGGAATTCACTAACTTTCAAACACTGTTGTGTTAAGGAAGAGGTGTTGCAGGTAGATCATTTTGCACTATACAGAAGAAGAGCCAAAACAAGCCTGAAATTTGTCACTGGTGCAATATTCTTCAGAAACTCAAATTTTCCCAGAAATACATTGGTTTGCAGGAAAACATGTATTGGGAACAGAGTTACTATTTCATTTTAAAATAAATTATTTCAAAACTTTTTTTTAGAAGATGTATATTTTCAAAGCATGACTTTTTCTCAGGACGTGCTTAGTGTTGCTAGGCCACTCAAAAGACATGAGAAAATCAATCAGGAAGGGAAACAACAAAAAAAGCAGAAGCTTTTAAATAGCAGGACACAGACATAGAACTCTCAAACTGTAGTTCTCTGTATTAATATAGTCCAGGGCAACCTGCTCTAGGTGGCCCTGCTTGAGCAGAGGGGGGGATAAGATGACCTCAAGAGGTCCCTTCCAACCTCAACCATTCTATGATTTTGTAATATAGTAATGCCACTGTGACAGAGGTCTACCTGAATAGAAGCTCTGTCCTGCAATGAATTAACTGTGTCCCCATGCCCCTCCTCGTCTCAGGTCTCTACAGGTGTACATATGGTGCACTCCATCCTATTCAGTATTGGTTCCAGTATAGATCCCTGAGGCATGCTGCAAGGAACTGGCTGTCATCAAATCTTCAAACTATTGACCACTACCCTTGGAGTCCAGCTGCCCAGCTATTCTTTTCAGTACAGCCTAGTTTTCCAGTCACCCTGGAGTTCATCCAACCACTCTTTGTATCTCCAGATTGACTGCAAGTTTTCCACACTAGTCAAAGTACAGGACATTGACTGCTTTCTCCAGGTCTACCATGTGAGTCACCACAGAAGGCAACCAGGTTAGCCAGGCATGATTTGCCCTTGGTAAATTCATGTTGACTGCTCCTAGTTACCTTCTTGTCCTTCACATGCACAGAAATGTAGTTCTGAGTGGATTTGCTCCATAACCTTCTCGGAGACCAAGATTAGGCCAGGCAGCCTGTATTTCCCCAGATCTTCATTCTTGATGATGGACATGACATCCAGGCATCAAGTACATCATTCTTTTCCTTTATATTTGATTTTATATATGTCATGGGCAGGAGGAGGGGGGATGGAACTGGGATGAATCTTCCCCTAAGTCTTCCTGTATTCTACATTACCTAGTACACTGGAGTAGTTACTCAGCTTTTACCCAGCTGAAAGTAGTTGAAAGGAACCTAAAATTATAGAGGTCTTTCCTCCTTTCCCTTCTGTAAAAATGCATGAAAATGAGGTTAAAAATATACTACATGCTTTCCTGTTGTTACTTTTTCTTCTCAAGTCAGTCATGGTAAAATAAATATGTTTGCACATCTGGTTTTTTTCCCCTTCAGCCAACAGGCCTTGGGACCAGTACAACAGTTTTGTTCAGTGCAATCTTGAAGGATGCTGTAAGCATCTGTGGGCTTTTCAAAGCTACTTACAGCATCAGGGAGTGTAAGTCACTCCACTGTATATCAAGGCTTAGCTGGTTCAGGTATTTTGGACCCACATAATGTGATCTTAAGTCTGGACTGTAGTTATTTTAGGTTCCTTTATAGATAGCTGTGATAGAAAGCCATGGAAGAAAGGGAGAGACAGGTGTGCCAGGTATGATATGGCTAGTCTGAGGAACATGAGAGCACTCTTTTCCTATGCTAGAAGCCTCATTTGGTTACCTGAGGTTAGCTGACACCACCTTACTGACCCACATGAACTGCTTTTGAAATAATTGTGGTTGTTAATATAGTAATAGAATTAATTTAGTAATGAATAAACACACTAAAGATGAATTCTGTGCTCCCTCCTCTGTCTTCTTTCTTGTGCAAACAGACTGTAAGTGAGCTGATTATAAATAAGTTCCTGATGATCAGCATATGTTAGCAGGGAAGAGTTGACTTCCTTATGCTACCCCACCACCAGACCCATTATTGTCATTCACTGATGATACCCTGTTCTGCTAATTCAAGTGGAGGATTGTGTAAACGGGAATGCTGTTAATCAGATAGTGCTTGAGAAACAGTGCTACTTATTAATCATCCCTGCAGATCTTTTGTTCTACTACAGGTACATCCAGGGAGCAGGCAACATTTTCAGTTATATGCAGGCATTTATTTTTCAATGAGTTTCTTAGTATTAAAAAAGAAAAAGACCAAACACAAAAAACTAGCAAACCACAATTTATTATTTACTTACTTTTGAGCACCTGCAGCATTTCACATCTAGTGGGCAGAACACAACACTTCATTAGTTCTGTGAACGTATTGTTCCTATTAGCTCTGCATAACGGGTTTTAAAATTTTAAAGCCTCAGCTATATTTTAGGACAGGCCTCCTGATCCATCTGTATCTTTCAAAAGAAAAATAGTCAGAATTTTAAGTACCTAGCCATAATATAGTATAGTTTGATTAGGACAGAGCAAGCTTTAAAAGATTTATAGCTTTTAGACAGCAACTTGCCCAAGTACAAGTTGCCAGTATTGAAGTAAATAGACATCAAAATTTTGCCATTAGGGTCATATTTGCAAATCAGGGCTGCTGTATTTATCAATTAAAAAAAAAAAAAAAAAAAAAAAGCAGATCTCCTTAAGCTCTTGACCTTGGCTGCCCGCTGGGTGCCCACCAAGCCGCTTTATCATTCTCCCTCTTCAACTGGACAGGGGGAGAAAACACAACCAAAGGCTCGTGGGTTGAGATGAGGACAGGGAGATCAGCAATTACCATCACAGGCAAAACAGACTTGACTCGGGGAAATTAATTTAATTTATTGCCAATCAAAATTGGAGTAGGATAATGAGAAACAAGAACAAATATAAAAACACCTTCCCCCCACCCCTCCCTTCTTCCCAGGCTCAGCTTCACTCCTGACTTCTCTACCTCCTCCTCCCGAGTGGCACAGGGGGTCAGGGAATGGGGGTTGGGGTCAGTTCATCACAGGTTGTCTTTCCCACTCCCTCCTCGCTCGCTTCACCTGCTCTGGTGTGGGGTACTCACGGGAGACAGTCTTCCTCTGAAGGAAGCAGTAACCCCATGAATGTCCACCTGCTCTGGCGTGGGGTCCTCTCTCCGTGGGCTGCAGGTGGAGATCTGCTCCCCCGTGGACCTCCCTGGGCTGCAGGGGGACAGCCTGCCTCACCAGGGTCTTCCCCACGGGCTGCAGGGGAATCTCTGCTCCGGCGCCTGGAGCACCTCCTGCCCCTCTTTCTGCACTGACCTGCGGGTCTGCAGGGCTGTTTTTCTCTCATTTTCTCACTCTTTTCTCCCAGATGCTATGCAGTGTTTTTTTCCCCTTCCTCCTGCTGCTGCTTTAGCCTGGGGGTCCCTCTGCTGCTGCTCCCTCCTTGGCTCCCTCTTCCTCCTCCTCTGCCTGTGCCGCCTTGGGCCCTTTCTGGAACCTGTTTTCCCCCATCTTGGCTGAGGGGCTCAGCTGTGTCCTGCGGTGGGGCCGTTGGAGCCGGCTGGGACCGGCTGGAACCGGCTGTGTCCGGCACGGGGCAGCCCCGGCCTCTCCTCACACAGGCCGCCCTGCAGCCCCGCTGCCGGCGCCTGGGCATGGACAGCCTGTACATCACCTTAAACATATTTATAGTAGTCTTAATCTTTCATTATCACTTTTCCAGTGATTTTCATTTTGTAACCTACAGTAGATAAGACCTGTCCACTTCCAACATGGCAGAAAGTCTGGAGCAGAAGTCCCACAGCCTTTGGTGGAACCGTCTCCTCCTGGCCCTGTGAGTGACCTGCCTGAGGGGACATGTATTACTTTCAGTTCTCTGCAATAACTCTCTGAAATTATTTCTGATCATGAGCTCTTTTTACTTACTGGCATGCTGTGCTCCAGGATCAATACTTTATTGTTATGGTACTGCTATGGTGATGCATAACTCTATGCTGCAATAATTTCCTGGAGATTAAACAAACTGAAAAAAAAATAAATAAGGGGTATTGACCTCTAGATGAGGTTTGTTTGGATAAGTCCCCCGCTCCGATCTCATGTACCAATGTCTGATCAAGACATCCGAGCACTACTTAGTAGGCGAAGCTAGAGATGGCTAGTTCGAATGTCTCAGTACTTTGGGCTGCCAGACCTTGGGTCCCTGTACACTGGGGGAGAGGAGCAGGTCTGACTTCCATGTTGTTGTAATGGTGGTTTTGTTGTTGGTATAGATCAGGCCTCCAGTGGGACTCAAAAGCATCTGTTTAACTCTGTCTATATCCTTCACTTAAGCCTCAGTTTTGCATATGAAGGCCACCTCTTACTCTCCTGAAGAGGTCCATTAGTTAGCAGCAGGGTGGCACACTCCTAGCACCCAAGCAGGTCACGCAAAGGCTAGCTGTGCAACACAGGCATCTCTTTGATGAGTTAAAACCTATGGAAGGTAGTGACAGATCACCAGCCTCCTGCTTATAGCAGTGACTTGTGAGCTTCACAAGAACTGCTTAGGTATTCTTTCTTTGGATGCCTTTTACATTTACTAATGCTTTAATCAGGTGTAGCAAAATTCCTTTATGAGCAAACCCATCACCACCTCCTAAGCCTCTGGTGAAGCTGGCTATTTGTCTCTTACATTTCCAGCAACTACATTAATTTCTCACCCTGCACTTCCCCCTTTGAGAAGCAAGTGAACCATATTGCTAAGCCTTCTAACATTCACCCAGAGCCAGGTATTCATTATCTCAGTTCAGGTCCCCATTGACTCTGTGGGTTGCACAGCTTTTGATTCATATTTGGATTGCTGCCTTCCCCATTTTTCTTTTTTTTTTTGTTTGTTTGTTTGTTTTCTTTTTTTTTTCCCCTTTCATTTTTTTTACTCTTTTTGGAAGCAGCCCAAGTTATTAGTACTAGCAAACTCAGTCTGTAACCAAATGTTGCTCCTGAATGAAAATGTATCTGCCGTTATGACACTAGAACAGCACTCGCAGCAGCAGTATCGGAGCAAAAGGCCCTATAAGGTGGTGTTTGCCAGGCTTCAAATAAGATATCAAACTTCAAGCTTTGCCACATAGGGGGTTTTAAAGGCCCTGTGGTACAGGAAGCCTAATTCCCATCTCTGTCCCAATAATCTGAAAGGGTAATGACTGCAGTTTGTCTAGCAAAGTTCCTGATGCCACTGTGCTTTCACGTGTGATTTTTCCTTTCCTGTCAAGTTCCTGTGTGGCATCGCTACGTAGTGTTACACAGCTGCTTCTCTTTACCACAGAGATAGCTGTATTTCAGCAGAAGACAAAGCAATTGCTGTTCTTCAAGCATGTGCAATTCCCTGGGAGTAAAGAGCTCCTAATCTTCTGCCTTATTTGACTCTAAAATCTTTTTCAGACACCTGCAGATTTAAGAGTCATGGTTTGGATATTGGTAGGGAATTATCCTTTAAATTATTATATCCCTGCAGAGGAGTAGTCCTTTTCAGCTCCCCCCACCCTGAAAAATAATTTAGTGATCTCTTCTAGAAGAGACAGAATTTCAGGCTTACTATATCAGACTAAATGTTTGCAATTAAATTTTAGGATACTGGAGGTCATTTGTATTTGAAATTGAAAAAAAATAGCCCTAAGATTTTCTCAGATGTGCCACTTTTTCCTGTTCTTTTGATAAGTTCTATTTAATTTGAGTTTGTGTTTATTCCTACTGTAGTTTTTCAGCTGACTTCCACAGTTTATACCAGAAGAAGATTTGACCTAAGTGTTTTGGTAAAATTAAATAAGCAAAGAATCTATGATGCAAATGAGATGTTAAAAGAAACCACCACAAAACACAACCGTACACTAAATTTCTATTTTGCAAGAAGGAAGATGCACCATCTCGGCAATTTCACATAACACAGAATGAGGACAATGAAGAAGTGACCTTGATGCAGATAGCTCATCCCAGATTAGCCATGTGTGGTATGCAAGGTTGCTCCTTCCTGTCACAGAGAAAAATCCAGTCATGAGCTGTTTCTGGTTTTTCATATTAGCGAAGCCAACTTAGAAAATTCTCCTCCAAACTCCAAGGATGCTGATTTCCCACACCCTCAAGATTGGTCTCTGTGTACATGCAACTCACCTAAAGAAAAACCTCTTCACGCAAAGGCGCTCTGTGTATACAAGATTCTCTTTCCTGCTCTGTAATCTCCATAGCCTCCTTCATCTCAGCAGCTTTACTTTTTTAAAGTAAGGACTGCTGCAAGCAGGGATTGGAAGTATCTGCACAATGTGGAATAGGTATCTGGCATGAGAGAGGGGTGGTGTCTCATGAACAGGACGAGAGATGATCATCACTGGCTTGGAGGATGCGATGGTGTGCTTCCCTAAATGGTGGATGTCAAATGAAGCCGAATAAAGCAAATACATAAATTTAAATAGGTTAATTAAAAGTCATTGAATTTTATATGAGATCCTTTGATTCAGAGTTGAACAGGCTGTAAGAAGTGGTGAAAGGAGGCCTGAGTTTCTCACATGCAGGTATTGATCAAAGTTTCTTTTGGTTTTGGTTTGCAATGGTTGATTCCACAAACCTCAGTTTTGTATCTGGAGACTGGCTACTAAAACTCAACGAGATGAATGGTGCCTGGTTTGGACACTGAGCTGGACTGGAGGTGAGAGTATTTTAGCTAGGAATACTTAACAGATCTTCCAGTGACAACCAAAGCCAATTGCTTTTAACCCTCAGCTTACTTCTATTTCCCACCTGCCATATTAAGTATGTTGCTATGGGGCTTGCTATTTAATGTGTATTTCTGCAGTGTATTCACCTATGTATAGAGAGGCATGTCCTGAGTTTATTTTCTTTTTGCTGAAAAGTTTAAATGATCATTCTAATTCTCATTTGATCCAACTCTAATTGCAGTTTTCTCATTGCTAACTGTAAAAGCAAACACTGGAGGCAAGGGTCACACCAAGCAGAGTGGTTCTGTGGACACAAACCAGTGGAACACAGTAGAAGTTCTACACCTGATGTTTTTTTCCTTCATTTTTGTTATGTATGTATTTCAGAAAATAGAGTCCTGACCTTTATAGGTGTTAATCTGACACATTAAGTTCTACTACAAGGAATTATGAAGCCTTAGCTAAACTACTGTCTTACGAATGCATTGAGGGCAGCACAAGAAATCCCATTCCTGCTACTAGTGCCCATAGCCATTCAGCAGAGGAGGTTCATATGTCCTTTCCCCCTCAAAAAATGCAAATGCTGCAATTCTTTCCAAAGCTGGATAAAGGGATCTCAAACCTTGTTTAAAAAGCCACAGGAGACAGTGCCTGCCCTCCCTTTCCTTGTGTAAGCATTGTGACAGCTCTTAGCAGTACTGTTTCTAGGAAATCATCACTGATTTTAAGGTTGAATTTTGCAGTCTCCAGCTTTCAGCTCTTGTTATGCCCTTGTTAACAATGTCAAAATTAAGTTTAGGGTGTTTGCATGCAAGCCTATGAAATTAATTAGCCCAGATCTGTTACCAAGTTTTTTCATTTTGCACTAGAAAAGCATAGGTGATGAGAATACTGCATTTTTTGACTAGTAGATGCAAATCTAAATGTTGGCACAGTGATATCTCTCCTAAAATTGTGTAGCATGTCACTCCACAAGTGCCAGAACTGACACAGCAAAGAAAGCTTTCTTCAAACGGAGTAAGGCTAGCAGAATCTGCCCCTAACAGCACAAGCGCTACAGGGAGAATAGCTATTAGGAGAATAAACTGTAATGATAATACATATGAAGGCTTCAAGGGGAGAAAAAAACCCAAACAAATAAACAAACAAAAAAACCCAAACCCCAAACCTATCGAAAACTAAAAGGTGATTCAGATAAAAAGATGTCCTGGTATTTAAAATTCCGTGCATTGTTCATTAGCTAGCATGTTCATGGAGCTGTCTGTGCAGACAAATGGATATACTGTGCTCCATCACAGAGAACAGCACAGGGGAAGAGGGAGCAGCCTCACTAGTCTAGTGGGACTGAGAGCTGTGCTTAGCAAAGCCAGCTCTTTTGGTCCTTTTAATAAAATGACAGTAATTTGACAGTAATAAACATTAGGCTGTCACTGTAATGTAGCAGTTTGCAAATAATGTTGACATTATCTTATGCTTCATGTCAGAATGTGGGTCCGCTTTATTAGCTGATTAATGGAGAAATTGGATGAAATTCTTTAAATCTGACAAAAAGGAGCTTGGAGTGCACTGCGAATTAGTTGTCTTTTGTTTTCCTCTGTTCCTTTTAAGCGCTGGTAGTGCTTTTTCGTCTCCTTTTTGTTTTTTTTTTCTCATTTTGAGCATTTGTGCAAAGCTGTGACAAGTTGAACATAAACGGTAATGTTGTCTAAACTACTGGAAGTGCCATTTAAAGAAGTCCCAGAGTTTTTTCTAGAAATACACAGTTCTGAAATAGTAAAGGCTTGGGTTTTGGTGTGGTTTTTTTTTTTTTTTTAAAGTGCCTTCATCACTAACTTCTGTCTACCTGCTGTCAGAGATTGTGGCTTTTCCTACATACTAGTGATCTTATACAAATGATGATTAGCCTTCCAGAATTCATTTTAGGGCTCAGGGAGTTATGAACAGAGAAATTTGCCAATGGCATGCCAGGGATTTCCTCTGTCATTGCAGCCCACCATTGTGAGCCAGACAGTCTGTCTCACTAAAGCCCTCTCAACCTCACCCTTCCAAATCTTAGACTTTTCTTTCTTTTGGGATTTCCTAGAAATACATCTGACTCTTAACTAACAGATACTAGGAAGATTTGGACTTTGTATACATTTTGTAACTGTATATGATCCAAATGCATTTCATGCCATTGAAGATGACAATCAGAAGCAAGCTATTGGACATGTATGCAAATGGCAAAAAAAATTATCAACTGGCTTCTTTTCAGAAGGGAAAGTATCACCATCTAGTATTCCCCTTCAAAGGCATTTGAGGAAGCTTCTGGAAAACCATCTGAGATTCTGGATGTGTAGAATGACAGATCTTCCCATCTGTCCATTCTCCCAGATGGCTCACACAAAGGGAGTATCCAGCACCGATGTACCCATTTCATAGGGTCATCAGGTATTCAGGTCAAATGGGACCTCAGGAGAACTCTATTCCAACCTCCTTCTCAAAACTAGGTCAGCTATGGATTCCTATAATGTTGCTCAGAGCTTTATCTATTTGGATCTTGAAATCCTCCAAGGATGAAGACGGCACAATGTACCCAGGCAATCTGCTCCACTGCCTGGCTGCCCTCATGGGGAAAAAAGTTTCTCCATATATCCAGTCTGAGACTCTCTGAGCTTGTTGTCTCTCACCCTCCCACAGTGCACCACTGTGAAAAACCTTGCTCTGTCTTCTTGATGACCTTCCCATGGATAGTGAGGGCTGCTGTAAGATCCCCCAAAAGCCACCTCTTCACTATGCCAAACAATGCTCATCCCTCAGCCTCACCACAAGGGCATTCCAGCCCTGATCATCTCAGTGGCCTCCACTGAACTTGTTCTAGTTTGTTGATGTATTTTCTGTATTGAGATATTTAATTCACATCTAAGTCAGTTGAAATACAGTATGAGCTAACAACTTAAAACCCTGTGGACCTGGCATCAAGTGCTCAGACCAGTTCTGTGAATGACAATAGCTTGCCCTTTCCATCTCTGAATTCCACGGGAAAGAGGATGGGATTATCCTGCTTTCTAAATGAGAGATGCAAACGTATTACCCAACTTGGGCCGTGGTGGTCTAGTCATTCGGTGGCAGAGTCATGATTATTACCTGGATCCCTCGTCATTTTCCAGCTTTGCTGGACTGGACGACAAAAATCCATCTGGTTTTGCTGGTATGGGGTGGCGGTTATGATTGAATTGGGAATGAGTGTCAGTAAGTATTCCCAAGAGGCACTTGACACCCTCTACAGGAAAACCAGCAGCCAATATTAAAAATCAATTAGCATTTCCACAGTGCAACCTTTGCCATACAATGTACAATGACCTTTACAGGCCAGAGAAGAGTCAGTTTAATGTACTATATAATGCCAGATGGTAATGTCTTTCCTCACTTAGGTGGCTTGTGATTAAACTAAATTTTCTCAGCCATCAATTGACCTTTATCCATCTCCCGCAATTTAGTGAATGGAAGTTGGTAAAAGCTAACAGGGTATATGCATCATGTTGTGACAACTTCTTATAACAAGGTACAAGTAGGCAGCGAGGCACATCTGAGATGCAGTCATTTCAAGCAAATTTTGTATTTGTCCAGATAAAGGAGAACTTGTTGGATACAACCAAGTTACTTTTGTGTCCATGATGTCCTACATGTACATTTTCCATTCAGCAAGACAGTGTTTATAACTAGTCCTCTTTTCACTGTCACGCTGTGTTGGAGGTGTTCAGTAGATAAATATTTTCTATTTAACAAGAGTAGGATGAGACATTTGTCATACCCCAGTAAACATGGAGGGAATTTACCCTCCTTCTCCACCTTTGGAGATCAGTCTTTATTCAAAGGACATCCAGTAGTTGATACTGTGCAGAGCCATAGTGCAAGAAATGGCCTTTGCATTAGTTGTTTACCTCCTTGCTGATGCAGTGGCTTCCCATGGTCTAGACATTTGCTGGCCCTAGAGGTCTGGTAGATATGGATCCAAGGTCAGTAGTAAAATGAAGTGTCACGGTACAGTCTTTTCCTTCTCCCATGACCCACTGTATGTGCTACCCCAAATAGTACTGACAAGTAGATTACTTTAGGTCATTTACCCCATTGGTACATCCATGCCAGGGGGAGGACTAGTTGATATTTCTTTCTAAAACACATATATTTATAATTGTTCAACCTCTTCAGTTCCACCTGAAGAGGGATTGAGGGATTTTTCATTTACAATTGCCATTTCACTGGAAAAGTTTGAATTTTACAAGACCTCAACATGTATGTAGCACACTTGCCTTTCCTGGTAAGACTTTTTAACAAAGTGTTTCTGTTTCTTGTAAGTGTTCCTCACAATACCTGTGTCCAGAACACAGTCTCAGGATACCAGATCTTGAAATCTGGTTTAAATGAAAGCTGGTTTGAGTTGTCCCTGTGGAACAGGCTGTGGTTAACTCTGTAGTCCAGTAATGCAAACACAGCATTCTAAGGGTATTTTTGAAATCAAACAGCACATCTTTGTAAGTAGTTGAGTATTTTGCTTCTTCAGCTTTTCACTATATTTCCCTTCTATTGAAATAGTCTGGAAGGAAGTAAGAGAAGTGCTGTTTTATCATGCCCCATTCCTATGGGCTCATCTTCCCTTGCTCATCTTCATTCTGCTCGCAGTGCCACGAGTGATGCCTGAAATTTATTCTCTTTGCAATTGTCTTTTAGAGCTTTCCTTTGGCAAAGCTTTCCTTAAGACGATTTTATTTTCTCTCCAGACCCCAAAGATGCCAGCATATGGCAATGAAATGCTGCCACCGTCTCTTTTCATGGTAATTAGTTTAGAATTTTGGACTACATCTATCCTAGCTAATTGAATGGCACCAGGGACTGTTCCTGGGGACAGGAACTTGATCGCCTGTCCTGTTAAATGGTTCCTGTTATGATTTTGGCCCCAGCCAGCTGGCACTCTCCCAAGTGCATCCTGGACACAGTTCGGGAATCAGCACAGACAGGGACCATTCCCAGTTAGCAGTTTGGATGTGCCCACCCTGTTTCACAGGCTGGGAGAGTTTAACAGTACAGATATAAGCAAATCTGTGCCAAAGAATGATCCCAGACACATGTAGCATAACTATCTAACCATATTGTAACCCAAAAGTAGTGTCTCCCTTTCCCTCTTTACCTAAAAAGAAACCTGATTACTGTTAGTTCTTAAAAAAACTTACATGTTTTTTAACATGTATAACACACAGCTTGAGAATCACTAGAACTATCATGATCTGTGACAGCTGAATTGGTGCTGTTCATAAATATACATTACCTTCCAACCACTGATTATGCAAATACATGCACACATTGCATGTATATGTTGGACCTGCTCCACAGATGAATCAGGACTGTGTAGTGAAAGTGCTCCACTGCCTAGACAAATTGCTTGTTGAGGCAATAAGGAGGTATATGATCAATAAGAAAGAGAATAGGGGGAGGGAAGTGAGGATCTCTTGCCTATCATGGTTGAATACTAAACTGAAGAACTGGATACTATCCCTCCACCCAGTGCAGAGCTCCCAAGAGATGCTCCACAAAAGACTCAGAGCCAGTAGGTTAGCCTAAGGTGGAAACTTTTACTAAGTTATTCTGACACCTCAGAAAAGTGCCTGTTGTCTGTATCTGCAGGTTGGGTTACAAAGAGGCAACCATGACTCATTCTCTTCTTTAACAAAAAGCTGTGGAGGAGAAAGAGACAGAAATTATGTCTTTGTGAAACTTTCATATATGGCTGTACCTAGATTGATTTTCTGGGTATTCAAGTAGACTGTATTCTGTAGGTTTTTCTGTCTATTCATATGGCAGATATTTTCACGCAGAGACCTTTCCTTCTCTCAGAAGAGCTAGAGAGGCAGTCCTCTTCCCATGCTTACAGCTCCACATATTGCTTTTCTAGGTGACCACATGTTCACCCTTGAATAGTGATTGCCTGCCTGTAGTGTGCATCAGTGATACTTCCATGCAGATATTGTGGCCTTGACACCAAATGCAGATGTTGGCTTAAAATGATCTTAATCTGATTGCAAGCTATCCTGATTTCAGTGCACTGGCAGGAAATTTGCAGCAATACATAGAATTTCAGTTCAAAATTAGGAAGATTCTGCAAATAATTCCATTTTCATGCAATGTGTAGTTCTGGATAGAAAGTTCTATTACATCAAATGAGCACCAATTTTTATATCATTAAAAACAGAACAAATTTTTTGTTGTTCATTTTAACCAGCTATTAATATTAAAACATTGTTAAAACAACCCTGTGTTCCAACAATGTACAATTAAATGTCCCTAGAATGTAATATCAAGGATAACAAGTATTATTGATTAATTTCATGATACAGGTTCCAGGATTCACTTTAGAGAGTCACTCAATACTAGTTATCAAAATATATGCAGAGGACAGCTGAAGGTTATGAAACTGTCTGGAGAACACAGCTAACAAAGTAAACTCTCAGCTATGAGTTCTGTGCATGACTTATTACTTCTAATAATGTAAATATGTGCATATTAGAGGCCCTATTGATCATCACTGGCTACATTTCAAGTCAGAATTAACAAAGGTAGTAAGACAAACACAGAAAATAATAGCCCATTAATCTAGGTAACAGAAGTGAACTGCGAAGCTTAGTGCCCATTTGAAAGTCACTGGCAGAATGGAGTTTTATTCCACCCATGTAGTAGCTACAGAGCAGAGGAGAAGAAAAAGCAGTATCTTTCTTACATGTCTGAGATTGGCATCTCAATGGGTACTACTGCAAACCCACATATTTTCTTTTTAATGCTTTTATTATTTTTCTCAGTGTCCTTAACATCTAACACATATATGTTTGCTTTCACCAATGTACAGTAACTTCCAGTACAAGCAGTTTACTGAACGGAAGGCAAATATGAGGATTCTGTGTCTGACACAAAGGTGCTCTAAAACCACAGGCTGTTTGATTAATCCTTCTCTGCTTCTGTTTTTCCTTTTATCATCTTTCCTTTGCATTAGAAACTTTTTTCTGGAATGGCTACTTACCTCATCTTGTTCCAGCTGATCTTCCCACTACAGCTGCAAGCTCTAATGCCTTATTGTAATACAAATGAATAATAGCTCTTACACACCAAGAAAGAATTTAAGATGAACCTCCATTTTGGTAAAAAACAATCTCCTCCCCTAACAACAAACAACTAATCAAACAACAAAAACATCCCTTCCCCCCAAAAATTAGCTTCAGTAATTAATTTTTAAAGTTACATATTTATGAAACTGCACAGAAAAATCAGACCGCCTGGAAATTAAAACATTTTTTATACATGATAACTTTAGCCTAAACTATACCGATTTCACTGAATTTACATTGGTGTTTGCAGTTACTTGAGGTGACTGGGACAGTAAGGGAGGCAGACCATATCACCCAGGTGATGAATGTGGTGGAGGTCACTCAAGTTTCCTCCCGCCAGCTGAAATAAGAATCACCTCCTTTCCACAGATGGATGTGGTCAGCCAGCCACCCGCAACTGTGGGCTGTTACACCCACTCAATCACACCAACTTGCACTGTCTATGAAGAAATAGAATTCCTTTATTTATTGTTAAAGAGAAAAAGTAAGGTAACATGGCCTATAAAATGGAAATTAGAACACTGAACTATGTCACTGTGGTGACCATCTGTGTCTGGCAGGCTAGCAGATTCATTTAGCTGGTGGAAACACATGATGCACTGAATTACAGGAGGGGACAAGATGGAAACTTCAACCCACCTGAGCCCTGTAAAATTACTTTTCTCCATGATGTGGCAGCTTTGTCATCTTTTACAGTGGCTTATGGGTGATAACAAACATGCTCTACTTGGAGGTTAGTCTAACTCTCCTATTGATTTTTCCCATTCCTGTGTGCTTGTTTAATAAGAAAAATGTTGCTCGAAACTGAGTCTGATAATCTTAAAGATGTTATTTACTTTTTGAAAGGTGAGCTGGATTATGATTAATATCATAGAATCATCACATAATGGTTTAGGTTGGAAAAGACCTTAAAGATCACATAGTTCCAACCCCCCTGCCATGGGCAGGGACACCTTCCACTAGACCAGGCTGCTCAAAGCCCCATCCAACCTGGCCTTGCACAATTCCAGGGATGGGGCATCCACAACCTCTCAGGGCAACCTGGTCCAGTGCCTCACCACCCTCCCAATAAAGAACTTCTTCCTTACATCTAGTCTAAATTTACCCTCTTTCAGTTTAAAACCATTACCCCTTGTCCTATCACTACATGCCCTTGTAAAAAGTCCCTCTTCAGCTTTGTTGTAGGCCCCCTTTAGGTACTGGAAAGCTGCTAGAAGGTCCCCCCCGGAGCCTTCTCTTCTTCAGGCTGAACAACCCCAACTCTCTCAGCCCGTCTTCACAGGAGAGGTGCTCCAGCCCTCTGATATCTTTGTGGCCCTCCTCTGGACTCACTCCAACAGGTCCATGTCCTTCTTATGTTGGGGGCCCCAGAGCTGAATGCAGTACTCCAGGTAGGGTCTCATAAGAGCAGAGCAGAGGGGGAGAATCACCTCCCTTGACCTGCTGGTCACGCTTCTCTTGATGCAGCCCATGATACGGTTGGCTTTCTGGGCTGCAAATGCACACTGCCAGGTCATGTTGAGCTTCTCATCAACCAACACCCCCAAGTCCTTCTCTGCAGAGCTGCTCTCAATCCATTCTCCTCTCAGCCTGTATTTGAGCTTGAGATTACCCTGCCCTATGTGCAGGACCTTGCATTTGGCCTTGTTGAACTTAATGAGGTTCTCACAGGCCCACCTCTCAAGCCTGTCAAGGTCCCTCTGGATGCCATCCCTTCCCTCCAGTGCGTTGACCACACCACACAGCTTGGTGTTATTGGCAAACTTTCTGAGGGTGCACTCAATCCCACTGTCCTTGTTACTGACAAAGATGTTGTACAGTGCAGGTCCCAGTACTGACCCCTGAGGAATGCCACTTGTCACTGGTCTCCACCTGGACATCGAGGTGTTGACTGCAACTCTTTGAGTGCGACCATCCAGCCAATTCCTTATCCACTGAGTGGACCATCCATCAAATCCATGTCTCTCCAATTTAGAGACAAGGATGTGATATCGGTATGGTAATTTGGTAAATGTGGTAAATAGCTAAAACCTAAAGTGGTAATATGATAAATAGCTAAAACCTAATAGAGTCAATGCCTCTTTATATCTCACAGTGGTCCAGTCCTGATGCAGAGAAGAAAGTAACAGTCAAGTCTGAATTAAACACTCTCAGCTTCCATGTTTGTGTAATGGATTTTGATTTATTTATTTATTTATACCTGTGTGTAGGCCCTCATCAATAACAAGAGCAAATGTCATCCTACTGCACAGAACGGGGATGAGAAACTCAGCTATCTGCCAGGTACAACCTCCTTCCCCACTTCCGCTGCCCCTTTCCAGGGTCAGTCTCAGCACTGGTCTCCTCAGGCACCTCTCTCTTTTGGTGATCAGCTGAGTAACATGGTACATATTTTCCTCTGAGTGGATCAGAAACACTTTTTACAGGGCAGTGTGGTGAATGCATGACAGTTCCTCTGTCTCTTGTTTGCACTAGGAGGCTGTGTCAGGCAGGGACCTCATGGCATCAGCGTAGCCTGGGAGGAAGGGTACAAGTGAACCATGTCACTCTATCCCTATCCCTCTCTCCTCTCCTTTCCTTCTTCTTTCCCTTTTTAATAAAAATCATGCCCCACCAGTGCAGAAGGACTCTAATCAACTCCCTTAGGACTCACCTTAGGATGGGACTAGCCACTTGCCAAATATCTCTTGCCTGCCTCCACCGGAAATGGGGGATCTTTTATCACGAGCCTGCAGAAGACACTGCTTCTCCTTGGCAGGTGAGGCAAGATAGATCCCAACCCGTGAGTTCTGCCCTTCCTTGCTGGTTCTCAGAAGGGACTCCATCAGCCATGAACCTGCTGTAGGAGGTCTGCATGGAGTCTTTCCTGTAGAATATACAGGAACAGGAGCTCTTCCTGCTATTGATTAGCAACAGCTCAATATAAAAGTGTTTTAGGTAGCAGAGCTTTACTGGAACCGCAGTTGCTCCTGGTGCTGCTGACTCTCAAAGACAGAGCACCGTTCATTACACACTTCCTGAGCTCATCTTCCTTCCTCTTGAGATCACAATGTACATTTGTCATGTTCTACAGGAGCCTACAAACACCAGTGCTTGCTTTGATTTTCCTCTTGGCATCCCAGCTGGGCAGTGATATGTTGTCTTGTCATGCTGAACTACCACTTTGTTTTGATATTTTTTACACAGTGACACAATATTTCCCAAGCTCTTACCTTGAAATTGGACCTGGGCCTAAATGGATGGAAAAAACGTTGTTAAAACTTTCTTGTTAAAATGGAAAAATAAATAAAAATAAAAAATGAATAAGCCTTTATGTTTTAGTACTCATAAGGGAATTTATCTACAGCATGGTTTGGTTTTAAACTCATAAATTTAAGCTGATGGTAGCTTTTCACACTGTCAAAATGTACAACGTTACTCACCAAAATTATTTCAATAAGCCATCTTCTCAGTATAGTAAAGTTTCTACTGTGTTCCAAATAGGATTGGAAAGAAATTCAGTCAATCTAAAAGACCATTCTGTATTATTTTTTCTTACTGACGCTGAGAGGAAGTTGTGATGTGTTTTGTGAATTCTCACCAGACGTGTTTGGCTCTTCAGTCAAGACTCATTCTGCTGAAGGAAGTGAGCACAATTAAGTAACATATCAGTGACACTGTGATGCAGTCATGAATCACAACGCAAACCCAAAATAACTCATGATCACTGGTCATCCCTCCCAGAGAACTGTGATTAAAAACATCACTTGAACGACTTTTTTGTTTGTTTGTTTCTGTTATCTCTCTTTTTTGCTTTAACAAGAATAAAATGCACATCAGAAAGGCACCAATACAAAAATGGAACTGAGGAATATTTTAAGTAATTGACTCTATTGTTTTAGTAAGTCCTTCTGTAAACAGTGAAACACGCATGGTGGAGCCCCTACTGTTGTGGACTCTCATGTCAAGATAATTGTTCTCATTAAGCATGTTTCTATGGATGAAGAATTCATAACATTCCCCTCCCGTGTGTATTCTCTGGTGCTTAAAGTATAGTTGAGTTTGGGGTTCACTATTCCTTGGGGAGAACACTAATTTGGGTCTTCCTTTATGTATTTACACAAAACATGAAGAAATTTGGTAGTTTAGGTTCCTTCCCCCAATCTGAGAGGCAGAAGAACTTCATCCACTTCCCTTCTCTACTCTCTCTTCTTGCCCCAGTGACTCTCCCATATTGCAAGCATTTACCCCTTGACCTATCTGCTTCTTTATCTCACATATCTTTAAAAAAAAGGGGAAAAAAAGACAAACCTGAAAAAAAACCACAATTGCCTTTTGAACTTCTGTCCCATGTCTGTCTCCTGCTCTTTTTAAAGGCACTGTCTACAATCACTGTCTGAAATGGTTTACTACAGATCATCCTACTGTTCTGTTGGGCTTGCAAGTCCTTAGCTAGGTTCAAACTTAGGTCCTCATCTTTCCTAAACTACAGGTTTTTGCAGCCATTCTGACATTCCTGCCCAGGTTCTGATAAGCAAGATATTTCTCTGTCACCCCGTCATATACAAGCTTGCCTTCTTCATATCTGTGTAAGACACTGCTGTCAATAATGCTCTCCCAGGCTGCTACTTTGACCACGTTGTCCCTCTCATGACATCTTTTTGTACTTCCCTCATGATTTTCTTTTCTTATTACAAGAAAACCAAAACAAAGCACCTATTTGCCTTAACTGAACTAACTGAACTTAACTGAACTATCCACCTAGCTTCTTTCAATCAGTATCACAATGTCAACTTCTGTCTCCACTCCACCCATGATCTGCCAGCTTCTACTTGTTGCCCTCTCCTTTACTGCCATGCATTTCCCATAACAAATGGCAAAATTCCTAGCCTCATCCCTCCAAAATACCCTTAAAATCCATACTCAACACGATCCCTACAAAGAACATAACGTTAGGCAGCCACACCCTCTGCAGCCTGAATTTTTGCCTTTGTTTTCTTGGTTTCCCCACCTCTACCCAGATGTTCAGTTTCAGCTGTACTGTGAGCAGTTTTGGGGTAGAGGATGCCTTTTTGTTCTCTCTCTGTGCAGTATGTGAAACAACAGGATACTGGCCTATCACTCTGGTGAGGGTTTCCAAGGAATAACAAAGATAGCAATGAAGAAAAGACAATAACTGAGAAAAGTAGATACTACAAAAAAAGCAAGTAGAAAAAATGTTTTGAACTTTATTCATATTTTCACCTGGGATCAATGACTTCTTTTATATATATATTTACACATATATATATATATATATGCTTTGAGGCCAGAAAGAACTACTTTCATGATCCATGTGTTGTATCTTGAGGTGCAAAACTACAAATCTACAGTATAACACCAACAAAAAAATTCCCATTTTGACTAAAAGTTTTCACTTGGTAAAATATGCTAATGTTTCACTACCTCTTACATTAAAATTTAGCACTTTTTTTTCTGGTTTACATTTTCTGCTGTGCTTTTTTCTGCTACGTGAGAAAGACTATCTCTGGTAAGTATACTACCTCCTGACATTCAGCTCTTGAGTTCAGTTCCTAGTACTACTATCAACATTTGAATTTCAAAAACTTGGCTAAAGAGCATATTTAAAATTCTACACTGATATGGGTCTTGATCTGTGTACTGGTTTTGTCTGGGATCAAGTTAATTTTTTTTATAGTAGCTTGTATGGTGCTGTGTTTTGGATTTGTGCCGAAAACAGTGTTGATAACACACTGATATTTTAGTTATTGCTGAGCAGTGCTTACACAGTGTCAAGGGCTTTTCTGCTTCTCACACTGCACTGGCAGCAAGTAGGCTGGGAGTTCACAAGAATTTGGGAAGGGACACAGCTGACCCCAGCTGATCCAAGAATATTCCATACCATATGGTATCATGCTCAGCAATAAAAGGAGGGGGTGGGGGGGTTGGAAGTTTGCCAGGGCTTTTCTGACTTTTGCCCTTCTGATTCTCTTCCCCATCCCACTGGGGGTGTGAGCGAGCGGCTCTGTGGTGCTGAGCTGCACACCAGGGTTAACCCGCAATAATTTGTCTCCGAGGTGGGCAGATAGCTGGATCAGCCTGCATGGGTCATTTCTACCCCAGCTTCTTCTGCCAAGGTGGATGGGAACTATCAGATGACAAATGACTGGTTCACTGGTGATCAGTGTGAGACTTTGCCTTTTGAGAAATCATCCATGAATCTTCCATTTGTTTCCCAGGGCCAGGAATAAAAGCATCAGTTCCAGTAACAAAATGATCCAAGAAATAGCAGTGTGCCAGCAGTTAGGTATACAATTATTAGGGTTAGGAAGACAGTGTTTCTGGAGGGCACTGAGCCTTATTGGAGGATTGATTACAAGGGACAACCCTGTAGCTAACAACACATCATGATTCATATCTTGAGTATATTTTCACATAGATTATAAATAAAAACTGTGGTGTCCAGTTAATCCCAGTTTAGTGCTTTAAATTCGTGTTAAGTGAAGGGGATCAGGTTTAGAAGGATTAATTTAATTTTTTTTTTTTCCTTGAACTTCATAGACTATTTGTAGCCATTAAATATAAAGAGAAATGAAATGAGGATTCACCTGGGTTCAACTATGAACCAAAACACCTATGTTAGCTACCTGGTTGGAAAGCAGTCTGACTTCTCAGAGTGTGAGAATTTTTTCCCCAAGTGTCTCAAGTCTAACTTGGTATGGGGTTGCATTTTATATTTTAAGATGTTTTGTTGTATGGTTTTAATCTCAGAACACTCAGCTTCAAACTGAACACACTATAAAAACCCACAGTCACCCAAAAGACTGCTCTAGATGACTAATAGAAGATAGCCCCACATGGGTGTTTCTCTTGAATTCTTCCTCAAGCTTACTGATGCTTTCCCCACCATAATTCCCACATGTGCGAAAAACCGCTGTGTCAAGATTCATAAGTCTTTTTCTTTTGACCTTCATTCTTTTTATTATCCGATCCATTCCGCCAGTGCTTGTTCTTCTTTTTCCTCCTGCTGTATGTCTGAATGGCTCATCTGTTGTATCCCTTCTGGCATTTAACTTCTGAGTTGTCTGGGCAGGGACTCTGTTGTTGTAATTTAGCTTTATAGCGTCTGGTCCTAAGGGACTCTGATCCCCAGTGATGGTCTTTCAGCATTTCTGCTCTCCCAGTGATTCTGTCTCACATAAAAGGCAGCTCAGGAAGTACCTGAAAATATATTAAGCATATAGTACAATGAAATATCCCAAGAGAATCTGATTTAAGACCAAATCTTTGTTTTTACTGTATACTTTCTTGTTGCACAGTTCAAGTTAAGGACAAAGTGTCAGCCTAAATTTACCATCTTTGGTTATCTCATGACACAGTCTTCATGTTATTTTTATGCAGTTTACTTAGACATGCAACAAATAAAGGTCATTTCCTTCTACTTAGAAGAATTTTTATTGCTTTATTTTTAAGAGTGACCTTATTGCTAGTGAAAAGACAGATAGACAGGCAGCTCAGGAGTCTGGAATAGTTTATTCCAGAGTTTATCAAGGACGGTGAGCATGCTATTGATAGTGCACACGCAAAGGCAAAAGGAACAAGGCAGCTGCTCCTGGTGCCTGGTTTCTTCAAAGAGATATATCTGAGCTGAGGGGTACGAACACACGCGCTTCGGTCTAAATGCCTGCTTGGCCATTAACATGAGAGGTTTGGGGAGAAACAACTCATAAAGAATGATGAGGCAGGAATCGTTGAATTGGTGATGAAAGTGCAGATGGTGAAAGTATTGGGACAGAAGTGATGACTGCAGGTATATGTTCATGAGGACATAGCTCTGGGTGGTAGATGGTGGGAATCTTGGACACAGGCACAGAGTTTTGCTCTAAGGAAAGGGAGTGAGGGTGTACTAATACTTGGGTGTACAATATGGAGGGTTGACTCCTCTTACATGTGTAAATTGTCCAGAACAGGGCTCAGAATAGACCAACAGCTATGGTGGTACCCAGACGAGCCAGATCTGAGAAGGCCTTGTTTATGTGCAACCTTCTTCCAGGCCATGCCACAAGCTGACTGGGGAGATTAAGGTGGTTTATCCCCCACCCTCTGTGTCCTGGCTTTATGGTGGTCCTTGTCTCTACCTTGCACAAGAGATGATGATGTTACACAAGGACTTAGGAGACAGCTGCTAATCTGTCCCTGTACCACGCAGGTGGCATTATACTTATCTCAGAAAGGTAAACAAGGAGAGGGGTCACTATCACTGGGAAATTGTAAGGCAAGCTGGCATGAAAGCTGCATCTCACTCTTGCAGGTGGTGGTTCTGTAGAAGTGCCAGGAGGCTTGAAATAAGAGTGTGCCAGAACATCTGAACCATTTAACACTAGACAACTTTTAAAATTAAAAATAAGGTAAAAGGTACATTAAAAGAAATGCCATGAAGACACACAAAAAGACTGCTATTTTTAAGTATCCTTAGGGGCAAGTGAAATACAGGGAGTTTCCTATAATGGATTTTTCAGTGTCAAAACCGAAAAGGAATGAAATAACTATGTAATGTCAGAATTGGAAAAAAAAAAAAAAGAAAGAAAAGGTGTCCAAGAATGACTTCTTCCATCTTGGGTTTTACTTTTCTTTGAAAGCCTTTTTTTAAATAGCAGTTTTGAGATCATATTTCTTCCTCCTTCTAAGTCAGAGCTAAATATAAAAGTGTGTTTTGCAATTGTTCATTTCAGCCTCAGCATTGTATCTGTGTATCCTGTAATGACTATGACATTGTGTAATATGTGAAGTACATTGAAAGCAAAGTAACCTGCAAGCCAAAGGGTTGGTTAGAGAAATCTGCCCCGAGATTCTTCCCTGTCCCACAGGTCACCATCTGTATGCTTCGTGACAAATACAATGATTGCACCAGAAACATATCATTTGTTATTTGGTGCCTGCATCATTGGCAGGGAGATTTCCTCTTTATCTTTAGGGATTAGCCAGCATAGTGGAATTTCTAGAAAAGGATGAATCTTCACAAAATTAAGTAAGGAGTTGTTTCCCATGTTATTACTTTTATGAGTGGAAAATGGAAGTAATAATAATACTTGCGCAATAAGACTATAGTAAATTATACAAGATGTCAATCCTTTATAAAAAGGATCCTATGAACCCTTTAAAAAACCAAACCCAAACAGAATAGATTTACTATGGAAGTAAAGAAAAAAACAATCTTTTTCAAAATAATTATTCTGGAGCCAAGTGACATAACCTGCTGAACTGAAGCCTGAAAAAGTCAGTTTAGTATGAAAAGTGACACAATCCATACAGAGAAGTGACACAATCCATACAGAGAAGTGTCACAATCAAATTTCTCTGCTCTGTACATAGGCACATTCAAATTTGTTCAACAAGATACAGCACAGGAGGTCCTGCAAAGCAGAACTTCTTTGCAATTTCCATGGCATTGAACCCAGTAGATTGATGATTTAAACAAGCTATCTGGATTTCCAAGTAGATACGTAATCAGAATGGAAATGCACTGGAAATTTTTTTATTCATGCTACACTGGATTTATCTCACCATAAAGACACTTTGCAATGTCCTTTTCTCAGGATCAGTGCTGAAATGTCATTCTAGCTAATGCTTTGCATAAAAAAGGGCATATTCTATGAAACATGAAGTTGGTTTTCCTACCAGTTAAAAGAATCAGCCCTGATGGAGGATAAAATGATAAAGAATACAAAACTACACATTCTTGTCTTGGAAATGTCAGTAGTGGCTTTTGCTTTGTGGGTGTGAAGAGGGGTGGGAGAAGCTATTTTAAATTACCTAATTAAACAAAAGGATAATGGATATGCTGGCAGCAGCTGTGAGGCAAGGGTGTTGTACATGGGCATTGCCTGCTAACCTCAGTTCCTGCCCATACTATATTTTGAGAACTGTTGCCTGATAATGGCTGAGAAGATGGTAAGTTGTAATTGCTGCTACTGATTGGACAAAGATTGCAGCCACAATTTGTTTGTGTTAAAATAACAGCAACAATAATGATATTACTTTTTTGCCTTATCTTACCCTTACCTGCCTGCTTGCACTATATGTAACTGTTGTTTAAGTGAAGAAGTGATATCAATCAACATAATAGAAGTACTGCAAATTCCTGCCTGGACACTCCTGCATCAGTTTAAATCAAACTTATTTCACATTAAGGCAGCTAGGAATAGTACCTGTTGAAATGCTAACACTGCTGTTTTGCAGTATAGTAGAGAAGTCAATGCAGGTGTCAACATGAATTCAGCACAATCAGTTTATAGGTGTTGCCAGATCTGTACGTGGGCTCACATCTGAGCAGTGTAAGATGGTAGTGCCTTTCGACTAAAGGTTGCTGCCCTTTTAGCTATGTAATTCATTCTGTGAAACCTCCTTGACTGTTATAGTGCAGAATAACTAAATAACTAACTAAATGTGCGCACGTGCACACACACACACACACACGGTTTAGTCCAGTCCACTTCATATTGCATAGAAATGGACCTGATAGTACAGTAATTGGAAATTAAGAAATGGCCACATCTGAGACCATGCGATGACAATCGTCTGGCTACATCCTTAACAAAATGATACCGCTTTGCCTGTGTACCAAAGCTGGTTCAGCCTGCTCCCAGGTTTTGGATTAAGGAATCTGGGTAGGGAAATCTTTCACATAAAATCTGATATTTTGAAATTTTGTTTTACTGCTTCTCAGAGGAAGAGTAACAATTGAAAATTATCTGCGAAAGGGTATTGAGCCCTGACTCTGGAGCTGATAAACAGGAGCTGTGGAAACCCTGGAGACCCTGAGAGCACGGTGGTCTGCTAGCTAGCAGTCAGGGAGTTTTGGCTTTTGAGGACCCATGAAGCAGCTCTATGCTCTGATCTTGCCCTATCTGGCAGGTGAGCTGCCTAGAAACGGAATCATCAGAAACTTCAGTAAGCTGGTGGACAAGCAAGTGGACTGAAAGATTTGAAACATGCAAACTGGTAAGATACACATGACAAGCCTGTAAAACTAACCATCTCCTCAAAATTGCACATTTCTGGCTAATCAGCAAATTCTGGTAAGAAAGAAAACTTCAGCTTTACTCTGGTTACACTCTTTTTGGTCTATACCTCTACAGAAACAAAAAAAGGAGTTCTTATCCTTTTTCCAGACATTGCCAAAGAAATAACATTAAATACCATTATTGCTCAGACCAGTGTCCTTGATGTTAATGGAACAAAGCATCCATTCGCTTTAATGGAAGTAAGTTCAGACTCATCTGTAGTTTTCCAATTTCTATTCACTGCTCGTATCACCCACAGGAATTGCTAAAATGTTGCTAAGAGGTTAAATTAGCAGAAGGGAAATGGAGACACAGGAGATGAAATCCCATATGGGTGAGCTTGACTCACCAGAATACATAATCAAGTGTTTATCTGCTTTTGCTGGCTACGGAGCTATTCCTAAACCTTTAAGGTGTTCACCTAGGTCCTGACTAATCAAGGTAATCAACCAAGATAAATCAATTAATCTATCAGATTTTCGTCAATGGTGATATTAATAGAAAAAAGGCACTGAGGGCACAAATCCGGTTGATATAATCCTAATTTGGCCAAAGATGTGTTTCAAACAACATCCTGCCCCTGACAAGGTGCAAGAAATCCCACCACTTCTTATTATGTACAAACTCTCGGAAGAGGTCTTTTGTCCTTCCCCCTAGAGACAATTATGGCTCTTTATTGACCACAAAGTTTTATGGCCTTTGTACTTTTATTCCATCTTGCTTTTACATGCAGATTACAACCAAGTCTCAAGGGCATGTTGCCAGATCAAATGGAGGCAGTAGGATTTCTTTTCCTTGAACGATAATAAGACAATATTTACATATACAATAACATAATACAGGATATCAGAGTGCTCAATTCTGCATACCTGATTTTGAAGAAAAAAGGGGTGCCTGTGCAACTTAGTGGTATTTGTTACAGTCTTATGGACACTGTCTACAGGCAGCTCCACCTGTGCTGTTAGCTATGTTCAACTTTGATGATTCTCCACATTCTCCATGTACAAGATTAATTAGTTATCCCACAGAAGGTTCTTGTTTTCTTTAATTTGTTAATACATCCATCTGTCAGTGCAGACTTTCTCTGAAATCCTCTGCATCTGTGAACTGTCCATTTTCAAATAACCTTTTTAACTGTGTATCATCCATCACCTTATATTTTACTTCAGCTGCAGATTGAGACCTGGTATCTTCCTTTTTCTTTTCTTTTCTTTTCTTTTTTTTTTTTTTTTCCCCCCCAAGTGTGGTTCAGGATAGCCTGAAGGTACTCGTGGTCACATATACATTCTTTAAGTTTCCAGGATTTCTCAGCATCCCTAGAAATCCAGGTTACTCAGCCATAATAAAAGAATATGTCTGTCTGTATGTATGTGTATGTGTAACACTTCTGTAATTACTTATCACTACTATATATCTGATTACAACAGTGTTGTTGGTATTTATCAGACTTGTTTAATGAAATTTATTCATGTCCCTTTGGGCTTCAACTTCGTGCAGGCAAAGATGATCTCCTTCTCCCTTTTTATCTGGAGAAAAGCTCTCTGGTAGACTTTGCTGTCTTGTCTTGCCTCCCCCTGCCCAGGGCAGAGGCTGAGGGGGACGAGGGGCTGCTGACTGAGCCTCTGCGCAGTGGTACCCGGGCTCCCATCTGCTCAAGGTTGTTGCTAAGGAACGTCTGCTGCAAATAACAGCAGCGCCTTCCCCCACCTGCTCCCACGCCGGCTCCAAGGGCTTCACTCCCTCTCCTTGACTCCACAGACAGGGAAACGCCAGCTGCTGCTGCTGCGAGGTTGTGTGGAAGTTTTTCTCTCGCTTTCCCCTTTCCTCCAATCACTCCTTAAATCCTTCAGAATTTAAGCACCTGCTGCTGCCACCCCAGGGGCAGCCTTTTAGCATGTTCCCTCCCCACCATGTTAATGTCAATCGTTATGGAGCTTTTTCCTTGGGCTCACTTCCTCGTCTACTTTTCCTTGATACGGTTTACTACGTCACGGCTCAGGCCTTCGGACCCAAACGGTTTGTGCATGGATTTACAGTGAAAGGGTGAGAATTCATGTAGCAAGTTCCTTCCCCTTTCACTACACAAATGCATGAACTAGTCCCTTACAAGAGCTGTGATTTGGATCTTATAATTCATGTATGCTTGGAGAGAAATAAAAAAGCATGTGTCAGACTATCCTCATACTTTAATGATTACTCTGTGTGAATTAATTATACCCCTTTTGGTATTTTTTGAAAGGTTTGTGGCCAATGGTGTGAGATTTGATTTTATAAGAAAAGAAAAGCCGACCACTCATGTGATTATAAAATGATATACAGTTGAGCAAAGATTCTTTATCTCTACTGAGAGCTAAGAAAAAGTTCATAGGCAGAGCACCCTACTATGAATAATCTTCTTATTTCTAATGCCACCCAGCCATGCAGACTTAAAGATAAGTACAGATGAACTAAGAGAGGCTGAACTTATTAAATGTAATGGAAATGGACTTTAAATTTGGTGAATCAAAATTTTGCATTTACTTTTTTCTTTAATACACTTAAATTGCCACCATAGCAGTTCCATTTTCCTCATCAAATTAGTTAAGTGAGAGATGAAGTGATGCAAGTTCTGATCTATCAAGGAATCACAGCCTCCAGGATGAAACAAGTGGAATATGGAAATAGCTGTTGCAAAGCCAGGTCTAGTGCCAGGGGGGGAATGGAGGCTTTTATTCTTCAGAAATTCTTCTGAAAGGAAGGTTGTACCTCCAGTGAATACAGTGTTATCCACCATATTCTTACATTTCTTTCTGCGTCAGGTCCTCCAGGCTGGTTTATTCCCTACTTCGGGCAGCGCAAAAAGGGACTTGGGGCATCCATCAGCTGGGAGACGAAGAGGCTTTGAGGAAATGTGATCTGCATCAGAGCTGTTTCAGGAAATTCCCCTAGCTGCTGATGTTCAGTGCAGCTCATTGTATGACTGGTACTGCTGGCCTGGAGTGAGCGGGGAGGCTGGGGAGCTGCCTCTGAGGGTTTCTGGGAAAGCTGTGGCACAGCATGGACTTTGTCTGCAAAGACCGTGGAAGAAGAGACTGCCCGGTCTCTACATGCCCACCTGGCCAGGGCCGGGAAGGCTGCAGCCCTCTCCTGGAGCTGGTGGTCCTTGTAGCCATGACCACGTCCAGAGACTCACCGCTCATGAGCAGCACAACATGGAGTGAGGGGAAATATGGGAGATCCATGGTTAGGGTGGGTAACTCTCCCTCCTGATCTCACACCTCTCTGACATACACATTTATGAAAATCCTTTTTTCTTTTTTTATACAGATTGCAGTACCTCAGCAGCAACAAAAGAAACCAAACCAAACCACAGAAAACGCAATGTGTTTCCAAACAGACGTGAACCAATAATGTGCATATTGCAACACTACAAAATAAAATCATCTTCATAGGAGAGACTACACTAGAGGAATCACAAAGGTTGTGTGGTTTTTTCCTTTCATTCCCATTTAATTTCCATTTAATTTTGAAAGCAAACATCAAAAAGCCCAAACCTTTACTCTTTTTTTTTTTGTTTTTAAGTAATTCCTCTGTTGTAAATCTCCCCAATTAGCAAGACAGTGCAAATTTAAAATATTGTTGAAATCAGCAAAATTATCTGAAAGGTTTGGCCTTCCGTAAAAATGCTTCTCTATTTAAAATCAGTTTGGTCTCATCTATGCTGTCCAGACTCATGAGTCCATGAATAATAAAGTGTGTGAATAGCTTGCCTCTGGTTACTGGCCTCATGAGTCAGATGTCCTTATGTATTAGCAGGTTTGGGGGCTATAAATGCCGTGATTCTTCTCTTAATTGAAGCAATGGGAGTTCTGCTAGTAATTTCAGTGGGAATTGGATTTTTTTATGAAATTTTTCATAATTTTAGGGTACCTCCAATTCTGCGGGAGGACTCTTTTCATCTTGGCTATAGGTTGAGCCCAGCTTTAGACTAGGCAGGTGAAACATGTAATCTCTTGAAGTACATCCCTCAAGAAAGCTGATACTGTATAAAGTATCTCTGATTAGCCACTAAAAAAGAGAAGCAACCCAAACTGAAGCATCTCTGCCATAGAGTATGTCACAGGGACACCCCACCGGGCCCCAAAGGGTTGAGACGCAGGTCTAAGGCTCTGGAGCTTACTGTGTAGAGATCTCCAGCCTCGTTTGTATGGGCCATTTTTGCATCCAGAGTAAGACAACAGCATTTGTGGTGCTGAGCAAAAGCAATTCACTGCGTTGGTCTCTGCCCCATGCCATAAGGGTGCACTGTGGTCAGAGCTGCTTTGCAAATCTCTGCCTTTCATCCTGTTGCATTGGGAAGACATGTGCTTTCTTCATCACGTTGTGGAGATGGTTTCCCTTCTTTCCTGTTTTGTTTATTGCAGCTTCTGTTATTTGATGTTATCAGAGATTGGGGAATGGGGTATTTATTTGCATTCTTTTTCATTTGTTCTTTATTTCCACTCTTTTTTCTTTAGGATGCATTGATTGATATGGCAAAATGACTTATCTACTTAACCCATATGTTAATTAATTAAACTTCCAGGTGTCCAGAGACATTTGTGTCTGAGAAAAAAGGGAGTCCCAACCACTTACACAGGGAAATGTGAAAACTACAGTTAAAATATCAGTCTAGGTGGATGGTGAGGATTATTTGACTGTTCCACCTCACACCCCACAACAAACCAGGGCTGTGGCTTTTGTCTCTGGTTGCTCTAATCCCTCTTCCACTGTTGCAAAGATACAAAACAAAATAATTTTGTATTAAGGCTGCCAACTCCTTATTCCCTATCCCTAACTAAATTCCCCTAATATTCATGCTAAGGAATTGATTATAGGGTGTGCTGTTGGTTTTGGTTTTTTTCCCCTTTTTTCACCATCTGTTTGCTGTGAATACATCTGAAATCCCTGACTTCACCAGCTAAAGTGTATCAGCAACTCTTTTTTTTTCTCTTCTAATTATCCTTTTAATTTGCTTCTGCTCAGCTCCCACACTTCCTCCCCCTTACCAGATTGTTTATATTTTTCCAAAGAGCTTCTGAGACTTGCTTATCCTGCTCTTTGCACCCTTTCACTGCTCCTCATTCTAGAAATCGCTGTCTCTTATCCCCTCCCTTGCTGTGATCTTGCAGGAGTGAATGTGGATCACAACCTTCCCAACTCCCTCTGACAAATTGCCCCATGGAGCAATAATCTATTAAGAGTATTTTCCTGTTACTCAGCCCTCCCTGTTCTGCATTAGCAAGTGGGATAGATTCCAGTGATTACAAAGAGGTTTGGTACAAACCAATAGTACTTTCTTTCTGGAGATAGATACTTGAACCAATGATGTCACCAAGACACATAAGCAGCTGCTATCTGAGATTTGACTCAAAACATGCCTGTTAAGTAATATTTGAGTGGCTGGAAAAGTGCAGCCCAGAAAGAAATCATGGGACTGATCCTGGGAACAGTATATCAGTGAAAGATTTAGGAATAAAACTATCAGTCAGCTTCCCAGCCTGAGGGCTTGATCTGGGCACAGATACAGACAACTAGCCCAGGTCTAAGTGAGACTGATGTGTCTAGCTCCAAAATCACATTCCCATGACTCTTTTTCAGGCACCGTTCAAGGCTGGTGACATTTGAACTCTCCTGTCTCTTCAAATTTCCTTGGGCTCAGAACTGCCTGCTCTGAGCCCCTGCCTCTTGTCTAAATGTAATCAGGAAGCAGGAATGAGGCAGCATGAGGCCAATGTCTCCTGAGGAGCTCCGTACAGTGTTTCAGATCTTACCTAACATACAGTGACAGAACTGGGTTCCTCAAGAAGCTGTTGCTGGTGGGTTTATGTAATAGCCAACTTCATAAACACATTTATGGATACCTATAAAAAGCATTTTCTGTAGTGTCTGTGTATTAATTGCTATGAATTTCATGTAACGCATATATCATATACATAGAACAAAATACATGTGAGGCATTCATAACAAATTGTGTATAACAAATAAACGGTGTAATTGTATAAAAATAACAATATTTATATAATAAAATAATACATGTTTTATATAATATAAACGCCCCCCCCCCCCCAGTACTTGGAAGATCTTAGCCTGGGGTTCAAGTATCCAGTCCCTGTCTCCAGGTATGATCTGTCCTGTCTGTGTTGGAAGGGCAGAGAAGGGAATATGGTAATGACAAACTCCAGTCCCTTGTTGAACAACTATACAGAGTTCAAGAGTCATTTTTTGAGACAGGGAGCATATAGGTAGAGAACGCCTTTGCCATCAAAGGGGTGGAGAACTCACTAGTGGGGAAATGGAGAGAGAGAGGGATGTAGTCTAATTTGCAATTTTTCTTTTCTGGTAAATTTTTGCTGTGTAAAATATGAAAGCATCCTCTTCTGTAGGTTCTTGATCCCAGGTTGTTTTTCTTGGGAACTAAGCCCCCATAGTACCTTGAACCTACTGCACCCCTGAATCTACTGCATCAAGAAATTTCTTTTCCCCTTTTCTGAACACTGCTTCGTTGTATCTGCAAGAATAACCATGAGAACAGCATATATAGGCTAACTAGTATGTTATATTGGTATATGGATAGCAGTGCTGGAGAACAGCAAAACTTGATGATAAAGCATATTGACTTAAAAATGAGTTGGCTGAAGGTATATAGAGAATTTCAAGACTGCAGAGAAAAAAGTAATAAGGAAAACGCTAGGATAAGACATAATGGTGTTATAGAGTGATGGCTCTAATCGTTTGGGTATATGTCAAGAATAAACCTGGAAATAATATCCTCAATGCTATAAAGATAAAAGTAAAAAGCAAAACAAAACAAAAGCAGAGACAGTCCAAAATGCATTGGATAACTCTGGTAAATAGATCAAAAGAGGTCTAAAGAAGCCCTGAAGCCGGTAAAAAACTGAAAGCAATGGAAGGACATCAAGTTTTGAGCTCTTGTTGCTCGACATGCATCCTAAAGCTGATGGTGTTTACAGTGCTGTGATGTCTAGTCTGAGTTTTACTTTGACATCTGCTGCTAAACAGAAATTCCAGTCCTTCAAGGAGAATTATGTATATAGTGATTAGGATAGAATAGGATACAATACAATACAATACAATACAATACAAGTGATTAGATTTTGATTAGATAGTCTAACTGTATTGATCCCTGAAGAAAGCCAGTACTAACTGGCTGCCAGTTGGACATTGTACCAGTGATCACCACTGTTTTAGGCGGAAGGTCCTGCCAATTTTCTGCCCACCTTACCATCCACTTATCCAGTCCATAGCTTATCTATTTGGCTATAAGAGCACTATGGGGAGACCATGTTAAAGGCCTTGCTAAATTCAAGATATACAACATTGCTGTGGTTTGACCTTGGACAGTGGCCTGATGCCCACCCAGGTGGGCATCACTGGCTCCCCCTCCTTAACAGCATAGGGGGAGAAAATAGGATTGAAAAGCTCATGGGTTGAAATAAGGACAGGGAGATCACTTACCAGTTACCATCATGGGAAAAATAAACTCAACTGGGCAAAAAAAAATTTAATAATTAGCTAATTAAAATAGACCCAGGAGTGACAAAAAAGGCAAATGAAAACAATACCTTCCCTCCACCCTCTTTCCCCTAGGCCCACCTTCACTCCCGACTCGTGTCCCCCTGCAGTGCGGCGCAGGGGCCGGGGCCGGGGGTTGCGGTGGGTCCCCCCCAGCCCCTCTGGGCCGCTCCTCCCTCCTCCCACGTCTCCCTGCTCCAGCGCGGGCCCTTCCCCGGGCTGCAGTCCTTCAGGGACAACCTGCTCCCGCCCGGGCTCTCCACGGCCGCAGCTCCTGCAGGAAATATCCCCCTGCTGCGGCCCCTGTGGGGCCCTCCCCGGGCTGCAGGGGGGGTCTCTGCTCCAGCGGGGTCTCTCCAGGGCTGCAGGGGATGGATCCCTGCTGCGGGCCTGCACCGCCTCCCGCCCTCCTCCTCCTCCTCCTCCTCCTCCTCCTCTGCCTGTGCCGCCTTCGGCCCTTTCTGGAACCTGTTTCCCCCATCTTGGCTGAGGGGCTCAGCTGTGTCCTGCGGTGGGGCCGTTGGAGCCGGCTGGGACCGGCTGGAACCGGCTGTGTCCGGCACGGGGCAGCCCCGGCCTCTCCTCACACAGGCCGCCCTGCAGCCCCGCTGCCGGCGCCTGGGCATGGACAGCCTGTACAAACATCCACTTTTCTCCACTTGTCCACACAACCAGTCTCATCATAGAAGGCAACCTGCTTTATCAGGCCTGATTTGCCTTTGGTACATCCATGGTGGCTGTTTCCAGTTATTTTCTTGTCCTTCATGTGTCTGGAAATAACTTCCAGAAGGATTTATTTCTTGACCTTCCAGGGACTGTGTTCAGGATGACCAGCCTATAGTCTCCCTGAATCCTTTTTCTTGCCTTCCCTTGAAGATGGAGTGATATCTGCATTCTTCTAGGTATCAGAATACCTCCCCAACATACAGGGCCTTTTAAAGACAATGACAAGTGTCTTGCCAATGACATCAACCACCTCTCAGCACCCTAATTTGTGTACTCTGTGACTCCATGGACTTGAACATGTTCAGTTGTTTTAAGTGCTCCCTAACCACATCTTCATCGGCAGAGGTCAATGCTGCGTTCCCACAGTCTGCTAGTAGGATCAGGGAGCTAGGAGGCCAGAGAACAGACCTTTTGAGTGAACGTTGCAGAGTAGAAATGGAATATTGCTTTCAAGTCCAGCCACCTCACATCCAAATATTTCATTTTATCAAACTGATTCAAATTATACAGTTCAGAGATATTTGGCATTGAATGGTGTCTTTCTAAGTTGCCGTGGTGGCTCATGGGAAGAGTAGTCTGGAGGTTTCCTCTCTTCCTCAGGCTGGTGTCCTCATCTGTATTTCCTGTCCTATGAGGCACTGTGGTTTCCTTGATTGTTGAATTGTCCCAATGATTCATGTGTCACTTCTTTTGAACAGGAAGTTTATTGTTTGAAAAATGAAAATGCCTTTTGGTTTAGTCTTTCTAAAAAAAAGAAAAAAATATGCAGAAAGGACACAACTTTTTCAGAGTTGTCTTTCATTAAAAAACCAAACAAATAAAAGTAGACCAACTCTCACTTGTGGTATTTCCACTGTCCCTTATGTTCAAGCTCAGGGCTTTTGTCTGAGGTTAGATCTACCCCTGTGAAAGTGAAGCAGTGCAACAGAGTCCTTGTTTTTGGTTAACCAACAGGATACAAAAGACCACAGGAATTCTTGCAACTGACAGGGTGACACACTGGCCTAAGCAAAAGGATGGAGTACAGAAGAAAGACCCCAGACCTGGATCTCTTACATGAACAATGAAAGGCAGCTGAGGGGGAGAGATAGGTAAGATGCCAGCTGTACAGTGATACAGATTTTACTGTAGTACAGCTACTGACCCTGAATCCTCCTGCCAGCCAGGTATGCTGTAGTATTGGCTGTGCAGTCAAGTTTTCAGCAGAGCAAGGACCCTGACTGCACAGTTGATCAAGTGGGTCATCAATAAAGTGATTCACATTGTGTACTTAAACCTCCTGCTCAAAGTCAGGTTATAATTCATACAGCTGACGACCTCCCAAAACAGATGCCTTAAACTTCAGGCAAGAACTGCAAAAGGAGGTAAAGCAGCTGAAAAATAAAATCTCCAGTTACCGATAATAAACATCAGAACCCTTTCTCCTGACCTCCTCCAAATGGGCATCTCATAAAATCATAGAAATGAGGTTTTTTAGCTCGCTGGGGATTACACTTTTATAGCAATGCAAGGAGGAACATTAAAAGATTACTGGAGTAGGAAATTGCTGACCATGCAAAGAGTGGGCAGTGAACGTGGCTTTAAAACAGATAGGACTAGCCAAGTGTGAAAGACAGGCATTGTTTCCTTGTGTGACTCTGCACTGACTAAACACCATGGGGCTGGCTGGATTCAAGCTGGAGCTTGATTCAGTTGCCTATAAACAGGTTTTCAGTGCTACCTGAGATGTCTTGAGGTGTTTGAACAGCTCCAAAAGGAAGTTCAAAATGAGACAGTACTTTCACAGACTGACAATCTTCAAGACCAGCCGCTAGAAACCGGATAGGAGACTCTAGGATATCTCAAATGACACTGTCGTGACGGGACATAGTAGACATCTATAGTACAGATTCCTCAAGTTAGCTCAGGTGATTCCTACCTGATTGAGTCCTTGCACCACCAATGTTAAGCTGCCTGCCATTCCGCTTTCTCTAGTAGTCTGTGACTAGCAAAGAGGGGAAGCCTTTAATGCAACACAACTCTTGTGCATAGAGGATCTGTTGCTACATTGGTTTAAACAAATTTAGTTTAATGGAAGAGAGAAGGAAATTATAGTAGTGTTGTAATTTAGATTCTGCAACGTAATTCATGTCTGTGGCGCAGACTTTGTATGTAAGTCATTGCAGTGTTTCTGTGTTCACCTCCTGTGTACAAAATGGGCATAACTGCATTTTCCCTACTTTATGAAAGCGACCTGAGGTAGGATGCATTAAACAAGACAAGGAGCTCTGATACCCAAATAGAAGGTATTTCCATAGAGATGGAGCTGATGTGCAGTAATAGCATAGTTATTGTCAGGTCTGCTGTGTAAGAGTCTTAAATGGAATCCAGTTATTATGAATAACTGTATAGCTAATATTCAGACAGCTCCCTAATGTTACATTCAGCAGGAACAAGGAAATAATGGCTTGCTGGAAACAGCTTTTTACTTTCTTAAATGACAATAGACCTAAATGTTTTCTCCAGAGATCCTTGTTTTCCAAGTTGCAAATCTTGTTTTGCTGGAGCTGATGTCCTAGAGCACCTTAAAAAATATGAACAGACTGTGTTAAGACCTCAGCCAAGGAGGCAGGAGCTATTTGTTAGCAGCTCTTTAGAGAGACACCCTGATGTAGATCGGTCTAGTGGAAGAAAGTGTCAGGATTTGGTCTTTGTATCACTAAGAGTGAGCATGAGGGGAGAATTTGATATAAGGATGCTGGGTTTAATTGTGATATATATTTTAAATCAAATTTACAAAAATTGTTTATCTGCTGGCATCATTGCCATGGACTGTACAGAGCTGTAATGTCAGAGTGTAAGACAGACCTCAATAAAATGATCCTAACTGCTACTCCTAAGAATACACATCAGACCATGGTCTGACTGTGGAAAATCTCTTACACAGTATAAGATATACACTTCACCTCAAGTACTATGTGCAGTTTTGGGTGCCTCAATATAAGAAGGACATCAAACTATTAGAGCGTGCCCAGAGGAAGACGACCAAGTTGGTGAAAGGCCTCAAAGGCAACATTTACATGCACAGGTCACTTGGTTTGTTCAGCTTGGAGAAGAGAAGGCTGAGGGGTGACCTCATTGCAGTCTGCAACTTCCTCAAGGGGGACATTGGAGGGGGAGATGCTGATCTCTTCTCTCTGGTGACCAGGGATAGGACATGAGGAAATAGAGTGAAGCTATCTTAGGGAAAGGTCAGATTGGACATTGGGAAAAGGTTCTTCACTGAGAGGGTTGTCGGTCTCTGGCACAGGGTCCCTGGGGATGTCGTCATGGCACGAAGCCTGTCAGAGTTCAAGGAGTGTCCCAGCGATGCTCACAGTCATATGTTTGGATTTAGGTAGGAGGAGCAGGGACTTGGACTCGATGATCCTTATGGGTGCCTTCCAAATTGAGATATTCTAGGATGAGGATTCTATGATTCTAAGAAAGCTTTTATTTGATTAGACAAAGATATGGTTGATAGTTGTAGTATACTGCATATTTCTGAAAATGTTCTTCCCTCTTTCCTCTCCTGCTGAGCCTCCACATTTTTGGAATGAAGCTTTGTGCTGTCCAAATCCTATCAAGGGCCATCTTTGTGTCCTTCTGAAGCTGAAGCTACTCTGGAAGATGATGAAGCAGTTTTGTAACTGGAACATTGTTCAAAATTTTGTCCAGTACTTGGGGACTGCTCCTGTGACATAGCATAGTCCAGGGATACCTTTTTTCCTTCCTCAGAAGTCTTCCTTCCTCATAGGATTCCTCTCTGCTACAGCGGTTGTAGAGGGGAAGGCTTAAGATTGGGTCTGTCCTTGGAGATCCCATGTCTTGCCTTTGCTCCCTAAAGGATGTCTTGAAGGTCTTGGTTTGGTTCTCGGTTCAGTCACAGACTTTCTTTTTTACTTTGGGCAGATGGCATTGTCTCTCTTAAATACCAGTTTTTAATTTATAAAATGAGGCTATGTAGGGAGTAAGCAAACTTTCCATAAGTGCGTGCCGGAATGTGTTTTTCGTTCTGAAAATGAACTTTAAACAAGGGACTGGAAACTTGGCCGGCACGGCGTGACACTGCCTTTCAGACAGGGTCTGCAGTTTCTTGCTGGTAGGAGTTCCCAGATCTCGTGTCCCGTTGAGGACACCAGACCATGAGGAGCAGGAGCTGGAAGACACTGCACTTCACAAATGGCTCCTACCTTGTCTGCCCTGAGCCCCTGCTACTGTGCAACAACCCAAATCTTCCTGTGTGACCTCAGTGACATCCCCTTCAGCCGTGCTGGAATACCTGATGCCTGTATTCCTATGGTAGCACTGGGGAAATGCATAAATAAATACAGAGGAAAGAGAGAAAAGCGTAGTTCCTCCCTTGGGGATTTTTACCCTAGGGAAAAAAGACAAAGATTTCAGTGCCTCACCTGGTATCACATTGTCCTTCTATACAAGTTAGGTATAATATATCAGGACTGCATATCTGTTTAAAATGATGGCAGCAATTGCTTCCAAAATAAAGTTTACTTTTAAGTATTGGTGGTCATATCAAATCCTATCACTATGTCAACACTGGCTTGCTGACTGTCATGAAATATTGAAAGCTGGTAAAAAAGAGAACCTATCAAATTTGGCTGTCAGTAAAATCAGTGGAGAAAAGAAAATGCATGTCAGTGAAGACTTTAAAATAATTTAAGAGAAAGAAAAAGAGAATTTTTTCCCTTAGTCTGGTTTAAGTTCCTGGGCTAAATGCATAGTTTAATATGTAATTTGGATTTATGGGCTTTTTAATAGTTTGTATGATAGATTCGGCACAAACCAACCATTCAGCACATCATCGTAAAGACAGGTGCGAATCCAAAACTGCTTTAAGAACTTAATTTTCAAAGATGAAGGAGTATTTTTAATGTGGTATCTGTATTTATTGTGCTTTTATTTTCTGAAGTTTTATTAAGAAAAAAGTTGGGAGAGAGAGTGAAAAACAAAATGCATATTTCCCCCCTAGTAAATGGGGTTTGCTCTTGTCCTTCTATTCTCTAGGCCAGGATTTTCTCTCCTGCTTCTGTAAGTAGATCAGCAAAACTCAATGGAGAAGCACGGATGTAAAGTCAGTGCAAATGTTTTCTGTACTATGTTAGGTGCTGATCCTCCCTCCCACCATCTTTTCTTATAAAAGCCCCAAGAATTTAAAGAAAAATCTGAATGCTGTACAGCAATAATTATATTTTGTATTTGCATACCACTTTCCTTTCAAGATTTTAGAGTTCTTTCTGTGACAGTCTCCATTTTACAACAGGACAGATCTCAAAGAGAGATCAAGGGGTTTTTCAGACATGCCTAGAGGATCTGAGAGCAAAATTTCTATGGAAGGTGCGCTGGTCATTCGTCTCTTGTGCTATTAAGAATTACAAGTCATTTCTGAAGAGAGTTTTGTCTCCCAGATGTGAGTGCTAAGAAGCCCCTTTTTTCTTGTCACGGGGAAGTGTTTTATGGCTGTCAAAACTAGGCAGCAGCATTCCTAGAATGGAACATATTAAAACTGCTTTAAGGATGCATTTCAAAATTCAAGCCAGGTGCAATATGGAAGGCCACATCTCTATTAGCAAACTGGCCTTGGGGAGAGGTTGCACACTGCAGATTATGTATATGTCTAAATTCACTTCTCCAAAACACACGCCTGCATCCAAACTGCCTCTGGAGAATGGTTCTTGGTCAACACTGTTCCCTGGACCAGCCTGACCATTGTCCATGAAAGTGCAGGACAGTATGCAGATAGATCAATAAAAGTATGTGTTATAGACAATACTGGGGCCCCAGTCCTGTGCTGTTCTGGTCCTGTTTATTTCTTTAATCAGGTTGTAGCCAAAGAGACAGACTGGGAATTAGGAGCACAAATGGGGGTCAGATGATTCAAATTTCATCTGCCCTGCTAAAAGGTCAAGAAACCTACTGAGCACTGACCAGACATCTCGTGTATAAATAAACAGTGAAAAACTAGGAACTGTTTTCAGCTAGTGGAGAACTTTTACCTTAACTGCCAGGGAAAGACCCTGCTGGAATGTGAAGATATATTGGGTGAAAAAGGAAAGTTCAGTGCTTGTGTGTAGCTGAAACCTCTCCATCATGAGAAACACCGCAATATTTAAGAAAAACAGGGCAGTGCCAGGCTTAGAGCAACTGTAGATCCTCTGCTTCAGCTATCTTGTAGTAATCTAGACATCTCAGATCAAAGCAAGACCTGCTGTAAATCCTTGGAGCTAGCACATGTCTGTTGCTCACACAGCAAAACAGTAAACTAGAGAACATGCTCAGAGGGACAAAATAACTTATTCAAGGTCTAAACCCAAGTCACTAGCAGAGTACGAGAAATAATTCTGATCTCCTGCTTCCAGATGATCATGTTGCTTGCTGGCTTTATGCATAGCAATAACATGCTGTTAGAGGGAGATCAAATCTCCGTGTGAAACAAAAGCTTCTGAAAGCACCGCTTTTCTTTATTTGTTCAGGCTGGGGTCAAGGTGGTAAAACTTGGAAAGGAGAAGGTTAAAAAATCCCCAAATTACATTTTCAGAAATTCTCGTACTTCTGCCTGTGCCACATAGAGGTTACACATGTGTCTCCTACAGAAACTTTGGCTCCTAGTTACCCAATCAGTCTATTAGTTTCTGCATTGTGCAGTTCTAGGTCAGTCTCACTCATTTTTAGTACCTATATTGTGTTGGTTTGCATCTAAATTGAAGGAACTTTATTTAGCTCTTCTTAACTCTTTTGGATAGTCTAAGAAATATGTGTCTCTTTTTCTTTTAGCTTGATCCTGCCTGACTGTGTAACTATGGATTTCTTGTGTATGTACTGTCTTAGTTTTCAAAAAGCATTGTCTCTTTTGCACTGATGGTGATGCCATCTTGGTAGGTGAGCACACAGATGGTCTCAGGTGGGATATTCTGGAGTCCTTTTGTATACACACCCCCAAAATCTTTTCAAACTCAATCTACTTTTGTGTCAGTTGCAGCATCCCCCCCCCTACCCCCAATTCCCAACCTCTGTGTCCTAATTTCCTCCCTGACTGATTGCATGAGTCGTCTTTCCTTCTGCTGCTGTTGTTGCTGTCATTGTTACCCTTGTTATTTGGGGAAGTGTTCTGCAGCTCAGCTAAGCATCCTGAAGCCAAAGAAAAATGTGTTAGAAAGTCACAACAATTGGGAGAGATTCAGTGGGGACATCTGCTGACAATCCTGTTAGGTCAACAGCCCATGGCGTTGACAGCCTGACAGTCCTAAAACTTAGAAAACTACAATACTGGAAAGCTGACAACTTCTGCTGCCAGAAGTCTGAGGGTCACTTGTCGTAGCAAATGCATGCGCAACTCCTGATCAGTCAGAGTAAAAAGTGAGCCTGGAAGGTACTGAATACCTTCACCTGCTGCTATGTGAAATGCAAAATGAAAATGATCTTTCTGTATGGATTTTTCTGATGAGACCACATCTGCGGTGCCGTGTCCAGTGCTGGACTCCCCATTGCAAGAAAGACATTGCGAACTGCAGGGAGTTCAGTGGAGGGCCATGGAGATGACTGGGGTTGAAGCACTTGCCCAGTGAGCAGAGGCTGAGGGAGCTACGCTGTTTAGACTGGGAAGAGAAGGCTGAGAAGACATCTTACTGCCTTCCTAAATTACTGAATGGGAGGGTATTGAGAATATGGAGGCAGATTACTGCAACGAAAGGCCTGCAGATGACACATATTATGGCTGGTTATTAGGAAAAAAATTTTCACCATAAAAGTGTTCAAATATTGGAACAGAGGCCCAGAGAGGTTGTGAAATCTCACCTTGGTAAATTAAAAAAATCAGATGGATGAGGTGTTGAGCAACCTGATTTTAGCTAGTGTTTCTTTTAGCAAGGCATTGGACCAGGTGGCCTCCAGAGGTCATTTCCAACCTTGATTATCCTGTGACTCTGTTCACCAGGAGTAATTGTTATTCCAGAGATCTAATAAAAACTCTGGCCACTGACATATTTTATACTTCTATACAGAGTTAAACAGAAAAAAGGCTTGGAAAAAGTTAATGGTTAAAGCTACTGAACAGTTAGTGGAAGGCATTAACAAACAAATGTTCTATGGACAAGAAAAAGAAACAAATTTACCAAGCTTAAGAAAAAATACAAAGTTTTTAATTCTTTTGAAATAACAGACTTTCGGGGGACTCAAAATAGCCAATGTTGATGAAGATATAAGTTCCTTGAAAACTTTTCTTTCCAAAATAATCAAAGTGGGATTATTTGACTTTTTACATTTTAAAATGTGAACTGTGACTTAGAATTCAGTTTTTCAGTCTTCAGAGAAAAACTATTTCAGTTCCATTTTTCCATCTGCCTCTAATCCATAAGGGCAGAAATAATCTGTAAATACTATGAGGTAGAAGAAATCTTTATCACACATTAGCTCACTAGAGAGCATTTTCAGGAATCTCTGCAGCAGGCAGCACCAAAAATGTATAGGGTTGTACTGGGTGAACCAGTAGAGCAAGAGAAGTGTACACTTACCCAATAGAGCTATGCCCTTCCCTACTGCCAAAAGGTAGAGTTGCCTCTTTGTTCCGCTATCGATTGCAGCTATTTGTTATCTTCTGAATCTCCAGCCTTAGAGTGAAATTTTTCAGGTTTATCCTCTGCCAGAAGGTCACATTCAAAGCAAGTTCAGCTATTTTTGTGTACAAAATGCATATTAGGTAAAAACAGTGCACCCCTTTTAACCATCCTCTCTTTCTTCTACCATCATTTATTCTTATCCAAACTTCTTGATTTAATCTGCATGTGTGCACAATTGAATAACCCTTAGATTGAAGCTGGACATTTTTTGTTTACATTTTATTGTCCTTCCTTGATTAAGCTAAGGGCAATCTGATTCTATTTATGCTGCCTCTGAGCTTTTCCTTTTCAGTTCTCGCTGAAGTATACTTCTGATCCCTGCATGGCAATTGGGGTAGTTTAGATTTCAGAATAGACTGCTCCCAGCAGAGTCCTAAAAAACCCTCAGGGCCCAACTATTTGTAGCATCTATCACTTGTTCGTGAGGTGGCATATGCAGGACCTCAGCTAATCCATGGGACAGATTACTTTGGAATGGCTGAACAAAGACTGCAGCTGGGTCTGCCGTTATTAACAGATGCCAATGGGATCACTTTTACAGTTTGCAATAAAATGACTGTTACAGAGCACTACAGCACCTACTTCTTGTGGTATGGTTGGCATGACCGTGTCCCCTTCCTGTGCAGGGACATCAGGGTCTCTTTATGGCTGCCACTGGAAGTACTGTAAAACCCCATAACAGCTGTTCTATCTGGAAGGACAAGGCAAAAAAAAATCCAGTTAAGTAGCATGTCAGGACTGTAGAGGGCATGTCAGACTTGAGAGACAGTCTTTGGACTGGGAATGCTTCACAAAAATCTCCTGCCTTTGTAGTCTTCAAAGTATCTTTGGAGTCAGTCCAAGTCTTCACCCTAACAGCCAGTCAAGTCCCGACAGTGACTTGCTACCAGAACGTCATAAAAAAAGCAGAGGAAAAAAGCCTTCCCACATGGGATCCAGCAAGTCACTAAAAGGAAGAAGGACCTGCCTTCTTCAGGCTGCACCAGCTGAAGATCTGATGAAAAGCTGCATGAAGCCTGGACTGAAGCTGCAGGAGCTCTCTTACTGTTCTGTGTAACTTCTTTGGATGAACAAACATGCCCAGTTGCAAGCCCAGCTGTCTGTAAGCAGAGGTCATCTGTACATTTGGGCATCTGGGGGGTGTGTGTATGTGTACATGTACATAGAGCAAGGCAGAAGGAGAATTCATGTTGGAATAACTGAAACGCTGGTAGAAACCAGAAAGGTATTGTGTATAAGGGGTATTAGCTACACTGTCACTGCGATCTAAAGCAATCTCAGACCAAAAGGTCAGTACTGTTTCTAAAGATGTTAAGTACCTTCTAGCATGAGTGGCTACTCCTGCAGATGCTCCTCGTTTCCTGTCTTTGCTGAAAAGGAAAATGATGCAGTAAAGAACGATTCTTTCCTGCAGTAAGAAAAATAACTCTGCCGAAGAAAATAGGGCTGGGCTTCCATTCAGATTGCCTAATGACATAAGATAATGTTCAAATTCAGATCAATGATCCTTGGGCTGAATCAGGCAGAAAAAGGCATTTACGCTTGATATCTCACCCTGTATAAGTGAGCAGCCAAATCATTTATGTACTAGCCGGTGGAGCAGAGCTAACAGAGGGTCTCTGAGCTGTTTTTAACCATCTCTACTGCGAACTACCACCTTCCAGCATTGAGGCTTGCCTGGTGGTTCGCTGACTCCAAAGGAGCAGCACTGTGTCCCGATCCACTAATTCAAGGCTCTGACCTCTATGTAGTGGAATGGGGATGGCACCAACAACTTTTTTTTGGTGAACTGTTTTACAGAAAATGCTTATCCCTGTATATACCTGGAGCATATGAAGTCACTGTGGTTACTCCCTTGACTATATAGCTTCAGATAAACATACTAAAAGAAAACCACTCCAGGCTGGACTCTTGCTAAGGAGCGATAGTGCAGTCCCAGGAGTTTTACTTAACCTGGAATCAGTACAGAACATCCTATGAGGCAGTCCAATTCCCAGCTTCACTTTTAAGGATTTCTTGGAAGCACAGGCATTTTCTTTTTGTCCTGCTTGCATATTAGTAACCAAAAAATCCATGTGGGAAATCAATGTGAATTAAGATTGTTAACTCCCAGTTATTATAAAGGGAATGAAGAGAATACAGTGAGCTGGGTAGCTTAATTGTATATCTTTCAGAGTGTTTGAAAAATATGGGCTTACTTGCTATACTTATTACCTTTATTATCCAGTACAATTTGTAACCAGAAATATACGAGAGTCAATTAAGGTTTTGAAGAAAAGTTTTCTTTTCTTTTCCAAACGAAAGTGTCATACATCATGCAATATCAACTCCAGTGTTAGACTAGCAGAAATTTACTGCACCATGTCCCTGCAGTGAAAATTTGCAGCTAGATTAATGTTCCTTTAGCTGGCATTAAATCAATTTCATACATATGCTCGTATTTTCACCAGTGACATTCTGCAATAGCTGGTGTTTTGTAGGAGCAGTAAAGAAAAAAACTCAGAGGATTTTGTTCAAGCTTCATATATATATATATATATATGCATGCATATATATATACAGGTGAGCAACACATTTCATGCTTCACTTGCTATAAAAAAGTCTTGAGGTTTCAAAGTTACCCAACTTGTTTCATGTTTTTCATGGCATATACACTGCTTATTATCAGTACACCTTCGCACAGTTGAGAAACATCTAGAATTGCATATATTTAATCTGGATAGAATTGAAATTTTCTTTTTTTCCCAAGTTTATTGAAATTGTTCTCGTTATGCAACTTACACTTCAGCAATTGACATATGGGGATAAAACTGTCACATGTCTTCCTACCTAATGCTCACCACACTGTAGCTGAATTCATCCTGGCTGATTCTCAGTAGATCAATGAGATAACAGCACTGTCCGTGACAAGACATGCAAACTGCCCGAGGAGATTCTGCCTGTCTGTGGGAGTTTGCCCCCCTGACAGGGGCAAAGCAGTCTCCTGGGCAGGATTCCAAAAAGCACATTTTTCCTGGGTGTTCCTTCTGAAGAAAGGCCATTGAGGAGAGTGGGAGTCAGCTTACTCAGGCTATCCTCACAGGGCAGCCGCTGCAGCCATGGGGGCAAAGACAGTGTCTCACCTTCCTCCCCCATTATTTATCTGACAATCACCTGGGGCATGAGGGGTGGTTTGTGCAGCAGTGACATCACCATGACATCACTGGTAAACAAGTGACAGGAATTTTCTCTTCTCAGTTACCTTGTGGTAGGTAAAACCATACCAGTTGCTTTGGTGGTCAACAACTATAGCTGCCCCTCTTGCATTGAACTGATATCTCATCTGCTGCTTGATCTGACATTAGGCAATATGAATCTTTGGGGAAAAAAACATTTCTGTGTAGGCATCTCACCTAGAGGATCTGATCTGAAAAAGAAGACCTCATTTTATCTCAGTAGTAAAGGAGGAGTAAGTCTAATGGGTGGAGAAACCACTGCAAGTGAAAGGAGAATCAAGCCCAAGATTTGCAAGTAGCTCTACTGTGAATTTGCAGTTGAGGAATTTACTGGGATTTAAGGGTTTACAGGCATTCAAGTACAGGTATATTCTGTGCTGAAACACACAAGGATGTAGGGATAATGTAGCAAAGACAGCCTATATATATGGATATCTCTAAATATGCCTAGGGAAAAAAATACTCCTTTTCCAGCATTACCGAGGTATAATGAGGGACCTGTGAAGGACTGTGAGGTCTCTTGGAGTGACAGTCAATGGCAAGCACTGATCTTTTGAAGGCTACCCTCAGAGTGCAAGTGAGCTGATCTAGAAGTTTTATTGTATGATCTCCATTCTGTAGTATATAAGAACCTCACAGGCATGGCCAGCTCTCAGTGAGATAGGAAACACTCATTGTATTTTAGAGGAGGGAACTGAAATACAGGGAAGACTACCAGGAAAATTCTTAATTGGCATTAATATCCAGGGGTCCAGGTGATCAGCCACAACCCTGAGGTGTTCTGACTTTCCTTATATATCTAAATGTTATGGCAGAAGGACTCTAACCTGGGGAAGCAGCTCTTCCTACACACCGAAAGTTGGTGGATAACATTTCCTTAGAATGCTGCTCAACACTGATGTGTTATTTGTGATGTTTTTTTGTGAGTAACTAAGGTCATGCATAAAGTCTGTCACTAACCTGGGTAACAAACTAGAGCTGCCTGAATGCCTGTTTTGCATGTAGTTTTCTATCTTTCTATGTCTTTTTAGATAAGTTTGTTAATAACAGATCAAACTTAGTCCCTGTGTTTCTAAGCAGCATCCAGAAGCAAAGTCATCCACCTATTTTTTTCTAAGGAGGGATTAAATTTAATTCTCTGCAAGGTTTCATATGTCTTTTGTCACTTATTTCTTAACCCTTTGTCTTGTGTGATGAGTATCTTTTGTCAGCACAGTATACAGTTAACATCTAATTACTGGAAAGAGAGAGGTTTGGGTTCTTTTCTGACATGTGAGGCAGCAAAATTATAAATTAATACCTGGGTCAAGAAGAAACCAATCCATTAAGCATTTATTGTTGCAAATTACTTGAATGACTCACTCTCAGCTTCGGTCAGCAGTGTTGAGTGGAAAGAGAGGCCTCTTACATATGCATTCATTATGGAAAATCAAAATGAGTACCAACAGAGGCATTATGAGTATGGTTTCATTTTAATACATACATCTTGAGGTTTGCTCTCCCCCCATCCCCCACCAATTATTATTTAATATTCAATGCAAGGCAACCTATGCACTAGCAGAATCATAAATGAAAAGCTGACTGAAAGAAATCCTCAGAGATTGGACATTCTTGGAAGACAGCTGATATTTTAAATGTCTGTCAGCAGTGTGCATGGAACAGCCATACACCTCCACCTGTGTATTGGATTTGCATGGCAAGGTTTTGGTAGCGCAGGGGCTACAGGGGTGGCTTCTCTGAGAAGCTGCTAGAAGCTTCCCCCATGTCCAATAGAGCCAATGCCAGATGGCTCCAGGATGGACCCGCTACTAGCCAAAAAGGAAAAAAAGAAAAAAAATTAGGGGAAAAAGTTGTTGTGCAACAGAAGCTGCAGCCAGACAGAGGAGTGAGAACACGTGAGAGAACCAGCCCTGCAGACCCCCAGGTCAGTGCAGAAGGAGGGGGAGGAGATGCTCCAGGCGCCGGAGCAGAGATTCCCCTGCAGCCCGTGGGGAAGACCCTGGTGAGGCAGGCTGTCCCCCTGCAGCCCAGGGAGGTCCACGGGGGAGCAGATCTCCACCTGCAGCCCGGGGAGGACCCCACGCCGGAGCAGGTGGGTGCCCGAAGAAGGCTGTGACCCCGTGGGAAGGCCACGCTGGAGCAGGGTCCTGGCAGGACCTGTGGCCCCGTGGGGGACCCGTGCTGGAGCAGTCTGTGCCTGAAGGACTGCAGCCCACGGAAGGGACCCACGCTGGAGCAGTTTGTGAAGGACTGCAGCCTGTGGGAAGGACCCCATGGTGGAGCAGGGGACGAGTGAGGAGTCCTCCCCCTGAGGAGAAAGGAGCAGCAGAGACAAGGTGTAAAGAACTGACCCCAAACCCCATTCCCTGTCCCCCTTCGGGGCGGGGAGTGGTAGGTAGAGAAAATTGGGAGTGAAGTTGTGCCCGGGAAGAAGGGAGGTGTGGGGGGAAGGTGTTTTAAGATTTGGGTTTATTACTCATTACCCTGTTCTTATTTTGATTGTCAATAAATTAAATTAATTTTCCCCAAGTCTGTTTTGCCTGTGGTGGTAACTGGTGAGTGATCTCTCCCTGTCCTTATCTCGACCCACGAGCCTTTCGTTGTGTTTTCTCTCCCTTGTTCAGCGGAAGGGGGAAGTGATGGATTGGCTTTGGTGGGCATCTGGCATCCAGCCAGGGTCAACCCACCACAACCTGCCCTATAGTTCTTAGGAAGGATTTTCACAGTTTCCAAGTAGGGGACTGTCTCTCTAATCCTAAAGATAAGCTGCACTAGAATTTGACTTCATAAATTTCTGTTTCGGAATATGTGCAATATGTTGTATCTATTGATTCTTTAGCTCTGTTGTGTTTTGAGGTTTTATGATGTAAGCGTATAGGAAAATAAATTCTGAGCATTATATTAGTTTTAGGCTTTGTTCTTCAAGTGTTCAATTTTTTATTTTCTGTGCTACTTCTTGGTTGGTTTTTTTTTTTTATATATGCACACACACACATGCCCATACACATGCTTCCTCTATCATCTCAATTGCCTGTCCTGCCTTTTTTATAAATCACTTTTTAAAATTTCTGACTATTCTCTGTGTCATATTTAATTTAATCCAATATTTATAACCATGGTAAAATGAACAATCACCCAATGCTTTTCTGTGCAATGTTTGAAGCAATTTTCATAAATAAGGATTTAATAAAAAACAGGTTTCATTTTTTACACTCTAATTAAAAATTAAGAGGAAAAAAATAAAAGAAGAGCGATAAAAATGGACCAAATTCTTCTCTCAGTTGCATGCACTAACCTGATTGGATTCGCTGGATTTACTCTAATTTAAAATGTGTGTAGGGGGGAAAAGCAGAACTTGGAATAACTGTTTATGAAACAGTGAGCTAGCAGCAATAACTGGGTAGTAATTAAAGAGTGCCTCTAGCGCACTCTTTCGAAGGAGCTCATATGCCTTTGCTCACTCGAGAGTGTTAACTGAAAATTCATTAAACACAAAGCTGAGAGTTTAGCAAGGCAGCCAACAGATATGCAGAGACCAGGGAAATATTTGCCACCGTTGAATTACTGCAGCTCAGCTGACTAATAGTAGTGTGTTGTGGTGCCTTGGCCATGGTGACCACCCATCCTTTGCTGCAGCATCGGGGTCCTCGTTACATACTTCCCTACCTGTGAGAGACCGAAAGTTAATGTCTCAAACGTTGTGGTGGGGTGAGTTCTGCTTAAAGACAAACCCTGCACAGCAAGGAGCCAAGGTGAGAAGCCCATCAGCTCAGACATCAGCAACAGGAGGGGGAGGGCGTGCTGGAGGGTGCCCAGCTACCTCTTCTGATGTGCTGGTCTGATACAAAGATCAAACAATGGCCACATCTGCAGGGAAGGAGAATTTAGTCCACAAACGACCCCCAAGCCCGAAGGCTTACAAACCTGATGAATTTGGGTGCCCGCCCAAAGGAGGGGCAAGGATGATAAAAGGACACAAATGGAAGCCCCGGGTGCGCAAGCCCACCGGGGCTGGACCCCTCGGCTGACTGGACCAACGCTGGACCCAGGACTGGTGAAATCTTTCTCTCTTCTTTTCTTTCTCTGTCTTCTTCTCTCTTTCCTTTTCCTTTTTGACAATCCCTACACCTCATTCATTTCAAGACATAAACCGTTGACCACGTCTGAGACTAAGAGTAGATCCAGCCGCCCCCGGGCCCTTCTCTGAGGAGGAGTCTGGAAAGCAAGGGGGTCTGCTCTGAACCCCATGACTCAATGGGAGGGCTCTCCTTATTCCCTGAATTAATGTATATGGTTACACGGTTTACAGAAGTAGTCTTATGCCAATTCCTGTTGTGAGAAACCCTGCCGCCTACTACCACGCCTCCCCAGTTCCATTTGATTCTGTCAGAAATAAAATCTTTAACTGATCGTTTGGTGTCGTTTCACCTTAATTTAGCCTGAGGGAATTTTGAATTAAACACGACTCCCTGGTCTGTCCAGTCTGGGTCGTGACACTACCACTGCCCTATACCATTGTGTGGCCTATATCGGGGCTGGGGAAATTTGATCCGTCATGGACTTCTCATCCACAACGAGCTCGTTCTCACCTTCTGGAGACAAAAGTGTCTGAAATGGCATGATGCAGACTGGGGACTTTCCACTGACAAATCTCAAATTCTAGTTGTTGCTCAGAGGGACTTATAAGCAAGGTGGAATATGCACAAGGAACTGGAGCAATCAGCTGGAGTGGGGCCATCCTTATCCTCACTATGGGAAAGGCTCTGGAAAGGGCCACTGGGCCATCCTCACCTTTTCTTCTTCATTGTCTCTTGCCTTAGATGAGATGAGAGTCTGGGTGCAGCACAGGCACCACCACGTGCTTCCCGCAAGTAGATTTTGTGCCCCAGTTGGGCCATTTCAGTATTTTGTTCTCTTTGACAAAACAAACCCCTAAATTAATTCTTATCCTCTAGAACAAAACACATTTTGTGGGATTTTCAGAGAAGAAGTCTGTCCCTATGGCACTCAATTGCAAAGCTCCAGTTGACTTTTCAGGAACCAGGTTTTCACCCCTGAGTTCCCAAAAAGCTTGAATCAGGGTGCCTGGGATTGAAAGCGCAGTCCTCTGCATGGACTTTGCCTCATTCTGCTGGGTAGTCCAGGGGACACGTCATGCTACTGTCACACCCACCCACTGACAGCATGGTAAGAACTTAAAGACTGTCCTAAGACTTTTTTTTTTAAACTTTCATAGAACAGTTTGGGTTGGAAGGTACTTTTAAAGGTCATCTAGTCCAGCCCCCCCCCAGGGCGGATCAATTTGGTGCAGCAGGACATTTAATTCCAAATGAAAACATGAGAGAACATGGGGGTGGTTTGGTACACGTGACAGTAAAACAGAGTGGTACATCGGAGCTATTCATCACTGCAGTGTGTCATGGGGGATAACGGCAGTCTGTACTCCATGATGCAGACGGTGCTGTTGGAGTGGAGGTGCCATTTCAGTGCAATTAAGTGAGCTTAAGTTGCCAGGGCTGTGAAATTCCTGATGTATTTTTCCAGCACACTGTTGCATGATGACTTTTCCTTCTTGGTAGAATAGTGTCTCTGATAACTGACAAAAACAGTGGGCATATGAGGGTTTGAGAAGGCAGATGCCTCTGTAGATGCCAAATCTGCACTCTGCATTATTATTACAGGGCAGTCAAGGGTAAACATGGGTAATAACACCTGAGCGGTGTTCAAGATTTTTTATAAATACATTATCCTTTCCTTTTCTGAGACAGCAAAAAAAGCATAACCCAAAAAATCCAAACCCCAAACTTATTTTCAGCTTGAAATTTGTCAGGTGTTGAGTGATTTTGGGTGTACCTGAGAAAATCAAGGTTCGCTGCTTCTCTAGAAGGAACAGTTGAGTTTAAATGGTGTTTGAATCCAATCCCTGTACCGCAGGAAACACCTTAAAAATCAGTGTGGCTTCTTTGAATCTGAAAGGGTTACTTTGATGTCTGGAATTGCCATTTGTCCAGTTCTGAGAAAAATCTTTCCCCAGTGGAAGTCAAACCCCACAATTATCACAGTGGAGGAAAATGTAGAACAGGGGTATAGCAGGGGACAGGGCTATCTCACAATTTAAAAAGCACAGCATTCCTTATGGGACAGCACATCACATGTGGAAGTGAAACACTTTTGATCTGCTAAATGCTTAAAAGTGAAAGCCTTTGTCCTAAGGGAGAGAAGGAACTCTCTTATAAATTAAAACGTTCTCATTTGGATTATTAAATAGTTTCTCAGTGGGAAAAGAATAAAATTAGAAACCATACTTTTAGCCTGAAAATTGCGGGGTTTTATGAAACTGCTTTCTTTTTAGAACAATGAAAAAGGCTTGTCATGGTTTTTAACCAGATCTTGTAAAATCATTCATGGTCAGTCCTCAAAGGGCCTTACAAATATTACCTAGGTGTTGAAATGCTGCATGTGAGGGAGGCAGGCAGTATTTGTACTGATGGAATGGAGTATCGGAGAGGGAGCCTGGGGCCAGCGTAGCTCCAAGTGACTGGCGACTTGGAGGTTATGTGTTAGCTCTAGTACCATTGAGGCTGTAAGGCCAAACCACTTCTGAGAATGGCATTGAAGTTGCTTATTCTTTTAATGCTTTTGCAAATGGTGCTCATGATTTTGCAAGACAGCTTTACCTGGATAAGAACTGGAGACAGCCAGAGACTGGATGCAACATAAAGCTTTTTACTCAGTTAATTATTATTAAATGGAGGATTATAATAAGGAAGTCAGCATATAACCCTCCAAAGAGCATATTCGTTTATGCTTTATATATGTACAAATACCAACATTTATTATTTTCTGTTGCAAGCAAGTAATAATAATCCTGTGTCTGGCTTCATAAAGTGTCTGAATTTGCTAATATGTCTGTATCAATATATGGCAATACACAGTCGGCTAGCATTTGTTTGCATCTGGCTGTAATTCTGCTAGCTAATCTCATCTCCTATCCAGTATAAAACTGTCAGATTGTCTATTACGCTAGGAGACCATTTATATTTCCACTTGTGCATCGTTAAATCATGGTTTGCAAGCAGCTCTTTAAGTCTAACTCATTCATGTGTGTCTATGTCTGTCTCTGTCTTTCTTTAGTTCTTTGGATTAACCAATACTGTGTTGGGAACTGCCCAAGAAAAACTGGGTGCTCAGCATTAGAGCTCTTCCATCACTAAACTTTCCTTTCAGACATATGCAGCTATTGAGAGGTTAAGAGATAAAGTTTCTTGTTTCTTATAGCCTCAGTGCAGTATACCTTATGCTGACTCTGAAAAAGTTTTTAATAAAGCCTTGTGGGATTAGGAAAAGGGGCTAAAAAACTAGACTGATTATATCAGAATCTATTAAATGTGCTGTAATCCTCATTCTCTGATGATAGCCTTTTAACAGAAATTAGTTTCCCTGCACTGCAGTTTAAAACAAAGTTCGAGACCTTTTAGTAAGTAGGGCCACAGAATTACAGCCTTTCTCTGACTCCTAAACAACATGAAGAAGTATGATATGAGAAAAAAAATGTACATATTATCAAAGGCATCATTTTGACACTTATCACAGTAAAAACAACTGCTCGGGTTTCTGAATGTTCACTGATCTATATTTTGCTTCCTTTTTTGCATTCTTAAATTTAGGTCAGGCTTTCAAAGCAAAGTTAGTCATTCTTCTCAGAGGCAGAGCACTATTTTACTTGCATTTTCACAGGTAGCTCAAGGTGTTTTATTGTTGTCTGCAGTGTGACAGTACAATCCTCCTCCTGCAACAAAAATTAAATTTTCCCCTAGAACAAACCCCAAATTTGAAAGATCTAATCAGGATGAAAAAAAATAAATAATTAAAAAAATGAAATATTCAAACCTCAACTAGCAGAGACATGCAGCTTTGCTGCCTATAAAGTATACACCAGTGAAGGGGGTTTCAAACCTGTGCAAGGTTTTCCTCCTTCTCAGTGTAGTATTTATGTAAAAAACAAACCTCCCATAACATCTATCTAGTGTAGGCTTAGTGACTTTTCTGCAGAGGTGAGGTGGCAGCAGACATCTCAGACTGGGTGTGCAGCCAATTTCATCCAGCAAGTGGAAAAACGGCAGACCTTTAAAAGTGGATTTCTCCCACCTGTAATACAACCTCTCTTTTGCTTATTAAATGATTTTAATACACACCAAATCCTAATCCCCCTGAAACCTATGGAATTTTTTTCCATTAATCCCACTGGCAGTGAATGGAGCCCTAGTATCGCTCAAAGAGTAGCTTGTGCGTAGCTTTTTTTCCTTCTTTTTTGTATGGCGCCGCTCAGATTTGCCTTTACTAAGACAGTAGTGATGATGAGCCACGGGGGAGTAGGTCTCTGTAAGATACAGACCCTTCTTCATTTTAAAGATAAGCATAGCTGCAGTTTACTCCACTGATAGAATGGGTGATAATATGTCATTTCTTGATCTGTTTGGCCCAATAAATGTCCCTGAGCCCACTGGGCACAGCCTGAGCATCCCTGTGCTTATCCTGTAACAAGAAAATGCTGGGACACAAAGAGCTGGGTTGTTTTTTCCTCCATGGAGAGCTCTGTCTTATTACAGCTAAATTTGAAAAGCTTCAGCGCTGACAACAGCAGATGAAACCTGTTGGTCCTGGCATGATGTATCTTCCCCATAATCATGTGTGCATGTGTATTTCCTATTAGCTGTAATAAGGGTTATGTATTGAGAGCAGATGCTATTTAACCAATAACTGTCTCATACTATTACGTCTGGATTTATTTAAATGCTGTTGTCTCCCCATACCATGCGAGCATTTGAGTGCAGATTTCCACAACAAACATTGAGAAAATTCTCAGTGCTGCTGATCATCACAGTGCAAAGATGCACTTTTCAGATCCATAAAGCTGACTTTTTTTCTGAAGCTGACTTCACTAGTGTCAAAAAAAGCCTTGAACCACAGAAGATGAGTGTTCCACTTACAACAAAACTGCAGTTCAGAATCACCTTGGATATGAGAAGTTGCACCTCAGTGTTAGACGTGCAATTGGACTGGCTTGTGCATGGGTGGGTTTTCAACCAGAGATAATAAAAAGGCAGAGGTTGGAGAAAGAAAAAAAAAATCTGTGACAAGTTTACTCTTGGGGTGAAAGTACAATTTGGTGTGAGCTGGGTCTGCTCACTTCTCCATTAGCGGTCAGTGTCCTGAAGTATAACAAAGCTCACTTTCCTGCACAGGTCAGTCAGGGCAAGAGGTTAAAAAAACCTCTGTGAGAACTCAGAGAAAAGTAATGGGAAATGCATTGTTTCATAAAAAAGGCAAAGAAAGAAAGAAAGAGACAGAGAAGGGAGACCGTGGGAGAAGAAAACCAATAAGAAAACACATTTACTGTGTGAGAGTAGCTCAGCACGGGGAGCTGAAGTGAGTCAAGGGAAGGTAGGGGTTTTCTTATCACACACATTTTTCATCTCAGTCCTTTGACACAAAGTCAAATGGATATAGGCTCTGTCTACATAGCACAGGATTTCACATTTCTCCTCGAGCAGTGACTGCACATCTAGAAACTCAGGACTGCCCTAAGATCTGTCTTTTTTGGAGGTTCATGCCTTCTCTTCTTGAGCCTGTGGACCTACTTCTTGATCTGCTGCAGGCAGGAGATAGATCTTTTTTAGAAGTTACTTCTGAATAATTAAATCCCCTCCTCCTATGCAACATGAAGTCTCATGATGCAGAGCAGTCTTCTGGTCACATTTAGCCCAGGGTATATAATGTCCTCAAATGAAATTTGCAAAATGCTCTTGTTGCTTTTTCTCCACTCTGGTCAGGAGGTTTCAGGTAGTGTCAGCCAACGCAGAACGGAGAGCTGTCTTTGCTTTCTTCACCTCTGAGTCCTGGGCTTTCTCCCTACTCCAGGGAGCACATGGATCATGAGAGGGAAAGACTGCAGCCTTTAAAATGTCCCATTTTATGTACTTACCTGAATACACAAAACTTGTTCAATAAGCAGAAAACCTAGACAATGAACTCTAATGGCCACATTTTCTAATTAGAAGGCACTCAGGAATCCAGGTCCTTGTTTCCACAGAGGTAACAGCACAGTGGTGTGGTTACACTCACGTACTGCTTGGGAGCACCTCTGTGCTCTGTGAGTGGTGTAGCCGTCCTTAGATGACTCCTTGGGACAGCACGATTAGGATTTAGTAGTGTCTGCCCAGGGGTCGAATATGATCCGAATGTTTCATAGCCAGATTCTTTTTTCTCTTAAAGGTGACCAGGAGTCAGCTTTGAGGGAGACCCCAGTCTATATAAATCTCCAAGAAAATACCTTAACACATGTGTTCAGCCTCTGGCTTTGTAGCAATTCAAGTTAATTCAGTGACACTTGTTACTAAAAATTCGTATTTATCCATGCAGTTCCTTTTAAGGTGGGTGCAAATGTGTGGCTGAGTTAGATCTATACATTTTTAAGCAGCTAGTTTTAATCATGTGGCTGACTTACTTTTTGCATAAAACATTTTTTTCCTGAATATATATCATGTGCTGTGGAGGGTAGGCACTTGTCAGTGGTTAAATCTACTGAACACTCCAGAGCAACAGAAGAAATGACCTTACTGGCTGGGTCTTTAGGTGAGCAAAGGAATGTTGCTCTGATGTTTCTGTCTGGTGTTTCAACCATGCAGGGCCATTTTTTGCAGCACAGATGTCTGACCAGTCTTCCAAAGGCTGAGGTGAGCAATTCCATAGGGGAAGCAAGTCAGGCATTCAAGAGATGAAGAGCTGTTGAATTCACAATACTTCTGTCTGCTTTTCTAACCCAAAACCAGACTTAACAGACGGGTTCTGAGGTCTGTTTCATGACCTCCCATGCTGTCATTGAGATCGGAAATCCCCACTGCAATTACTAGCAAGTTCCTTTGTCCTCATCTGTTATGAACATTGACTCCCTGGGGAGAACATAGTAGCCAAGAAACTGAGCAAGGTTGACATTGTGGCACTGAGCTAACAGGATGGACCCAAAATGTCATCCTTTAGTTTGGGGTGGATAATTTATTATATCTTTTTTTTTTTTTAAATTGTCTTTTCTGGTCCTTCCCAATTTTAAGAAATCAACACAGTAACAATATGCTTAAAGGCTAACATTATACTGTATGGAGTAAGGCCAATTATAACAGAAAAGAAAAAAAAAAAAGAGGAAAAAGGAAAGGGAGGAGGTAGGTCTGTTTTGCTATGAACCCATCAGTAAATTGTACAAAATGCAGAATGCTGCAGGCCCTGAAAGATTCCAGCAGCAGTCCCTCATCTAAAACTGAGTGGCTCTATCTCCACTTCTGCAATTGCAGTCTTTGCTTCGGTTACATTATTCCTCCTCAGCCTGACTACATTTTTCTATATTTCCCCTGTCTATTTTCTGAAGAGGCAATTGTTGTGAATAGTGGAGAAGGTTGAGTGCCTAACTGAAATAAAGGAAAATTAGTTTTTAAGGAGAGTAAATTGGATAGAATAGGACCCGTAAGGATAACAAGCTGGCGATAATTCAGTGTAGTCTTCCTGTTCTGCTCCTGTTTATTAAATATTCTTATTGACTTCTGCTTCTCAGTACTCTATGTTCTGTAGTGTACTAAATTACAGTAACCGAATATTCTGTCTACATATGCTGACTGGTCATTTGAGAGATGAGTGTACTTAAGACAGAAATGCTTTCCTTTAGTCCTTGCATCTTTGAAATGCCTATTATAAAATGTACATCTGTGAGAAGGCACTCCTCCTTGCCAAATGAGATTTAATGCTGAAAAAGCTACAGAGCTAAATAAAATAATAAACTTTAAGGAGGAACCTTCTTTTTGACTCACAGTTCTCTTTGTTAGCCACCGCTAGAATTGTGAGTAGGAATTAATGACAGTACCTCCATACCCATACCCTCCCTCCAATAAAAGAAGTCCTACCACACAAATGTTCCAGAAAGCTTAACTTCCCCTTGTTGTGACCTAAAAATGGTGATAGACTTTATAAATCTCAGTCTCTCTTGCTTAGGGTACCAGCCACTCTGAACATCAGCCTCTTTTGAAAATGAAGGGTAAACTATACTGGGCCAAGGAATGCTCTCAAGCACAAGCATGCACTTATCCTTAACATTTAACTGTTAATACTTTCTCTAGAATAGCTTTGATGGGTACATATAAAAGTCTTTTGGGTGATGCCTGGACGTGTGTTGTGCTTTAACCCCAGCCAACAACTAAGCACCACACAGCCACTCGTTCCCTCCTCCCCCCTCCCAGTGGGATGGCGAGGAGAATCAAGAAAAAGAAGTAAAACTTGTGCGTTGAGATAAGAAGGCTTTAATAACAAAAGTAAAATAAAATATAATAATAACAGTAATAATAATGAAAAGGAATATAACAAAAAAAAGAGAGGGAAATAAAAACCCAAGAAAAGACAAGTGATGCACAATGCAATTGCTCACCACTTGCTGACTGATGCCCAAGCAGCGATCCACCCCTCCTGGCCAACTCCCTCGGTTTATATACTGAAGATGATGTCATATGGTACAGAATATCCCTTTGGCCAGTTTGGGTCAGCTGTCCTGGCTGTGTCCTCTCCCAGCTTCTTGTGCACCCCCAGCCTCCTCGGTGGCAGGGCAGTATGAGAAGCTGAAAAGTCCTTGACTTAGTGTAAGCACTGCTCAGCAACACCTAAAACACCAGTGTGTTATCAACAGTATTCTCACACTAAATCCAAACCACAGCACTGTACCAGTTACTAAGAAGAAAATTAACTCTATCCCAGCCAAAACCAGGACAATGTGGCATGGGGAATCACATAAGCCGGTGACTGCTCTCAGTAGACAACACAGATGAGGTCATTGTGTTATTGAGTGAGAAGTTTTGCTCCATGGATTTACACAGTGTTTTTGTAGCTAGATGACAGGTCTTGGTCGATTTTCTTTACTACTGCGGAATAGATTAAATATGCCAACTTCCTTCCCTTTTCAGAAGGGGAGATGGGGCAATGCCACTTCTCTCCCTTCCCTAATTATTGGGCTGCACAATCCTATTCCCATTAATGCTCTTTTGTTAGCTAAAAAAATGCTTTAAAATTTTATTTTAGTTTTTGCTGTACAGTGGCAGAATTCCACCTCCTTTCCACCTAGCATACCCTGTTCCTGGGAGACAGGGCATTTGCCAGAAGGGTATAACTTTGAGCCCCCTCCTCCTGATGAAAGAATTGAAACCAAGTCTCCCAAGGGCCAGGCAACTATGTGACCATTAGGAGATTTTATAACAGTGTGGAATTTCCTCAAGCTGTAATTTTTTTTTTAAGTGTCACTCTGAGAACACTTTTCACAAGAAGCTCCCAGAGGAGAAAAATGAGGGGAGAAATGCCTAATTTCCCAACACCAGTGAAGCTTCTTTGTTAATCAGATGTTGAACTGCTCAACAAACTATGCAGAGAAAAAGGAAATGCTCATCCATTTGCTCAGAGATAGAACTTGCTGTCTCATGAGATATTTGGGACTGAAAATAGTCACATTTGTGAACTTTAAGTGCCTCCAGATATGGGTGGAAGAAGTACGCTGCTTTAGGAACATGTTTAAAATTATAATGTACAAATATAAAGTCTATCCCTTGATGCTCTCATGTTCTAGGACTGCCTTTATTTCCTGTATTAGTGATTGAGATTTGTCCTTGCTTTTCCTGCAAGACCATTCCTTGTCTTCCATTTGCTGAACTAAATATGTGCTCCATCTTGCTTAGCTGTCTGCAGCAGAGGCTAAACCTGCATCCAAAAGGCATTTCAACATCTACAAATTCAACACGCATTGAGCAATTTGGAAGCAGCTGTTCAGAAAACATTCAGCTTGCTGTCGCTGATCCCCCTTTTCCATTTGGTGCACCAGTCTTTTAAACCAAATACAACAATCCCCCACTGAACTGGGCCCCAGGGCCCCACATCTCTCACAAAAGCCAGGAGAATTTCTTTTGCCTTATGTTGTGGTTTAATGCCAGCCAGCAACTATGCACCATGCGGCCGCTCAGTCACTTGCCCCCTGTTCCACTGGGTGGGGGAGAGAATCAGAAAAAAAAAAAAGTAAAACTTGTGGGTTGAGATAAGAACAGTTTAACAGAACAGAAAGTAAGAAAATAATAAACATAATAACAATAGGAAAATGACAAAATAATAATAATAATAATAATAATAATAATAATAATAATAGGATTGGAATATACAAAACAAGTGATGCACAATGCAATTGCTCACCACTTGCTGACCGATGCCCAGTTAGTTCCCGAGCAGCCATCCCCCCAGGCCCAATCCCCCCAGTTTATATACTGGGCATGACATCACATGGTACGGAACACCCCTTTGGCCAGTTTGGGTCAGCTGTCCTGGCTGTGTCCCCTCCCAACTTCTTGTCCCCTTCCAGTCTTCTCGCTGGCTGGGCATGAGAAGCTGAAAAACCCTTGACTTCTTAGTGTAAACACTACTTAGCGACAACTGAAATCATCAGTATGTTATTAACATTCCTCTCACACTGAACCCAAAACATAACACTATACCAGCTACTAGAAAGAAAATTAACTCTATCCCAGCTGAAACCAGGACACCTTAGAAAATCATAAAGCATATACAGTCTTTTATTGGGGAGGAAGATATTTTTTTCCAGTAGGAAGTAGTTAGCTTGTTATCTATTTTCAGCCACTTTATATAAAATTGTATGCAAGTACGAGATAAGTGTATCTATCTAATTACTGTAAGATGCTGTGTCTAGCCAAGCACCTGAGCTGTGGTACCTCAACTTAGAGAAATGGTTCGGAGTAGAAAAAGTAATTCTGTTCACTCTCTATACATACAAATTGTTAGGTTTTATATCCCTGGGATTCTTTAAAACAATTAAGGCTGTGTAAGTGTTCTGATTTATTTTTCCCATGTGCAAACATATTTAATTTGGTTGGTATATTTAATGCAATAGTCTTGGGATTTTTCTCAGCCTTCCCAGTTTAAGGTGTCCTTCCGCTCCACAATGTAGTCTTCAGAAAAACAGGAGGTGCTAGTTCCCATGTTTACATGAGGAGAATTGTTGTGAATTATGAACCAAACCTGTCAGGCTCAGGTCTTTCTCAGGGTGAAATTCACACCATGTAATTAAGGTGTCTATTTTATCACTTTGTCATGGGAAAAAAAAGGAAATGAAGAGAATAGAAGTGACCTTGGTGACAATAATCATTTAGGCACAGCAGATTTCTTCCCTGGTTTTTTTCAAGATGCAGGATTTCAAGACTAGTTGTCAGTCATTTCCTTCTTGTGAGTCACAGAGACTAGACCTGGAACAGTTCTGAGTCATTCTCTCAAGTTTGCTATTGCAGCAAAACTAACCATCTAACCTCGAATTTAATAAACTCACAGAGAACTCAAAGATATATAGGCACCTTGTAAAGTCTTTATTTTCCTTTCAAGATCCAAATATCTTTGGAAAAAAAAAAAATCTAAAGAATATGGATTCTGACCACAGAGTTGACCTTGGTTTAAGTTGGAGTAGATGATGTCAATAGGACCCCTTTCCTGACTTATCCTATGTTCCTATCATCCCAGCATAAATGGGCGCTCACTGAGGCCTACAGAATACCCATGAGTTACACAAGCGACACCAGTAAGGCATTCTATTGAGTTTTCACATCTCATGATCCTTTTAGAGAGAAGTGAAAATCTGATAAAACCATTGCTTTGGCTAAACCCCCTAACTGCTGTTATTTTGTTATACCACGTTCATTTCACTAAGGTGCTTCAGCTTCCTGTGTTTATGCCCAAAAATGATTCAAAGCAGAAGTTCTACAGAGATGCCAGCAGTTGGAACAGAAAGAAGCAAGAAGTAGCAAAAATCTGTTCAGCAAAAGAGGATGGAGAAGCAAAAATGACTTTTAATTTCCTTTGTTATCACCACAACTGTTTCTTCATTTTATGTTAATTACTGAAATTGAAATCTCCAGAGCACAGTGGAAAGACTTCCATCGACTTTAGTATATTCTTGACTGTAGCACGTTCTGGGTCTGTACAGGAGGAAGGAAGCACGTATGTTGGCAGGAATGCATCCCTTCACTAAGTCTGCTAATGGTTTGTTAAATGCAACACTGTGCGGGCCAGTTGACCTCTGTGCCTCCTGGTCCCCCCTGCTGAGGCAGAAGCCATGCCAAACAAGTATAACAAAGGCACAGAAGATTAAATACTTGTAGGTAGCATGTACGCTCTGAGACACCCCATGGCCAACAGGTAGAGCGTACTGAAGAATAATCTGCTTATTAGATCATGTCTCCAGTGCCAGCAGCATGTCTGACCAGGACCTCTAAGCTTCTGTTCCTTTTCCTGTGCCTCTTCTCCACCTGTCTCCCAATGAGGAAGGCAGATTGATCTTCCTTTCATGGTCCAAGTCTTATTTTTGAACCTTTTTTACATGTTGGCAGCAGAAAGGAGGGCAAAGGGCTAAGATCAGTTTTGTTATGGGAACCAGTCAGCATTTCTATTTGTGCTAGAGAGATACAGAATAACTGTTATGGGACTTCTCAGCAGGGCATAGTAGCTTAGACTTGGCCACTCTGAGCAAGTGCATCTGCTTGTCGTATGTTTTGCAGATATCATGGGAAACCTACCTCCAAGTCTGCTCCGACGTTTATACAACTGCACATTGCTCTCAGGGTAAGGACCAGGGTGAAACCATAGTCTTTCTTATTCTTGTTTTATTACTCATGTGATGAGGGTGGATTGCAGGGAGCTTTTAAAAACCCTCTCTGTCCGTGCCTTTGCTTAATTAGCAAACTGAACAGAATGATAGATGAAGTAGAGAGAGCGAAGGAAGGACTGCTGTGTATTGCAAAACCGTGACACAAGTCAGCAGGAGTACAGCTAACTGCACAGCAGAAGTCCTGCAAAGACTGAGAATGTTTGGACTTGGATTTCTAGGAAATAAAGCTTTATCTCATAACTGTCTCTGTGTTTTCTCGACTTCAGACTGTGCAGTTATTTCCTAATCAAGATGCAGTAACAAGTAGCTGTCATAGAAAGATGTGGGTGGAAAAGATCCTCTCTTGAATTTCTGCTTCTTTAACATTTCTTCTGTGAAAGCCAGTAACAGCAAGTATTATATCTCAATGTCATTATTAATGTAGTGATACCGATGTAATCACTGATGTGATTATGGTACACTGTGCACCAAAGAAAGACTCTTTGTAGTGAGACTATAGCCTCTTAGAGCAGTAACCTGTTCCTGACAGCTGGTGAAGGAAAGAAGACAAGAAAAGGCAAGGGTGATATTCTGCTGATACACCTTCCTAAATCCCAGAAACCAGCATTTTGGGTGCTTCTCTATCTAAGCACTGGATGTGTATATTTATATTTAATAGCTGTTGATGGACTTTGTTTCCAAGAATCTGTCAAATCACTTTTTGGCATTTCTGAAATTGTGTTTCGACTTCTACTATGTCCTTGGGCACTATATGAAAATATAAATCCTTTTGATGTTTGCCAAATGCCTGCCTCATAATTTCACTTGTGTCCCTACTTTCCCTTATTCTTAGGTTGTGAGAAATAATGCATGATCATTGCATATTTCCTTTCTCCAGGATTTTCAAAACTTACATATTCTGCTACCGTATCTCTCCCCATCTTCTCTTTTCCAGACAAACACATTTTCTGTTTAATATCTGTCCATATAGATGATGTTCCATCTCTTCAGTCATTTTTTTCCCCCTTTTTGTTTTTCTTCTAGTTCTAGTACATCTTTTTTGTGATGTAGGGATGAGAGGAGCATGCAGTATATAAGATAAAGGAGTATCAAGATTTTATAGATTAGTATGATGATGATTTCTGTTTTGTTCTCTGTGCCTTTTTCTGTAACTCCTCCTTGTGGGTGTCAATCTCTTCTCCCAAGTAATAAGCAATAGGGCGAGAGGAAACGGCCTCAAGTTGCACCAGGGGACATTCAGATTGGATATTAGGAAAAATTTCTTCATCAGAAGTGTTGGCAAGCATTGGAACAGGCTGTCCAGGGAAGTGGTGGAGTCACCATCCCTGGAGGTGTTTAAAAAAACTGTAGATGTGGCACTTAGGGGCATGGTTTGGTGGTGGACTTGGCAGTGTGGAGTTTACAGTCGGACTTGATGATCTTAAAGGTCTTTTCCAACCAAAATGATTCTATGATTTTATGTTTCTATGATCCTGTTTCACTTGCCTGTCTGTCTGCTCTTGAGCACTGAGAAAGCATTTTCAAGAAGCTCGTCTGTGTTATGAGGAATCTGTGTTCAACCTGATTCTATCAAAACACAGTATTTTTTGTAATCTGCATGCAGAATTAAAAGGGCTTCTCTCATAAAGTTTTTGTATAAAGGCATAGGTAGGGGTAGACAGTGGTAATGGAATGCAGATTGAAGGGTGGGCTATGAGGTCTTTCTAGATAGACTCCTTCCTGGACTTGAGAAGAGGTTTCTGGTTGAGAGGGATTGGGGTCCTCACTGAGTGGGGTTCCACAGTGAATCTTACATTCCTCAGGTGGGGACATCTCTAAGAAAACCCCAATTTTGAAAGACATGCAGTGTGGCTAAGACAGAACCTCCTGCTAAACTCTTTTACATATGGCTGCAGCAGTAAGATGCAGCACTGTTATCTCAATTGTATACAGGAAGCCAAGAATAAGTGAAATTAAAAAAAAAAAAAAAAAAGAAAAAAAAAAAAAGAAAAAAGAAAACCCAGGACTTTTCTTTCAAAGCGGTTGTTTTTCAGAAACTTGTTTGCCTGCAGGTTATGGCTAATCTTGGAGTGGAGCTCATGGCACCTATTCAAGAAGCCAGGACAGAGGGTGTTGTTCAGAGAGGGATGAAGCTGTCCTTTATCAATAACTCCAGCGCATTCAGTATAAACAAGTTTATTCCATCTGTGCTGCATCCTGTCATTGCCTGAACAATACTGAAAGGAAAATCCTACGCCCTGCTTACTTCCTGCTTTTGACATATGAAGCTCCAAGAGACTGAAGACAGCACATGGTTGCAAAGAAAGAAAAGAAATGAGGTAATGGCCAAGCATGGCACAACTCTCCCATCCTGCTGACTCATGCAGAGATGACAGAATAGGCAGACCTGAGGGTGACTCTCCTGAAAGCCACGATGCTGTGAATTTTAGGTGTTATGTTCTGCTTTAGTTATATTGCAAGGGGAAAAGAATGGCAAGTGTGGGTCATTTATTTCCCAGTCCCAGAACCCCACATTGATGAACAAAAGCAACACACCCATTTTACAAATAGTGGATCTGAGATGTCAAGGTGAGGAAAGCCAGCCTTGTGCTTCTTGTGAACATGCAAGCTGAGCATTCCAGCTTGGAGGGAGAAAGGGAAAGACAGACAACTGATATTTGTGGACCTAAATGAACTAGTCATAAATTAGTAACAAGAGCTGCAATGGAATAAAACTCTGCATTACAGCAAGTGTGAGGAGTAGCCCTGTCTTATTCCTGCTACCACTATTGAAAGTCGTCTCACTGACTCCGTTGACCCCTGCTCTTGCTGAAGGTAAGCTGTTATAAAGATATAGTTACTGCTTTTCCCCTTGCATTCTGAAGCACTTGTTTTTTGAGGTTCTAGCAAAGTTGAGGTAAAGCCTGATTTCCCCAACCTGTTGTACTGGCACCATTAGACATTGTGATGAAACACTGATATGTTTTTCACAAAAGAAGAAAAGGAATTGCTCTGTAGCCCAACAGTTGGATCCATATCCATGTAGGTAGGCCCTTTGCCACACTATCTGGACCAGAGACAGGCATCTCATACCCGCAGACTGCAGGCTATCACTCACTGAATTCCTCATTCTTTCTTTTGCAGAAAAAGAAAACAAAAAAACAAATCCATTTCTGGAGATCTAGGAGAGACTTTTCTTCATGCAAGTGGTGCATGTACATTCCCAGGAAAAGCCAGCCTTTCCAACTCCCACCTCCAAATAACCTTCAACTCCCACAGCCTCCCTGGAAAACAGAGGTTGTTCAGCCCTCACATGATGGAAGGCAACGTACCTAATGGATGCAGCGAGGCTTGGATTATAAGACCGAGCTCTCCAGGTGAACGGCAGTAAACTCACTGGCCTTTTGTACTCCTGTGCTTGCTGACAAGATGAACAGTTCACTGCATTGCTAATCAGGAGCACCAGCAACAGTAAGCTATTTTGGCCAGTTCTTCATTCCCCAGACCCATAGTAATGTCGTGTATTGGACGAAGAAGAAAGCAGTGGTTTAGAGTTATTTAGAGTGCCTGGTTAGTGCCTAGTTAATGGGGAGAGACACATGCTGAAGCCCTGGTGTAATAACTCCTCCCCACATTAGAAAAGGATCCAAACTAAGAGAGGTATTTGAATTGAGGTCTAGTACTCTTCTGGAAGTTTTGTTTTTTAAAAATAGCACCCTTCTCCTTCCTGAGAAACAACAGGCATATGCATGTAACCAGCTGCAGCCTCAAGGTTGTGGCTCCACAGCTAGCCCACCTCCAGTTGTGTCCCCGATAGGCAGTAATTGCCTGATGAAGCCTAAGGATGATTGAAGCCTAAAAGCACTTAAGGTCCAGGGAAGAGAGAGATCTAACAGACCTCTCCTCAGAAATTCCTACTCCTACCTCAGCTGGGAGGGTAGCTTTGTGTTTTTAATCTCTCCCCAGTCATTGCACAAGAAGCTCAGATGCTTAATTCAGGGTGGCAATTTGGCTGAGAGCCTTTTAAGACTTAGGTGTTGAGAAGCTGCCCTTCTTGCCTTCCTCTGAAAGTCTCTTACAGCCTCTCCCTATTTTAGGGTCACAGCAACTGATGATCTTTGATTATCTATGTCTGCAACACCTCCTGAAATAAAGTATTCTCATTTTACAGATAAAGAATTGACAACCAGAGCCTCTAAAGAGTGAGGAGCCTAGTGGTCCAGCAAAAGCATGTGGTGAAAGGAAATATCCAGCCAACAGTTCCCCTCTTTTCCCTGCTCCCTGTGGCATCTCATCTTAATAGCCCAGGGCATTGGTCCCTTCTGTTAAACATGAGGAAACCTTTTGCATGGCAGAAAGTTAAATTCTGGTCTCCTCAACCAACATATGACTCTTATGCAGCTGATTACCCACTTGTTTGCATCAGTGTAAGTGTATATCTTGATGATAGTGGAGTTATATGTGAGTAATACGGTCACAAGTGACTGAAGTCAGGCCCACAGTTTTTTAAATCTTCTTCCAAATGGATGAACAAGAACAGCAACAACGAAACACCCCCCCCCTTTTTCTTGTTTATGTTGTCTCATAGTAGAAGTAGCACCCGTTAGAAGTGTCAGTTCTGACTGAGAAATTCATTTTTGCGTCTTATATGGCATCATGTAACCCCTACTGAAGAAATCAGTACTATTGCCAACAAAATGTAGAATATGGGGAGAATATGGTTAATAGTAATATTAACAATGATAGTAACAACAACAACAATATTAATAGCATCTTCAATTTTAGTAAGGCACAAATAAACCTCAGGTTGACACAGAATTTAGGGCAAAGGAAATTCTACCCTACATTTTGTTGATGGTAGTATATCACTGTAGGAGGTGCTAAGTCTGGCTTTAAAGTGTCTGAAAATATAGAAAAGAACATGCATCAGAATCTGCCCTCATTAAAAACCATGTTACTTCTCTGACTTCAGAAAAAAAGCAGAATATTGGTTTCTAAAAGCAGATTTTAGCCTCACAGATGACTCTGATCATATACTTATACAGTGCTATAAATTGCTAATAGGCTTGTGGATTCTGTGAAGCAGGAAGGAATTGGTTGGAAAAGTGCTGTTTTCAAAAGAGCTTTTGAAAGAGAAGAGAAGGGAACATAATCAGGATTCTTGTAGAAATCCAAGGTCACAGGCTGGGAGCAGAACTTCGGAGAAGGAAATCAGAAGAGAAAGAAAAGTTAGAAGGATGAGAAGTAGTGATGGGCAGAAGAGGGGTTAAAATTATGGTGGAAATGCAAAGGATGTCAGAAAATGTTAATCATGTAGCAGGAACTTCAGATATCCCTTGCTCCATGTCTAAGCCACTTTGCCTGTGATCCCCTTTGCAGTGCTTAGCTGGGACCATCTCTGTATCTGGACAGACTTCAGCACAATAGGGACCTGCTCTCTGTTCTCTTATATCTCCAGGCATCATCAACACACAACTAATTAACAGCAGTAATAAATGATACTGTATTGCCTCTTAACCCTCTGCATTTATTTTTCTGTGGGTTGCATTATAAAGAACAAAAATTTTTAAAAAAGAAAGATTAATAATCCTCAGTCAGAGTGAAACTCTGGAGAGATGACACCATCTGGATGATTAGTACTTGTTTCATTTGCACGTTGAACTCAGTACTCTTCCGGCACTAATTATTGCATACCCTTTCCTTATACCATGACTTCTGGGGCTGTGTGTGTGATATAAATAGCAGACTAATGACATGGTGCATGTTGCTCAGGAGACCTCATGTTAGTTTACAGCATTTCTCTGATTATTACTTTTTTAATAGAGAGAAGATAAAATACTGGTCTCACAAGCGAGACATGAGAGCCTTAATTTGTTCACATTTTTCTAAGAGCCAGTGCATGATGAAATATTTATATGTTCCTCTCTGCAGCATTTTGAATGTGCTGGGTTGTTTATTGTTGTAGTTAAGAACTGATGGGGAAAGAAGTGCTGGAGCATTCGGTAGCAGGATATCCATGTCCAATGTGAAAGGAAAACGGGTATAACCAAAGCAAACATAACTACATACGGTGCTGAGGGCCTGACCTAACCCGTACAGATAGAGAATTTAATAATTTGTCAATTGGTGGAACATTTGCAGGGGAAGTCACAGAGTCAAACACTGTTCCTAATGTCTGAAAAGCAAGGCAAACAGAAGGCCATTAAAATGGCATGTAATGCCAACTAAAATAATGAGGTTTGTCATCTTATGGGGGTGTAACACAAACTATCTAGAATAGCCCAGTGAGGAAAAGCACAGAGCTTTTGGAGAGAGGGATGCCATCTGAAATACAGACACTGTGACTGAGATGTCCATCCTTGGTTAATCTAAATGTGACCTGGTAACACGTTATCCTCCTAAGGTTTCACCCTGGTGTGCTCCTTTCTAGCTGTGAATTTACACGTACAAAAATCAGTAACTGATGATAAGCACAGTGAGGCTTGGTGTGGCATTTCCACTGTTGTGATGACATTTTGGTGGGTTAACTCATCCCCCTAGGGGTGAGTTAATAAGTGTTGATCGTCATTCACTCCTTGTCTGTACTGGGACTAGCAAAGACTTCTTTCTCCCTGCACAAAGCGTGGATTTAGTAAAGGTTTTAAGAACAGTGTCATGGCATGTAAAAAAGTGTGTATTCTAGCTTAAAGACCAGACTGATAATCAGGAGATTGAAGACCATTTCTGCTGCTGATGTTTGCTGTAATTCACTTGCTTGGCTGTTGTCTGCCCAACTCAACCATCACTCTCTGCTCAGATCCCAGCTCCGTGCCGCTCTGCTGTATGTCTGCCACTCTCCACAAATATACATTCGAACCATGGAGACCTCTTCAGCAACAATCTCAAAAATTTCTCTTCCTGACTTATAACCAGAAAATTCCAGTCCATCCTTGCTTTGCTATCGCTCACAAGTAGTGAGACCTTGGAAGGAGAGACTGGTAGCCTGTAGGATGACTGCCAGCAGAGATCTGCAAAAGAATCCGAAATACACCTTGTCATTGTGCTCAGGAGACACAGACAGAACTGAATACGTTGTGGGGAATAAAGGAAAAAGGCAGCTTACAGTTTCTGAACTGCTAAATATTAGGGCAGGATTTTAGTTGTTTATCCAAACTCTATCCTGAAAATTTCAGCCTACTGAAAGCAGGTTTAGTTTTTTTAGCTATCTTTTGCAGTTCACAGACCCTCAGAAGGTTGCAGTCCAGTTTGAAATATAGTATTGAACATACGCCATTGGAGACATTCTAGGTTTGGTTTAAGGTGGGGTAGGAGTTTAGGGAGTCCATGGGGACTGAAAATACTCTGTTAGAGCATTTAAAGTAAAGATGATATGCTCCTCTTTCCCATCCACTCTGCTCTCTCCCTACTGACCTTGCTCTGTCAGCTAGCCCAGAAAACAAATGGACTATTGCCCTTTTCTACACTCCTTGGGGTTTCCAGTCCTTTACCTCTACTGGAGCCTTCACATCCACAAAGTCCAAGGACCAAGAGTAAGGTAAGGAGAGGGAAGGCTCCTTACAACTTTCTCATCTTCTTGCGCACCCATGCAGTGCTAGCTGCAATCCTGGCCCTCTGTGATTCATAAACTATCTAATTCTCTTTTTAAAACTCTCTCTTAAATCAAAGAATTTTGTTTCATTGCCTCCTGCTGCATGAAGGTCAAAGCCTAGTGGTGCATACTTCACTGATTCTTTATAACAGTGCCCTCTTCAAGATCGGTTTCATTCGCCATGTGTCGATGGTTTCCATTCCCGTCTTCATATAATTACAGGAAGGTGACATGAACAACCCCTCTTCACCTGCATGAATGTCTGAAACTATCTCTGGATGTCTACAGGTAATTAAGATTTGAGCTTGCTGTTCATGTAAAAGGCTTTCTCTGGTTTGGGTTTGTTTGTTTGTGTTTTTTTTTTTCCCTAAAGAAACCTTTGGTTTCATGGCTTAGATTTTAGACCTGGGCATAGAAAAAATCAGTGCATTAGAAATGTTGAATATATCAGGTACAATGCATTTGACAATAAATGCTTCCATTTCTTTTCACAAATTAGTTTATCCTCTAACAAAAGACAAAGAATCAAAACAACAAAGAATAACTAGTATTAGAAAGGAACTGAAATAAGTCTTTCAAAATAAGGAAAATCGTATGGGCTAATACCTATGTGGTGCACTCAAGGGAAAAATGCAAGCAATTATAATATTATCTCTTTATTCAGAATATGGGTTTTTATGGATTTCACAATGCATGTAAAAAGCCACATGTTCCATTATATTTACAATCCTCCACTTTTGTTGCTTACACTGAAAAAATACGATGCAAAATGAAGTGGAAAGTTCTCGCACCCAGTTATTTGACTTGTTCTGATTTGCTACTGTAAGTAGCCAAAAATGTCACAGGAGGTAATTCCAAAAGTAAATGTGTGGGCATTACATAAATGTGCTGGTAAAAATGCTATAATTTTCATCTTAAAGAAGTGACATATCAAAATGTAAAGGACTATAATGAATAAGACTAAGAAGTGACATTGTAATTTGAGCTAACTGGCCACAAACACTCAGGTTTGATCTACTTGTATTAGGGAAATTCTAAGGGAATAGGTAGGCACGGCCTGACTCACATATACTTTTCTAACACCTACAGTTCCAGCTATCTCCAGTGAGCAATACAGGTAACCTGATGGCCAGGACAGTAATGTAACTGCCTAAATACAGATGGAGAGCATGTTATGTACATGGTCAGGTGCAGGCAGATCCAGCCCAAGGTCTCAACAGGAAAAGCCTGTATCAAAAAGCTCGTGGTCCAGTGCCATGTCCAGCTAACACATTTTTGGGGGTTGTTTTGGGGTGGTTTTTTTTTTGTTGGTTTGTTTTCTCTCAACAGCTTAAAGGACAGTATCATAAAAACTTGGATAGGGGGCTTTTGAGTCACATACAGATGGCTTGTGTCTGACCATCATGAAGTATAGACATCCATGCTAATATTTGTGCTCAGGGGACAAAGGCTGTTGGGTGCTTTCCTACCGGTGTTACAGCTCAAGAACCTTAGTCTTCCCTCAACTTGTTGCTTCGCTTACTGTATATGTTAATATATCATTTAAAACCAGTTTGCTGTGAATTTCTTCGCAAGCTGTAAACACCCTGAGGAAGGATGGGTTTGTACATGGAAAAAGACTTTCGCTGAGGTTAAGGTGGAGCAGCACTACTTGGGGAAGCTGTGGGCTTTCCTAGAACAAGGAAATAGTGTTTCCCCTGCCCTGGGACTAATTTAGTCTTGCTGGAGGATATGGCAAAACTTCCATTGATTTGAATGAATCAGAATTAGGGTCTTGGGGGAAAAAAAAAGATCTTGCTCTTATTTGTAGGTTTTTGCCTGTGCATATATTTCAAATAATATGCAAATCCAGGTACTATGTTGTGACGTAACACATATTATAATTGATACTGTAATAAATATAATACATTTTAATGCCTACTCTACATTACAATTACATAAATTCTTAATAATATAATACATATGATACAATACAATAAAAATAAAATACATATAAAAGATTATAATACATCACAATATATATTGAAACACATGTAACACAATCCCATGGCAGACTTCATAATTTCAAAATACCTCTTTTCTGATTGCCATCAAGTGAATGTATGATCAGGAGCTGATGGGAGTGCAGGGTGAGAGCTAAGAGATCAGGATGTTGTTACAAAAATGTATTAAATTTTAGCAGCAGAAAAATCAAATATCATGGCCAAATATCAGGAAAGCACCCCGATGCATCTTTGGAGGAACACAAATCAGGAAATGGCCATTTTTCCCTGACTTGCTAATACCATCTGCCTGAATGTCTTTGGCAGGAGAACAGCCTCTGAAGGAAAGTGCTAGGACAATTAAGACTAGACTGGACAAAATCCAAGGAAAAATTCTGTTTCAAAAGAGTGATGGACTAAGATATTTAAAAGGCCTTTTCGTTCTCTGTCTATGTACTATTTAGTGGCTTTGGGTCTGATCTGTAGAGCTTAATATTTAATACTGAAATATTTTGAAAAGTGTCATAGAAACAGTATTGCCTTCATATCTTACTGCTCAAAACAGGATAGCAAAATAGCTAGCTCAGCATACGGATGTTTTTGCAGGATCTCGTTCTCTCTTTACCCTACGTAAGATCCCTGCCACTGAGCCGGGAGGAGGAGCAGCCCTGCTAGCTGTGCTCGTGCCTGATTTCAAGACCAGCCTGGGCCAGGTGGAGATTTTTGACTCTATGATGATGCTCCTGACTGACTGTTGATGTTTCCTAATGATGACAGAAGCTTGCAGGGGAGCAGAAGCTTACAGAAGAATTACAGAAGAAGAAGTTACAGATTTGGTAGAAGGAAGAGTGAGGAAATGAAGGATTTGATGGCAGGGAATTTATGTAAATAAGACAATAAAAATTCACATTATATGCAAAGTGGGACATTGCATTGTATGTAGAGTGTCTCCAGTTTTCTCAGCTTACTGCATTGACAGCTGTGAGAGAGAAAGAAGGAGCATGGCCAGTCAAGTGTATTAGCTGATATGCACATCCACTCCTGGCCAGGATCTGCTTGCACACACAGGACTTGGCTCCAGATAATGCTGTTACTCTTCAGTCATGTGTCATGTTTCCGTTAATCTTGCCAACAGCCAATATCAAGATACCCAGCTTTCTTGCCCTCCAATATTTTATACATAGACTTCTTAAGCACACTGTAAATGCAGGAAAGAAGAGCAGAGAAACTCTTAAAATTACTGCAGCAAGTATATTTCCTTTCTGAAGCAGCAGGGAAATAATTTCCTTAATTTTATGGGAATTAACTACAAGTGCTCACCAATCTTGATATTTTCTTGAATAATGTGACATATTGGATACGCAGCAAGAATCTGTGCTGGAGGACAAACTTGTTCATTTCTATTTGCAAGAACTGGGCAGCACAGGGAAGGTCCCCCTTCCACTTTCAGCATACCATGGTTGTGTCATCCAGTGCAAGAGACAGCAGGAGAGAATAGGGTTGTGAGTGGCAGGGATTTCTCTTAGATTAATTGTTCCAATATTGGTTGTTGCCAGTGATCAACACAGCAAGTGCTCGCTCACTCGCAGCAACCTACACACTTGGATAAGCCTGACAAACCTTCAACACAATGCGCAATCTTTTCTAAAGGTATTAACTTACTGATTCGGAAGCATTTTCTTTGTTTGTTTTGTGGTGCTTTTTTTTGTCCTCCTCCATACTATTTAAATCCCTTCACTATTCACAGAAAATGCTGTCTCTGAAAATTGTGATTGATTCCTTCTTTATTTACCGAAGATATGATTTACCCCAGTGACAAGCTTTCATGAATAGTGAAATAATGTTTCAGAGCTGAGCAAGATTTAGTGGCTTTTGCGCACCTTGCATCTTTCTTAGCTTCAGTGCTGAGACTGCTAAGAAAGATAAGAACTGGAGAAACCAGCAACAGGATTTCTCTGACTTGGGTAAGAATTTTGCAGAGTGCTTCAATTTTGACCAAATTTCTGTAGTCAGTTGAGCAGATTTGCTACTGACATCCGTGGGAGCTGGGGTAAGTAAAGGCAAAGCACCACAATAACTCCCACTCGCAGGGCAATCAAGCTGTTACTGAATCTGACATGAAAGACTCTGCTGGGAGTAGTGAGACAGAGACCACATGTACCACATCCTGCAGTTCATTCCACGTAGCTCGGTAAACAACCTTCAGCTGGTAACAGATGCTCTTTGAGTCTCTTGAGGTGGCGTTTTAAGACACTCTAGCCTGGTGCTTTTCAAGATGTTTTCTCTTAATCAATAGTACCTGCCTGTTCCAACAATTGGGGTGTTTGGAATAGGAGCCCGTTCTGTTTTCACAGTAAAAACAAACGTACAATAACATGGTGAGCTGCTTACGTCCCAGGTGAATGCTGAGAAGAACACAATGAGATCTAAGGATCCAGTACAAAGCAGAGAAGGCTTAATCGAAAATGAGTCTGGAGGATGTCCTGACCTAAGCAAAATAAAGAGAAAACTGACATTAAAAGGTGCTAAGAGGATAAGTGTCCACGGTGATCATTACTGATGAATACAGCTATCCTAATTTCATTGACTTGTGAATTATTTTCAGAGCATTGCATTTCTTTCTGCTGTTCTCTCCGTTGTCTTCTCTTCCTGCTGCTTTCATCTTTTTGATGTGTGTATGATTGGCAAAAAAAGGAGGAGGGTTGAGAATAGCTAATGCTGAGCACTAGAAAATGTCTGGGAGGGAAAAAGACTTTTCAGATCTGAAGCTGTCCAGATGCTTTCAGTGCAGTATTTACCACAGCTGCCTTTTCCCTTGAGAATGCTAAAAAACTATACCAGTGCTGGAGTTGCGGTCCTTCTTCGAAACACTTGGGACTATCTCTTCTGTCTCTAGCTATTTCAGTTTTCATTCTGATAGTTTAAAACATATGGTAGTCCACAGCTGTAAACTCTAGGAAGAAAATATTTTTTTCCAGATAAATACTCACCAGGCATTGATGATTCTTATTTTGTATTAGAGAAAGGAAAAGAGATTCTCAAAAGAAGACGGGCAAAATCCTACACATCACTGATTTTGACATTTCATTTTCCCAACACTTTTGTGTTGGTTGTGCTTGCTGACCTCTGAGTACTACTGCCCAATCTAATTTCTTCCTAAGAATAACTGGTAATAGCAGAGACCTAATAGGAAATATAAAAAAGCCCAATCCCCCACCCCCCAAAACCCCTTGACATCCAACCACTGAACAATAGATTGAGCTAATAATTTAAAGAGACTAATTTTAAAGAAGCTACATATTAAAGAGAAATAAAAGGGTTCATTATGTGTCAGTAAGGAATATTAAGCATCCATGACCCAGGAGAAGAAAAAGAGAGATTGAATTCGACATCTGAGTGAAAACCCTTGGAATAAAAACAATTAGGACATTAATGTAAAAGGATTCAGCATTTTTTTTAATGTAATTGACCTTTGAAGCCCTGTGAATCTCTTTTACTTTTTTTTTAAGATTGCAAAGCATCTCTAAGAGCCCATTTGGGAACATGACAATTTAGAAAATGGAAAATGCATTCCTTAGCCTGAGTTTAGTGCGGTTGCAACCTCGCAGCATTACCCATGAGATAACACTTCAGTGCTCCTGTTTTTCTGTTTCCCAAACTCAGACAGTTACATCCCTAGATATGTCTAGGAACCCTGGGTGTTTGTGCAACATTATGCTGTCTGCTTCACTCCTTCCGACCCCCAAATTGGATTAGGTCCATCATCCTTAAAGGCAAGGCATAGAACATGAATTATCCATTGTACTAACTTTGAGAAAACTGTTAAGTGCTGTAGAGTTTCAGAAGCAGCTTTTAATATATCCAGCAGATCATCCTCAGATGCAGCCTGATGTAATGGTTTCCATGGAAAGTAAGTGTGCTAATGAAACCATAGATAATGAATGATAAGATCCTAGTAGGCTATTACAGTAATGGAGGGCTTGGGTGGGGGGTGTCAAACCTGGTGACACCTATTTAGAATGCTTCATTGATGCAAGTGTAGCAAAGCATAAGGTGGGATGCAAGTCCTTGATGCCTTCTCTGGAAGTTTCTTAGTGCACTTCAGTGTTAGTGTATAACTTAGTGCCATTTGGTCATCAAGAGGACTGGGCTCAGTTTCTTATGAGAGATTTACTGGGACAAACAAAATATTTTCAGCTCAAGTCATTATCCCAAGATGTAGGCAATATTTCTCCTCTAGAAAGTAGTCAGTCTCTGGCTTGAAAATGAACAGAACTTCACCGTAGGGGAATGGGACTGCAAAGTCAGAAGGACAAATTGTTACTTAAGAAATACCATGAGAGACCGCTATTGCCGAGGGAACCCAGCAGCAGTCAAGGATTCATTTCTCTTCTTTTGTTGATGAGTATCCGCTGAAGGGGCAGAGCAGCCTCCACTTTTTCCCCTTGAGCATTCCTATTCAAAGACTTGTAATTATGCAGATTTCATTCAAGCTAATTACAAATAGAAGATCCTAATGTCTTTATCAACATTTTCTTTTACTCCATCACCCATTCTGTTTTTTTCTTACCCATCTTTCACCTTGACCCTTTCTTTTAAAGTGCCAGCTCCTCTTGACACAGAGCCAAGTGTCTCTCTCACCTTTTAATATTCCAGGTATACCTACTCTGCATTGTACAGAATACTGTATAGAAGAGACAGCTGAGCTACATTTAATGAGCTCATTTCAGTGTTTGGGACTTATAGTATAATGCACTGCATAAAGCACATGAACCCACATCCCTCTTTCACAAATCCTACTTGTTATATATGTATTTTTCATCAATTTAATCTGCAATTAATTTAGTTAGGTTTGAAACACCTTCCCGTGTCTGTCTGTGTGTAAGACACCAACTTTCTCATATCATCTGGCCATGTACAATGGGTCAAATTTTGTCCTTGATACTGTTTCCATTTTATATGATAAGGTTGGAGTCTGTAGGGCTTAGTGAAAAGTTAGCCTTAGCAGCAATGCCTGGTGGGACAGGGTGTAGCAGTAGTGAAACTATACTGTTGTGAAGAATTAAGGTTTATTGGGCATCCACAGGTCTGCGAGTGACTTTGGATAGCCTGTGAGGACATCTAGGGGAACAGTCAAAGAACTGATGTCTGGTTTGGGCTAAAAAGCTTGGCTGGAAGATCCTGTTACACAGCTTGTCCAAGCTAGAAATTGTTAATAAGATTGTTGATTGAGGTTAGGTAGTTTCTGCCCTGAGGAGTAAAGGTGTTAAAATTCTTTACCCTGAAGAGAAAAAAATTGCCAGTCATTCTTTAAACTTTTTGGTGACAAAGAGGCTAATAAACTGACACATATATGTATGTCCTACCAGGAAGAGGAAGGAAGGTGGTTGCTCCACCATGTCTTATTTTAAACTTAGTATAACGTTATATGCATGATGGCAGTATGTCAATATTTAGGAAATGTTGCTATGAATAAAAGCAGTGCATTAGACTGCAGCAGGGTCTGCTGGAAAAATTGTTGAAAACATTGCATCTTAAGACAACATCTTGCAAACCACACTAGACATAACTGTCCAGAATATATTAAAAAGACAGACGTAGTAATGAGGGAGAAGAAAATTTGATTCAGTGAGATCTTTAGCTTAATTTCTAAGCAATAAAAATGAGAACCATGTTCTAATGTAAGAGCTAAAAGAATAAGAGCCAGATCAGACAGTAGGCACTGTTTCCCTCTTTAAAAAAAAAAAAAAAAAAAAAAAAAAGTGTATTAATTTCCTTCCAGGAAAATGACAAATTGTTTCAGTACACTCAATATGAATAATTCACAAATAACCTTATTCACATAAGTGAGAGGATTCATATTGTGCAGTCCTATTCATATAAGCAATGGAGCCACAGTTTAGCTGAAAATAATTAGCTAAGGGTGATTTGGAAGTCTATATCAGCACCAAAGATCAAATCTGAATCACTTGAATCCTGATGTAGTTCCTTAAGTTCAGGAAATTTATCTCCTCTTTGTTTGAAACTGTTGCATTGCAGTGGTCAAAGGTAATGTGGTTTTTTCTAAGAAAGAAAGAAGAAAATATTTAACAATGTGTAGAAATTCTCACATCTGTTTTCTATATCTGATGAATATAAATGCTTTTTTATAAGACTGAAATCTCTGATGATTGACTGTATTTCAAATAAGGTTTTTTAGATTCTCTGGGAGAGCTTTTGCTTGCATCCACATAACAGAAAATAGATTTTAGGAGGATAACTTAGGAACTCAAAGACAATGCATAAATATTTTGGTATCCTAAAACCCTATGGAACAACTGTTCCAAAGGGAGCTCATGTTATTTGTGAGTCTCGCTGTTCATTCTCTTTCCACATCTTTGGGATCATACATACTATATTTTCAGGAAAAAAACATTCAACCCAACAAAAAAACCCAGAAATTTGGAAATGAAAGATCTGAGCCCTCAAAGACTGTAAAAGTAAAAATACTGTGATATGCGGACTCACAAGATTCACAACAGGCTCATGAAGAAAGTAACAGAATTTTATGTTTGTGTTAAATTATATGATATTTTAATTCTGTTTTAACATGAATTATCTAAGGAATTATGCTATCACAATGATTCAGATAAACTCAGTGGATAAAACAAAGAAGTGTTATATCAATGAAAAGGGGTATATTTTTCATACATAAATGTGGGAATAGTTCATTTTAGATAAGGGTGTGAACTTCTTCCATGTCAGTGGAACTGATTTTACTTACTATAAACAGTATGTCGAGAAGGAAAGAAAAATAATATCTGAATTGTCAGAGAAAGAAGAATTGTTTTTTTCACATTTTGTATAGGTAGGTGAAACTCCACATAACTTCTAGCCATTTGCTGCTATGTGAATTGAGTATCTCCATGATCCAGACAACTTACATAACTTTTTTTAATCTGCAGCAACGAAATTATTCATAATGGCAAAGAAGGGAACTGACCCAGTTTACCTGAAATGAGATTCCCCTCCTTCCCCCCAGCAATAGCTGACACCAGCAAGTTTCACTTCAAACTGGGGTTAAAGCAGTTTTTTAAAACAGAAAAACAAACTTACCAAAATAACGTTTGCAAATGGGAAACAAGCATTTGTAAGCAAATGACAAGCTTGCTTTTTTAAAGCTGATGTTCTGAAGCTGATTGCACTCGGTTATTTATATCTAAATGCCTCCACTCTTTAATAGTGTCCATTTATATTTCGAGTGGCCTAGATACACAACGCTGGTGTTACATGGCTGCTCCACATGCATCGTAATTGAATTACTGGAACAAAATACAGGCAGGAGTGGTGACTGATGATGTTACATAGTTATTGCAGCCTAATAAGGTCAACAGAGATTAATTGTGGAATCAGAGCCTGTTCCATTTGAGGAGGAATATACCCCAGATGACAGTAAAAAGCACTGTCCCATATCACTCGTCAAAGATGTGGCTGGTTTACCCTCGTGCTCTCCTTATTTTATGCAAGTGACACTAAAGCAAAGGCATGTTGTCCAGCATGGCACTGGCTGGTGCTGACCTGGGAGCACAGGAGTTGGGAAACGGCAATTTCCCAGTCTCTTGCCGACTTGCAGATTGTAAGAGGTAGCTGGGAAATAGTTCAGCATTTGGGGGAGAAACGTTTTTCTCTTTTGCCTCAGGTTGGAAAAAGCACCTTTGGAAATCCTTCGTATGCAGCTCTGGGGAGTGAGGAACTAGGAGGCTGTGATGTGGTTAGCCCATGGTTAAAATATTCACTGCTAACAGGGAAAATGTTAGCCAGGGACAGAGAGTCAAGGTTTCCTTTAGCTGCAGAGATCACAGAGGGCCTAAACATCAGCATATTGGATACTATAAAGTAGGTTTTCTCTCAGTGGGAATTTTACCCTGAACACAAAAAGTCTTTTCTGATTAAAATCCAGTTGACACGTTGCGTCAAGAAGTGGTTTGGTTAAGATCGAGTAGCATATTCTAAGGAAAACAATTTCATTAAAAAGACTTAGCTAGATCTCTGCATCTCTGACAATAATCAGAGCTGTAATCCGGCAACCTTTACAAAAATAGCTCCACAACACGCAGATATGGGATCATCTGATGTGGGATCATCTCCATCCCCTGCTGTGTCCTCTTTCTAAAAAGTTACAGTTTGGGATACAATACGGTAGTCCCTCACTGCCAGTCCTACGTTCAGGACATTATTCAATTTGAATGACTTACAGCATTTGAATTTGCATCCACATTCTAGAAAATACAAGGAGTGCTTTCATGACCTCTGCTCTCATAGAAATACTCTTCCTAAGGTAGCTCCAAGGAGAATACGTGATGTATCCACAGTTTCTCCAGATAGCTGCCTTTCTGTGCCCAGTCTAATCTCCAAATTTACAATATTCTTTTTCACTCCCACGGGTTTTACTTGATCATTTTGTTTTCCTGTTATTTCAACTCAGAAATATATGTTTTCTTAAGTAACATAAATTGCCTTAATGATCATCTTGTTTGAGAACAAATATCAGCCTATGACTTACTCAGAGGTAACTGAGTTGTGGATTTACTTTATTTATTTATTTTTTTAATTAGGGTGGTAGGAGGTTGTTTCACTGGCATAATCTGTAACTTTTCTTTCTACACTGATTATCTTGATGGCCATATGCATGGCTCTAATGTGTGCATGGTATATGCATCCATACTGATAAATGAATAGGACTTACAGCTGAAATAGGGCATCTCACAATCTGAATTGCTTTCTGATGGCAAAAGAAAATGAACCTGATGGATAATTTCTCATTTAAAAAATGTATTTTGTTTGGTTGATGCCACATTTTTAACTTTAGTAAAATTTCTACCAGTTACTGGTAGAAAGATAGAAAAGATGTAAAAAGTAATACATGTTTGTGCTCTCCTCTGTAGGATATTTTGTGAAATCTTAACAGAGGGTGATCACATGGCAACTTGCTGGGTATAAAAGGGCTGCACAGAAACTGAGTTTATCAGGGCTACGAGGTAAGGCCATGTTTCTGTAGCTTGTAAATGCAGGTGACACACCTCTCAATTGGCAGGTCTGGGAGTCCCCGAGCTCTATAATGAATAATGTGTGACATGAATTGCCGCTAAGATATGGGGGAAAACTGCTGAGACTACAACGTGATGGAGTCTCCTGCTGGTGCAGCTCAGCCTCAAGCTAACCTTGGGGAAATGCTTTGAAATGGGAGCTGAGTAACAAGGAAGCCAGTTCTTTGTATGTCAGTGGCGTTTCAGACACTGACTTGGCAATATTTAGAGTTGTTTCTTTGCTCAAACTTTTATATTCCACTAAAAGAGGACCACTGAGGAAAACAGCACCTTCAAATGGCCATTGTCCTTTTTCAGCTTTATTTTTCCAAAGAGAAAGCAATTGCTATCTTTCTCTGAACCCCAGGCTCTAAAAACATCACTCTGTCATAATGACCTAGAAATAAATTGACTTGTTCACATGAATTGCTGGATCATTGTTGTCTAAGGTGCAAAAATCAGTTCTCAACTTCCCAGAGTGTTGTGGAAAGATACTGACAAAAGGCAAAAAAAAAGCATGATAGAAAAAAAAAAAATAAGATGAGCTTCAAGTTCTTTCAGAATATTTTACATCTACCATTACATATATGTTATAATTTTCAGAATAAACATCTTGGTACAGTATTGGGCAATACAAATACTTACGCAGATTTTTTAGGTTAATTTTTAGAAGTAATGCTATAAATTCTGACAGTTCATATCTAAGAAGAGAAGACCAAATCCCATGAATTTAAACTGCTTTAATAATGTCATGAAATACGCTTGTTCCCTATTTCTTACATTTTTAGGATGCCTATAAGGAAACTTTTCCTCTCAGGAAAACATAAGACCAGGTTCCTATGTTTATCAAGGGATTGTCGAAGTTGGCTCGAAGCATATGGGAGGAGCTGAATACAGCACTTTATCTTGCTGTATTACTACCCAAAGTGCAAGTGTGATTCCTTAAGCATCTACTGTTATCCCAGTTCATTCAAGCTTGGAAACTGTCCTGGTTTCAGCTGGGATAGAGTTGATTTTCTTCCTAGTAGCTGGTATAGTGTGTTTTGGATTTAGTGTGAGAATAATGTTGATAACACACTGATGTTTTAGTTCTTGCTACGTAGTGCTTATCCTAGGTTAAGGATCTTTTAGTTTCCCATGCTCTGCCAGCAAGCAGGTGTACAAGAAGCTGGGAGGGAGCACAGCCAGGACAGTGGACCTGAACTAGCCAAAGGGATATTCCATACCATAGAATGTCATGTCATGCTCAGTATATAAACTGGAGGGAGTTGGGCATCGGTCAGTGGGTGGTGAGCAATTGCATTGTGCATCACATGTCTTTTTTTGGGTCTAATTTATCTCTTTGTTATATTCCTTTTCATTACTATTATTATTATTATTATTATTATTATTATTATTATTATTATATTTGTATGATTTTTATTGTTATTATTTTATTTTCATTATTAAATTGTTCTTATCTCAACCCATGAGTTTTACTTTTTTTCCTGATTCTCCTCCCTCTCCCACTGGGAACAGGGAGGAGTGAGCGAGCGGTTGTGTGGTGCTTAATTGCTAGATGGAGTTTAACCACCACAGAAAAGTAACAAGGGAATAGAATATGTATTAAAAGGGCTGATAGACATAAATTCCCTTGCAAAAATTGAGGCAGGCAGATAAGGATTCTACATCCCAACTTTTCCTAGTCTCTCTCATTTTGAAGAAAGCCGATTTCATTTAAATGATTTGGATGGAGACAAAGGTGTGTGAAATTGATGCAAGTACATATTTTAAGAATTTCATAAACCCAAGAAAATCGAGCTTCCAAATTTAAGCTGTTCTATGGACTGTGAACTTTTTTGAAGTCAAATCAGGTTGTGACTAGTATTTTTTACTCTATGTATAATGCAACAGGATTTGTTTGTACTGTGACTCCCTCTCTACCAGTGAAAACCATGCGCTTTTTATGTTCATATGCACACTTTGTCCCCTTTTGGTTACGCGGTGGACTACTGACAGGATAATCCTTTGACAATTAGGTTGCATGCCAGGCTTTCTCCATCCCTTCAGCCTCCAAGGGCCCATGTAAACAAATTGAGATGCTTTACACAGCCTACCTTTACGGGCACCATTGCAATTCAAGATGAGATATAAGAAAGAGGTCAAGCAATCACGCCTCCTTCCTTCATCTTCTCGAATCCTTTGTCCACACTTTTGTTCATCTTCCCCATCTCCCTTGCCCCTGTGACACATCTCCGTCTTGTTGCTTGGTAACCTCCCAGCACCGCTGTGCGTGCCGGCATCAACTGCTCCCCCTTCCACTTGCTCAAAACACCGAGAGACAGGCTAAAGTCGGATGAGATTTTCTTCTCTCCGATCCTGACAGACAAAACAAATTCTGAGTAAATGCTGAAAGCTTGGTTAGAGGGTAAATTCTCAATTAAGAAAATGAAACAGAGGAAGATACACAATTAGGAACAGCTGATTAACAACATGGGACTTCTATATGTCAATTATTTCAGAGAGTCAATGGAAACCCTGCTACTGTGAAAAAAAATAAAAAAGGTAAAAAGAAAATAAAAAGAAAATAAAATAAGGATGGAGAGAGAAAGAAATTGTTTGCTACTTGCATAACACCAGTGGCTAAATATCCAGCTGGATATGAAGCCCTAATAAGCTAGCTATTACACAACAAAAATAAAGCAAATCTTATCCTGGAGAGGCAGCAGTCTAAAAAGATTGGCTGAATGTTTTAAGCATCAGGGTGTCATCTTGCCACAGGACACTATATCTCCCCTTCCTTTTTTCAAAATAAATTGGCAGCTTCTGATGCATTTTATGCTTGCTGTTAGTATTCATATTATTATAGAAAATTATAGGTGAATATATTTCTTTTGGGGACAGCTTTTAAATTGCATATTTAACAGGAAAATGGCAGGATTGAGACACCTGCAGGTGAAAGTGGGATTTTAAGTCTCTAAGGAACTTGAGTGTTGAAATTGGGCATTTTAACAGAGCGGGGTGCTTCCAGATATCAATCAGATCCAGGTTGGAGGGAAAACATAGTTTTGGACTGAGCTGTGTCCTGTGGTGGGGATATTGGAGCTGGCTGGAACCAGCTACGTCCAATATAGGATAGCCCCTGGCCTCTTCCCACCCAGGCCACCTCTGCAGAGCCCCCCTGCCAGTACCTGGGCATGGATGCTGGAGACACTGACCTACAGGTGGGTCAATACTTAAAGGCAGAGGAGGTTGCACAAGGATGTTTCACATAGGATTAGACACCTATATCTCAGCAGCTGACTTGTGCCTCTAGAATTGGATCTATTTTCAGGGTAAACCAACTGAATTTTGGCACTGGTGTATACAATTCTGCATACTCAATCTAGGACCGCACACTCTCGTTACAGTCAATAGAGACCTAGTAAATGGAGCCCATCTTTCAGCTGACCAGGCAGTAGGCACTTATTTTAGATAAGTTGAACTGTAGTCTGGGCATCGTTGTCTATATTGACTATAGGCTTGATTCAGTAACCCACATGTGCCCAGGAGTATCTCACAAGCTTTAAGCTATCCTCCTTCACCGCCAGCTGTGGCTCCAAAATGGTCTCTTTCACACAATTTGTCACAGTTGCCAACTGCATGGAGATACCTTGAATAATCTACAGATTTTTAGATAGTACCATATATGTATGTTTGAACCTAGATTGTCACGATGTCTAATGGGAGCTTGGACACCTAGCACAAACACAGGCATGACATACAGAACCCTAAGTTCAGCTGAATCATCCTAGAAAAGAATTGCACGCTCCCTTTTCATTTGTTTCTTAGGGATTTTTTCCTCAGAAACTGCATTCTGTAAATTGCATTTGTACAGTGAAATTGTAGGGCTGCTTGGAATCTTAAGAGTCCAACTTAGAGAGTAAGAAGGCACCCTGCAGGATTTCTGGGGCATAAATCTGATAGAATTCAGTAGCAATTTAGTAGTAAAGGAAGGGGAGAATGACTGATATCCCAGTAATGACAATGAAATCTCTGTTGTGAGATGGATCTGTGTATACACAAATATATATAATATACCTTCCTTTAAGTGCAAACCAAACCCAAAACCTACATTCCTTTTATATTCAACAGATCTTACAGTTCGTTCACAGCAAGTCCATGCTGCTGCTCAACCACCTCAGAAGTTAGATACAGAGAAGCTGATGAGAGCTCTGGGGGACTGTCAGTAAGTGAAAACCCAAGTTGTTTGTATTCCTTTCCTTGTGTTATGGGTTTGTGTGGCATTGTTTTTTTTGGTAGCAGGGGAAGGGCTGCAGGGGTGGCTCCTGTGAGAAGCTGCTGGAAGCTTCCCTGGCTCCAAGTCAGACCCACCTGTGGCCCAGGCTGAGCCCATCAGTGATGGCAGTAGTGACTCTGGGAGAACAGATTTCAGAAGGGACACCTGCAGTGAGTGAGGGGATTGGGATGTGAGAGGAACCCCTCTGCAGATCCCGAGGTCAGTGAGGAAGGCGGGGAGGAGGGGATGCCCCCGCAGCCCGTGGTGAGACCAGACGGCAGGCTGTCCCCCCCCCAGCCCACGGCGGGGAGCAGATGCCCACCTGCAGCCCGGGGAGAGAGGAGCCCACGCCGGAGCAGGGGGTGGATGCCCCACAAGATGGCTGCCGCTCCCTGGGGAAGCCCGCGCTGGAGCAGGCTGTGCCTGAAGGACTGCAGCTCGTGAGAAGGACCCACGCTGGAGCAGTTCATGAAGGACTGTGGCCTGTGGGAAAGACTCATGTCGGAGAAGTTCATGAACTTTATCCCATGGGATGGACCCAACAGTGGAGCAGGGGACGAGTGCAGAGTCCTCCCCCTGAGGAGGAAGGAGCAGCAGAGACAACGTGTGATGAACCTGACCCCAACCCCCATTCCCCGTCCCCCTGCGGTGCTGGGGGGAGGAGGTGGAGAGAACTGGGAGTGGAGTTAAGCTGGGAAGGAGGGAGGGGTGGGGGGAAGGTGTTCTAAGATTTGGGGTTTACTTATCATCCTTGTTTTGATTTGATTTGTAGTAAATTAAATTGATTTTGTTTCTTCCCCAGGTTGAGCCTGTCTTTTGCCCGTGACCATAAGTGGTGAGTGATCCCGCCCTGTCCTTGTCTCGACCCACAAGATTTTTCTTATGTTTTCTCCTCATCCCACTGGGGCCGGGGAGAGGCGAGTGAGCCAGCGGCTTGGTGGTGCTTTATTACCGGCTGGGCTTAAACCATGACACCTTGGTCTGTAAGGACTTGTACCTTCATTGCCCTCATAATTTTCCTACACTTCATAGACTGTTTTTAGGATAATTTATCCTTTCTTTTTTTTCCTCTGCCCTCTTTCTTCCTTTATTTTGTGAAAAACACACACATGCAAACACAAAAGGTGAACATGACTTCCATTTTTCATAAAATAATAATAAAATAAAAAAAACACAAGGGAGAGGGGAAAGAAAAAGGACAAACTATTCTTTTTGTAGTCTTTTGATTAAAAGCATTGACAGCAACTTCACCTGAGGAAAGCTGTATTTTAGAGAGCACCTGTCTAAACACCATATGTTTATAGGTTTTCTGCTTCTAAGTTTCTGTATTTTTCTAAAAAATAAGCTTTGATTGTTTCAAACTGTTCCTGTATCTCTCATGACACTAATTCTAGGTGGCACTATGTGAATGTCATTAAAGGTGAGGAAGGACCAAAAGATGCAAGAATATAAAAACAATCCCCTTTCTTTCAGAGAAATAAAGTGATTCATATCTCATCAATTATTCCTCTGTGGGATTCTTGGCCTGAGTAGAAAAGACCTCCTTTTTGGAACATATGGGTGAATCAAACTGTAATAGGAAGAAAGCACATGTCTCAGTAATTTAGTTTCAATTGCTCATTTATATCAATAAAAAAATACTGTAAACAATGCAGTTGGGTTTTTTTAGCAATGCACCAGAATAGCTGTAGATGTCTGCATGAATATACAATGGGATCTGTCTGATATATTTCATTTATGCTTTTATGATTTTGCAAGGAACAAGGCAAGTCTTATTAGATTCTTCTGCATTAACTTAATGGGGAAAAACAAAATCCCAACATCTTCCTTCCCCAACAAAACCTGATGTGTAAGGATAAAGTCACTCTGACTGCAGACTGCAATGGGATAAGAATAAATTGCAGCACATATCACCCTCCCAGATTTCCTGCTGATTTAACTACTGATTTAACTGTTTTCCTACTGATTTAACAAGTTCCATACTGACAAAAACAAGCATTAATATGGGCTGACAAGCTGATGGGGAAGAAATTGTATAGCTGCAAGTGACATCACGAGTATCTCTGTTCTCTGCAACTCTGATAAAATTTTTCATCTGAAGTCTTTTCCTATTTTCTGGATAACAAAATGTATTCTAATTCACCAAACTAATTCTACAATAAAATCCAAAGAACAAAACTAAATATTTCTTTTCTTCTAAAGGCAGTTTACTTGGCTGAAAAATGGATTTAGGTTTTGGATTTGTGATGGAAACAGTGTTGATAACACACCCATGTTTTCGTTACTGCTGAGCAACTATTCCGCAGAGCCAAGATATTTTCTGCTTCTCACCCCACCACAGCAGCGAGGAGGCTGGGGGGGCAGAAGAAGTTGGGAGGGGACACAGCTGGGACAGATGACCCCAACTGACCCAAGGGATATTCCAGACCATAGGACGTCATGCTCAGCATAGAAAGCTGGGGGAAGGAGGAGGGGGAATATTTGGAGTTATGACGCTTGTCTTCCCAAAGTAACCATTAGGCATGATGGAGCCCTGCTTTCCTGGAGATGGCTGAACGCCTGCTTGCCCATGGGAAGTGGTGAATGAATTCCTTGTTTTGCATTGCTTCTGTGCGTGGCTTTTGCTTTACTTATTAAACTGTCTTTATCTCAACCCATGAGTTTTCTCACTTTTAACCTTCTGATTCTCTCCCCTATCCCACCGCAGGGGAGTGAGTGAGCAGCTGGGTGGTGTTTTGCTGCTGACTGGGGTTAAACCACAACAATCACTCAAGACTATGCCAGACAAGGAGTGTCTTCCTCGCAGACAATTCATGATTTTGCTGCGAATTTCACAGCATAGGCTGCTGGTTTGTTTCTGTCTAAATAATCTTTATAATCACAGATATAAGGGTAGTCAGCCTATGCAACATATTTTGTAGGGTTTGGGGGTATTTTTTCACTGCTGTTGAGGATATGTCAAACTGATAACCCTACCATGGGATAACCCATCCAGTCTTCTCCTCATGCAAATTTACTTACCATCAGTCAGTTTTTCCTTTCTGAGGGGTAGTTCTAAAATGCCAGCAAAACTGGTTTGACAATTTTCCAATCATCCTTGAATATGTAAGAGCTCATGATTCCCAGATGCACTCAGATTAAGGATGTGTTGATGAGATCATCCAAATTCCTAGCAATCACATTTCAATAGTAAATAAGCATAGTCCTTTTTTTCCCCCATGAATGAAGATAGTATTAAGCTAAGAAAATTAATGTTATCTCCTTTGCCCATTTTTATCTTTCTTTTTACTTTCTTGAATTCGTGCACTGATTTTTATAAGTTTCCAACATTGATCCAAGCTGCAAGTTTTAAAATTATATCTTTCAGTATTCACTATGGTCTTCTTGCTGTAAAAAATACATGAAACTGCTCTGTGTCCTTTAAATCACTTAGAATATTCATATTTCCTTAATAATAACTTCTGAAGTGAATGAAAGACTATTAAACTGAGTTTGCTATAACTCATTGTTGCTTTAATTTGTATTTTTTCTCCTTCTGTAAGGTGTACTCCATAGTTCCTGTATGATTGCCTCTTTATCTATCTGCATGAATGAAAATGATGGAAAAACAGAAGGCAAAAAGAGTTTTTAGGTCTGAGATACCACATCTTCTGTACAAAAAGGTACATTTCATAGAGACATGAAGATATATTATAGAGCACGATAGAATCACGGTGACATATGATCCACTACCCTCTGAGCTGATGTCACAGTGGTGGGATACTGATTTTGTAGTATAATTCTTGAACAAAAAATAAGCAAATGAGCATTTTTACCCATTTATTAGAGGAAAGAACATAATACCATTAAAGTTAAGCCTGCTCCTAGAAAATAAAAGTTAATATCCTGGAAAGTTATTTTCTGTATTTCTTAGGTACAGAAATTAGTTCCGATTTCTGGGTCTCTTTCCTATGACGACCACCAAGGCATTGTGTTAAATGCTATTCATCACAAAATCATTCTCCCTTCTCTTCATCAAAAGCCAATTTTGAGCTTTTCTAGGTAATGCAGGTGTTGCATTGTACACTGTGATCACCCTGAGGGAAGGCAGTGTTTGCCAACAGTTGTCGTAAGACAGTAGCTAAAATGCTGAAATCTTTTTCTATATGTGGAAGAGGAAATTGGGTATTTCCAGTCAAGTAAGGATAATGCAGACTTTTTAGTGTGACTGTTGTATTAACGATAACAGGATTCTAAAAATGGGCTTTATATCCAGTACTGTTTCATATCTTCATCAATGACATAGACATTGGGATCGAGTGCACCCTCAGCAAGTTTGCAGATGACACCAAGCTGAGTGGTGCAGTTGACACACCTGAGGGATGGGACGCCATCCAGAGGGACCTGGACAAGCTTGAGAAGTGGACCCATGGGAACCTCATGAGGTGCAACAAGGCCAAGTGCAAGGTCCTGCACCTGGGTCGGGCCGACTCCCAGTATCAATAGAGGCTGGGTGGTGAAGAGATTGGGAGCAGCCCTGTGGAGAAGGGCTTGGGGGTACTGGTGGATGAAAAGCTGGACATGAACCAGCAATGTGCACTTGCATCCCAGAAAGCCAACCATATCCTGGGGACCATTAAAAGCAGCATGGCCAGCAGGTCAAGGGAGGTGGTTCTACCCCTTTACTCCCCTCTGGTGTGACCCCACCTGCAGTACTGCATCCAGCTCTGGAGTCCTCAGCACAGGAAAGACATGGACCTGTTGGAGTGGGTCCAGAGGAGGGCCACAAAAGTGATATAAGGAAGAAATGTCTTACAGTGAGGGTGGTGGAACACTGGAGCAGGTTGCCCGGAAAGGTGGTAGATGTCCCATCCCTGGAAACATCCCTTGGATGAGGCTCTGAGCAACCTGATCTAGTTGAAGATGTCCCTGCTCATTGCAAGCGGGGATTGGACTAGATGACCTTTAAAGGCATCTTCCAACCCAAACTATTCTATGACTCTATGATTCTTTCTGCACAACCAAATCCTCACCTGTCATTAGTCAGCAGAACTCCATTGCCTCTGAAACAATAACATACACTGGATAAGAATTTGATTAATCTTTTTTTTTTCCCTTTAATTAGACTTTCTTCTTTCATCTTTCAACTTCTTCTTTCCCATCTACATATGCTTCGCCTATATGAAAAAAAAAAACCTCGTCAAATATTCTAGCCACATTAGCAGTGTTCAGCTGGTTTCAAAGTTAAGCAAACATGTTTAGCCAGCCTTATTTCCAGACATTACTCCCCTCCTCCCCACCAAAGTAATGACTTTCTATTTCAACGACTCATTCCAGACTACAAAACCAGATGGATTGCTCTCTACTACATGAGTGAGCGTATTCTTGATCGGAAAGTAGCAATCATTGAATACATCATGTACAATGACACCAGGGAGGGAATTGTTCTTCATTCTGCCCAGCGAAGCATGTTGGAACACCTGTTTCCTATCTTGAAAATGTTTGCGATGACTGCCAAAGAAGTTAGTGCTGAAACAGCACCATTAAGCCAAGTTATCCTGCTTGGCCACCTGTTGAAACAGAAAGCTGCTGAGGCGATTCCAAACCTCAGCTGGTCCCAGGGATGTTACACGTCTCGCTGCCTATGGGGAAATTTTCTTATCAATGAACAAGTCTGCTATTTGAGGAAAAGGAAAGCAGAAAGGGAAACATTCTAGTTTATGAAAGCTTTCTGTTATGTCAAAGAGTCTCCTTTGCTGGGTTAGGTTCACAGAAAATACCAGAAGTGAATCTGAGAACTGGTGTATTTGAAGGGAATAATGTGAGCTCCATTCCTTGCAGGTGGAAATCATATACTTTGAGCCTGAGCTACAGTCAGAAATGGGATTCAGAAAGCTTTCTTAATACAGGTTTGTGCATCTTGGATTTTATTGCCTGTGTTAACTAATTGTCCATTGCCTAGCTCAAATGCGGACGTGTGTGTTTAATCAAATGAGTCCTACTCCCCATACTGACTGAATAAGAAACACATTGTATGTAGAGTGTATGAGAAAAACCCACACTGAACACTTGCTATTAAGGTGAGATGAGGTCATTACGTCTGCCACTTAATGTGTTTTCCTCCCAAATAGATGAAGAAGAAAGATTGGTGATACTTGACCTTGGAGAATTTCACTAGCTCCAGTGTTGACACTAAAGCTGTGCAAATAACTGTATTTTTGGTACTTTGAATGAGTTGGAATACAAAAGAAGAAAATACTCAATTGATTTAAAACTACATTATTCAACTTTTCTTGTGAAAAATTGAACTCCTTTGCTGTGGATTTAAACTTATATCACAGCACAAATCAATTTGTTGTTTAATTTGTTTGTCCTTTGTTTTTATTAAAATTTAACTTATATGTAGTCAAACATTGTATATATATTTTTCATTATTTCTAAGCTAATGTACCACTAAATTTGCAGCTTTCTGTTGACTCAATTAAATTGTTTTTATGAAAAAAGTTCTCAAACCTAGTTAACCTCAGGACTTCACTACATAGTTTTTTTCATGAGATCATTATATACAAATGGAGAAAATCAACTAAGTAATTTATCTGGCTAGAGTATATACTCTATCTTAAATAGTGATCTCTGGGCTTTCATACATACGTTTGTTTATTTTTATACTGAAAATAGCTACTTCTGTGCTAAATTTTGTGGAAAATGATGATTTGGGATCCCAGGCTTCAATTACAACTGGCAGGTGCTAATGTTGCATGGGCACCATGATATAAAGACAGAAATCAGTTGTTTAGAAATATCAGTTGCACAACTGGGTATACTTAGAACTTTTCTGACAAATTTTCAAAATGTTTTGGTAGTGTTTATCGTACTGTAAGACAACAAAACTTAGCCATTACAAGCAATGCAAGAAACTCAAACCAAAGATAGAATGTTAGGAAATATTTTTTTTAATCTGAATTCAGTAAACTAGTAATTCTTGTACTAGAAGTAATGTGCATGTCTTGTCAAGAAAATAAATAAAAATTAATCCCAGCCTGATCGTGATTATTTTTCAACTTTTGATTATTTCTCATCATATGATTGTTTCTTGACTATTACTCAGCTCTTCCCTGGAGAGCTCACAGCATAAATAGACCAAAATAGAAGTATCTTCTTCTCTTTTTACAGATTGAACCCGTTTTACAGATGAGGAACTTCTTCTTATATGTGTTACTTGGTGTGAGGCAACAAATACATTACTAGGTTTAAAGAATGTGAAACCCATGACTTAATTATAAGTCAAAATTACATAAATCTCAAAGCAATGTGCCAAGTGAATTTGGTATGGCATGTACCTTTGATTTAGCTATGTTGATTACATTGATAAAGCAAGCAAAGGCAACAAAGGGAAAAAAAACCCAATAAACCCTAACTAGTAAAGTAACAGATAGTAAATAAGAAGCAAAGTAGTAATACATGGAATTTCACCACAGCCCACTAGGAACTCAACTGTTAGAAGTATCTTCTCACTTCATATGAAGAGTTTATGAGAAAAGTTTTTACAAATCAGAGTACATTTAGTTTGCATATTAGGGTTTAGTTCCCAGCCATGAGATCTATCGTGTTGTGGAATAATAAAAGTTATTTCTTAAAATATTTTGAGATGAGACTGGACAGATCTTGAGGAAAATATATTGTGGAGAGTAGTATTTCCTTTAAAGGGAGATAGACTAGCTGATCAACAAGGTCTTTCTTCCGTTTCTGTCTGGTTATATTTACAGCTTTCCTTCCCTTTTTCTCCCTCTTTCTCCCTTTCTCTGATAGGTATTTGAAGTATATAAATATGTAGATGCTCAAAGGATACAGGAAGAAAATCCCACTGTCAGCCAGAGGAAAAACGTTTCTATTTTACCACCATGCTCTGTACCCAGCTGAGACACACAAAGGCAAAAATATATCAGTTTGCGAAGTTGGGAAGGGAAAAAAGTGTAAGGAAATGTTTCCATTTTTAAAGAAAACCTTTCAAAAAGTTTTCCAAAATTGAGCATGGAAAGAAGAAAAAGAGACATCATGGCAAACATAACAGTGTTCAGTGGCCAAGCTCCATTCTTTTGACCACTCCGTAAACAATTAGCTCTAATACAAAGTCAATATCGACAAGGATGGAATTGTGGTGGGTGAATTTACTATGAGGAATAAGAAGAGAAATGAACTGGGATGGCTGGAATCTCCAACTGCCAATAATATGGACATTTCTGACTTGTTCTTTTGTCGCTCATAAGGCAGAGTTGTGAAGACCCAGGCCTAGCACATCTGTTGAGCAGGTCCTTGCTATTGGCTGTTGGCAGTCAATGGTCAATGATGTACAAGTTCTCAGAAATGCTGAGCAGGGTATTGACTGGCCACTTCTGCTGATGAACTGGCATCTTAGCCTTTGGTGTCAGACAGTTCATTAGCCAAAATCAGTCTAGTGCCACCAAATCTCTTATTAAAATAGAACCATTGCCTGGTTATTTGTTTCACACTGTGAAAGACTGTCAGTGCATGGGAAACTGAAGACTTCGTTGTGTGATAGAGGAGTGAGTTCAAGTCACTGATGATTTTTACAGATACTGGGTCCTCTGCCCTTGACATTTCAGAAAAAGGTTGGTGAGAAGGTGCTCACAGGAAAAAAATGAAGCTGAAAATCTGAATCTCTCAAGAGGAAGAAGGAAGAAAGTTACTGCTGGATTGATTTAAATTCAGAATACTGAGTAAGAAAAGTAAAAAAAAAAGAACACCTCTGGGAATGACATTAGGTAGTTAAGTCAAAAAATACTGACACTGGAGCCAATTTACATCATCTTTAATTGGCTACTGAGAATATGTGATGCAAGGTGGGTTTCATTGTCCTGAAAAGAACTGAAATGCAAGTATTATCTGGAATTAATGATTGCTATTTGATATCTCTCATTACAGAGATCTTAAAACACGCTCCTTATTTGTTTGCTTTAAGCATCTTTTTTCTTGAATAAAGACTGAAACTTCTTATAGGAAATACTTCATTGTATCACCATGCATATATACACTGTGGTGTATAGCTTAAAGAATTGCAAAGCATCAGATTGTGATAATACAGTGCCAGAGCTGCAACAGATAGATGGGAATTTTATTCTGTCATGGCTATTGGGTCTCACCAAACACATGAACCACTAATACAGGTCATCACTCCCAATGACTAGGGAAGGCCAGGGATGCTGTATCATCTCAAAAAGATCATAATGTGAATAAATCTTTGGTAAATGCTGTTTAGACCTCAACAGTTTATCATTACAAGATTATACTACTTAATATGTGTTTATCACCACTACAAGAGAGCTAAAATGAGAGCTAAAACTATGTTTGCAATATAGCCATGTTCATGTTATGATTCTCCTGAATCTGTGCCACTCCAGTGGAGCTCCTCATACCACTGGAGGCCCATAATAATTTAGAAAGAGTCTTAAAAGTAGGTGAAAACTATCATTATTTTTGAAAACACACGTGCATGTACATTCCTGCAGTTGGCACAAATGCCACTGCCGGCTGGTGGATGAAACTGGGAGATGACCCCTGATGGCTGTTAGAGTGTAATTAGAGTGCTTGTAATTATAACAATAAAATTAACATTTTTATAAAGCAATAACATTTTGATTATGAACATGCTAAGCATTTTATTTATGTATCATTATCCTTGATCTGCAACTGTCAAGCTGTAGGAGGATTTCAGATATTTTTTTGAAAAATTTGAGACTCAGTGCCATACAGTTGATTCATAGCTCTTTGAATCTTGAATATTTTGTTGGGGAGGAGGTGTTGTTGCTGCTTCTATACAAAGTGTGTATATCTGTAACTCTTTGGAATCAGTGAAGCACTTACTGACATTGGCTGAGATTTTCAGCCAGCAAAACTTTAGATTTGGTTGTTTCACCTACAATCAATTGAACTTTAGTCACTGCAGTCTAGAGTGGGAGGATCACAGAATTATAGAATCATGGACCAGCTCAAGTGGGAAGGGACCCATAAGGACCATCAAGTCCAAAACCCTGCTCCTTATAAGACTACCTAAAACTAACCCATATAACTAAGAGTGTTGTCCAGATGCTCCTTGAACTCTGACAGGCTTGGTGCCATGACCACTTCCCTGGGGACCCTGTTCCAGTGACCGACAACCCTCTGAGTGGGAATCTTTTCCAAATGTCCAATCTGAACTTTCCCTGATGCAGCTTCATGCCATTTCCTCATGTCCTATCCCTGGTCCCCAGAGAGAAGAGATCAGCACCTCCCCCTCCAATGCCCCCCTTGAGGAAGGTGGAGACCGCGATGAGGTCACCCCTCAGCCTTCTCTTCTCCAAGATGAACAAGCCAAATGACCTCAGCCACTCCCTGTAAGTCTTGCCCTTGAAATCTTTCACCATCTTGGTCATCCTCCTCTGGACACACTCTAATAGTTTGATGTCCTTCTCATATTGAGGCACCCAAAACTGCACACCGTACTCAAGCTGGGGCCGCACCAGTGCAAGATGACTCAGGTCGCGCTGTAATAGCCTTGTAGGGTTTAAGTCTGATGCCTGAACAGAAGTGTTGGTGCTGTTTGGGAACCCTAACGTATGCATTACACCTTCACAGTCTGGCAGATGTGATACGAAACCTGCAGGAGATCCATGTCCTTCTGGAGAAACAGGCAGGATATCTGAATGCAGTGATGTGGTTGCAGCACTGGTCTCCTAAGAAACACCCGCCCATAAGGCATTAAAAGAATATATGTCCTAGTATGTGTAATCCAGTAAACAACCGACATCAGCAGTTCCTGGCGAAATGCAATTATTCAACTCTCCTAAACATGATGAAAATAGTGTGCTTGATTTTCAGTGAAAAAAAGAGCTTCCTGTTCCATCTCTTCCATCTTTCTTAGTACATGAGCTCAGTCACTCGCTCACCCACCCCAGATGCCTTCTTGAGCTTCTCTTAGACCATATAAGCTGTGCTGCTAAGGAGACAGGTTGATTTTCAAAATTCATGCTAGTCATGGCTCAAATCCAAGGCAAGCTGTGGTTTTGTTTGCAAAGGGTGGTTTAAAATTGCCAAAAGTAAGATCTTGGAAAACTGCATTTGTGAAATTCTTTCAAGGTTTCTTCACAGTGACTGTTCACAAGTGAATACAGAGTGTATTCCACTTGCTAAAACTGACACAATTTCTTTTATTCTCAAAAAGGAATACAGTTGGAATAAGAAATCAGAATTTTGCATTCTAACCAGCTAAGGCTCGCAAATAAGTAACATTAAATTTACCAGCCCACAAACCTTTGTGACTGTGGTGCATCTACGTAAGATGTGTAATTATTAAGGCCTAGCTTATTAAGCACATTTGGAAATTGGCTGAATTGCTTGATTTGGTAAAAAATTACATGCTACATTTAATCAGCCCTCCTTTAAGGAACAAATGTCATTAAACACCATTTAATTAGCTGTTCCTACATCCCCACTGTGTGAAAAATTGTATCCTTGATGACTACAAAACATTTTTAAGGTCAAATGTGGTGAATAAGAATATCATTGAATGCCCTCTGGTAATAGTCTACATAAAAGTGCAGCTCATTTGCATTAATTGAAAAGATTAGTTCTGTATCACAGTTAATCAGAATCTGATGTCTGTACTGTACAGATGGAGAAGACCTTCTATAGTTAAGCTTACATTTTCTTTTTTTTTTTTCCAGTTGTTTATAAGTCTGTTAATTTGTCATGGTGGGTAGACATGAAAATACCTTCTTGCTCTATTAATTTAAGATTTCTGCTTTCTACTACACCAGCACACCATGTTTGAAGAGAGGAGAAATGGACAATAAAAGATAGGAATTGACCATTTTGAAAAAATAATGACTTCTTTTCTCTCTCTTTTTTTTTCTCTCAGTAACTAATATGATTTCTCCTTCTGTGTCTGCATGAGATCTGATAGCCATCTCACTCTTTATCATTCACTCACTAAAGCCTTTCCTGCCTGTTTACCCCATCCTTGCTTCTCCCTGCCACCGTGTAATGTGCAATGCTGTGTGCCTGAGACTCCAGCCTGGCTATTTCACTGAGACCTCAGGGTGTTACTCCTTTTTAGAAAAGGTGTGTCAAGAGCCAGATTTTTGACAAGTTCCAGTGAAACAGTCAAATAATCTGAATCACTGCTGTCATCCCCTGATGCATAAAACAAAAGAGAGAAGAAAAAGATGAGATATGAGCACGGATATATATAGATAGGAAGCTATGGCAGGTGTTGTGGCTTGTGACAAAGATTTCATCTGCTCTCTAAGCAAACTGTGGGAGGGATGTCAGCGTGATCCCTGCAAGAACTGCAGCATAGACCCTAGCAGGCTTGCAGACAGTCAGATTTCCTTAGCTAGTAAGAATGAGCCCGGTATTACCTGAAAAATGTACCGATCCAAGGTTTCACTGTGACATTTGGTTTCACAGGATGCACACACAACAAGATCATTTTTCTTCTGGATATATTCCTAGAGACATAACCACTAGGACGGTGAGCTTGCCAGGGGTATTTAATGGAAGAGATCTCCCTGATGGGAGATACTCCGTGGCTTTATTTCCCTCTTGAGCTAGGAGTGGATGAAAATGTGGGAAGAATGATTTTATTCCACCTTAATGCCTCCTGTATTTTGGGATTCTACAGGGACTTTCCTAAACTTTGGTTTAATAACAAACAAAAAAACAAACAGAAAAAAACCAAAACCTCACACCCTGCAGTCTTACATTAACTTAAGCTTTGCAATGCCCTTGGAGTTTGGGCCATTTGATGTTACGTCAGTATGTAAGACTTTAGTAACGGCTCTATAGGCTGGAGCAGGGGTTGTACCAGCCTGGCTCCATGTCAGGGAGGCTCATGGCACAGCAGCTTTCCCCAGAGGGCTCTGCCTCTTCCCTTTCCATCTCTTCCTCTATCCAATCAAGGTAACAAACCTTGTTTTGCTTCCATTTAATTCACTGAAAACATGTTTGTTATTGAACAAATACATCTGAGGGGATCATGTGGAGAGACCATTTCTTATTTTCATGGTTATTCTTGGGTCTTTTCTTTAAAAATGTGACAACAGAGTGTTTCTCTGTATCTGGGAGAAAGTACTGAGTGTTTTGGCATGGTATACAAGTGATATATGCCTCTCATGGGGTCTTCAAAAGATGGTTTTGTGGCACAGTTTCTTTTTTCCTGTTGTTTTTTCATAATTTCTTCAGTTTTAAGCAAAGTTAAAGGATACAGAGGAAGTAATTGGACTACTGAGTTTTAAAGCCCCTTCAAACACTGGAACAGGTTTCCTAGAGAGGTGGTCAATGCCCCAAGCCTTTCAGTGTTTAAGAGGCTTTTGGACAATGCTCTTAATAACATGCTTTAACTTGGTCACCATGATGCCCTGAACTGGTCAGGCAGTTGGACTAGATGATAGTTGTAGGTCCCTTCCAACTGAAATATTCTATTCTATTCTATTCTATTCTATTCTATTCTATTCTATTCTATTCTATTCTATTCTGTTAATTGCGATCTCTGGAAGAAGAAGAAAAACAACAACAAAAGAGCAGCTACAAAAAAAAAAGGTATTTTCTTTATAAATTCAGAAGTAAGAATTAAAAAAAACCCACAATGAACCTCTCTTAATAAAATCAATGTTGTTGTAAATTAAGTAACCCCCAATGGAAACAAGTTCTTTTTTTAGTTACTTTTCTATTTTCTTGTCATTGCACAACTTTCTTACAAATATAGACAACAAAAATAAACTCTATAGGGTTTCTTTTCAAAGGCAGAACAAGGTTTAGTGTTCATAGTTCTGTTGGGAGCTAAAAAGTAACGTTCTCTTTAGATCTGGAAGTAATGCCTTATGCTTGCAGAGATAAAAAAATAAATGTATTCCTGAAGCAGAGATGTAGGGGTTGAAGGGTGGGAAAGGAATACTTTGAGAACATTATTTATATATAAATGTTACAAATATAAATATATATATATATATATTTCAACAAAATTGAAGGATACAGTTTAAGGAAACACAAAAAATTATTAAGTATATGAACAGAGGCCACACTCTCCTTTTCTCTCCCGATGAAGGAGTGTCCCAGGCACATTTTTGCCAAGCAGGCAAGTTGATCCCAAATGTTCTTCAGTTTCTTACAGGGCAAAGGTCTAACCCCTGAGCCCTTGTTATCTGCTGAGCTCTTCTGAAGTTAGCAAATTCCTTTAAGCAGGTCTTTGGCTCCACTCCAGTAAAATTCCCCAAAGACTGTCATAGGAGTGTTTCTAACTAATCCCTTAAAAAATAACTAAGAACAAACTCTCTGATGTTAAATTATAACAGATTTCTCTTTCAGCAGCAGAGTGCCTTCAAACTGTCCCCCTGGTCTCATGATGATGAACCTTTGAATGTCATGAAATAATACTTAAGGCCCAAATATTTTGAGGCTTAATAGTGAAATTATTTGTGGTATGAACTCTTTCTTGGCTCTCTACTTTTCTTTAACGGTTCTTCTGTCTTTTCTAATGGCATGTCTTTTTTCCTTGCATATGTAGGCATTTCAAGCTTAGTTTGGATACTGTGAGCAAACATAACCTTCATGCAGTAAGTTCCTCTTTCTGATTTTTGTATGCTTGTAGACTGTGTTTGGATTTTTAGTACTCTAAAAATGCTTAAATTCAGAAATTACCTCAATAAAACTCTGCTCCATTGTCCTCTGTGAACCCATTATTTTGTTGCACATTATCAAAATACTGCAGAAGCATTATTTTTATGCAGCCTATGCATAAAGTAGATAATACGGTACAATTGCTAGTTATTTCATATACATACACAGGCAAGTATGCGCACAATATTAGATCTTATCCATATGGCAGTGCTTGTCAAATGAAAATCATGAAGTTTTTTCTAATTTTGAGGCAATTTTCTCTCAAAAGAAATCTTCAGTAGAAATATTTGACTTTAAAATTTACAGCTTCCTTAATCAAATAAGAATATTTTGTAGACTTCGTCTTCACTATTATCTTTCTTATTTAATCTATGGACTTTCCTTTCCTTTCCACTACATCAGATTATTTGATTAAATGGCATTAGGTAGTTAAAGGAAATATTTCCTCATGTCCTGTCTGAACTTTCATCACTGGGCTGTCTCCAGTTTCCCAGTGTTATACTGTCAGGCTCTTGTTTATTAAGAGCACAGACAAGGAACCACTGTTGCAGGTACTTTACGAACACAGATAAAAAGTTTCTACAAAGGCAGGTACAAATTTAGCAGTATCTTATCTGCCCTCAGCAGAGTAACGACTGGATATGCAGCAAATATCTCCCATTCCCATGAACTTTCATCTCTCTTCATCATGATTAAGGTATATTAACATAACATGAAGGAAGCTCTGCACTGTTATTGTTACTTTTGTACATGAGTTACACTACAGCCCTTGCTATAAATGTAGCTCTATTCACTTTCTAGAGATCTCTCCATCTCCTTCTGCTAAGGTTAACTTTATGTATTTTTTTTTTTTAGATAAGATGAGGCAGAAGATGCAATTGATTTAAGCTTCACACAAACCTCTGTTGTGTGTATATATCTGTCTGTGTATCATCATGATTTGGAGCCAACCCTACTAGTATAGCTGGATCTGGTTGCTAAAAGTTACAAGCATCTGATGTGATTGAAATTAAGCATTAGACATTCACTGATCATTTAAGTTCTACTCTCCAATCTGATCGGACTATACCTGGCAAAGAATACAGAGGAAAAACAAGGTACTGTATTTGGCCACAGGCTGTAACAGACTCTGTATATGTAAATAACTAAAACATGCATGGAGGCTTACAGTCTGTATCTGGAAGAGGTATCTGGGAAGCTTGCAATCTGTCCCCAGCAGCCCAAAGTCTAAGTTTAAGAACAAATCCAGCAAGAATATATAATAATTATTCTGACTACTTGGAAGCATGAACTGTAGGTACCAAGATAAGATTTCATTTGGTTACACAAGCATTTCAAGAATGTTTCCAAGACGTTATTCCTGATGTATGACTCTCAGCTGGGGCAAAGCAGGACATTTCCATGAAATCCCTTTTCCAGTGGATTCCTGATCCCCTCCATCCAGTAATGTGGAATACTATGAACATGAATTTTTGAAAAAAAACCCAAACACATTCATATTCATGTCCTGTGTGGCTGCTGAATCCATCAATTCACCCAGGCTGTCTGATGGTGAATGAGGTGGCTATCATGTCTAATATTTAACTAATAATTTCCTTGATTATAATCCCTTCCTGAACAATGATATTTCTTGACAGAGCGGGCACATTTGCCAGTGTGTGCCAGAATAAGGCATCTTTTATCTGATTTTTACTTTTAGACTACTGGAAGCCCTTTAGTTTGATTGGTGTTGATGAGTTACCGAATGAAAAATAACATTGAACAGGACTTTGAGACCTCAGAAAATAATGTTTTGTCACATCGCTCCAGGCCATTTTATTTTGAAAAAAAGGACCCAAAACAAAGCCAAGCCCCTCTCCCCCAAAAACAAAGAAATGTGACCTTCTGTCATGTTGTTCTGGTAGACTAGCAGGTACCAGGAAAACCTGTGTAATTAATTTGTCTTGTGATAATCAAACTGATCCTCCTTTCTAATGTTGTTCCTGCATTGTTTTGGGGGATAGTCACTGCATACTCATTCTGTAAAAGTTCTTTTTTACAGTGGCAAACAGCTGATTTATCTTCCTTTTATTTTAAGGGCTGCAGTAGACTCGAAGTCTGATTTATTTTGTCTGTATTAGTATGGGCAACATCACTTGGTTTAATGATTAAGTATTCATGTCTGGATATAAATTACTTTCTTTGCTCTAGATAATAACAGATTATTTTTCACCCCTGCTATATGAGAATTATGAAAGATAGTTATTTCTTTAATCTCTAGCATATCTTGCTATGAAAGGGTTTATGCATTTAATTCTCCTGGTTCAGGGAAGAAGTGATCTTTTAAGACAAACTAGCATGAATGTATAGCTGCTGTCAGAATTTTTTTTTCCTTTTTGAACATACTTTAGAAGAAAGAGAAAAATGACACAAAGACAAAACATTTCTTTTGCCTTGTTTTCTTAAAAGTTAAATTCAAGTGGATACACAAAAGTATTTGGAAGCCATTGAAAACACTAGAATATTTATTTGCTCAGCCAGGATATTTCATTCTGCTATGTTCAGTATCCAACCCTTCAGCAAGCAGATGAATCTTTCCTCCCCTGAGCTGTCTGGTGAGCTAGCCTTGTCAACGAGCTCTGAATTAGACTTCAGAAAGATGGGAGTTCAGTTCTACATTGAACTATGTGAAAACTCTGTAGCTTTGAACACTTCTTGTGGTCTCTATAGCTGGTTCTGGTATGTACAAATTAGGGTAACAACTCTACCTTGTCATGTGGAGAACTTTTCTACTGCTCCTTAAGATGAGGAGAATTGCACTCAGTAACCAGGTTGACTTGATCTCCTTTGATTGTAAAGGAAACCAGAAGTGACTCAAATACAGATATCTCTGCTGTAGGCAAGTATGTTTAATCAGGTGAATTTTACCCACAGTTAAGATCTGGATGGATGGCTGGATGCTGTCAGCCAGTTCAATATATTGCTTTTAGAAACTGATTTTCTTCAGTAACAGCTGATGAAATCTGCTCCTTCTGCTTTGATTCTCTTTATAATGTGTCTCCTCACATAGGCAGGAAGAGCTACTAGTCTTTTGCTTATCTGAGAATTTGCACGTGTTCAGTCATGTAGATGCAAAATATCCACTCCGGTGTAGTATGTGCTATTGCATACTGATATATTTACCTCATCAATGTATATTTGGCCAAGTATCTTCCTCCATCTTATTGCCACTTCTGGTGGCCAAGATGACATCATCTGCATGTTTTAAAAGTAAAATAGGGTATCAGGGATCTATGCACAGACAACAACAGCCACCTTAAATTCATTGCTTTTTCTTCAAATTAGGATTTTTTTCCCTTGGGCACCATGATGTAGCTAATCTTAATATGGCCTACTGGTTCTCAAATTGAAAAAAGGTCATTATGGAGTGCAAACGCTGTTGGTAACATACTGCTGTATTAAACTTCCAGATGTCAGCTTTGGCAGAGGAAGCCATCAACAATTCATGACATTGTAAAAACATTTTTCTTGCCGATCCATTTACGATGAAGTATTATGTTGCCCTCTTGACAGGTAATGCAATATTATGTTAAGTATAAATAAATCAAAAATACAGATGTACTTGCTTGAATTATGATGGCCACTAATGGCATTTGGGGAAGAAAAAGCAAATTTGACGTCTGACTAATGTCTCTGGTTATTCCTGCCCGGCGTTTCTGAGGTGCTCTGAAGTCCGCAGTAGCAGAGTAGAGCTTCAAGGGAGCAAATGTTTGTGCTTGTTGGGTAACCCAGCTGGAGCCACACTCCCACACATTTGTTCTTCCTTTTTAAGAAGACTAATAGGAACTCCGGTAGGGTAAGAACACTGACCCTCCTCTGACGAGGAAATTCAGTGCTTGCCCAGGGTGGGAGGGGAGTGGACCCTCCAGATTCTCTGATTCTGAAGGTACAGCAGCCCACCTACCCAAACTCAGCTTGGTGCCCTAGCACGATAATCTCTCCGAGGCAAATGGCAATGGTGATGCTGCTCAAAACCTTATCAGCCACAATTTGTTCCAAATTGATTTTTCTCTGTCAGTGGAGAGGAGAGTATATACTAGATAAACAGATCTATCTTTAAGCAAATGTAACCTTCTAAGAGGTACTTGTTAACAGATAACCAGCATTTTTCTGATGCTATTTGCTTTTAGATGGATACCCATAATTAGAATGGAGAGATCTTTTTCAGGGCTAATCCATTCCATAAGAAATGAAAAAGTGCAGTTAAAAAGTGATGAATATTTCTTGGGAACAAGCTAAAAAGGATTTTGAGCTGTAATATTTAAACTTGATGATTCATGATAGCAGAATACTTAAACTGCATAAAATGTATTCATCTTTTGAACTTGTTGTTTTGCTAGCATCTCAAATGATGGATTCAAACATCTTCATAATCCACTAGTTCATTATAATCTCTTCTCAGTGTTTTGGATGTATTATTATCTCATTGGCTTATTTATTATTATGTGTAATGTATTAAAAAGAGGGTGTTCTGTTGACCTTAAGCTCTGAAAAAGTAATATATGAGAGTGAAAAAGCAATAGTTGGAATTAATTATGGATGTAGACATGATGGAGGACTCTCTGCCAGTGTATATTGGCATAGTCCCATTGAAGTCAATAGAGTAAGACCAATTTACGTCAGCAGAGGAGCTGATTTAACAGGCATTGGAAGAAGATCTGGTGGGATTTTCACAAATGTAAAGAGAGAGACAGAGTACTGAAAACATCAGGCTGCTTGGTATTGTATTTGTATGTATGCTATGTTTGTGTAAGCACTGAGAAAGTAACTTTTTTTTAACATGTGCAGGAAAGGTACAAAATTGCAAGGATATCAGCTGAGGGATTTTGCATGAATACAAAGCTTGTTGAAACCCAATCATGGTGTCTCATAAAATGGTAAAGCTCTTCTTTCTGAACATCAAAGAAGTACATCAAAGTGTACCTCCTGATGCTATGGAAGCTGGTTGAACAGATTCAACAGTTATCCTGTAATAAGCTTTGAAAAAATAACTATGCATAAATGAAGCAGAATATTTTGAAGTATGGGAACCTTTCTAAAATTACATGGAGTGAACAAATAGTAGGTCTAGTTCTTACCTCTCTTTCATTTTACTTCAGTATACTTCCACTGACTTCAGTGGCGATGTGCTGGATTTACACCATGTAAGGGTAACTCAAAACAGGCATTGTAAGGGCAAAGTGACAGAGAGATTATTTCAGACAAATTGCAGGAGAGCAGTAGGGAATAACCTGATAATGTCTTTCGAATATTAGTAGAAAAATAGGGCTGATTTTGATTCCACTCTGAGTCAAAGTGCCTTTTCCTCACACTTTACAATCTGACTACAAGGAAACCTACTTAGAGTGGAGTTTTTGGTGAAGAGACTATTTTTATAATGCAATGATTCATGCCTCCTGTTTCATATAAAGTGTTATTTTGTGCTAAGCAAGGGGCTCAGTGTGGCAGTCTGGGTGCCAAAACTACCTATAGAAAATAGAGGCCTCCTATCTAGCAGTAGAAGAACTTGTCTTACAGCCAAACTCCAGACTATTTTACTGGAAAGAAAAAACTTTGAAAAACACTGTGCATTAAAAATCAACTTTGAAAATTAGCTGTTCTTATTTATTTTGTTCTTCTTTTCCTTCAAGCATGAATGACACTGGCATAAATCCAAATACTTAATTTGCAGTTAGAGGAATCTCTCTACTCTCTTTCCTCCTGTAGCTGTGTGAACACAGAACTGGAGACGGTGCCTGGGGTGGTTGATCTGGTCTTCTGGTGTTCCAGAGACTTGCACAGAGTCACCTTAGCTATTTCAGAAGTGGGGGTTCAATGGGATATAGCTACGTTGAGGGTGGTGCTGTGTCTGTCATGGGACTAGGAGGGGCAGAGAGAAGAATGTGAGAAGGGCGAGGTGGAGCACCCATGGGGAGACCACAGAGGGAGAATGATGGACAAGTGAGGTCTCTGCACCCAAGAGAAACAGTCCTTGCTGGTCCATTCCTCTGGAAGCAACAAGCCAGACTTAACATGCAAGAAAGAGGTGGACAATCTAAAGCTGATCTTGCATTCATATAATTTCATCCTCTTCAGCACGTAAAGACTTACATGACTCTTGGTTTTCAAGGTCTCCATCTGGCAGAAATCCATGGTGCTTAGCTGTGCAATCATCAGGTGAGATTGCTCCTTTGGCTTGTTTGAGTCTTCTCTATGTATTGCCAAAGAAATTAGTATGATCCACAGACATAAGGCTCTGAGCTTTATTAGGGAGAACCTAGATGCTGGAATAATTATCATGAAGAATATACACACAAGTGGGACTGGATAGGGAGTATAAAAGGGAATGTCTCTATATCGGAGCATATAGTTAGCCATAAAAAGATACTTCATTAGACTTGATAAAACCAGCTGAGATTCCCAGATTTTAGCTAGCTGAAGATATGGCCTTGTTAGTTTGCATTCATTAAGAGTCACCATATGTACAGCCTTTCTGCCATTTTGCATTTCTCTGATGTACCACAGCAATACATCATCAAAATACCATTTCTCTGATAATGTATTGCTGTGTTATGCTGTTAAAGTGACTTTGCTTGATGACATGCTCAAGTAATACATCTTTAGACACATGAACTGTAACAGCAGTGGCCTCTCTGTCTGTCACATGTAAGGCAGTATGGGGAATAAAAGATGTAGTGACAGGGGCTAGGGAGAAACATGAGGCTGAGCATGTGCCAGGCTTTCTGGGACATAAAGCACACTTACCAGGAAACACATAGGAAGTCACTTAAAGGACAAATTAAATGGGCTTGCCATTGGGCCTCAGAAAGCATGTGAGTACTCCTTATCTCTGGTTCAGTAGCCTTAGCAAAGTCAACAGCAAGAAGTACCATGAGAAAATTCAGAGTATATTAAAATGATTGCTGTGAAGAATATTCCATGGGGATGCAAAACACTGGATTCTCTTAGGACCAAGATAAGGCATTGAAGCTGCAGCCCAGGAGACCCAACTTCACATCTGGCTCAGATAAAATGAGTTTGGCATTGTAAACCCGTTCCTCCGGTGAGTTTGTCTTCATTCAACTGTGTTGTGGTATAGTGGTTCAGGGTAATTAGAAAGTTGTGCTCAGGATCAAAGGGACTCCCTGCTGCTGAGTTTCTGAGTGTTAGCAGGGATGTGTGGTAGAAACTTTGTGATCTTAGAGCCAGGAGGCTCCTACAGAAGAATGTGCAAAAAAGACGTTACTGCAAGACACACCGAGATTCTCCTTTCTCCCTTTACTGAAAGTAAACAAAGCAAAATTCAGGGAAAGGAGGCATGCAATTCAATTCAAAGGCATATCCTTTTGTAAAAATTGCTCAGAGTAATGTCTTTCATGGAAAACTGGATAACTCACCATTGTAATTCATTGCTACAGGAAGGTGGTGTGTCAATACCACTGGGTAGCTTTGTAGATTTAAGAATAGAGCTGGATCGTGCCAAAAACACAAATAACAATGGTATTACAACAGCATGAGTACAACTATGAGAGCTATCCAATCCTATTTTTAAGGTATAATATGACCCACTGAGGTTAGACAAAATTGTCCGTAGCATATCACACCACACAGTCAGATTCACTATAATAATTCTGCACTCTCTTCTGAAGCAGCTGCAACGACAACTGTTAGAGATGGGAACTTGTTCCAGCTAGTCCATTGATCTGTTCCTAGATGACAATTTCTTTGTGCCTACAAATAAATCCAGGGAAACTGCAAAAGCTGCCTAAAGTGCAAACTGAGCTTAGAGAATCAGTGTTTCATTATCTGTTCTCTCTCCACGTATAATAAACCAAGGTAACATGACTAATAAATAATAAATGAGTAATTCTTAGGCCTTATGTAGCACCTCTTATCAGAGCAGCTCTGAACACACTGAAGGGAATACATAAATTAATTCTTGTAGTATGCCATTGAGACAGATATGTTTGACTGTATACATTTCACAGCTTGCTAAATTATTTTGTGCTTTTGCAATTAGCATAGTCCATAGTGTCCACAGTCATAGAGAAGTCCCCTGCGGTTCTAAATGCCCTGTAAGCTCTGTGGTCCCTGCAAGCTGGGTGTACAATCTGAGTATAAGACAAATGAGAATAATTGTGCACAGGCAGGTGGGAAGAACAATATGCAATAGTAGGGTGGGCAGGGATTTCTGCACTTGAACTGCCCTACTAATTCCAAGTTTTCTGTAGGCATGAAGAACTTATGGCTATGGTATTCATCAGCACTCAGCAATATAGTTATGGATCAGGAAAGTCAAGAATATTTTTATTTCCACTGGAAATTACTATTTATTTTCTTTTTTTATTTTTCCCCACAAGACCCTGAGGTAAGGGGATGATTTTTATTCAGAAGGAAGTTGCAGAAACTCCTGGAGAAGATAGTGCATTCCTTGCACCTTTACTTTTGATAGGCCATGACCTTAAGTGAAGTATATCTGCCATTATGTATCACAGTTAGGAAATTCTTGCTGTACAACTTTCCATCTTCAAAAACATAAACAAGCAAAAAAATGGGGCTGCGGGAGATATAACCTATCTAGTGATCTCTCCAGCTGACACTAATGAGTCCACAGGGAACGTGTACAACTCCACAAAGAGCTACATTTTTGTTGCAAATCTTTCTCTCCAGCTCAAACCTTTCAGCAATCCCCAAATTTATTTTCAAGTAATTTTCTTAAAGTTTTTCCTGAAAAGACAGCATATCGATGAGTTATTTGTGGATCACACCCTTTTGCTTTTTTTGAAAGTGTGTAAAAGGCTGCAGTGGAACATAGGGTGCCGAGAACTTGAAAATCTAGCCCCAACTATTTTGCTTTACGTCACATCATAACAAGACTCTGTCACTTGCTGTAACTTTGAGACAAAAGGTAAATGAGTAGAGACAGTTCGTTGCTTATGTTTCGTAAAGCTGGGACAGAGCAAACTCTACAGCACAACAGAACACATTTGGAAAGAAAAAAGAATAAGGGACATTTATTTCTAAGTCTTCACTTACTATTATAAATTGTCATAGTCTATGTCATGTAGAAAATGTTAGCGAGAAGTTCAGTGAGTTACAGTGAAGCAAGTTATAAAGATCCCTTAAAAAATATTTTCTATTTCTAAGGCCAGTAAAAAGACAGAGGCTAGAAAGCTTTGCAATCTTAAGCCCCCTGTCTCGAGCCCCAGTCCCCCATGTGAGGTTAAAAAACCAGCCTGCCATCTTGTCGAGGTATTTCAGTGTTTTCTTTCTTCCGATGGAATTCATTAATTCTTTCTTTTGTACCAGGCTTATAGGATGTTTTTCCCATTTTTCACATGAGGTTGTTTTCATGATGGCCATAAAGGTAGAATTATTTTTGCTAGTGAATTATTTGCAAAATACAAATACATATGGAAAAATAAACACCAATGACTATGACTTAAAAGTCACTTCAGTAGCCCAGGAACCAAGAAAATGCATAACCATGAGCTAATCTCTTTTCAGGGAAGAATTTAAGTAAGTGCATAACTTTTCTCATCTGTTTAAATGCTGTTTTACTGAATCAGACAAAGGTCACCCAGAGAGGATTAAACTGCTATTTACATAGTGTAAAATCAGGCAGTTTGTACTTAGGTCAACCTCTCACAGCATAGTGTTAGTAATTCTCCACTCCTCAAAATATAAAGTGGGTATAATTAAGGTTGTAAGTAAAATCTACTCAATTTCTTCATCCACTTACATATGAATAAATGAAAATGTAAATAAATCTAAAATAAAATTGTATATATACTGTATCCATATTTGCTGTCACATAAAACACAGTATTATTGAATACCTGTAGTTTTATTCATTTGTAATGCTGCTGTTAGGGTGGTATTTGTCTTCCATATTATTAACATATAGAATAATTCGCATGCACACGAGTACCTGTAATCATTTGAGATGTTCTAAGGTACCCTCTCTCTGCCTGTCCAGAAGAGCAAAGGTGTCCCATCAGTCCTGTAGGTTACCCACCAACCTCCTGTGCTTGTCTTGTACACCCCAAGGTATTTGACATGGTGCTAGATGTCGACAGTCTTAAAAGTCAATGAGGTAGGCATACAGCCAAAATAACCCCACCTAGGTTGTCTCTGAAGCCAGAGGTAAAAGTCAGCTCTTCTGGAAGCTGATTTATCTCACCCTGGGGGCCCATTTTAGGTCACCATGAATTGCCCTCTGCAAGCATTTGTCTTTGACCACAGAAGGCTCTGTGAGACACTAAGAATATTTGTCCACTGTTTTGGTATGAAAATAGTTTTCTTCCCTTACAACTAGTTCTAAAGGAAAACTGTCTTGTTTTAACTCTGACTATCACAACCTTAACGTGTTACTTATGTCTGCTATGTTCAGATTCTCACATCACACGCTCATTGCTCTACTGCCTATATGCTTTCTGGGAACTACATGGCACCTTTATATCTGGGATGGATATTTCAGGTCTCCTCAAAATTTGTAGTGCACAAAATAAGTGGGAGAGAAAATCAGATTTTATCTAACTCACCACGTTCAAGGTGTTGCATTGCTGTCTGACTGTCTTGCCCAAGTAAATCTGGTGGCAAAGGGCTACGGTGAAAGTGCTGCCTCTGTTCCTATCTCTTCACCTCAAGAGTTACTTGGGGAGTGAGTCTACCAGAGAAGGGATGCTCTGTGAACAGCTGGTGGATCAAAGCATAGATAAATAGAAAAGACTAATGGGCATGCTCAAAGCATAGTATTTCATATGTTGCACTATTTCTTTTGACATATATTTCTTTACAAAGAAAAAAGCAGTTATGTTATAAAGCAGAGACTTGTAATTATAATATAGTACAGAAGTCCAAGCCAATGAACTCTGTCAAATGCATGCAGAAGGATGAATCCAGTTACCATGAACTTAAACAATTGTTTCTAACACAGAGGGTAAAAATTATAGAAAAAAAAGAAAGGAAGGAAACTAGAAAACTGTTTTACTAGAAAAAAAGAAAGATGGAAACCAAGCTTTTTGCATTATGTTTTCTGCAGTATGAGACAGACAAGAATTTGATCTTTTTTCAAGGTGTCCCTTGAGAGCTGGGACACAAGTGGATGCTATAGATCATCTGTGTTTATCTTCCAATACTGTGCAAAGGTTTTAAGTTAGCTAAAGCACCTATTAGAGAAGGGAGCAGCTAGAGGAAAGTACTGGCACAAAACCTCAGTTACGGTGAGACAGCTCACCAGCAAAGTGTGGCACAGATAGTACAGTCAAACATCAAAAGGTCAATTCAGCTTCAGTTTAGCTCTTGTGACCAGCAAGATTTTAACATTTGAAATAGTGCATGAAAACTAGTGCAGGAAAGAGAAAGCAGCTGGTTGGCCTAGCAGATTACTAAGGCTGTAATTTCACTTTAAGAGTTAGTTATAGAAACAGGCTGTCTGCTTGTTTATCATCTACCTTGTTTTCTTTTCCTCTCTTTAACTAAAAAAAAACTAATAAAAAAAATAAATTATTGGCATCTGATTCACCTTTGGTGAAAAGAGAAAATATGCTCACTTGATTATTGGAAGGTTTAGTGTAATAGTGCCAGGATCCTGAGGGGTTTTTTGGTGGTTTTTTTGTTTGTTTGCTTTGGGTTTTGCTTTTTTGTTTGTGTGGTTTTGTTTGGGTTTTTTTGTTGTGGGTTTGGGGTTTTTTTTATTATTATAGTGACCTCCTTAAAGTTCATTTTTAACTAAGTCCTGGCAGAACCCTTCTGAGTCATATAACATTGCTGAAGGCTGCTGAAGGGCATCGTGTGCTTCGGTGGTGGCATGGACAGACCTGGTTTTTGCATACAAATGCTCTTAAAATCTGAAACAAAGTGAGCAGAAGAAATGGAACAAACCATACTGTCTGTAACACTGTATATGAATATATATTTATATACACAGTCTCTGCTACAACATTTTCTCATCTAATTTTTTCCTCAGCATTCCCTGTTCTTCCTTTAGGTTCTTTTTTGGCTTTAATAGCTCAGCTATTATCATTTCAGATATGGCTCATTAATTCTTCTGTATGAATTCATGCACAGTCAGCTCTCCCGTGTTCATGACCAAAGGGGAATAATGGCTAATGCCCACTGAGAAGGTTATGTATTGTTTTAGCTGCTTCTTGATTTATTGAAATCTCTCTGTACATTTCTGCATTCTCATTTTTTTATAGAACCTGACAAAATAAAATATTTTAGAAGCCATCCAAAATAATGGTCCATTTCTGGTTAGTGTGAAAACATGGATGTTCTGGGAAGGGGGAGAGAAGAGGTTGAGAAAGGGGGAAAAAAAAAAAAAAAAAAGAATGCTTATCTACTGCATTTATAATACCAGAACAACAAACACCCAAAGAGATTACCAGTAAACACATTAAAAACTAGGAATAAGGAAGTGATTTTTCTTACACCACATGTTGTAATTGCAGCACTTAGTAGGACTGGGTATTGTGGATTGTGAAAGAACATGAATTAACAAACCCAAACAGAACAAGGACATACTTTTATCTAAAGACTGAATCGGCTTCCAGTTCAAGAAATCCCTAAGCTACTGCTTACCAGAAACTGTGAGGGTCATAACTAAATCTTTTCCTTACCCTTATACTCACTGTTAAACATCAACACTTACCATCAGATTACATGGATCCTTGGTCCCATGCAGTTATACTCTTGTGATGCTGCTAATTTGGCAGGTCAAAGAAACAATCTGCAGAGTACTGACCACAAAATAAAACTGGTCAATGGGCAAACAAGAAAAAAACAAGATAAATGTAAAAGATTTAGGACACCATTAAACTAAAAAAACCTAATTTAATATGAAACTATTAAAAAAAAAAAAGTAATTATTAAAAATTCTTCCTCACATTTCCTTGCCATTAGAAGTGGGGTTTCTGTGGTTATGGTTCAAATTCTGTTCCTTAAGCAACTTGGAAACACTATTTTTCATTTTCATCCTTCCATTGCTGGGTAGTGTTACTATACATTTTTTAAAGGTTTCAGGTTCTACACCTGGACTGTGCTGCAGACCATCTGGGAAGGAAAAATATTCTGTCTTGTACAGCTTGCAAAGTGTTTTAAAATCCTTGAGATAAATTAATGAATGTAAAGGATGTCCTCATATATCAATGCTTCACCTTTTTGAGATTCTGACCTTGAGTATCATATTTATAAATAAATGTCACAAATGACCATTTCAGAACAGAAGGTAGAAGCTGAGAATTAATAAAAGCTTCCTGAAAAGTCAGACAACACATAAACTACAGACAAACAAGAGAGCACCCTTTTTTTTTTTTTTTTACTACATCAAAAAATTTTTTAGCATTTCCAATGCTGGCAAAGCTTTGTTTTGTGAAAGCCATGAAATTACTAGACCACTGGAGGAGGTTGCTGACAAAAAAGGTCCAGCTGCCTTTGTGAGTGACATATCAGGTTATTTTCCCTTTGAAAAATACAGATTCAGATCTTACATTGTTTCCTTTTATAGTTTTGGCCATCATAGTCATTTTTAGTTCAAACAGGCAACATAACTGTGCAATGTATCAGTGTAACTTTTAAGAAGCATATCTGCAGAGGATTTTAGTGGCAAGTTCACTGGCTTCAAAACTCTTCTCAGCATACAATTTTTTCAGGTTGTCATGAATTTAAGAGGATTGTCTCTTCATCATTTCCACATCCCTGGACCACTGTTTATATGCAGCTGTGAAAACACATGTTAGGAGCTAAGTTTTCTGTGTGATACAGGTTTTTGGTGGACAAGATTTTAGCCAAAATAGTCCATTGAAGGTAAAACCATATTTGGCTAAAATCTGTCTTCAGTAATGTTGGATATATACAAAATAAATTACAGAGTGTGTGGGGGGTTTGGTGTGTGTGTTTTGGGTTTTTTTGGTACTAATTAAATGTGCAAATCAGTCTAATCTTTAAGCTGATTAAACAAGAAATTGGTAAGAAAAGTAAAGAAACCATCCAGCCAGATATTTTCTTCAAGGGGTATTGCTTATAGCATGGAAGCAAAGGAATCCTGTTTACAATTCAGCCTAGATAAACCTAAAATAGGTAAAGCCTGCCCTTCCTAAAGTTATAATCTCTTCCTTCTTTCACCAAGGTAGCCAACTATGAGCCACTAAAGGAGGAAGTAGACCTGAAGTTAGCTTCTTATGGACTAAGGGCTAGAAACTACTACAGAATCTTGTTTTGTATTTCCCCTGCCACAATTCCTGAAATTGTGATGGAACAAGGCAAAAAGAAACCCCCAAACCCCAAACAAACAAACAAATTAAAATAGGGGAATGTAGGAATTTTTTTTTTTTTTTCAAGAAAAGGGCCTTTTCAGAGTAGCCCAAGTGACTCAAGAATTAACAAATGGTCTTTCAGCTAAAAATTATTAAAAAAAGGATGAAGCCATAAGAAATGTTCTGTTCTACCAGAGTATTTTCAGTTCCTCTACAGCATTTCAGTTTCTCTGGCAAGGTTTACAAAAGCCCTTTCATGAAGGTGTCTTGGAAAAGCATCTTCTGTATCCTGTAATCTAGTGAGAGAGACACTCACTTCAGAGATAGGAGAACCAAATTTCCTCTTCCAGAGTTCAACCACTAAGCTGTCACTGAACATGATCAGCTCCTTTACATCTAGTTCAGTGGTAGACCCCTACACATAGGTGTCTGAGTATGGAGCTGAATTGCCTCCCCCCAAACTCAGGTAACATGAGTATCCCAGCCCAGAAGTATCTGCTTACCCATGTAAATGTCCCCTTTTGATTTTGACTTCATTCAGATAAAGTGTGTGTAATGTATGAAGTGTTAGGGTGTGACTCAGATGCTTAATGTCTAGCCTAACCTTAGGCATTTAGTGTTGCTTTAACAGTTCCAGGACATTTTGATATCTAACAACTGGTCCAGGAGGATGTGGGTTTCCTGTAGGACCTGCATCCTGAGCCAGAGCTAACATTGGGATGGCAAAGGGTGGAGAAGATGACTTCCATCCCAAAAGTATTACTGCTTTACTCAGGGTAATATTAACAACAAGGAAACAAAAAAACCCCCCCCAAAACCAAACCAACCCCAAAACCCAAACAAACAAAATCCCCCAAACCAAAATCAAAACCAAACCTTGTTACCTAAGAAGAATCTAACTGGACTGGACCCAATACTGAAAGGACCCAAACCCTATCCTGCCTGGGAGCATCAGACTGCTTTTAGCTGACTTCACTGTTCTGAAACACTGTAATGCACTAAGAAAAGCATCAACCCTGCATCAACACAGACTTAGATGTCTTCACTTGAAAAGTCAGGTTTTGGCTCCTGCTGTATTTGGAGATGCTCAAAGTAGTAGGGAAGCAGAATTTTAAGCAGAGTATTCTGGTGCTGGTCAGGAGCTTAGTTAGCTCCTGCTTAAAGTTAAGTCAGATTAAATCTTACTATATTATCTCCACTTTTTATGTTCCTGGTCTGCAGATTTTTTACACTGAACTTTGACCAGAATCCACACCATCCCCAGGGCTGGCAGCTGAGTCAGTGTAAAATCTTTACCTCTATAATCATCTGCAAGCCACAGGGTCATTGTTAGCGGGTCTTTTTCTGTTTAATGTCTCCATTACATTTCAAGGAGGTGAGGGGGTTAAGTATACCTTAGTGCAATAGAGAATCAGACCTATTCTTTTTTATGTAACAAGTTGTCTAAATTATAGAAATGGGAGAACAGATAATTATTTATCAAAAGGATAATTAGGTCCAGGAAGAACACAATGCACCATCTTAATGATAAAGCAGGTAATGCTGCTTTAACCATTTTAATTTATGAAGAAATTTTCTTTGTGAACATTTGACAAAATAATGTATCTTTGTGCAATTTCAAGTTTGTTGAGTGGGTCTCTTAACTGCAGGTTGAGAGGAGCACAAACTGTCTGTATCCATGTTTAACTAGAATCAGACATAATGAGCATTCAAAAATCACTGCTTAAGGAAACTATTATGTATTTATGTAGATTTTTTCATTTGTGCTTCTGTGTCACATATAATCTCTGTAGTGGGCTGCTGTGGTGTGACTTGACTTTCTCCTGTATTGCTTTCACTGAAGTACTGGATATATTGGTATATGGAAATACAAACTATTTTAAATCTACTTTTATTCAAATCAAAAGAAAAAAAACTGAAAAAACCACTAGTAAGGGAGACAGAAAATTCTCCAATTTTGAGGTATTTAAAGTTACAACTTAGTGGAAGATATACTTTAGTAAAATTCAAATTAGGAAGCTGAATATAGGGCGAATGAACAGTTCTTTGACTTGTAATGGGATCCTTCTGGCCCTAAATACTAAGGATTAAAAAGTCACCAATACTTGAAAGAGCTTCAACAGAGCTAAATGCACAGATGTTTAGTAGCTAAAAAGTGGATCTGCTTTTTAAAGACCTGTCGTAGTTTAACCCTAGCCAGCAGCTATGTACCACACAGCTGTTCACTCACTCCCCACTGGTGGGAAGGGGGAGACAATCAGAAGGGTAAAAGTCAGAAAACTCATGGGTTGAGATAAAGGCAGTTTAATAGGTAAGGCAAAAGCTGCACACACAAACAAAGCAAAACAAGGAATTCATTCACCACTTCCCATGGGCAGGCAGGTGTTCAGCCATCTCCAGGAAACCAGGGCTCCAGCATGCGCGATGGTTACTTGGGAAGACAAACGCCATCACTCCAAACGTCCCCCTCTTCCTTCTTCTTCCCCCAGCTTTATATGCTGAGCATGATGTCCTATGGTCTAGAATATCCCTGGGGTCAGCTGGGGTCAGCTGTCCCAGCTGTGTCCCCTCCCAACTTCTTGTGTACCCCCAGCCTGCTTGCTGGTGGGGTGGGGTGAGAAGCAGAAAAGACCTTGGCTCTGTGTAAGCACTGCTCAGCAGTAACAAAAGCATCTTGGCGTTATCAACACTGTTTTCAGCACAAATCTGAAACATAGCCCCATATCAGCTACTATGAAGAAAATTAACTGTATCTATCTCACCCAAAACCAGCACAAGACCTTTCTCTAAATAGGTAGTCTGAGCTTATTAGGATGTTTAGTTTGATTTGAATCTGCTCAGAACTTTTTTAATACCTCAATAAGGACAAAGCTCACCTAAGAATGTTGCTGAGATTTCAGATGTTGAGATCTTTTAAAAATTGCATGCGTAAGATCTTTAGATATAGAAGATTTTTATCCTGAAACTAGAGAAGTGACTTACAATAAAGAGAAGTGAAATAGCACAGCTTGCTCCTTAAAGTTAGATTGCAAACCTGTGACATGGATTTTCACATGGTTATTTATACTCCAGGAAAGCTTGCTCTTTGCAAACTATTCCAATAAATGAAAAAAAAAAAGTAGCTATGAAAAGAATAAGGCATTTGGACACAAATATGTTGAAGTGTGTGGAGAAACTGAGAGGGGAAGCCTTGAGGACCACAAGAAGCAGTCACAGAAACAGAATCATAGAATATCTCAAGTTGGAAGAGAACCATAAGGATCATCGAGTCCAACTCCCTGCTCCTCACAGGACTGCCTAAAACTAAAACCCTTGACTTATGGTGTCATCCAGAAAGTGTTTCTTTCCCTCTGTTACAGTATGGATCACAATTCACTGTTCAGGTAAAGTGGGTTGCACTTAAGTGTCTGTATTCAAGTTGACAAATCCTGTGGTTTGGTTCTGGCCCCTCTGGGAAATCCAGGGGGGCTGAGCACATCTGCATTCACAATATTCAGGATTCATCTTCAAGAAAGTTGTATGATTGCTGAGAAAAATGGGAATAAACAGAGAAATGTTGTGTATATTTCTGCACACCTTTATGCCTTCAGTAAGGCACAGCTGCAGAAGACTATAGGAGGGGACAGAGAATAAAAAAGAGAATGAAACTAATAAAATTGGTTCAGGAAAAAGGCAGAAAAATTGAGATACATACAGAGAAAAAGAAACAATGAAGCACATATGTAAGTTAAAGAAACTGGGTTAGAGAAAGACTAATATGTGCAAGATAAGGAGAGAAAGCAAGTGTGATTAGCCAAAAGAAGAAAAGTGGAAAAAGCATGCTGTGAGTAAGGGAAGCATAAAAAAGGGTTAGATAAAGACCCACCTGCAGAGACAACCACACACACATCACTGGGGGGACATGTTACCTGCAGACGAAGATTAAAAACACCTCGAAGGTTGAGAAGAAAACTTCCCTGCCTTTCTCTATCACAGAAAAATTGGGGAAAAGATGTCAAGAATGCTAATAAGATGATGGTGACTGAAAGCCAGAAATACAGCCAGGCTTAGAAAAGATGCTTATATCATTTGACATTAATATCAGGAAAGTGTCTATGAAAGTGATAGAGAATACATGTACTACCCCATAAAATACCTGCTTCATGCTACTCACTGTCCCAGCTGGTGTATTTTTATCTAATTCCAGAGCTGGTTGTGATAAGTACAGCTTTATATTTGTAATATACATTGTACTACTGGGAAATAAAGCAGCCATTGCTTAGATGCATAGCTGCAGATGGCACAAGTTTCAGTGTCATCCTTTAAATTACTGTAAAAACATGGGGAACTAGCTGTTGTACAAACAAATGCTAGCATAGAGGCTCTCCGGGGGCTCTGAGGATCAGCAGCAGCCTTTGAACCTCTGGGTAACATAGTTCAATATCGGTTCAAGTGAGTAACAGCAAAGGAGTCTCCCTTCTGAAAGCTCTGTGGCCTGTGTGACTTAAATTGGTGGTTTCAGCCCACATCCCTGTAGAAGTGTTGCCACAGTTAGGAAACATCAATGTTATAGCTGAGCTGTCATGGGAACATGTTACCCGTATGCTTTGAGAATAAAAACCTTAGAGATTTATGAAAGGGGTTGTGGCAGTAGTGGCTGAGACCTCTAGGCCAGATGCTGACACATCTGTATTTTAAATTCCAGACACTGAAAAGGCATCAACCGTTCATATAATTGAGATCACAAAATACATGCAAAAGAGTCATTTGTTCCCCCCTTGAGGTGAGAAATCTTCACAGTAGAGTTTATTACTATCCTAATGAAACCAGTCCCATTGCTATTAAGTGGAAGTGAAAGATGCACAATAATATTAGCAGAAATTAAAGGACTTCTTTTTTTAACCTATGAATTTCTGTGATTTGCACAGTCTGACTGCAGCGCTCTTACATCTGTTGCAATGGTTGAATGGATTGCAGTTCAATGCATTGAAGACATATTACTGTTATTTATGTGGTACCATAGACACGTCACTTCTGCTCTTGACATTTTTACCCCAAAGAGTTTTTACTTTAGATAAGACACGATATGCCAGGGGATACTTAGAGCGTTGTTGGCTAGTGGAGGATGGTGGAGATTCATGATGAACAGAGGAAGTGTGACTCTCTTTGCAGACTATATTTATTGTATACCTTTACTGTGATTTGGCTTTGATGGTTCCAATTAAGAAAGAACAAAAAAATGGACAAGAGCAGTTCTGTCCCCAAATCCTGCCTGTATGACTGCTTGAGAGTGTCGTGGTTTAACCCCAGCCAGCAACTAAGCACCATGTAGACGCCCACTCACCTCCCCCCCACCCACCCAGTGAGATGGGGGAGAAAATTGAGAAAAGCAATAAAACTTACGGGTTGAGATAAGAACGGTTTAATAGAACAGAAAAGAAGAAACTCATAATGATAATGATAACACTAATAAAATGACAACAGTAATAATAAAAGGACTGGAATGTACAAATGATGCGCAGCGCAATTGCTCACCACCTGCCAATCGACGCCCAGTTAGTCCCTGAGTGGTGATCCCCCTGCCGCCACTCCCCCCAGTTTAGATACTAGGCATGACATCACACGGTATGGAATATCCCATTGGCCAGTTTGGGTCAGCTGCCCTGGCTGTGTCCCCTCTCAACTGCTTATGTTCCTGCAGCCTTCTTGCTGGCTGGGCATCAGAAGCTGAAAAATCCTTGACTTAGTCCAAACACTACTTAGTGACAACTGAAAACATCAGTGTGTTATCAACATTCTTCTCATACCGAATTCAAAACATAGCACTGTACCAGCTGCTAGGAAGACAATTAACTCTATCCCAGCTGAAACCAGGACAGAGAGAAGCAGCAAATCTGTGATTGTTTTGTGCATATATTCACACTACATCTCTTCTGTTAACATTCCTTATCTGAATGATTTAGTGGATTTAGTGCAATCACTGTATGTAACAAGAAGGAAAGGGATTTGATAATGTTTTATTTGCGTTGCAGATCTGGCCCTAGACAGAAAACCAAACCCATAGCTTGGCTGTGATCTTGAATTACGGACAAGGTAAAATTCAATAGAATAAAAGGAGGGACGTGTGGAAGAAATTTGTCTTGTAGCCACTGAATTTGAGGACAAAGGAGAAATTCCTGTTGGATGTAACATATCAGCAAAAATATCAGTCAGCAAACAAAAAGGAACTTTCTTTAATAAGTGCAGACTTCTGTAATAATCATAGACAGGAGGGAGTTATGACTGAGGGAAGAAATACTAAAATACCCTGAGTCGATTACTGAGACAGAGGCTTCCTGTGTCTTGCTGCCCTGTATCTTCCTGGAAAAGTCTTATGTTCTTATTTCTTCTTTCATCAGAGGTATTGAGCACCTTTATTTGTTATTACAGCTATTGGTGGGATTTTTATCACACTTCAGAAATAGAATCTTTCTTGCCGCTGGAAATTAATACAAAATATGTGTATGTTCTATTATTTTGTATATAAGGACCTAAAACATTGAACATTGTAAATGCTGAATAAAACCAAAATGATAATGAAAAAAAACTCCAACCAACAAAACCCAAACAAAAAAAAAAACCAAAACAAAAAACAACAAGGAAATGAGGCTAAACACCTACTCATCTTTTTTATCAGTCGTTATTACAGGCAACAAATTTAAAACAAATCTCAAGCAGATTTTTCAGTGTTGTCCTTCATCTTTGCAGACAGGCAAAAAGGTAGGTAAGACCCCATCATACCTGGGGGGGGCAGGGGGAGGGGCTGATAAAATTCTGAGACACATCTAAAAAAAAATTCAGATTGAGGACGGTGGTGACCTGAATCTGGCTAATATAATGAGAGAATTTGATTCATGCTGAATCTCAAAAAGGAACATGACCTACAAATTTTAAAAAGGGAGAATAAGAAACCTTGAGTGTTTCCAGAGGCTAGGGAACTATCTTGACCAGTATGTGGCCAAGAGTTAAAAATCTTTCAAAAAGACATGAGAACACCACACTTTAAAAGGTCAATAATAAGATAAATGATGTATTAGACAACAGATAATTCTAAAGGATTTAGAAATGAGGTCTTTATTAGGAAAATGTCAAATATTGCACCTTCTGCAGGTACAGATGCAAACAGATGTTGAAAGCACTATTTTATTCTGTGCTTCTCCCAGATGCTGGTGTTGACTGCCTGAAGTGGGAAAGTGACCCAAAGCCATTGGAGTCAATGATCTCCTTCTGATTAGTTTTGGTTTGATCCCCAAAGCTTACAATAAGGCAAAGACTTAATTGATTGAGATAAAATGCTGCCCCTACCAAAGGGGATTGAAATTCACCTTTACTTCAGAAAGCCTACAAATTCATCTTCAGTCAAGAAAGAGTTTAATTTGGAGCTCAGGGACAAGAGGAAAAGATCAGAGGTTGGATCTAGTTGAAAAGGGAACAGGGGAAGAGCGTTATTTAAACTGCATTGTTTAAACTTTCTTATTACATTTCCTTAAGGACCCCAAATAATCAGTCACAATTTTAATAGAATTTTGTGTCTGAGCATTAAACTCTGATTTAAACTTCCTCTCAGAGCCCTGAAATGCATGATACCAGATTACATTCCCCGCTGTGATTATATCTATCTGTCTGTCTGTCTAACTGTCTATCTATGTGTTCATATCAGCTCATCATGACCTGGCAATGTGCATTTGCAGCCCAGAAAGCCAATATCATGGGCTGCATCAAGAGAAGCATGACCAGCAGGTTGAGGGAGGTGATTCTCCCCCTCTACTCTGCTCTCATAAGACCCCACCTGGAGGACTGTGTTCAGCTCTGGGGCTACCAGCACAAGAAAGACATGGACCTCTTGAAGAGGGTCCAGAGGAGGGCCATGAAGATGATCAGAGGGCTGGAGCACCTCTCCTGTGAAGACAGGCTGAGAGAGTTGGGGTTGTTCAGCCTGGAGAAGAGAAGGCTCCGGGGATACCTTCTAGCAGCCATCCAGTACCTAAAGGGGGCCTACAGGAAAGCTGGGGAGGGACTTTTTACAAGGGCATGTAGTGATAGGACAAGGGGTAATGGCTTTAAACTGAAAGAGGGTAGATTTAGACTAGATGTAAGGAAGAAGTTCTTTACTGTGAGGGTGGTGAGGCACTGGAACAGGTTGCCCAGAGAAGTTATGGATGCCCCAACCCTGGAAGTGTTCAAGGCCAGGTTGGATGGGGCTTGGAGCAACCTGGTCTAGTGGAAGGTGTCCCTGCCCGTGGCAGGGGGGTTGGAGCTGTATGATCTTTAAGGTCTCTGCCAACCCAAACCATTCTATGATTCTATGATACATAAGCATTATTGTGTGTGTATACATATATGTGTACATACATACATTTTGTTGATTCTTTGCTATTATGTGAGTATTTCTGCTTTCTCTCTCTTTCTATGCAAAATCAATTGAGGCAAAAAGGAACAACTATAATTAAAATTATTTATTTCTCAGTATAAGTGAGCATTATGTCCTGTAGACAGATACTGTGATTAAATTTTTCCTAAAACAAATTTTAAATTCTGGAAATGCCAATATTTCTGTGCTCTTGCATTACATTTATTTATTACTACCTACTATTTACATTAACATAATGTATAGGAGACTCATTTGTAATTAAAAAGAAAATTAAAAAGTACAATAATATAGCCATATAACAAGTTTCCAGTATATTTCCAGCAAGTTTCCAAATATTGTTGGCAGCCTTTAAAAAGATAGTATCTGTGTTCTTTAGACTAGCACAAATATTTGCTAAATCTTAGAATATTGACTATAAAAGCAAGTATGTTTTAAACTTCAACAGAGTTATTAGCAAGAATAATTTGTCTGTGTACTAATTTAATGAATCATTAAATGTTGCTTTTAAAAACAATGATCTTTATGTATGGTTAAACATTATTTCCTTCTCTAATTTTTACTTTGCTTGTGCTGCTGGTTGGTTTCCCTCACAAAGCATGTGCTTTGATTACATTTGCTGAGGAATGTTCTTACATGGGATGGCATCTAAACTCTGCCAACACAGAAGCATTCCAGAAAGAAAAAAGTAATTGAAAATTTTCCATGTCATGGGTTTATTCTGCAAAATGCCCATTTAAAATGCAAGCCAGCAAGCAAGCAAATAAAACCCAACTTATTTTGTTGCATTTTTAATGATTATTCAGATTTCATTAATTCTGTTTCTAATCATATAGAGTCAAATATCAATAGTTTGCAATGCTTCACAATGGAGAAAGAAACCCGAGATTTCACTGTTTCCCACAGACCCACATGTTGAAATCTCAGCAGTTCCCATGTGATGAAAACTGTATTTTCTAGCTTGTTCAGTTAGACTGTATCATGTTTGTGAAAACTCTCCTGTAGCTTCTTCCATTACTGCTTCTCAAATCTGCAATTGAATGAAGCCTAAACCATGAGTAACTGGTTTGCCACTCTGCTTACTCCTTGAAACCAAGTCTCCAGTTACTACTTGTTGGTTTCCCATCCACTTCTTCTTAGGAGATTATGAGAAGGTGGCATAAAATGACCATCCTATGGTTTTTCATTTCTTGTAGGGCTGTCTAGTTAGCAAGGATATCCTTCTCTGAACAATGAACAGGTTTCATTTCTGTGGTTGGAGCAGGGGGAAGTCCTCTTGAAATTATCTAACTTTGTTTTCTTTTCAGATGGGCAAGGGGAATGAACCAAGCCAAGACAATCACCCAAAATTAAACTTAAAGTATGAAATATTTTCCTTTTATTGTCGTTCTTAACATGAATCACTTCAGTTTTTTGAGCGTTTATTACTATACTGTAGAAATAAATTAAGATAATCTGTTCATTTCTTTCTACATCTTTCAGGATTTTCTAACAAAACAAATTTATTCATTCAGCTTCTCACTTTTCCAAGCCACTGCTGTGTGCATGGGGTGCCAAGTAATTAGTGATAAGTGCAAGGCAACATTTACTATAAAATGGCACGGCTGCCTTTTTGGGCTTTCTCATAGGTTTATCAATTCTTTCACCATAAGATTTAGTATAAGCAAATACCTTATCCAGAGTGTCCAGCACTACACATCACATTAGAGAAAAATCATCACTGCTCAGCATTTTACAAATGCTATATAGTAACAGCAAAAAAGTGACCTCTTTCTCATTTTTGGTGGCACTAATACCTTTTTGTTTAGACATGCTAAAATTTTCAAAGCCAGAAGATGCAAACAGACATTTCAGTGAGAGTTTGAGCAGCAAAAAATAACTTAGTCCCACAGTCCCATTTGTGCACTGATGCTGCATTAAGATATACTTTTCCTCTTCAGATTTTTAAGAGATGCATTCTGTTTAAAAAAAAAAGATGCAGTTGCAGGTTTAATTCCTCTCCTGGTAGAGCCCTGGGGTGGGGAGAAAAAGAAAAGGGAGAAAAAAAGACTGCTATATAAACAAACCTCACTACTCTTTATTCATATTGGGAAAAAGAAAAAAAGAAAGAGAAAGAAAGAGAAAGAGAAAAAGAAAGAGAAAGAGAAAGAGAAAGAGAAAGAAGAAAAAAGGGGTTTGGAGAATGTTAGAACTTGTATGAAAAGCATGTGGGAGAAGCAGTGCAGAGATTTCATGTAGCTGGATTTCTCTCTTTCTGATCTAACTTGTTTGTGTATGACCTGCAAACCTCTTTAAAGAAAAAAGTATAAATAGGAGGAAACACACCACACACAGCACACAAAAATTAAATGGAGAGAGAGAGAAAAAAAATCATTGCTTTTCTGAAGTCTTTCTTTTGGAAGCCAGAAAGCTTTTTAAAGTGCTGTAGCTTTAAAGTGCTACATTAGAATTCATGAAGTCAGCCTATGTGAAAATGGGAGAGCTCGGTATAAAAGCTGTCTCCAAACTGACAAAATGCTTCGACCATTTGTTTAAAAGCCAGCCTGGGTTTCTGAGTGGCATTTGCCTTACACTGTAGACATTCCTCTACAATTCAAGACATACACACAGATCACTGCTGCAAAGACAGTCACCTGGCATGAATGCCAGCATTCCCATGTGACAAAAAATACAAAGACCGGGAACACGGTTGTGCTACATCAGACCAACTGATGTAGTAAGTAAGCTTGGGAAGGAGAAGAAATAAATAAGACTATGGCAGCAAGATTATTGTGATTAAATGAACACCTGCTTGGTTTGCCCTTTGCATTGATGGATATATGAAAGTGCTTCTGCTTTCCTCTGCAACATTTTAGGGTTTTTGTCACACTGCTTCTTACATGTCTTCCAAAGTCTTAGACCTCCTTTCTTGCAGATAACCATGTTCTAATTCAATAGGGCTATTCATGTGCAGGAATCAATATATACTTGTGTATTAGCAGCATCAGAGCCTTCGGTGGTAAACTTTTTGGGTGTCTTTGTTGCAAGTGCTGACTCTTGGGAAGTGTCTGTGCAAATGCAGCACAATGAAAGCCTGATTTGGTTCTAAGGTCAAGGAGAAAATGCAGGCACTTTAGTATCTCTCCACTTGCGGTGACAATGCAAGCAGGAGTTCTGGGTGTTTTGTGCAGCAGTTCACAACCTGATTACTCATGCTCTAACATTTATTTGGATTAGACGTTCTCTCAAAAGGATTCAAACTCACCACTGAGATTCGCTCCCTGATGGGACACAAAGGCCTTCACAATTTCTTTTTTGCTTCTTGACTTCCTGTTCAGATATGATTGACTACACTATTCTCCCAAATCTACAAAAAAAAAAAAAAGTGATAGAAACATGTTTATTTTCATAACTTATTCCCCTTCTATTTGAAAACATTTTCTGCCATCTTGCTTGACCGAAAAGATGTGATGACATTGTCCGAACAGAAACATCTGGTGCTCTTCGAGATGTTTATGTCATCCTGTGTGGCTTTTGACTGCTGATCTTGGAGCATACAGGTCTCCTGTAGGTCACATTACGTCTACTAGCACATACAGAAGTCTGGGATACTCGAGGACATCTAGCATGGAATGAGATGGATTATGCATAGGGAGGTGACTAATGCCCAATTTCTAGCTACGTTGCTCATAGCCCTGTGTCTGCTTTGGAGGAGGATCGGGGGAATCTGTGCAATATGATATATATTCATCACTGTGTTGCAGAATCATGCTGAGAAAGGTTTGGAGATGTTAGTTTTAAGGTGTCACCAAGGTGTTATGAAACCTTCCATATTTCATGCTAGACTCCAAGAAAGCTAGGAGTCATCTTCATTAACTTTTCAACTGGACAGACAGCAATGAGTCTGGAAACAAAGACAATTTTTACTGCAAACAGTCTATGGGCATAATGTTTTATCATTCTTAAACTGGAATAAAATTGACAAGAGGTTTTTCCCGAGTGAAAATAGAGCCATTTGTTTGATGGCAATGAAGAGGTATTGAACTACTTCCTGGCTGCTCTTTGCAATTTGTGGTGCTTGGAAAGTCTTAAAGGAAAGTTGACGGTGACAAATAGGCATTTCTAAAATGTCAAGTCATTCTAAACATGAATTTTAATTTATTTATAGACTTAGTCTGATATCTCAAATGTTACAGAGCTTCCTGTAGAAAGTATTTAGCTTTCTATTAGGAATTTTCAAAATCTCAAATGCATTGACATCTTGCATGAAGATAATGCTCCAGTGACACATTTCACGAATAAATTATATAAAATTAATGGCTGGAAAATTTCCTGAGTGCATTTTTCATACCTGAAACAATTTTCTAGAGGAATTGTTTCCTAAAAAAATAGTTGCCACTTCTCTGAGAAATTCTGAAATCCCATACTGTCACATAAGGATTAATTGATAACACTACTGAAATGAATATATTCCCTTTAATGTTAGCTGGATGGTCACTAAATAAATACAATATACTAATGCAGTGTAAATTCAAAATCAGGAAATGAAGGTCTTTTGTTGTTTCTCAATTTCCTGTAACTTCAGTGACGGGAAATTTCTGAAGTTAAAACAAATTGTTAGCCTGCAGGATGGAGCCTTTGTGCTGGAGTAAATATAAACCTTCTTACGACGCTCTTATAGTTCAGCATGCTTTAAAACTTTCATATTTCAATATTTATGTTCCTCCTAAATCTGTGTAGAAAACAGAAAACTCAGAATTTTTCATTGAAAAAGATTTCTCTGTTTTTGTATAAGAGTTCTTCAATAAAGAAAAGCTTCAAAAAGACAAAGCAGAAATATTTTTTCTCATGGTGTTGCACGCAATTTTTTAAAACATATTGAAGTAGTCATTATACAATTAAAAAGCATGGCCTTACTTTTTTCTGCAGACTGGGCCTTCTGTGTGAAATACAATGCCTAGATGTGTTAAGTACATCAGATGGGTGAAACCCTCAGTCATCAGGAGTAATTTTTTTGTGTGTGTGTGAGATTCCATATTAATAAAACCTAATTTTTCTACATTTAAATTTTGCTTTGGGTTTATTTTGCAAACTTTCCTTCTTGTGGGAAAGACATTTTGATGAAAAGTTCCTGACCCTTTTTTTTATCATTTTCACAAAGGTAGGGTACGCTTCTGATATGTAAGAACATGAGAATGGCTCCTGTGATAAATCAAGCACAGTAATTCCTCTTCTCATCTTCTCTGGGATAGTTACAGAAATGGATATGATTAGGAATAAAACTAACTAGTAGAAAGTATATCTCTGGATCTTCATTTAACAGGAAGGAAACTGGGTTACAATAGCACTTCCCCCTTGTCACTGTTCTAATGGCTTTCTGCATTAAAATTTCTAAATGGGTAAATGCACCAAGTTGTTTACGAATTTCAGGTGGGAGAAAGAAGGAAAAAAGTGAAAAAACCCAACTCTTTGCATATTGTCCTTCATCTTAGCTGAGTTGGAATGTTTCTAAAAATTTGCCTTTACAGTTTGAAAAATAAACAGTTTATATAGACTGGGGACAGGCAAACCCACAGGACAGATTTCTAGGAGCTGACATGTAAGAAGCTTCTCCTGTCAGCCATAACCAGGTTCTGCCAGATTCTTCAGAGCCTCTTCTTCCAGAAGTTATTTAATAATGATTTTTACCATGTGACTTTGGCTACCAAAGACTTTGAGTGTTTTCCCTTTTCATTCCTATTCTGCTGTATTCGATGGTCTTTTGACGATTCAGGTTTCTTCTAGTAAGACCAAATGATCTACACTCAGTAGTGCTGGGAGACAGATCTTACTTTCACAACTTTCTTTCACTTATAGGCCATAAAGTCATGGACAGCAGCAATGTTAGCTCTGCACATCCACGTGTACCCATGTGATGGGTAACATGTGCCTCTTAGTCTTCCCTTTTTCCCAGGTGGACATAGCAAGTCTTGACTAGGCAGGGTGAATCATAGGAGTGATTTCCCATGAACAGCTCCTGAAAAAATAATTTTTTTCTTCTTTAGGGGAAAAAATGTTGGGGCGGGGAGGGCAGGTAGGTGGGAATATGGAGTTGTCCACTTGGTTTCTTAAATGTGATGAATGTGATGAGTTATCTGAAATTGAGCACTGTCTTTGCACACTGTCTTAACTGGGAATATCAAAACATGCTTAGTCTTACAAGTGGATCCTGATCCTTTCAAATGTCCTTCTAGCCGTTTTCAGGACTATTACTTCTCCACTACCACAAACACTGAGCCTGTCAGAATATCAAGTCTGTCCATCTGTTAATTTATTGATACCAGTTTGATTTACCTTAGTTTGGGAATTATCTGTACATTAATACATTCTGTTCACCTAGATTCATCCCTGATGTAGCTAAATTTATGTCACAGGCCATTAAATTTCATATTCTAGCTCTAGGCTTATTCATCTAGACTGTCAGGGCTATCCTGTAGAAGGATTTTTTACAGAATTGCCTTAAAAAAGAGCAACTTCCTTTAGTATCTTAACATGGTTTATCTTTTCAATGATCTTGCCTGTCCTGGCTTTGTTCAAATCTTTATTAAACGCCAAAAACAACACAATTTAGTTGTGCTAAACTTTGATGCCTCTTTTTCTTCCTATAAAATATCCTGTTAGGAACTTTGATATCTAGTATCTATCTCATTTCAGCTGTAAATATATAATTCACATCATTGACTGATGAATCTCTACCACCACAAAATATCTGCTAACTATATTTGGTTTTATATTATTTGGTTTTGCGGTAGCTTGAATCCTTTCCTTATATTGTGAATGTTCAGTGCCTTTTAAAATTGAGGCTTACACTGGGTTTGATTATAAATCAATATTCACTCGGTACAAACAAGTTCTGCTTGTGGTAAGGTAAACAGAGGTTGTGTCAACAGCTTCCCAGGAACAGATCTGAGTGTGCCTCCTTCTGCAGTAATCTACCTGTAGCAATGCAGAGTAGATGCAAAGAAAGTGCAAGCATGAGTTAAAAACTAAGAGTAAAGAAGGGTAAGTATGAAACAAATAAGAATTCCTCACTGTGAGGTAAAAATCAGAAGGATGTTCAGATTTCTGTCACTTGCAGTTATATCAGCAAACATTTTCAGGAATTTGGGGTTTTCTATAATGCCATTGCAGCACACTAAATGTTAGAAATGAGGAGAAATAATAGTTTTCCAACATCAGAATGGTTTGATTTTGAAATCAGTTATGAAAAAAACCCAAAAAGGAAGAAACTTGATCATTTACACCTAGCTAAGGTAATAACACATTGCCATTCAGTGAACATTGCCCTGTCAGGAGGAATGCAAAGCTTAAAAACAACCTCAACAACATTTTATTCCCTTCAGAAATTTGGAGAAACACTGGTGCAAAATCTGACATTCAGATGATCTCTGGCAAATGAAAAGGGTACATTTGGAATACCATCAGATCGGGAGTTATTCTGCCAGCAGCTGGTTGATTGCCTCATTCAGTTGCTGAAATGTTGCACCTCTAGGCTCTGTTAACACCACCCGTTTGATGTTCATCTCTGACTGGCACATGCAGTTTCAAACTCTGTTTTCACTGGCGCTTGAGCTTTTCTGGAAGAACCCTTTTAAATTGAAAATGGAACAGGAAGCAGAGTTTGCTCTAAAGCAGAGGTGGCCAAAGAATAATATTAAAATCATGATGTGTTAGAAGAACAACTGAACAGAACAAGCGAAGAATATATATATATATATCTGTTAAAAAACATTTGGAGCTGAGATTGCTTCATATAGTTACAAAGTCTGAAGCAGTAACAGGGTGTTGTGGAAAGAGGATGATAATAGGAAAGAAATGTTAGGTTTTATATTGGTTTAGTAAGGAAACAAATATAGGAGTGTTGACCTTAATGATGCATTTGGACACTTTTCAGCATTCATGGAAAAGGTTACCAAAAATTGCAATTTTCCTTCCTTGGATGATTTGTTTTGTATATTAAAATAGTGCCTAAATGTCAGAAGTGAGATCAAGACTTCACAATGTTGGATGTCATAAAACAAAAAAAATGGTATAAAGCCAACCATCCTCATAAAGACCACTGAAGAAATAGTGAAAATATTCTGGAACAGTTTGCATAAATGAGCAGTTTTCTTGAACCAAAAACTGCAGGAAATTTTCTAATACACCTTAGTGATAAGGTAGGAATTCCACTGCAGCTTTCTGTTTTCTTTTAATAATATTTCTGCAATTTCTATCTGATATATTATTGAATATATAAACTCCTGACAGTTATTTCAGAGTAGGTTTCTGAACCTTGAAAGTTTCCTGAAAAATTATTTAGGAATGCTTTTTTTGTTGTATTAATTTGTGAATCTTCAAAACAGAGCTTAAGTGTTGTGGTAATTCAGAGGGTAAATAAAAGGAAGAGGCATAGAGTAAGTAGCACAGAAACCAGTTCCTCTATTTTGCCATAATATAACACCAAAGAGAAACAGCAAGCTCAACAGCAAGCAAGCTGAAAAAGTGATTAAAAGAATTTCATATAACAGACTTATTTTGTGAAACTCATTGGCACAAATTATCATCACTTGCTGGATGTGTGTTTTGCACTCAGGTCTGAAGGTTCAAAGTAAACACAGTTATGAACGAAAATTGGGTTTCCATATGGATATTGTTACATCTCTTCTGTTTCCTTTGATAATAGTAAAGGTTGACCAAGGGTTGATCAGACTGGAACAGAAAGTGGTACAGCTGTCAGCATGGGTTGGAGTCTTCTTTGGCTAATCATTCCCAGAGACCAGATCTGTACAATTTCTCTTCATCCCAAAGGGCATTTCTGTACACATTTCAAAATGGTACCACATTTTCTGCTGTTCAGCATATATAAGAAGCTACTGGTCAGAAAGCAGACATTGGATTGTAATGCTGACATCCTTCTGGTACCCAGGTTTATGTATGTACCTCCCTCTGTCTTTTTAGCCAGTATTTCAGGAAATGACACATTAAGATCTTAAATTTGCATGAAATGTAGGCATGGTCTGTAGGCATAGACTTCATTTTATTGTGGTTGGCTATTTCTTTTTGGCTTGCTGATTAGGAGCAGCTGCTGGTTTTAATTTAAATTTCATATTTTATTTCTGGCAAGGATTCCTAATCTCTGGATGGATTCTTTTTTTTCAGGATGTTGATGCATTTATTATAAATAGAGAACAATAACAGATAATAATAATAATAGTGAGCTGCAAAGATAGAGCAGGGCCAGGTGGCTTCCTGTGACTGAATGACCTTTTGGTATTAGAAACCACCCACTGCCATTACTTATATTAAACCTTTGCAGCTGGCTTGCAACAATGACAGAAATATTTGCTGGACCCTGATCCTGCCATCTCAGAGCTACCAATAAGCCTCTTTAGGCAGGGGGAGGGAGGTTATTCAATGTATTTCAAAAGAACTTCCTACTTGGATAAGGTCTGTTCTGGTGGAAAAGAGTGTTGGAGCATTCCCCGGGTAGGGGATTGGCTTTATTAAGACACTCCAGTGGTTTTGCTGCTTATTGAATCAAGTTGTGCCTATAATTGGCCCTCCTTTTTTTCTTTTTTTCTTTTTTTTCCCCTGAAACATTATGCTTTCACAATTCCGGGTCCCAAACTATGCTTATAATAAAGTGTAAGTAAAATAGTTCTTACTAAAGCACCAGCAGAAGGTCTTGGCAGTGTATACTTTTAAAAGAGTCTGGAATAAAAAGGGAAAACAAACCCAAGCAAAAATCTTTAGTACAGCTGAATATTGAAAGTCTCTAGCTGCGAACAAAAAACTAATATATTTTTTCTCTTGAAAGATGACCCAAAGATGCTGAGTTATAGTTAATGTTTCAGAAGTCTGAGGTGGAAATGAGGTGTACAGTGTGTGCTGTAAGTGTTAGTACCATTCTGTGCACAATTAGTGTAAGACGCTCTCAGGAGAAAAATGTGTCATACATATATAGAGGTGGTTGAAAGTTTCCCTTTACAAGTGTAACGTTATGGAAAGATAGAAGTGTCTGTTTTTCTGAGTCCAGAGCTTGCCTTTTCTCTTCAGTGCCTGCAGTTTTTATGCCACAATGTGGGGAAGCTTCCGTTCATGATGTCAAAACTAAAATGTTATGAACGTGTTCAAGCACAATTCAAATGAGTCTCATCTCAGGATAAATCATTCAGAATCTGGAAAAAAATAAAACCATGCACTTTGCCTGTTTTTCTAGTAATATCTAGTTCCTAAAAAACTACCATTAACACACCCACTTGCGCCCCACATCAGTATGTATCCCCTTATACTGCTGGAGTACCAGTGTCATTTTCTCACATGTTGGTATTGCACAGCTAGCATGGCAATAAGGTGCTGTTCTACTCTATGCTGCTTGGCATTTTTGTGTGCAACATGCCATATGGGAGATGTTCCTGTAGTTTCTGTTAGAGTTTGAAGGGACTGCGATGGTGGATACCAAAGTCAATAACCACTTACTGCAGTTGTCACACTGCAAACAGCTAGAAGCTGCAAGGTTACATGGTTCAGGACCAAGAGGGGAAAAAGAACCCCCCTCCCTGAAGGGGATATTTTATTGACAGACTAGATGGGTGGGATTCAGCTTTGGATTATAGGGGTGGGGGTTAGTTTAAGACATCTAAAATCTAGACCTCTGTGTGCAGATATCCCATGTGAGGCAGGTGTCTTGTTTTTCACTACAGTCATGAAGATCAATGTACTCTGGAGAGCTATTCAACTCACCCTGAAATATGAATTTGTATGCGGTCAGCTGATTCTCAGCCCCTCAGTCATGAAGATGGACACTTCTGCTGTTTCTCTTCATATTACATCAACCTCTTCATGAGTCAAAGAAAATTCAAAGGGTAAGTTTTATTTCTTGCCATAACTGGCAGAATCCCTCTTTGCAACTTCGGGTGTTAAGTAAGCAAACTGTAATGCACTTCTTGTCAGCCAGGTGTTAGCCACCAGCAATGAGAAAAAGAAACTGGTATTCCAGCACAATCAAGCTCCTTGTGATGCTCTGCAACCTGTGCTGCATCATTATCCTCCCATTAATTTCAAATTATTAGCGCTTTGGATAATGGTGACCGGGGGGAAAGAGACATAACTAATTAACAGGGGAAAAAAAAAAAAAGGGAAAAAAAAAAACCCAACCCTTCGCAATAACTTTTCTTCTTAAATGCCTGCACAGAATTAGTGAGTGACAACGACTAAAGGGAGATTTCTAGTTTAGCTTATTTCTGGGTGAAGAGAAAATGACCAAGTTTTTCTGGATGTTTACCTAGTAAAGCAGAACAAGTAGACAATAGATCAAAGTGTTTTGGCTCTTGGGTTAATTTAAAGCATTGGCCCTGTTCCTGTTTTTGAAAAATACAGCCATATATTCATAGTGTTGCCTCTGTAATGATAACACCAGTTAAAACTAATGATCTCAAAGTACATTAGAAACATTAAGCTTCACAAATTTCTCCAGTTATTACTTGAGGAGGGGGAATAAGAAGCTTGATCTTAATTACACTGTCTAACTTTACACCTTTTAAGGGTACCAGACTCAAGACTTCCTTACAGAGGAGGATGACTTCAGGCACGGCTGGGATGTCCTTGAGAGCACACCATGTCTGACACCAAGGGATAGTATGACCTGGGCTGTCTGTATGCTTGGGAGACAGGGAGAACTTGGAACATACTCTGGTCTGGAGATTGACCTCTTCTAGCCACAAACCCATAAAGTCTCCGCATTTATTTCCGTACTGCCCTGAAATATGAGCCACTTGGAGATGTCATGTCCTGCCTCATTCTTGCCTTTATCCAAGTGACCGGACTCTGAGCCTGCATTTCAGGTAACAATTTAGGCATACTTGGATGTGAAGAATACATTAAATATGCCGCCTGGGACTCTGACTGGCTCGCTGTGAAAGTCTATTTTAGACTATACTAGCTGGTACTGCTAAATTTTCTTTGTCTCCAAAACAGTGGCAACAAACTGTGTATTGGAAACAGTCCTCAACTTGTTCAAACTTCTGTACTGTGACTAGGTGTTGTCTGGGAGGACACATGCTGCCGTGGACAGAAAATATTCCAGGGACTGTTGGTAGCAATTTAATTATCATTAAACTCTATCCCTTTCTGTCAGGTTTGGATAACACATGAGTGGTGTGGGGACTCAGAAGACAGAAAGTCCAAAAAGCTAATGCATAAGCCTTTCTTCCTTAGGAAATAAAGCTAATGAAATTTTTCATAAACCGTATAATAATCCTGTAATATTTTTCCACTAAGCAAATCTGGAGTTGCTCCACTGATCTCATGACAAACAAGTAGAGTAATATAAAATGTAAATTAAATAGATCCTATTAAAGAAATTGAACTCCCCAAATGCTAATTACAACAAAAAGAAAATTAAAAGTTTAACAAGAGTGCAATAAAAGAAGGAATTTAAATATTTTAAATGTATTCAGATATAACACTTAATTGGCGCTGAGCAAGTTTAAGTTAGGCAGCTAACAAGATAAACACTTTTGATGACAGAAAATTAATGTAGTGGCACAGAAAAAGACTATTTTATTTGGTATTTTATATGTGTTATATGACAATTTAATTAAACATTGAAGTAATCCAGGCAAATAATTTCCTAGTGAAATAAACCAAGAATGATCAACTTCCTTTTCTTTAAAAGATCGATGCAGGGTGACACCTAATTTATGTTTTATGACTCTACAGTCTTAAATTTTATGTCAAAATTAATGAGACAAAATAGATTTCTAAGGGCTATTTTTTTCACCATCACACACGCATGGTAAGTCAATTCATTCTTGCTGGGATGAGCTCAAATAGAGAAACAACCCTGGTTCTTGTGATGTTATTACTTTGTAATTTTCATAAAAGCATGTTGCTAAATCTTAGTGGAAGGGAGGAAAAAAAAGGCTTTCAGTCCAGATCAGTTTGTCAGGAGAAGTTTTGGAACATTTTGACTGATACTTTAATCATGCTATGTAATCTGTTGCCTTTAATAGGAGCTGAAAAGAAAAACTCTCAGAACACGTCATGCGATTCTGAAACAGTTTATTTGAATCAATTAAATAGAAACATTTTTGTTTCTACTGATTTCTATTAGAATACTAACAGGCATAATTCTAGTAAACTCCATTAATTTCTGTTTGCTATTTTTAATGTCTCAATTATGTGAAATGCTGTTTCTCTTGCAAACTAAACTCAATTTGAGGATTGGATTCACTGGCTTGACATGAGGCAGATAAAACATGTGTGCACGTATTTAATGTATGTTTTGCTTATCTGTGAGTGTGTGCACGTGTGTAGCTGTGGTCTGAGAGCATTCGTGAAAGGCTTAAGTTGTCGTCTAAACTGGGTTACAGCAGGCATCACATGAAGAGCATCCCCATGAGTTTATGGTGTATTTTCCCTGAGGTAAAGCTGACCAAGGTTGAGGAAAGGCAAACAGGGAGATCGACTTGCTCAACCTCAGAACAGCACAATGTCAAAAGTGGGTCTGCATTATGGATGTCTTTGGTTGAATGAGGTGAGTCACTCAAGCAGGCACTAGGAATGTCTACCTGAGGCACACAGCTAATTTGCAAGACTGAAAGAAGGTGTTGCAAATATTGGTGACGCTGTTTTACAACTGTAGACACGTCTGTTTTTATGTCCTCAATGTTTCCTCTTGATGGGATATGTTTCTATTTTCATTTTTTTAATGTAAACCAGGAGCAAATCTTTAAGTGACAGGAACATTCAAAACCTGCACTTTCTACTTCTAGCAAGATAGAATGTGGTCCTGAGTTATTTTATAAAATATTGTCATTATTATTTTACTTTTTTATTTATTGAGAGAACAAATATTTTTGTTCCAATAAAATGTACCCATATTTTAAAATGTTTAAATAACATTAAAAATGCTTAAACACTAATGTATTTCTCCTTCAAGGGGTAATAAAAAACACATTTGTTTACATGATACAGGGACAGAGATCTTTATTAAACAGCACAGATATTTATACAAGATAGACAGCAACAAATAAGTGAATTTACAGTGTAGAATACATATATGTGTGCATTAGCTTATCTACAACACTTCACCTTGTGTCATTTTAACAACCTCCTATGATTTTTTGGGGTTGTTTTTTTTTTCACATTAAAAGTCCTTCAAAGGCTTCCTAAAATGTTCTGATGATGACAAGCATTTTTTTCTTAAACAAACATAAAAAATATTTTTACCCTGTGGTATGTTGACCTTGGCTGGCCACCCAGATGCTCTGTCATGCCTTCTCCTCAACAAGATAGGGGTAGAAAATAGAATGAAGAAGCTCCTAGGTTGAGAAAAAGGCAGGGAGATCACTTACCAATTATTATCACAGGCAAAGCAGGATTATATGGGGAAAATTAATTTCATTTATTGCCAATTACAATAAAAATTTAATTAATAGCTTGAGTAGTGGGAAACAAAAAGCAAACACTAAACCAACACCTTTCTTCTCCCCTTCTTTCCCATTCCCAGCTTCACCCCTTCCCTCCCGACTCGTGTCCCTCCCGAGGGGCGGCGCAGGGGCCGGGGCCGGGGGTTGCGGTGGGTCCCCCCCAGCCCCTCTGGGCCGCTCCTCCCTCCTCCCACGTCTCCCTGCTCCAGCGCGGGCCCTTCCCCGGGCTGCAGTCCTTCAGGGACAACCTGCTCCCGCCCGGGCTCTCCACGGCCGCAGCTCCTGCAGGAAATATCCCCCTGCTGCGGCCCCTGTGGGGCCCTCCCCGGGCTGCAGGGGGGGTCTCTGCTCCAGCGGGGTCTCTCCAGGGCTGCAGGGGATGGATCCCTGCTGCGGGCCTGCACCGCCGCCCGCCCTCCTCCTCCTCCTCCTCCTCCTCCTCCTCCTCCTCCTCTGCCTGTGCCACCTTGGGCCCTTTCTGGAACCTGTTTTCCCCATCTTGGCTGAGGGGCTCAGCTGTGTCCTGCGGTGGGGCCGTTGGAGCCGGCTGGGACCGGCTGGAACCGGCTGTGTCCGGCACGGGGCAGCCCCGGCCTCTCCTCACACAGGCTGCCCTGCAGCCCCGCTGACGGCGCCTGGGCACGGACACCCCGTACATCGCCCTATAAATATGAAATATAGTCAGAGATATGCATGAAAGCTTTTCTATAATCTTTTTTTCTGCATACTATTTGGGATTGGCCCCTAAGTATTTAGTCAGCAATGAACCACACTCTGTGTCAATAACATGTTCATAGTGGATATGTGTTACTTAAAGCTGAACAAAACATAGGGCACTGTGACCTGTGACAGATCTGCTCTGGTTGGGAGAACTAAGCAGTCTACTTAATCTTTCCATTTTTTGGTTTCTATTATATATTTCAAATAAGAAGATCTTTGCATATTCTTTTCAGATTAGAACCAGGTTATATAAACAGATACAGTTGTCAAGTGGTAGGAGAAAGAAAAATAAAAAGAAAACAGAGAAAAAGAAGAAGAGAGCAACTGGTCTCTAGAATTTATTATTTTTTTTTTAATTTACTCTAATACTTTGCCATCTTAAAGCAATCTGGTAGAGATTAAATGATAGAGAAGGAGATCTTGAAGTCTTAAAAGTGACAGAATTTCTATATAGTACAGTCTTTGAAGAACAATCCATCTAAAGGAAGCCGTGTATCAAGGTACTTAATATTTCACTTTTTAAAATCCTTTCTTTTGGATGAAGGCTGAAACTAATGTATGTTTTTATCTGTAAAGTATCTAAAAGGCTGAAGAGATGAATACAGGATTATGATAAATTGTTTCCTGAAATAAATGTCCCAGTAGTTTGCAGGAGAGATGTCCAGTAGTAGAGATATTCTAGCCCGGCAAGAATAATAGATAACAGAATTTAAGTGAAAAATAAAATCATGGAGAAAATGTATCTGTCAGAGTCCCTTTTACTTCACAAAGTTTTTTTCACAAAACACTAGGCAGATACAGCAGGATTGGTGAAAGTTTATAACAAATATGTCACGGATGAGTCAATGAGAAATGATGGAACAGTAAAGCTTGTTGGCTGAAGGATGCACTTTAAGATCTAGAAGTACATATGAAGCTACATACAGTCAAGTATTGATGAAAAACACCTGAGGCTGCAAAGCAATGATGGCAAGAGAGTTGAGAGCCACAAAAAGACAATAATTTAATCTGTTGGCACTGACAGAAGACAGGAAAACATGAAGAAAAAAGGAAATTGTGTATGTCAGTTAACCTTTCCTCTTTCTTTACTACCTCCCTCATTTGAAATATGGTGATCACCTCAGATTATTGTTATATGTCTTACTCTACGTAGGATGCCAAGAAAATAGACAGCTACAAATTTAAACACTCAAGTAACTAAGCAGTGACTTGTACAAAGTCTGATAAACATAAGGAATGGGTACAGCAAAGAGTGTAAACCTTAAAAGGCATATGTTTCTTTCTGAAGAGGAAAGATTAAAAATAGAACTGAGGAAGTAATATGTAACAAATAATTTCTGAAGAACATTTTCCTTCTTTCTTCTGGCCAAAAAGCAACAGACAAATTTTCTACGTCTCTTTTTAGTTTTCTAGCCAGAATATTGCCCTTGGTTTGTCGATAGCTGGTGAATAATTAGTAGCTAAAGCTCTCCAATTGTACTGTCTTTGCTGGTGAAACTGCATGATGTTGTTGGATGATACTTTCAGCACTTCCTGTTTTAAATAACAGTCCAGGCCAGTGGGAAATCACCCTTTCTTTTTACAACCTGATTTCCCCACAATTGTATCTGAATGTTAAGTTTATATAGCTTGCTTTTTGTGTTAGGCAACACTCTGTAGGATTTAGGCCACTTTGCTATTACTACCTGAACCTGAATTTTAATCAGTTTCTCTACTTTGGAACACAAAGTTTCATCCATACTTTAACATGAGTCTGAGTTCCAAAGTGCTCCAATATGAGCGGTAAGGCAATTTGTTGCTGCCAAAGATTGTGAAGAACCTATGGCTTTCTGTATCAGAAGCGTGCAGGTCAAACAGCAGGCTCAAAGAGGACATTTGGAAATGGAATCAGAGACAACCCATCATTTGCATGACGTCAGAACACTTCATCAGAAAGCAAGAGACTCCCAGGCCAGAGTGGAGGTTTTCTACCCCTCTAACCACCAAATTGTAGACTAATCAGTACAGCAGAAGGACTAGGCATAGATTTTGAAACCCTGCAGCCAAAAATACCTATCACATAAGGAAGATAAAGAAACCATGTAGCTGGCTGAGCCAAGAAGGCATGGCCTTTTTAACTTATTTGCTGTGCAATGTGAAGAGGCACAAGTAATTATGTATTCAGGATCCATCATGGAACAAGAGTCCTCTTCACTGTCTTAACTGTAGACAGAAACAGTGTGGGGACTGGAACCAAGTTTCTCACTTCATGTTCCATTTCCTTAACCACCAGGCACCATGTCTACAAAACGTAAGGCTTCTATTTGATAGTGCCCTCCCCAATCTCATACACATAGTCCAGTGACTAGTCTGTGTTTCTCTGAAAAGATAAAGCGATAAGAAATGAGTTTAGAAAGGGGGAGCCTACTTTGTTCATCCTTTGAAGATGAAATTCATACTTCTTTAACTTTTTGAAAGAAAGGATTTACGTGCCTAACCCAGATTTGAACTTAATGGGTAGGTAAAGCTGTATTCTTTGTTGGTGTAAATTGCCACTATTTTATTCAAGAATTTTCATCTTTTTATTATTCTTGTTGAAAGCAAGTAATTGAGGACCTGATTATATTGTCTCATCTCCTTACAAAGTTGAATCTGTGAAATCCTAGCTCTCAGCAGGCCAGACCAAGCACCAAGCTGTCTTAGTGCCTGTAGTTTTTTCAATTAATGGGAATTTTGCCACAGACTTCAAAGGAAATAGATTGGAGCCCTGTTTCTGCATGTTGTACTCATTCCCTCTAACTCTGTGGTCTTAGGTTGTAGATAGACATAAAAGGGGAAGAAAAAAGATTTAAAACATCTCAATTTTTCCCCTATATTGTTCTAAACTGTTACACTCAATTGCACTACTTCACATAGGTACACATTATCTATGTTTTCGTATCAAAACTTAAAACATCATTAAATTTCTCATTCCAATAAGCTTTACTCTTTTTTTTTCTTTTCATTTATATCTCTGTTGATATATTAAAGTTCTGTCCAATCACTGAAAATACAATCAGATGTGAGATTTTTTTTCAGTTTTCTCATTCCACTGATCAGCAGAAGGATTCAGGAAGCATCAGATATAAAATAATGTAGTAATTAAATTCACTCCTTTCTTCCTAGTAAATGGAGACAGAGCAGCTTGCCCCAAGGGTACTTGAAATTTTGCAGTTTCATGTGTTTGAGCTGAATAAGGATCTTCAGCCATTAAATGACCAGCTCCTTCTCTCTACATTTGTGAGAAAAGTAAAGGTCTTAGTGTCTTACAAATGTAAAAATAATATTTTAATTCAGTTGCAATGATAAGGGGATAGCATCAGTGAAAACAAATCCTTACCTTGTCTCATTCATCCTTGTGCAATGAATCAATGGCTTGGCATTGTGGTCTGATGACCCAGATAACTGAAATAGTTTAATCAATGTAACAATACAGATTGTGTTGAAAATCTCCACACATCACAGATCCATGCAATTACTTTTGACACTTTAAATCTCTAACAGCTCAGCAACCCATATAGGCAGATAATAGCTCTGCAGTACATTGTTTATGCACTTGAACTGGTAACGCATCTCCTGGTGGAACTGAAAGCCTGGTTGGTGTCTGTGGCGTGACTACGATCTTGTGTGTAAAAAGATTAGACACATTTTTAAGTGCTTGTGTTGCCTAATTCCCTACTGGATTAGTGTTAGTTGGAGGGCATGGTTCTGTCCATTAGGATTCTCAAGCCAGATGCACTGTGGATGTTTATGTTCCCCTGAATCAACTGTGCTCAGTAGGCAGAACAGAGTCTTTCTTGCTTGAAAATGGGGAATGTATGCTGATAACAACCAAGAACTATGGTCTGGTCTCTTTATTTTTTTTTTCCCTAGCACCAGCTCCTCTGGAAAATATGTTAGGGCAAAATGTCACTCATGGACACTGTGGTGCAGGGCGAGCCACTGTCCTTCCAGAACTTTGGGACTGATTATCCCACTTGGCATCATTCCTCCATTGCCACACAACAGCAGCAAAACAGTCAGTCCTGAGCTCTAACATGAGCAAAGCAGGGGTGTTCCTCATGGTGGCAGTTCTGCATCTCTGACAGTATGCCCTTCCTTGGCAAATGCCTGAATTATCTTTGCTGAAAGCCGTCAATGGAGGAAATCCCAGGAATTTCCTTCCATCATTCTGATATTCTTGTATTGTGACAAGTCCTGTTTGGTATCTGGGGTTCTTGTGCTCCTTTTTCCCATTCTGACTTCAATGTGAGTTTTACTTGAGGAAGGCTTGAATAATAGTAGGAAAGAGAAAAGGAAAAGAGAAAGAAAGAGAGAAGGAGAGGAAGAGGGAGAGGGAGGAAAGAAAAAGGAAAAAGAAAAAGAAAAAAGGAAAAAAGAAAAAAGAAAAATAAAAAGAAGAAAAAGATAAAATGAAGAAAAAGGGCTACATTCTGATAATCATGCTAACGTTAAAGAGTATTTTCTGTAGCAGTGCAAGCCTAATGAATTCACTGGGTCACATCCTAACATTGCTCCAGAGGAGCAAGGCATGCAGAATTTGTCTCACTGATGCTTCTCACAGAATAAAGTAGCCAGGGCATCAGAGTTACAGTGTGCTTTGATTTTCATGGCTGCCTGACAAGACTTGGGGGGAAAAAAACCCAAACCCAATAATACTTTATCCCTGCCTGGTTACTTTTCTGAGTTCAATCCTGCTGGGTGCTTTGTACTCTGATTCTTTTCCTTGAGTACACTGATTCTTGTGTTCAGCTTTAAATATGTGAGAAGTCCCAGCAGTTCAAGCTAAACGTGTATTCAAATGTTCAAATAAAGCTATGGTGTTCTGCACTTCACAAGACAAAAACTCTTCAGAGGATCTTGAAATCTTTCTGAAGCATTACCTAATTGATCTTTGTGATATCTGTTCAACAAATGCAATATTGTTCCATTTCTTAGGACAGTAAGCTGCGCTATGGAAAGGTAAAAGACATGATGCATCTGGGAAAGAGTAAAGAATAGAATTAAAATATCTGGACTACCAATCTCATGGTATATGTACTAAAAAACATTAACCACAAAAATGCTATTTTGCCTTCTTTCTGTAGCCCTGCAAATCAGTAAATAATATTTTATCATTGTCAGTAACAGACCATGGGCTTAAAATTAACTCTGCCAGACCTCAGGACTTGTCAGGTTTTGTTTCAAATTTACCTGCCCTGCCTGGAGCTTTATTTAAGCTTCTTTAGCTGTAGCAGCAATTTGTAATGACCAGGTAGTTATTGCCTGATTTATTTTAATTTGCCTTTTTTTTTATATATATTTCTGTGGTATAACCGTAATTTTCACATTAAAAGTGATAAAAATTATTTATTCTGTGTAATGTCAGCTTCTTATGACCCTAGCATAATGATGTAGTGTAGAGGAGTATTGTCATGGGATAATAGCAGAGTCCTCAAAAGTGGGGACACAGGATGCACTGCAGAAGACTATAGGCAAAAGGAAGGGGATACAACATGATGCTGAAAATCCCAAGGTTATAAACACCTCACCAATGGTCATTTAGAGAAATGTAGAGGGAAAACTGGTTTTAGGGGTAGCAATGAGTAAACAGAGCAAATACTTTGTATACGTAAGACACTTCACATACAGTAAGTTCAATGCTAGCATGGAGTAGCAGATCACAGAAGAAAAAAGCAGATGTAAAGCACCACTGAAAATGTATAGAATGTAGTATGTTTTTCCTGTATTACTTTGGTATAGACTGGTAACAATTCTTTGAGTAGACTGTTAAGATTTCAATTACACTAATAAGACATTCTTGACTTTAGATATAGGGTATGTTTCCTTTTGCCCACAACAAGGTTTTGAATCTAATATTTTTGTACTTTTGAATAGCAGGAAATATAGAGAGTCTATTAATTATGGCCTTTTTTCAGTTTTTCTCTTTCAACAGGCAACTAATGTAGCAATCAAAATAAGCATGTAAGGGATAATTTCTATTTCTTGAAAATACAAGAAAATAGCATCATCTTTAATTATAGTATATAATTTAGCATATATTTGCATATATTTAATTTTTTAAAATATAAATCTGTAATCTGACTCCACTATGGTGTTTTTTTTTAAAAACAGTTCCATTCAGATTGAATGAACTATTTTGGTGGACCAAACCGAAATTCTTTTTTCCGCCTTCTGTTCCAACAGTATCTTTTTCACTGATATTTTTTGTATAGTAAATGATCTGACATTTTTTTTCCTCATTCCTGGCTTACAGTCCTATTTTATTCTAGGTGCAATGAAGAAAAAGGCTTAAAGTAATGCAAGGCTGAATGATAAATAGCTACTCCAGACGGGTTAAGCAAAAGAGAGGTGGCATTCATCTGACTAAGATAGACTTCACCAGGGTAAATCAAGTTGCTTAGAAATGGGCATTTAGGATCATAAGAGATGCTCTGAGGTACCGAAGACATCTACACTCAGGTGGCAAATGCTACACAGAACTTAGGAGAGTCACACTCTTCTCCAGCCCCAGATGGAAGTTACCCCACAGTGCTCAAAATGGCACCACTTATGTGGAGACAATCTTACCTTGTTGAGCATTAAAAATATATGCTTTGAGCCAGTTGTCTATAATCCTTTATTGGTCATTACAATAAAACAGATTGTAAAAGACACTTAAGAAAGATGCACACTTTTTCCAAAAGTAGGGGCCTAAAATGGGCCAAATGTCTTGCCAGTGAAAATGTCCATCTCTCTCCATTAGGTATAGCAGTGGTCTAGTACAGCCAGTTAAGTTTCTGCTGATATCATATATTCAGTGAGATGAATATCACCTGCTGTGCTGGCTACCGAATTGCGTAAACTTCTTAACTGTTTTTTTGAGGTTTTTTGTTTGTTTGTTGGAAATATCTAATGACAAGAACTTCACTGAATTATGTGAAATAACACTTTGCTAGTGGATTTGCAGGCTCATATTTTGACTGTACATAGTTTAGGATCCCATATGTTGCATACTGTTCTCAAAGCTGAATAAATCTATTGATTTGTCCAAGAGCAGTAGTGCAGATTGTCAGCTTCATAGTAATGTATTCTTTTTCACTGCATCCTAAAACTGCACAGTATTTGTCATCTATGACAAAGAGAGTTGGGCATAATATTTCCATAAGCCATACCTTGCAGCTAAGTGGTACTTCTGAGAAATACATCCATCTAGGTTGTTTACATCACTTGGTTTTAAGAATGGCATATATCTTCACAGTGCCTTTCCCTGGAAAAGAAAAGTTAATTTGAGAATATTTGGTACAAAACTATTGGTGACTTTACCTGAGATCACACAGGAAGTCTAAAACAGATTTGAAGTTTGAGTTCGGACGTCAGCTCTAGGTTAAGACAGGTGAATACAGGTGTCTTCATATGCAATCAGTACCTAATTTCCCATTCTAATCAATGGAATTTTGAGTACTTTGAGACTAGAAAGAAAATTATTCTAAATTTAACACTTACTGGCAAGTCAGCTGAATGATCCCCTGAACTCCTGTATTTCTGCCTAAGCGATTCAATTCAGTTGCCCAGATACAGACGCCTATTGCCACTTCGGAAGTTCTAGAGTATTCTCCTGATTTCAGCTGGGATAGAGTTAATTTTCTTCCTAGTAGCTGGTATAGTGCCATGTTTTAGATTTAGGATGAGAATAATGTTGATGACACACTGGTGTTTTAGGTGTTGCTGAGCAGTGCTCACAGTAAGTCAAGGACTTTTCAGCTTCTCATGCTGCCCTGCCAGAGAGGAGGCTGGGGGTGCACAAGAAGCTGGGAGGGGACACAGCCAGGACAGCTGACCCAAACTGGCCAACAGGGATATTACATGCCATGTGATGTCATGCTGAACAATAAAACTGGGGGGATTTGGGTGGGCTGGGTGGCCCACTGCTCAGGGGCTGGCTGGGCATCAGTCAGTGGGTGGTGAACAATTGCATTGTGCATCACTTGTTTTGTGTATTCTCTTATCATTATAATTTTCCCTCCCTTTTCTGTCCTATTAAACTGTCTTTATCTCAATCCACGAGTTTTACCTTTTTTCCAATTCTCTCCCCCATCCCACCAAGGGGGAGTGAGTGAACGGCTGTGTGGTGTTTAGCTGCCTGCCAAGTTAAACCACAACAGGTACCCACCATGTAAATCCATGGCTCTGGCAGATAGGACACAGGAGGCCCATTAAATGCATGCATTTCTGGAGTGGATGCTCCAGAAATCATAGCAGTAAATTACAGGAATCATGTGAAAAGCAGATTTAGCAAATTAGGTCAGAGTAGTAAAAAGAAGAATGTGGAGGCCTCCTTAAGCTGTGAGAAAATATATGGCTTGGTAAGTGTCTTGGTAAGAGGAGCTTTATTTCAAGGTGTGGGTGAAGTGGAAGTGAAAGTGGGAGGCCCTTCCACCAGTGTACAGTTGCAGGAATTCATTTTGGATAACAATTGAGTGACAGATTCAGCTCTGCTTTCTCCTCCCCTGCAGTCTACCTGAGTGGCCTCCTCACTGAGTTTTTCAGAGGTTGACATACCTCTGCTGTGTTGTGCAGAAATTTTACAGCCCAAGAAACATTTTCTAACATGAGTTTCATCAATACTTTAATCTTGTAAACTCTCTCCATTGCAATAAACCCATGATTTCAAAGTAGCAAAAAAAGTTATTTCATTAAATCATTCTCAAGCATCCTAGTTAGGACTTGCCTTTGAAATGGCATTATCTATACACTGTGAGAAAATATTAAATTTGTGGTGTGAAGAAATATTCTGAAGTGTAGTCATCTTCAAAACCACTTAAGACTTCCAGAACCAAAGAAAAAGTCACAGCAAAAATCCTTGTGACATGTGCTGGAGATCCAAGTGCTCTTGCAAAGTGGTTTTCAGGCTTTTGTGCCTGGAGAAAGAAGTGAAACTGAATTAAAGAAAAAAAGAAGCAAACCAAAAAGTTTTAGAAGAGCCTTGTGATTTCACGAGCTTGCCTCATAGTGTTAGTGAGCTTGGCATTTACTAGCCAGTGCTTGTGCATCTTTTCTTCTCCCTGACCCATATTGTTCTCAAGTGCAGGAAACCTTAATGGCAGGTTTTGCCTTCATTTTCAAAACCAGGAAAGACCATTTTCATTTATTTCAGGTTTCCATCAAGGAAAATATTGAGTTTCCTTTTGAAAGAGTATGGTGTTTGATTTCTACATCCCTTTAGAAGAGTATTTGGCCTTTGATTGCTGATACTTCATGGTTCATCCCTGAAAACCACTATTATTTTTCTTATTCTGCTTGATCCTACCTGTCCTCCAGTTCAGAGTGTGAGGCATTTGTTGTTAGTCTTTTTTCTCAAGCACGGATTATATCTCCACTTGATGAGGGCTCAATACAGTAGACATCTGGTACTAACTGCTAGTACAAATACCAGCCTGTATTGTTACGTTTTGTTCTCCTAAGGAAACAGGAGATCAAGAGTCTTTGAAGTGTTCTATGTGCAGGAGGAAGGAAGAAAGAGAGAGTAAATATGTCTTTAGTTATTGTCACCTTGGTAAAAAAGATCATAAAAGACGTTAAAAGCTGTGACTTCAAGCCCTAGTTACTGCTTGTGCTACAGTAGGATCCAACTAGAAGATCCAATTCAAAAAGGTGAGTTCCACTGTGCCAGTTCCTAGGCAAATATTAAGTCAAAGACAACTCCACACATAGAAATTTAAAATAAAAATAGAAAAAAATGAGAGAATTGAATAATTATTTTTAAAAAATGGGGAATAAAATCTTACAGAGTAATGTTCACCTATAAAAGATTGTGGAATGGGTCAAAAGAGGAAGTTAACAAGTGGGCAGATGAGAGAGAGAAAGTGAAGTTTACAATTCTTCTGTAGATGAACTGAGCTATAGGGAATTCAAGTTAAGTGGGGAAAAAAAAAAAAAAATCAAAACAAAGACCTGCAAATGAGAAAGACAAAAAGCAGGGTTATCAGGGAAACATGACTTGGGTCAGAAGCAGAACACATGGGCAACATGGAATGGAAAAGAGCTGTGAAGTTTTGCTACACACTGACCATTTCTGGATTTCCCAAACTGTACAGAGAACTCTAAACTCTGTGTGCGCTGTCCATTACTGCATTGTACACTACCTTACAGAGAATATAAAATGTATTTGGAAGCCATACCCAAAAAGTTCAAATATTTTGTCATGATATATTGACTTAGCATTAAAAATATTGATCTAAGCTGAAAACAAAATTATGAATTCCTTAAAGTATGATAAACATTGATACTAACTTTGGAAAAAAACCAATGTTTATTATGTACAAACCTGAAACAAAATATTGTTCAGCAACCAAAATATTTCATGTATTGTCTTTTTCAATTTGTTCTACATTTTATAACATTATAAAAGATAATGCAAATGTGAACAGATGAAGATATATCAGAAAGTAAAACATGAAGAAGTAAGACATGGATTTCAATACACTACCATTTTAGAAAAATATTAGTTTTTTTAGGATCTGCAGTGCCATTTACCGATGGTAAATAATAGAAATTAATTCTTAACAGTACCTGTCTCTTTACCAGTAATTATGAGTTATTTTCACAGGAATGTTATAGTATTACCTACTTAAATGTCCTTTGTGAGAGTTTTGTCATCCTCAGTGGTAGTAGTAGTAGGAGGAATAACTGTTTATTACTTCAGCACTTTAATCTATAAAGCTAGGAGATGGATCCCATCCTCACACTATAGTTCTATAATGTCTAATAAAACAGGTCTGGAGCTCAGTTTGGGTTTCTGGTGTGTAATTTTTTTATTTTTTAATTTTTTTCCCCAGCAGGCCAAGATTCAGATTAGAAGCACAGAGTAAAGCTAGAGTCACTGTAGTAGTAAAGAACCTGCAGTGATACCTTCACACCCTTGTGTGACTTCTGCAAGAAAAATATGAGTAAAAATAAGAAAAACATGCAACTGCCAGTCAATTTAGCAAAACTGGCTCTGAAATTGCACAAGGCGAAAAACTATGGAGAAAGGTGTTATTTTTACCGACATTCTTCATTTTTTATTTAGACACTGTTTGCAAAATGTTTTCTTATGCTTGGATGATCAGCACTAAATAAATTGAAGTGAAAATGTGCTGGATAAGTGTTATTAGTAAAAATATGGATTGCTAGCTAAAGTGATGTTTCATGATACAACACAAAAACTAAAGTAAACCAAAACTCTTCAGGTAGAAACTGTTTTGCATTGAAAAGTCAATGAATATTGATTTTAATATGAACTATGTTTGTTTTATATTGCTAGCTATATTTTGATAGTTTCAAAAGAATAATGTGACAAATAGAATTGTAGGGGATTTTTCTCATTAGACTAACTAAAAAATGTAATAAAACAGTCACAGAGCTTTCAAAGATACAAGGCTTTTTATCTATTAAAATGCATAGATCAAAATGTTGATTCTGTTTATGCTGGCATTTGACTGAAAATTAAACTACATCAAAGAGACTAGTAAGAAATGAGATTAGAGGGGTGCGCTATCTCCTTCCATGTCAATAAGTGACTTTTTAATCCACTCTGAGAATACGTTTCCAGAAATCAGGAAAAGCAGAACCTGCCAATCGGGGCCTGGAGTTTGGGAACATCTCTCTCTGGCTTGGTTGCTAACGCAAAATCCTTTTTCTTTCTGGTTAAAATGGCTATAATCACTATTTCTCTACCTCACAGCCCTTTGCAATACTAAAAAGGGAGAAATTAGCATATAATCAAAGCAGTGTGTGAATGTGAGTACATGAGTATGTATATTTAATGGGTGTGGGTAAGAGTGTTGAAAAGCTTTTACTCTCTAGTGTGTGCTATATGTCCTGGTGTGATTCTGGCTGTGCAGATGATGCTCTGTTCTCAACACATTGGATCAATGTTGTGTACATCCCTGCATGAACGTACATGCACATTTACACAGAGTTGTCCACATAATTCAGTAAGAAATCATTGCTAGAAGCTTTCCTTTGGAAAGATAAGCTTTGCCGTTTATCCTGTTTAAAATGCACTTTATTCAAAACCCATCTGGGGGAATTGTACGTTTGTAAGTAAAAGTAGATTAGCATAATTTAATCAGCCTATAACTGCTGAACACTCTTGTCATCTCCTCAAAGACTTAATAGTGCACTTCTTTTGCCTGACCTTTGCTCACTCTGACAATAATCTCTGAGAATATTCCAGACACATTTCTATATCAGACTTGTTAGGAATCAAGCAACTTTAAAAACTGGAAACAGAAAAAAACTAATTAGGAAATCTTTCCTGCTCAAATGCATAAGTCTCCCTGGTTTTGCATTTTGCATCATAGCCATTAGTACTAGCTGGCAATAGTTCTTAAAAAGAAAGATAACCTAGGATAGATTTCAGTAGTCAAGAGGATTTTAGTGTTAGTAGGATCTATTGCAATGCTTACTGGAAACAACAGAATGATTAGTTTTGTTATGATGCATATAGAGGAGATACTCCATGTTATTGATTGATACCAAATTTTTTTTTTCTTTTACCCAGTAAGAAATAGTTCTAGGTTTGATTAAAGGCTCATATAGTCTCATATCAAGTCTGTAACATTGACCCCCAGTGAGTGGTGTAAGAAAAAGGTACAAGAAAAGGACAAGAATGTTGCAATAATTTCTAGAATATTTTCCCAGCACCTTGATTGGTGATTCAGAGGCCTCCTTAACCAGAAGAGTTTTCTTCATATTTAATAGCCTGTGATAGATATTTGTCCCATTAATTTGTCTAATCCCTGTCAAAAAGTTCCTTATATTAGAAATCTATTAATGCTGAAATTTGTCTTCCTCAAATTTTCCATTTTTTCCCTATTCACCTTCTCCATACTAGATCTGATTTTACAGCCCTCTATAGCATTTTTTCTTCCCCTTGTTCCCCTGCTTCCAGCTGTTGTTTTCCAAGTAAAAGACTCTTGGTCTTGTAATTTGTTCCTTATGCAGGGCTGTTATCATCATTCTTTCTCCACAATAAAATGGTTCAAACTTTGCTTTAATATTTCTGCTCATAATCTTACTCTTTCTAATAGAAATAGGGCCATATTCTGCTGTAGACACATCCACACAATTTCTGTTGACAGGCATAGGAATTTTCTATAAAAAACCCATGAGAGCTGTAGAGTCCCTCTGTACAGAGCCCATCACGATTAGACAGTTTTATCATGGCTATACTTCTTTCACAACCCAGTTTACGCTAGATAGCTACTTTTTCTGCAGCTAAAATTTGTCAAAATGAACAAAATCTTTCAGTTATAGTGGTGTAAATACTGATCACATGCTCAAGTAATGTAAACAGAGCTCTTGTTGACTAGTAGCATGACTCTGACATCAGAGTTATACCTTTGGAGGTCATATTCTGCTGTAGGCAAGTAATTTCTTTTCCCACATTAACCCAAATATATAGCTTGTTGCTGAAGAGACTAGAGAAAATGGAGGGTTCTTCTGGGTATTACAATCTATGCTTCTGTCTCACTAAAAACAACCCGAATATACACAGATAATTAAAGGCATAAATGACTTATTCTTACTTTCCTAATGTATGTGTTTTTAGAATCCTGTTAGATTAATTATATATTACATTAACATTCATTCTTGCAATTAACGTTCTGTTACATGAATTGGCAATAATTACTGTTTACAGATTAATGGAGACTGTTAGTTATGCAGATGCTTTTAGTCACATTTGGAGATGGTCAACACAACTTTTTTCACTTTTTTCTGGTAAGTGGTTTTGACAATTTCAGATGTTATGGGTGCTGCTGAGATCCATGTGATGTAGTTGTTAGAAAGGAGATTGCAATGTGCTTTGTATGGGTCTGCAGTGTAAACCAATCCAGGAGCTGATGAAGAAGGCAACAGCTTACCTGCTAAGAGTTATAACTCAGGATGAGAACCTGATCTGAAGTTGCTGAACACAGAAACAAAGAGATTCTGGCAGTCATGAAGGCTCTTCATCAAGCTCTTCATGTTATTTATTGACTGGCACAAGGCCAAATCTACAAACAGACTTAAAGTCTGTAGTTCATAAATCTGAGCCACCTTAGGTAAGCCAATAAGTATCAGCCAGTCCAAGTGGTAAAACAGCCTTCACAGAAGGTTTTGCTCTAAACTGAGAGCTGTCTTTTTCCCTTTCTCTTATGAGACCCTTAAACTTGCACAACATCTAAAAGTCAACAGGACCATCGACGGTTAACCTTGGCTAAGGGCCAAACACCCACCCAGCTTCTTTCTCTCTCCCCCTACTCAACAGGATGGGAGAAAATAGAATGGAAGTTTGTGGGTTGAGATAAAGACAAGAAGATCACCTACCAGTTACCATCATAGGTAAAACAGGTTTACTTGTGTAAAATTCATTTAATTTATTGCCAATTACAATAAAAATTTAATTACTAATTTGAGTAGTGGGAAACAAAAAGCAAACATTAAACCAACACCTTTCTTCTCCCCTTCTTTCCCAGGCCCAGCTTCACCCTTCCCTCCCGACTCCTCTCCCCCAAGGGGCGGCGCAGGGGCTGGTGCCGGGGGTTGCGGTGGGTCCCCCCCAGCCCCTCTGGGCCGCTCCTCCCTCCTCCCACGTCTCCCTGCTCCAGCGCGGGCCCTTCCCCGGGCTGCAGTCCTTCAGGGACAACCTGCTCCCGCCCGGGCTCTCCACGGCCGCAGCTCCTGCAGGAAATATCCCCCTGCTGCGGCCCCTGTGGGGCCCTCCCCGGGCTGCAGGGGGGGTCTCTGCTCCAGCGGGGTCTCTCCAGGGCTGCAGGGGATGGATCCCTGCTGCCGGCCTGCACCGCCTCCCGCCCGCCTCCTCCTCCTCCTCCTCCTCCTCCTCCTCCTCCTCCTCCTCCTGCTGGGGTTCCCTCTGCTGCTGCTCCCTCCTTGGCTTCCTCCTCCTCCTCCTCTGCCTGTGCCGCCTTCGGCCCTTTCTGAAACCTGTTTTCCCCCAGGCGCCACCAGTTTGGCTGGCAGGAACGTTCCCTCAATTAGGGTCACATGAAAAGCACTTTATGAGAGATATCACACAGTATATAAGAAGCATTAGAGTCTTATATAAACTTTTAAGGATCTTTAAGTTCTTTTCCTGACCTAAAGATTTATGGCTCAGAAAGTTATGAAATTATGTGCAATCTCACAGTGAAGTTAGAGAGACATTCTGGTAAAGAGATTTACCACATGTCTTCAGCCCTCTTGAAAATGGCTGTGGTTCTATTCATAGGTACCATGCACAAGCTCTGAAGAAAGATGGCTGAAACAAGGGTTTTGACAACAGAAATATATCTTTGTTAATAAGCTCCTTTGGAAATCTGAACAATCTTCCAGGATGTCTTCTCTTCTCATTTCCTTTCTCTTATATTAATTAATTTTCTGATCATCACTGATGGATATGTTTCAAGTAAGACATAGTATGTCAAACTGATTTATAGAGTAAAATGTGTATTTACTATTCCTGGATCCTCCTTCAATTAATATTGTAAAGAGTGTGCTATTTATATATTCACGGAGGCAATTTGTCAGGGCAATTGCTATTACCTCTTCCACCCTCAGCAATAGTAGTTCTTAGAGTAAAAGTCCAGTATATACATGGGGGCTTTTATAGTCACAGGCTTACACCCATAACTTCCATATTTATAGATGGAACTGAATTTTAATTTTGATTTAATTTAATCTTAAAATAACCTATATTAACTTGAGCTGGCTTTGGATTTATATAACCAGTTAGCTTTAGGTTTATATTATCCTTCTGTTAATCCATCAATCAATCAAAAATATAGAAATATTCAACTGGTTTGATAGCAAAGACCCCACCCCTTTTAGTTTTGAACACATGAGTTTGTATCCCTGAAATGAAAGATCAGCCTCATTAGATGAAGTCACCCATGGGACGAAAAAAGGGACAAAGAGGCAGCTACACTCTGTTAACCATAGGAAAGTTACTACTCATTTTCTGAAACTGGTCTAAAAAGAACATGGTTCCAAATTTTTTTCTGGCATCCACCTCAGGCTGTTCAAGTTTGAAACCTAACTAACTAGTGAAAAAAATAGGAATATATTTTGAATATCCTATCAAAAATAGTATTTGAAAGATGTGTTTCTCCACAACTTTTATGGTGCACGATGAGTTTACATGTAGTTCTCATAATTCCAGTTTTTGAACTGGACAAAAGCAAACAGTGAAAACCAAAAGCTAACTGAACTGATTCACATCATCTCCACAACTGAGTTACTCTGATTTACAGTGACTAAAAATGTTGACAACTGCGATGAAATATGTGGACGTTCTTTTGGGAGTTATTACCTTGTCTATCCTGGTCTTCGAAGAAAGGTTGCTGCCATGACAGCAGGCATGGTAGACCTGAGTAAGTACCAAGTCTTCAATTCCTATGTTCACACATTGGTTTATTAGCACTAGATAATATCATTGCTGTTTTAAGAGGGTCAGGTTCAATGTGTGTTGTGACAGAGTCAACAAAGTAAAACTTCTTAAAATGTTTGGGTGAGTTATCTGGCACTGGCAGAGAACAGACACTGATGTTAGTCAAATATTCAGTTTGCTCTTGCTACACTATATTGAGTCTATTATCTCTTGATGGGTGGCAGTAAGTACTATTAGCAGGGTGACTGAACATCAGGGAATGAAGAATTGTACTGAAACATCTGTTTTTCAGATATCCGATTAGTATCAATGGTCATTAGCAGGGCAGTTCTCAAAAAGATACAGCAAAAGGTCAAAAGTTTTCCTGACGTAACCGTATTTTGCCATAAAGCCAGTCAATGAAATAAACCCCCTGACTTTTCATTTAGGAATAGCCAGGACTTTATGATTCAGGGACTCTGGCTAATGGGACATGGAGATTTTACAGTCATTGGTTTAATTTTGCTTAAGTGCAGTCCAAGTAAAGTAGTTACCTGGTAGTGGTAGATGCAAAAGGAAGTGCTGGTTTCAAATGAGCATGTAACCTCAAAGTTATTTTTGTTTTCACACCTAGTGGCAGATTTGCTAGTCAGTTTTCTTTTTTGCTATAATTTATGCAGGAGCATGATCGAGTTATATGTCACCTCTTACCCGTATGTAGAGGACTTGAAGATTAGAGCTGGAAAAAACTAAATAAGTGCCAAGTTTCTCAGGTTGCCATGTTTCTCTAAATCCAATGTGGTACCTGAGGTGGAGTTAACTGGACTTTCAAAAGGCAGAGATCAGTCCTATTGGAGAATTTACACACAAAGTTAGCCATTTAAGGCTATCTCTGATGTCATCAAAATGTCTAATCAAGAACTTACTATCCCACAGTTAGACCCCTTTAACTAGCACTGAAGAAATTAAATAAAATTTAAAAGTTTGAAAAGACAAGTGAAAAACAGAACTGTGAATTGTTCTTGATTAAAAAATAAACCCCATCTTTCTGTTATTAGTTTACATCAAATGTGCTGTATGAGAGCAAAGAAGAGACAAGAGAAGCAGAACCCACTAACATCTGCAATCCCAATGTATTTGTACACAAGATAACATGTTTTAGTGCTTGTTTTGTTAATGATTGTAGAAGATTCTTAGCTATTCATAAAATTGTTGGAAAACATGCAGTAATATCTTTTCTCAGGATGGATCTCAATTTCTTCACTTCCACTCCAGGATGAATTAAGGTAATCCAGTATAAAAAAAGTCTAAAAATATATTAAGACTCTAAGAAGCCTTGAATCTATCTAAAGCATAACTTAACATGATATTAGTTCATATTCCAATGAAAATGTACACAAAAGACATTATTAGGTATGTCCTTAATTTTAGCAGCAGAATAACTTGAGCATGTATCCTGGTTTTGGCTGTGATAGAGTTAATTTACTTCCCAGCAGCTGGTACAGTGCTGTGTTTCGGATTTAGTATGAGAATAATGATATCACACAGATGTTCTAGTTGTTGCTAAGCAGTGTTTATCCTAAGTAAAAGACTTTTCAGTTTCCCATGCTCTGCCAGTGAGGAGGTGCACAAGAAGCTGGGGGGGGGAGCATGGCCAGGACAGCTGACCTGAACTAGCATAAGGAATATACCATACCACAGGACATCATGCTTAGAATATAAATTGGGGGAGCTGGCCAGGCTGGGGTGTGGCCCACTGCTCAGGGACTGGCTAGGCATCAATCAGCAGACGGTGAGCAATTGCATTCTGCATCACTTGTCTTTCTTGGGTTTTATTTCTCTCTCTTTTGTGTTATCTTCTTTTTCTTCTTCATCATCATCATTATTATTATTATTATTATTATTATTATTTATATTTATGTCAATTTTTAAACTGTTCTTATCTCAACCCACGAGTTTTACTTTTTTTCAGTTCTCGTCCACATCCCACTGGGGTGGAGAGGAGTGAGCGAGCAGCTGCGTGGTGCTTAGTTGCCGGCTGGGGTTTAACCATGACAGCATCCAAAGACTTAGTTTCTTTTTACTCTCCTTGCTGTAGATATACCTTTTGGCAGAAAGGACGTGCTACGTTCACAGATACAGAGTGAAAGAATAAGCAGCACACAAAAAGGCACAGGAAGCACTCTATGCCTTGTGCTAAGGCTACTGATCTGTATGGGAAATTCTGAGTTTTAGATCTTGTTCCTCCAGTATTACACAGTTCTCATTAAAGAGTTCTTGGGGCAGAAAGTAGATGTCATCTGTGGATCCATGACCAAAACCCAGGCTGAATGTCCCAGCTACTAAGTCACCTAGAAATTTGAATGCTTTATCATGATCCCTTTTTGTACCATGTCTCAATACGAACTTCAGGAGGAGATTGAAGAATCCTTGCAAAAAATGCCTAGGTACCATGTTTCCCAGGGGACAAAGGCAGAAGCGATGTATCTAATCATTAACAAAACAGCTCTGGGCTTGTTCAGAGACATACTTTCCAGGCACAGAAGAAAATTTCAAGCTAAGCAAGAAGAGACTTTCAGAGGTGATTTTAGACCACTAAAGTTGTTTTTAGATCACGGTTGCATCATGGTATAACTGTTACTTTTAGATGACAAAGATTAATATATGATTTTCATACTAGTGAAGCATGGACATAGGGGCTGACCTACAGGTCTCCCAGACAAGATTATGGGGACACTTGGATTACTAGGGTATTATGTAATGTGTTTGCTCCACATTACAATTACACTAAAAGTTTATATGAGAAGCCATACCTTTTTGTAGCTATCCAAGAGTATTCATTTCTCTATTGGATTAATCCCACAAATGACACAAACCAAGTCCCCTTCCATCATTCCCTGTCCTAGCATTGGTGACTGTTTTTATTTCTTCCAGAAAAATCACAAAATTCTAAGGCTGAATTGTTGAGACACTAGAGTCTTCATTTCATACTCAGGTGAGGCATTGGCAAGTCACCACCATGAAAGAAATTTAATGCTGTTATACTGTGTATTGCTGTATTTACTCCATTGCTTGTTGCACTAGGACATTTTCTGTAAATTGAATTGAGGAGAAGTAAAACAAGTACAGTCAAAATACCATCAATCCCTTAGAAGATTTTGACTATAAAGAGCAATATCTGTACTTAAAATAGAAGATACAAAACCTCATTTCCCTTCCTGTTATCTATATGCAGGTGGTCCTGTCTTTTTTTAAGTGAGAACAAGATAAACAATGGAAACCAATTTCAAGAAACATTCTTTAACTATGAAAATGAAATTAAAAACTCTATCTAACAATCTAACAACCACTACATAGAAGAACATTGCAAAGGGGGAATGGTGTCTCATATTAAAGTGTGACTTCTACTATTCTTTTTATTCATGACATGTGATGACAAGAAGCAGACAGGCGACAATGATTGGCCTGTAGGGAAAAAAAATCCACAGAACAAGCAAAGACAAATAGTTGGGCCAAGTATAATGAACTACATATCTTTTTAGCCTGATCCTGAAATGATGCCTTGGTTGATTTGACTTCATCTGATTAATAATTTCTTATCAATTTTTTCCTGATCTAACAGATAACTCAATACGTGATGGACTCTGTGTTTCCCAGAATTGGGAAATATGGTCCAGATCTAGGAAAGAACTCATGCATCTGAGTTAATTTTGTGCCCTAACTTATCCTCAGGAGGGATATCAGTTTAAGCATGTGCTTTTACCCCACAAAACTCAAAGGGACTTGACCACTTGGAAATAGAACTGGAATGTATATGAAATAAGCACAATCTCACGTAATTTGCAGTATTAAAGAATGGCGAGCACAAAAGCCTTGTGGACTTCTTTCCTCCAAAAAAACTGTGCCGCAACAAGTGTTTCCCCATCATGTTAATGGAGCCAGTGCTGTAGTAGGTGCCGAAGAATGTTGGCCCTACAATTCTCAGCCTGTCAATAGCACCACAGCAGTTTTTCTCAGCCCAAAACGATAATCTCATGGTTGGCAATTTCTTTATGGCAGGAAATATAGTGATTAAAATCTCTTTCCTTTCATGATCTTCTGGAATGGCTCTGTCTCTCAGGTTTCTGTCTAAAAAATACAACAATATCATTTCTATACCCTGCAACAGTACTGTAGGGTAATCATATTAAAGATTGTGGCACTCCATAGTGTTTGTCCACATATGGATTACAAATAAATATTGCAATGACTAGCACAAACTCTAGTCTCTATGGATTTGTTGTCAAGGCTCTGAGGGCACTCACAGGTTGCACCTCTCTTCTTCCCCATCTCTGCCCATGGCTCTAGACCCCATTTCAGCCCCCCTGGGCTGTCAGGCCCTGCCTCAGTGACACTGTAGGACATTGGTGTCCAGCTCTGTCAGAACCCTGTCCTGGCTGGCCATGGAAGCCACCAGGCCAGTCCCATCAATGGGCCAACATTCTGTCCTGGCCTTGGCCTGTTCCCATCCCCAGGATGGTGCCAAAGCCCAGGGCTGGTGCTGCCCCCCTGTTGCCCCTGGTGTCCCCTGGTCAACCCTGTTTCTGGTGGGGGTGTTGGGACCAGCTTTGGCTACCAGGCCTTGCCCCGCCACCCTGGGAGAGCCTTCATGGCCCCTGGTCCCCAGCCCCAGGGAACTGCCAGATCCCATAACATCCTGACACTTCTGGAGTTATACCACACACATCATAAATGATCCACCTTCGTTTAAAAATAACTCCATTTTAAAATAAATGGTCTCCCTGTTGCTTAAATGATGATAGTTAACTGTCTTCGAAAGTTGCCTCAATAGACCTTTTTATTTTTGACGAAGATGTTCAAATTTTGCATGTTTGTGCTTCTGAAAAGGAGTATTAGATCAATCTTCTGGTCAGGGCTCCCCTGTATTGTGCTTTACACTACAGCTCAAAGAAAGTATTTCAAAATCATGAGACAAGCCTCTTCATCCTCCAAGTAATGATTGCCTCATGAAGCACAGGAATACTGAAGCCTTGTTCTCCTGGGAATGGGTAGTGCTACTGGACTCACCAATGCCCAATGCAGCATGAGGTCAGAGGGGTTTTCATTTCACAGTGGTGGTATTCATAACATCTCTGTCCAGAGTGGATTTTTTGACATCTAGCAAAGCCTGAGTTTATGTCACATCCTTTCATATGATATTGTAGAATGGGAAGATATGTAAATAGCCTCTCTTCTTTCTGAAGCACCTATTAAGTGCTACTTAGGAAACCTTAAGGTTCACTTAAGGAACTGTACCTAGGACTTTGTCAAAGGTCTTTTTGGTTGGACATGAAAACTTCGAGAGACATTTGGGGTAAACATTCACAAATATGTGCAAAAGCTGTATAATTGCACAAGAATCACTTTTTTTAAGGAAAAACATGAAATAGATGTGCAAGGCTCTCCTCTTGGAAACGTTAGGAGGACTCAAGCTATTACTCCCAGTTTTCTTCTTTCTGTTTTAGTAGTTTGCTTCATTTCTTTGCTAAAAAAAACCATGAATATTCTTGCAGATTTGCAGGAACACAACTTTTTGCAACACATCAAACAGTATAACCCTTGGAAAAGCAGCATGAGGCTGCAGTACAGGCAGAGTACAGGGAAGAGTGCCAGAAATCACACAGTAGTGAACAGCAGTCAAAACCACAGACCAGAATTGCCGATCCCATGAATGCCACTTCAAAGCCAGTAGTTCAGGCTCTCAGATAAGTACTTTAAACATCTGCTAGTTCTAAAAAAGAGTAAGCAAGCTTGGTAGAACTTTTTGTAAAAGTTTTTTAAAATGTAATCAGGTTATTTTAAACTGCTACCCAGATTTTATGATTTCCTGTAAATGTGTTGAAATGACAAACTGAAGGAAACAAATTAATAAATAAATACAAAAAGAAATTATCTTTTCTTTTTCTTCTTACCCAGTTTGTTTCACAATAGCAGAAGCTAGAGTTTTTATGTCAAATTGCAGACAATTTATTGTAAATAGGGGGATGACTGACCAATCAACTAACTCTAATGGTGCGTATGTGGGATCGGTATGATTTTCTATTTTCTTTTGTGGGGTGAATCTGAATGATTCACAAGCTCATGCCTAAAGTACCTATGGATTCTTAGATAAGTTACTGATTTCTCTGAATCCAATATTTCTTATACCTGTCCACAGTGAGCATTTTGAATTTAAAACTCTGACCAGAACAATGTCTGTAGATAGTTGGAAATTTCCAATTGCTCCAAGGGATAAATTCTCCCAATGACGTTTTAAATCAGTGGCTGAATCAGTGCTTTGGTGGCACGTAACTGTGAACCCTTGAGCTAATATCCCCTGGAAATGATACTTCCAAGAACAGTATTTTTTCTCACTTTCATCTCCTCAGAGTGCCTGCAGCAATGGCTGACTCAGTTATTGATTAGTAAGGTGAACTCTAATGAAGCTGCAGTAAGGGACACTCAGTTGAACCTGTTTGTATGTCAGTGCTGAATTTCACTTATTACTGTAGTGGAAGCATATTGTCTTACTGTATTCATTGCTCTGGTGCTGTACTTTAGAGCTGATCTGGTACTGAAACCATCTGGAAAGAATCCAGTTCTAAATTTAGCTACTAAATAGATAAGTTGAATATAGATAAAATTGCTGTCCAACAATACAGTGATAAGTCTTCATTTAATATGCAGTCCTCTTTACAGTACAACATGTAGTTTTTATTTCAAAGGATAATTAGGGATAGGTTCTCAGTTTCACTGTAATTCAGTATAAACAATGCTTTTGTTTCAAACTGTATTGCATTGCATCAGATATTGTTAAAAACAATGTTTTCTGATATACATCAACAAGAGCTCTTGTAGCTTAAGAGACTGGCTTTTTGAAATACCCTTTCTTTTCCACAGATTTTAAAAATTTATGTTCTGTATTATAAGCTCTCCTTTAGGAGGTATGCTGTCAAGAAGACTACTAGAAAAGGCATATTGAAAGGCCACAACCTGGTGTTCAGGAAAACAAGGGCAAGTTACTTATCTGTTAATGAGTTTACGCAGTGCCTTGCTTTTTACTATGCTAGCACCTCAAAGGCAAACATTTTGATCCAGCAAAGCATATAACAATGCATTTAAGTCCTAAGACAAACATGTGAGCAACTATAATTGATTTGAATATTAAATCACTGCTGAATTCTGGACCTCTGTGTGGGAAGGAATATTTTCTTTTCTATCTTCCTCTCTCCACTGAAACAATGCAAATTTTTTGATTTCTTGTGCCTTCAGTGATTGCGTATGGTAAACCAAAGATAATTCTCAATTTGTGCCTTCATAGCTGTAGATTTCTAATGACAAAGTCTTCAATCTTGGGAACGCAGCTGATGCCGTGCCAATTTCCGTGCCATCACACTACTCTCTGAACATTCCTACTGTTCTTCAAGTTATCATCAATGCATGAGGAGTCTCTCACTTATGAAGTACTTACTGAAGTGAGTGAAGTACTTTTTCACCACTTTCCTTATGATACACATTTTGAATTCTGTACTGCCTAGAAGCCCATGCTGTGGAATAAGGTCCCCATTGGAGTGGACACCATACAACATTTGAACAAAGATATTATCATCTGACCAAGAAATCTCACAATCTAAATGCAAATCTCTTCAATACAGACAGAATGGAGAGCCTGAGAAAGCCAGGATTATTTCTTGACATGCTGAGTAGCCATCTCAGCACAACAGCAATTTGCTATTTATTTATCTATTTTCTATAAAAACAAAAGGGAATTTTAAGAAGGACATTAAGAAAAAAGTAATTAGTCTTGCACAAACAAGTAAGTCTTTTTCCACCTCAATGTATGAAGTCACATTTGAAAGGTGGAGTTTGAGGCAATGTAAAGGGAGTCAGCATAAGATTTATATTTACCCAACACATTATTATCCCCATGCTTTCATAAGGATGGACTGTCCTTCAGATATTTTTTTTTTCATTTGTTGAGCTGCCACTTATAAACACTTATGCTGTCAGCAACTTCTAAGTTGTTTAGTGCACCATTGTGAGACTGGGAAATGGCTGTGTTGTAACTGTCTCTACTTTTCCCCATGCATTTACATTGGACAAGATGGAGAAAATGGCTACTAGATTGATCAGAGAAAAAAAGCTCCATTTCCACTGACTACTGAACATAGGATTTGTATTTGATTCCTATCAGTGCTCTGACTCTTACCAGTTCTAGGCGCTGCACAGATATATAAGGATATAAGAAAACCAAATTAAAATAGTCTGTATGGCTTTGTAAATTATACTTAGTAACTTCCATAGAAGCTTTCTCCCACTCATTTTAATGTAGAAACATCTAAATTATTATGTCCATTTGAGTGGTTTGTTTAATCAAAAATCCTTTTCACTTATTCTGTATTACTGTGTATCTGCCTAAGCTTTTCTTTGGCTTATGAAACTCATGGATATTGCTTCTAAATCATGAATCACATAAAGTGCTAAAAAAGGTTTTCTTATTTTAATATCCTCTTGAGTCCTAGAAGAAAGCTCTTATACCCAGACTGACACAGTGATAGATCCTATTTCACTCATGCGTTTGATAAAACATGTCATCATCATTTGCTATTTTATTTCTTTTCAACTTGGGATGTGTATGTGTTTGTGGAGAAAGGCTGGCTTAAAAAGAAAGTAAAAAATAATGTTTTCATTATGTGTTTGGACAAGGCATACATTTTAAGTGCTCAGTTTCAGAATCAGACAAAACACTGCTGAAGCTTAAATGACTTCTTAATAGTACTAGGCAATTTAGATGCACTTAGAAGTGACACAGCTTCCATTGCTGGCCAATTGTTGGAGGAAGTATCATTTGTCAAAATGGTCTCCAAAATGCTCCATTTTTTAAGTGTCTCACATACCTACATATCAAAGTCAATCTCAAACATATTCCAAAGTGTTTAAAAGTTATGCAATAAATTTTGCTGTTGTATGTTCTGTTTGTGCCTCAGAGATCATTTGCAAACCCATACTCACAGTGACAGCCTCACGGAACACAGAGTTTTAATTCTGACCTTCCACTTTCAAGAGAACCAGCTATTAACTTCCGAATTGCAGCAGTTTTCAAAATCTGTTGAGCTGCAGACTTTGTAAACAAACTAATCCATCAGTAGATATCAGCACTATATGTGAAAAAGGAAGAATAATTTGATGGCTATGGGTAGGAAAACAATGAACATGTTAAATTAATGGGAGATATTACTTGGGAAATGTAAGCCCTTTCAGAAAAGTTCTTTAAAATTTAAATTCTTTTCTTCCTCACCTCTAAATCTCATGCTTTGACAGTGATTATAACATTAATGTGGTTCCTGCTAGTTTTTCCTGTGTAAAAGGCCTATACTCAGGTTAATGTCTTCATTTTCCTCTTAGGTTGTACCCAAATGTGGGAGAAGAGTTTATTTTAGTTATTTATATTTATATATTTTTACTTATTTATATATTATGTTTATATTTATTTTTATATATATTTTTATTTATTTATTTATATGTTATATTTATAGTTTTTGACCCTCTCTTCCAAAAACGATATTGAAATTCTATACCCCTAAAGGAGGCAAGTGGAATCTTGAAATTATTTAATCCTTCTGTTTTCCACAGAACTGGAGGAGCAATAACATGGGTTTGAGTACAACCTAATTTGAGAGAATGATTTATTCAAACGTCAGTATAGTTCAAGCTTATTAGTTTCTTTGCCCACGTCCCCAAGCTATCCGTAAGAATGCCAGGAAAATATCATCACAGTAATAGTAGTAATATAATTATTATTTTGCTAACATTTAGATCCACCATTGAGGGGAGCTGGTTGTGTTGGGGTTACTCAAACATATGAGAAAAACATGTACAATGTACAGACAGGCTTCATTCAGCATAGAAAGGACTCGACATTCATAACAGGGCCCAGCAGTTCATTACCAGCAAGCCACAAAACAGCCTTCAGGTCTGGGCTCCGGGCCTAATCCTAATGGATTAGGATTCCCCATGCGAATAGCTTCATGTAAATCAAGGATTTTACCGAAGCAACAATCCTCCAAAAAAGGGATGTTGAAAATCAGCACAATCAAGTTGTTAAGACCTTTGCCTGGGTGTGAAAAGAGTTTTTTCCTGAGCGTTGCCATCAACTTGTTCTGTGACCTTTGCAAGTGACTTAGCATTTGTGTTTGCACATGCTTTGTGCAGCCTGTAATAACTCTGGAATCTGAAAACTCCCTTACTTTGAGTCAGTGGACTCCTGCCTACAGCATGCATCCCTATAATATAACTAACTAATCTGCAACCTAGAACTACAGAGCTCCACATGTTATTACCTCTGCCATCTAGCTAAAATTCCCTCCTCACCAATCTTCAAAGACTTCAAGAAAAGAGGAATGAAGAAATATGAGATTTATTTCCATATATACTCATTATTACAGCAAAGACAAAAGGAAATGAATTCTGACTCAAGGTTTGCAAGTTCTGCTGGGATTTACATTGCCAGTGCAATTTTGCTATTAATGCTCACCAAAATAAAGATGCTGCAAGTCAGAAACTTGAAAATCCTTGAATTTCCATATTCAGTAGCCTCTTTCCTTTTTTAAAAGGCTTCTGTGTTCCATAATTCATTTGTTTTTTTTCTTTTCCAGATAGGTCATGTATTCCTTCACATAAAATCTCACTCATAACATTTTATATTTTCTTTATAATGTTGTAAACCCCTAAAGCTTTCAAAGATAAACATATATCTTTGGAAACTTGTATTTATTTATACATATGTGCAATTAAGCTTATATGCAAAACTGTTGAACAAGTGTAAAAGTTTAAAAAACTTACCACAGTATTGGTTATTATATAATGAAGGGAAACTCAGCCTGAGAGATACGAACTATAATACATCCTATGAAAACTACTTTATAGTATAGTGAAAAATGGAGAACAGTTTATTTTGCCTCGATTAAGCAGATTCATGGGTTTAGTTTCCAGAAAATATTTCTGTTAGGGAAACAGAACAATTTCTTTCAAAGAAGTAACTTTTTGACCTTTTTCTATTTATCTAGGACTTTGGAAAGAGGTCACCAGATCTTCTCAACTGGTATAAAATGACATTATTTTGCTGTTCTGTAGCTGCAACATACCCACAGAGGTGCCTGATGCTCTGGGCTGGGGGCTGCCCCCCCATCCCTCCCTCTAACACCCCAAGGGTCCCCTGCAGATTCCGGCTCCCATGGAGTCACCAACCCTTGCAGCATCCTGGCAGTTCAGTGGATATTCCTAGAATTTTTTTGCAACATATCATAATTCATAAATGGGCTTTACAGAGCCAATGGAAAACATTGTTCCAGAGGTATCAGTGGTTTTAAGAACCACCTAGCATCATAAATTGGCAAACAAAGAACTGAGGAAAAACTAGCTTTTTTATAAAGATGTGTCACTTGTCTTGCACCTAATGTGATGACAATACGAAGTGGGCAGAGGCAGTTCTGAACACTGCAACAAGTAGGATTGAAAAAACCACCTCATTGAAAAAAGTTTGTGAGTTGGCCTGTCAACCTCAGCTGGTTGACCTGACCTGTGAAAGGCAGCAACCTTCAGTTGTTGTGCAATAATTCAAGTGAACGAGCCGTATTTTGGTGGGTAGTGTACAACCACAAACATGCAATACCACCTTGGGACTTGAGCAAGGATCACCTGCAGTCTACTGCAGAATATCATCTCCACATTATCTTCCTCTCCTGAAATATATAACAGCCCAATAAGTTAAGAAAAATGTCATTCCTCACTGGAAAGACAAAAGGAGACAAAAAGATATCTGGGCTATACAAAGCCCTTAGGGAGCTTGTTTAAACTCAGGAGTGGAGGTGAGCAAATAATTAACTCTTGGTTTTGTGTCAACGCTGGAAAAAAATGTTTTGGACTGAACAAACTAAGTTGCTTTTCTCAAAAGTAGGGATTTTTTTGTCATTGAGTAAAAATACATTTTATTTCAAGAGTTGTAGAAGAAGAAAAGCAATTTTTGGTCTCAAATTACTTTCACAAGTTCATTTGCAACAATAATTTCAGACAAAAATGTTATTGTTGTTTTAAAAATCTTGAAATAAAAAGCATTATTTTATGTTACTTTTAGTTTGCTTATATGATTGACATGATTCTGTATTTTTCAGGGGAAATATTTAGGTCAAAAAACACTTCACCCATCTCTACTCAAGAGACTATATATCATACAGCTGAACTCAGCTCAAAATAGTCAGCTTCTCTTTCAAATTTTTTTTTCTTTTGTATTTATAATAACTTGCTCTGTTTTGCTAGCACTTTTTAATTTTAACTAATTCCCTGCAGTTATTGTACTTCTAGGATAACTAAGTGCGCATAAGAACCAAATGTGCTGCATGAATCAGTTTTACTGAAGGGGAGAAAAGAAAAAAAAATAAAGCAATGTCAAAAATGCAGAAGCAGAAGCACTTTTATTAGGGGCATGATCTTCTATAAAGCAATCAAGAATTTAGATAGAATATTGCGTATAAGAACAGAACTGTCTATCCAAAGCTGAGAAGTAATTTATTTTTTTCTCATGTTTGACATTTACAGTCACATAACATCAGTCTGTGACCCCAAAATAATGTATTGACATATCTTGGAGAAACTCGACATAGCACATCTGGATTTTTTTTTTTTCTGTAAGAGCTTTTCTTTCAAATACCTGCTGTACATTTAAATAGCAAGGAGCTAAGGAGCTGTTTCAAAAATAATTGCAGTGGGTAGAAGGAAAGCTAATAACAGTACATGCAGATTCTCTGCAAAACAGCAGATGCAGAGGTTCTCAGGCTACCTGAATTATTTATGGTTAATTCGGCACATCTCTAGTAATGTCTGAGGCTTTATAGGTCTCTGAAGCACATCTGAGAAAAATGCACCCATATTCATGCACCTGCATACTTTTAATTATAAACTCTATGGATTGTGTGACCAAATAATTTAGAAATTTTGGCTGAATCATTCAGAGAGTAATTTGACATACTTTGTGCTGCAGTTTGCAAAAGCTTCACATTTATTTGCAGGCATATTCATTTTAATTCAATGACTTTCAAACGTGATGTGATTCAATAGCACAGAAACACAGGAATCACCATACCAGCACGGATCAATGTTCCCTCTATTCTGACTTTGGCTCCAATTCTGCACCTGGATCCAGTAACACAAAATCCTACCAAAATCAATGAGACTCTGCACTGACACAAGATGCTCAATAGCTGAGATGTATGTTGGGCATGGTCCTTCAATAATATTCTGAAAAAAGATTTCTCAAAATGAAAGCAGGCACTTTAGTAACTTTCATGCACCATAGTAGCTAATGTTATTTACTTAATTATTTTTTTCCTTTAAGAATGCTTTTTCCTCCTTGTCTATATGCATATGCATCACTGTGAATTTTGTAGGTGTGAATATTAGCTAAAAACTTATTTGTGCATGCAAAGATATTCAAATACATGCAATCAAAACCAAGTATTTTGTACATCAGAAATAAACAATCAAAATCTTGCAATAAATGGATGTTCAAACAAGCAACAAGATTATTGAACATTTAAACTAGAATGCAAAATACATGTGAGAAAAAAAATTAAAATACAAGGATTTAGACTTGGGAATTTGAATGAAACCTTAAGGATGAGAAAAGAAAAAATATCAGATTAACCTTCTGCTTTCTCAGTGTTTAATTATCTTTTGTTGTTCACAGAAACTGCCTGGACAGGATGGACTAGGGTTTTAATCTGCCCACAAATTTCCTGTGTTCATGTGCATATTTTCTTTAATATCAAATACTTATGTCTTCTTTCTACAGTTGTTATGTTGTTCAGAAGGTGCTTTTATTACTACAGTTTTAGGATCAAGAAAGCTGAGTCACTAAGAGAGGACTTTCTTATGTTTGGTCCATAGAAATGCTGAATAAAAAGTTCCTTCTTCAAAGAGCTAGTATATGATAAATATTTGTAGTGATGCAATTCAGGTACAGGATCAGACATCAGCTGTCTGGTGCCTAAAGCCAAGGAGAGCTGGGACTCTCTTCTAATTCAGTCCACATTCAAGAAGCAGCATGACTGTAAGTTATCTAGATCATTTTTGCTGTCCAAAATGTCCCAAACATACATATTAAGTATAGAACACAAAAATCAGAGCAGCAGCCCAGAAAGATCAGTGCCTGAGATCTATTTTAGGGGTTTTGGTTGGTTGGTTTTGTAGGATTTTTTTACTGGTTGGTTTGGTTTTAATGTCGACCCTTTGCCTTTCTGTATTTTAGGTTTTTGCCTTTACAATTTAATAGCACTTCCCTTCTTTACAGTGAAGTTGTCAAGATAAAGTCCATTAAATATTTTGAAGTGCTCAGATAACACAGTTTATGCTGTCCCTAATGATATTTTACTTAGATTTTTTTTTTTTTTTTTACACACATATTTCCTTGCTTTACTCAGCAATTGGTTCAATGATGTAAGGATTAGAAATAGTGTAAACTGGAACTGAAGATTCCTAGCCCTAATTTGGTCAGTAATCATAATCCAAGAAGGGATCTGGTATTTCACAGTACCTTTAGCCAGCAAACCTCACTGAAAAGAGATGAATATACCTTGGATGTAATACCTACAGAGTCCTCTGCTACTTTACTTGAAACGGTCGAAATCAGTGTTTCTAGGCTGAACATAAACCAGGTTGCTTTCACCCACAGTCTGGCCTTCACAAGGCTCTGGTTAAACATTTCTCCCTCAACTACCAAGAGGTAACGCCACCACTGAAAAGATTTCTGAAACAATGTCATGACAGATGATGTGAGGATTCCTTCCTGTTATCAATGCTTTAAAATAGCCAGCTTACCTCAAACCCCTGGTGTCAGCTGTACTGTCACACTGTCCTACAGCGTGAAATATAAAAGGGATCAGACATTTTGACACCAGAATTTTGGGAAGAAAAACCTCCAGATATTAGGAAACACCTTTGAAGATAAAGTACCTCCAAGTGTCTGTGTACTAGCAGCCTTTAATAATCTCTCCTCTCTTTTGAAAACATAGGCTTAATGTACGTGCAGGAAGAACACGATGGCTGCTCGTGGGTTGCAAATCTTTAGAGATTAATTCCTTTGCCGCTGCTTTCTTTTCTCCAGAACCCACTGCAGTCCACGTCTGCTGCCGCTGCCGTCTCTTCCTCATCCTTCTTCTGGAACTGCTGCTTCCTCGTTTTCTCGTAGACTTCAGGCATCCCTGCTAATCTCAGGAGCGTGATGGAGAAACGCGTGAGCTTTGTGGAACAACACAAACCTGACACAGTTTATTAGCTGAGGCTCCGTTCGCAGTCATGGCTTCCTGCACACATCTTGCTGTGGACTGTTGGTATTCTTGGCTAATGTGAGATGAATGTCACTACCAGTAAAAAAAACGGATGCACAATTATAGACATGTTATTCTAAGAAATCTGCCGATTTGCAAAAGTAACAATCCCCCCCCCTCCCCCCAAAAAAAGAGGTAAAAAATGTAATAACATAATCTCCCTTAGATCTGAGCTGCCTTGCGGTACAAGGATTTCTGATCTCCTTTAATAGGCAATTAGAAATTCTGAGTTGTTTCCAGTTATTGAAGAGTAACTATGAGGCTTTTAAAAACTTATGAAAAAATCTGTAAGAAGGAGAAAAAAAAAAATTAAATCTGCAGGATTGTAATGGATTCAGATAAAAGCAAAGATCTATGCAAAAGAAGACAGTGGCTATCTCTCAGGAGACAGTCTTTTCTAAGGGACTGGAAATGTATTCTGTCATGTATTTACCAAAATGCACAAAGAACTGCATTCATGTATTCAAAACACAGTAACCCAGTGCACATTACAGTTGGTATTATGCTGTTAATATAGATAAACTGCATTTAGATGCCTAAAACTTATGTCTACATTGCCTAAATGGGGTTCCCTATGAGCTAGGTGCTGTTGGAGACTGACTCTGATCACTGAAATAGGAGATTGTTTTTTTTTTATTTTCTGTACAGAGGACTCCAGCAGCATCAATCAAGTAGTGAATGAGTTAAGAAACAGCCAGGAGGAAACCCCACAAGCCTGCACCCATCCAGGATTCAGCTCTCCAAAGGTCCTTCTGAAGGTAATTTATTTAATGCAGCAGAGCATACCCTTTTGCAAGACATCTTCTAGGAGAGGGAGAAAAAGTAATGGAGGTGATGACTGGTTAAGGCAGAAACACAGAGACGTAGGGAAGCAAAATGAGTGTGTAAGAAACTGTAAGTTATTGCAGCTGTAAAGTAGAGATAGAAAGGGATCAATTTAGTGACTGGCATCTGTGGTTGGTTGAGACACCCCAAGGGTGTTTTCCAGAAGAGGAACATTTAAGGTTCTTTAAAAACTTTAAAAAAACCCCAAACAATTGGCAAGAATCAAAATATTCCCTGTGGAGATTTCAGTTTTGTGGGTGGTATTGTGGTACAATACAATATTATATTATATTGTATTGTATTATATTATATTATATTATATTATATAATATTACATTACATTGAGGATATGTTGCTTGATCTCCAATTGCCAGCCTAAAAAAGGTGCAGGTCTCTGTCAGTTCTTGGGTTATACCCAACTGCTCTGTGAATATTTTGGATACTCTTGACCTTTGTAATCATCACTGGATACCTTTTTTCAGGTAACTGAACTGATCCCAAAGTTTTTATATGACAGAAAGCTGTGGAGGTTATTTTTTTGTTTTAATAGTTCTGGTATTTGAATGCTTTACACCTGCTAACAAAAGAAATCAAACTTTGAGTTTAAGAAGCTTGGCCGATCACTATGGACTTCTCAACTGTTCAGCTGATCTACCTTTTTCTTGGCTTTAAGTTTTCTTGACAACCAGAATGAAAGTGTCATAATTGAAAAAATATGAGGTGCTAATAAACAATGTTTAGCAAGAATTAAAATATTCTGTGTGAAAATTCCAATTTTGCAGGTGTGTTTTATTTTATTTTATTTATTTTACTTTGTTTATGTTATTTTCCACTGGGAAAGTCATTACGTCTGTTTTTCCTAAGCAGTATGTCCAAAATGGAATATTTTATATTATGGAATTGATTTTAGAACTTTTGTTTTAAATCAGCTAAATATATTTTTTTTTTCCTGCACATTTGCTGTTAGAAAAGTGAAGTATGTATCAAAGTTGTCTCCTATAGTCCGAGCAGTTGAAGATATGGTTTACTTGATGTGTGTCTGATTTCTTTTCCATTTTAGTTATATAAAGGTTCTTGATTTTATGTTGTGACCAACATCCATATTCTTCTACAATTAGACTTATTATCCAGCACTGCAGTGCTTTGCCGAAGATCTTTTTATGTTTCCTCTGCCTTGCATACTCACACAGTGGCTAGACAATACCTTGAATCTCAGGTTTCATGCAGAAAATATCTTTTCTGTTCACCAGGAGGAGAGAGCATCAAGGTAAAAAAATTAGAACTGAAAGCAATGAACTGGAAAGAAAAACTTGCATACACATATACACTTATTTATGAATGTGCATAGTAGTGACTTTAAACGTATCATTAGCTCTTACAGACTACAGAAACATAAAGCTTAGAAAGGATATATTGGATACAAATTCCTTACAATCCTGAGTATGTATAATTTAATTGCCTTTTGTGTAATACTGAAAATATCCTATGCTTGTTTTAGATTTAAGCCATAAAGTTGTTATAGTAGTTCAATGTTTTTCTAAACATTTTTTCTCCTATGCTCCTAGGTTTTGGAAAACAAAGTAAAACAAAACAAATATTTAAGGTTTTTTTTCCAGCTGGCATTTTTCTTGGAAATTAAAGAAAATATATTTTTCAGGCATTAATTCTTTTTCAACACACAATGTATCTTCTTGCTGCACTGTATTCAAAACTAGAAAGCACTAGAGACACAATGAGTCAGAACAGCTTGGGCAAAGGCTTGCTTAAGTCTATGTCTAGCAAAATTAAATCATCTTAATTCTCAAAAATGAGCTAGTGGATTTGACTTGATTAACTTTTATTTAGTATTATGAAATATGATGAGTCCTATTGATTTTCAAATCTATAACTTTATCCCTTTAATTCCTCCTATTATCAGCATTAGGTACTGATTGCTATTGTTAAAAGGTTTCATAGCTGTAGATTCTGATTCTTACGATTAATTTGACGTATTTGATGACAATCATAACATTTGATAATTTCGGTGTCTCATTAATTGAATAAATACTACATTGATTTACTTGTGCTAAGGTAAATAACCTGACAAATGCAATATATCAAATGGGTTTTAACTTCATTGTGTGCTATTCAGTTATTAAAAAAGCAAATGCTTTTCAGTCTGTTTGGGGCAAGGGACCCTTTTGCATTTTCCCCTTTGACAGGGGTAAATCAAAGCACTAACGCTGTAGTTTAAACCCTCTAGGGAGATGTGGGACCTGATGAGATGCATCTCAGGGTCCTGAGAGAACGAGCAGATGTAGCTTCTAGGCCACTCTCCATCGAATTTTAAAAGTCATGGCAGTCAGGTGAAGACCCATTGACTGGAAAAGGGGTAATGTCATGCCCATTTTTAAAAAGGGTCAAAAGAAGGAGCCTGGGAACTACTGACCAGCCAGCGTCACCTCTGTGCCTGGTAAGATCATGGAACAGATCCTCCTGGAAGACTTGTTGAAACATACGGAAGACAGGGAATTGATTAGAGACAGGCAACACGGGCAAGTTCATCAAGGGCAACTCATGCCTGACTCATCTGGTGGCCTTCTACCATGGCGTGACTGCATCAGTGGACAAGGGGAGAGTTATGGATCTCATCTGCCTGGACTTCTGTAAGCCCTTTGGTATGGTCCCCCACAACATTCTTGCTTCTAAATTGGAGACATATGGATTGACGGATGGACGGTTAGGTGGATAAGGAATTGACTGGCTGGCCACATCCAAAGGGTTACAGTCAGCAGCTCAATGACCAAATGGAAGTCAGTAACAAGTGGTGTCCTTCAGGGGTCTGTACTGGGACCAATAATATTTAATATCTTCATCAACGACATAGACAGTGGGATTGAGTGTACCTTCAGCAACTTTTCTGATAGCACCAAGCTGAGTGGTGCAGTTGATTTGCTAGAGGGAAGGGATGCCATCCAGAGGTATCTTGACAGGCTTGAGGGCTGGACTCATGTGGACCTCATGAAGCTCAGCAAGGCCAAGTGCAAGGTCCTGCACCTGGGTAGAGTCAGGGGCTGTAGTGATAGGACAAGGAGTAATAGTTTTAAAGTGAAAGAGGGTAGATTTAGATTGGCCATAAGGAAGAAATTCTGTACAATGAGGGTGATGAGGCACTGGAACAGGTTGCCCAGAGAAGTGGATGGCCCCTCCCTGGAAGTGTTCAAGGCCAGGTTGGATGGGGCTTTGAGTAACCTGATCTAGAGGAACATATCCCTGCCCATGGCAGGGGGGTTGGACTAGATGACCTTTAAAGGTCCCTTCCAACCCAAATGATTCTATGATCCTATCATTCTGTGATTCTATGTTTTTCTCCAGTGACTAGTCAAGGAACCTCAGGTTATTAGATGTTCATCACAGGGAAGTACCCATATATGCCACAGACATGGTTAAGACACTAAATAACTCCAAAATTATCATTTTTCCTTTTAGAAATCCAGCTAGCAGTCACTGACTCTTACTGGCATTTACCATTTTTTATCTGAATCTGATACATCTGATTCTAGTTATAAAATGCTTTCCTTCCAATTTCACTGTTGGGAGTGCAGTGTTGATCCAAGGACCAGAATGACACCAGAGTTTATTCATCATCTTTGTTTCCTGAAAATGAAGACTTTGAGATGCTGTAGTTGCTTTCCTGAATCTGCACAGGAACTGACAAAGAACCATACACAATGAGGTTTTTGGGGTTTTTTTAACAAGCATTGTTTTAAATAGTTTCTTTTGCATTTAATTAACAGCATTAGAGATAAGATGCTCTTCTAGACTCAAATTAACAATAAAGCTGTGATGTACCTATTGGAGGCATGCCTTTATCATTTTCGGGGGAAAATCAATAGAAAGCTATTTTTTATTAATTTTTCCTTGTCCAAAAAAATGGTATTCTGTTAATCTTACATTTTACATATAAAACACAGAAAGTCATTATCATGGGTGAGTGCTTATTTGATACCATTACTCCCAGACACTTTCAGCTGCCAAGTGGTAGAATACTGTCATTACTTTGGCAAAGCAAAAGTGGTAGACATATTATTACTGTTAATGGGGTGGGCTTAATTAGATAGACCAAAATATAACCAAAGTATGTCCAAGTTACTTAGGTCCTAATTCAGCAGAGCCCACAACTAATGAAGCATGTTCAGAAATACCTTGTGTCCCACTTCTAGGGATGACCCTTAACTCTTATAATGGAATATAGAACGTTTGCTGTTAGGGTGGAAACGAGCACTTACATTGTGACCATGGCTAATATGCAAACATTTAATAGAGTTTGACTAGTCTTCTTTTTCCAGTGATTAAAATTTAGTTTAGGAGGTCATTTGGTTCTTGTTTTTCGTGTGTTTGTGGTTTTTTTGTTTTTCTTGTGTTGTGTTTTTTTTTCCCCACGATTACAAGCTATCAGAAAAAAAGAGGCAAATGCACACTGTTAATTGCACACTTTCCAACTCTACTTTGCAGTAGAAAACTCATGAGAATAACTACTTCACCCCCCACCCCAGATTCCTGACAGTTCCGAATCAGAGATAATAAAAATACAGGCAAATTCTTACAATATACACATTGGCAAAGCTTGGTTTATGTCGCAGTTCACTGGCTGGCTCACTAGACACTAACAGCTCTTTACTTCTGCCAGCTTATAAAATTATTCCCCTGGGTCTATGATCTAATGCTGCAAGTTATTGGTGGAGGTGCATAGGAGCTGATTTTCCCAGTGTGTGACTGATTTTTTCAGATTTTATGAAATGTTCATTCTTCCCTGGGATAAAATTAGGATTCTTAACATATTATATGGAAGATTAAAGAGGGATTTTTCCTTCCAGGATGGTTTTAGAGACTTACATTTGATATGAAGCACCCTTGAATTCCTGAGTCAGGAAATGACTTGCATGTTAGTCAACAATTTTATATTAATGCCCTTACATATTGGCTATTGATTAAAAAAATACAAATGCACATACATTCTTTCTCCCACAAATGCACATATCATCCAATTACATCCTTGATACATTTCACAGAAAAGTTTTGGTTCTAAAGAGCTAGCATTTTATGTTTATTTTTGCTTGTGGTTAGAAATTCTGAGAAAATCCCATTTTCTCTGTGTGTCACTCTACCATGCTCCAGAATATTTCTTTCTGATGAAGTACCAACTGTATTTATGTCAGTTTGTTGATCTGATTAAGAAGACTCTAAACCTATGCTTAACTTGAATTCTATATTTCCATTTCAGACATGAAGAAGATCTGAACCCAAAAGTGTCTTCTTTTTTTCCCCCATGATCTATAGCACTAAGTTAAAAAAAACAAACAAACAAACAAACAAAAAAACCCCCCCAAAACCCAAAAGGTATTATCTTCAATATAAATTTTGCTTAATGGAGTTTAGTCATGTATTGAAACCCTGTTGGTTACCCCTTGTTGTATTTGTTAGAAATAACCCTTCATTACTGGTCTTGTGTAATGTACACAGATAAGTATAGGTTTGAAAAAAATAAGGCTTTCAAAATAAGGCTGCTTAAAGTTATTTTTTAAGAGAACTTTTCCCATCTTTTGTAAACAGTCTTTCCTGAAGACTTCAGAATTCTTTTTTTTTTTCAAATGAACGCTAAAAAGACTCGCTGACTGCAGTATCAGTGACTTTTTTTTTATTAGTCAAACACATTTGCCCATCCATGGTAAAAGATTTATTTTCTTGGGATAAAAACATACCTCATCTGAGCTATTTAATATTATGCTCTTTTTAATCATGAGATGAAGACGACGGAAAAAAATAACAATATGATATCAGTCTCCTGTCAAACATGTCAAAGGGAATGTCAAAGTGGCTCTGAAATACATTGCAGCTGTGAATGGAAGAAGGAAACCTAATAAGCTTTGGGAATGTTTTGAAGATTTCTGTAATTAAAAAAGAATATATATCCTTCTGGAAACACTGATGAAAAAATGTGTAACAAACAGCAGAGAAAATTAATCTCCAGTTTCTGTGCAGTCTTCATCTTATAAAGAGTATCTCTAAGATTTTTTTTATTTGAGGTTTGCCACATAAATATTTCCATGCTAAACTGCAAATGTAACATGCAAAAGGAGAAAGTGCTATGGAAGTGCAGTGCTGTTTAGGCAATGTTGAATTAGAAAGTACTGCAGATGTGCAATACAGCTTTGATAGTGTAGTGGTTACTCATGGAAGATAACCTAGATAAATCTGTAGTTTTAGTGCAGGAGCACCGTGGTTGTTCCAGGTTCAACCAAATAAAATTATGTGTACATATGGCCTTGCTCACATCGTCTTTCTTTCTCTCCTTCCTCTTTTATTTTCCCCTTCATTTTTATCTTCAATGAACCTGAACTCTTCTTCAGAATGGGTGTTAAGGAAAAAATCATGAAATCTTTCATTGGGAGAGGAAAATGAAAGATACTGAAGCGGAGACTCTAGTTTTGTTTACAAAGGAGAAACATGCTTTTAAATGTGGGACTTATGACAGATATCCCCATTGCGACTCATGACAGATATCCCCATTAAACTGGAATACTGAGAATGTCACCCTTGTTTTATTTATGAGGCTTCAACACTATGAAGTGTCAGAGAAGGCTGATGCAAGAGCAAGTGATTTCGACGTCCTTATTTTCATTCTGTTTCTTGTGTTTTGCTTAGAAACCTAGTGAGATTGTCTCCAGTGTCAAACTGTGAAAAACAACTTCTAAACTACCTGCAGACGTAGCTCATGGCTTCAGCTCCTACATGGGTTCATCAGAAACTTTGCAGGGATCTGACAAAGAACCCTTAAAATATTTATCTGTGGAAACGGATCTTAAAGCGAGTCTGTGTACATTAATCTCTTGTAAAAACAAGGTTAAATTAGTGCTAGAAAACACATTACATTTAGGGATATCAGCTAGGGTTTACAGCCTAGCTCAGCTGATCACCTGGTTGACCAGCTGATCTGAAAGTTAATAAAGCCAGCTGTACTTATAAACCATGGAGTGTCATCAGCAGTTTCCCAGCTAAGGGTTTCAATAGGTTATGCTGCAGTTAAACAATTAATAAGTAGCAGAAAATCCAGCAGAAGAATCACACAAAACCACAATACTGAAGAAAGCAGAATGACCTTCAACTTCAGCCAAGCGGTGACCTGTGATCTTCCCTTGTGGGTTACACCCCGAAAAGCAATGTTAGGTAGTAAATGGTGAACAAATGCTGCAGAGGGATGACTTTTATTAACGTCAGTGGAGATTTCATAAGCTCCAATTCCAGCTATCAGTATTTACAGTTCAGCACTGGTATAGATAGAGTTAAGAGTTTTGTGTTGCATGTGAACATAAATCCCACCCTTTTGGTCAGATTATAGGTCCTTGTAGCCCAGTATCATTTCTCTGAAAGTGGCCAGCTGCAGGTTCTAAGAGAAAAGGAGAACGATTTTGCAAAGAGATTCTGGAACAGCAGAGGTTATGATTTCTACATGGTCATGACTGGCCTGCAGAAGATAAATAAGAAATGATAATGCATTGCATCTTCTATTGCAGGTAGATCATCTGTTAAAATTGAAGCTGTGGAAGCCAAAATCTTGCATGTGCCCCAAAAATAAGTGAAAAAATTAAGGAATGGAAGAAAAACTTATCAAAGCTATTAAAACCAAAACCACCATCTCTGGCTCAGGAAGTCTCAGAGTCAAAATGTTTACTTTTGTCCCACAGCAATTTAAATTCATCAGACGTGTTTGTTAATGGACCTTGCCACATACCTTTCAGTACCTCTCAATACTCAGGCAGTATTACCAAAAGACATTAAATAACGTCCCTCATGAGGAATTTTTAAAGATTCTTTAGTAAACAATAAAAGCTAGTATCTAAACAAACTAAGCACTGCTTGGAAAAGGTATTGTTGTGGCGTTTGGGTTTTGGGTTTTTTTTCTTCTTTCTTTCCAAGGACAAACAGTAAATCTGTAAGAAGCTGTCAGGTCTAGCTACTATCCAAAAACCTCCCATGCTTTTCGAAGGAGCAGTGTTAGCAGGTTTCACTGTCAGCCATTTAATTTGAGCTCACAAGCTTAACCAGCTTCTTGTCTACTTCCAGACTTCACGAAGTCAGTCTGGCTGCCGCCAGCCAGGAGGCATTCAGGTGCTCTCAGGCTTACAATTCAAGCAGAGATTGAAATGATTAAGGCATGGGGAGATGGCTGGAGTAGCACCTGAGGCTGATGAGTCTGTCTGGCAAAGCTGAGACTTAGAAAATGTTAGTGAAGAGTGATTGTTTTCATATTTTAGAGGTCATCTGATGTAGCTGCTTGTAACAAAGGTGGTTTAATCACAACAAAATCATATACAAGATAGCACTATATCCCTGCACTATTACAAATACCTCCCAGGTAAAAATAACTCTATGTTTTCATTGTGGGAAAACTTCCATAAATTTCTAATTAAGAAACGTATCTTTCTTCTCCCCTCAATACTTGTTTCTCTAATTTCCATTATAAATAGATGAAAACTTTATCACACCTTCATATAGACCTTTATGAAACTCTCTAGTCCTGCTGAAAACCCAGAAATTCACCCATAAATCACCCCAAACTCACTTATCTCAGCAATTTTTTTTCTTTCTCAATGCATTTGTTTGCTATTCCATTACCTCTGAACACTCACCCAGAAGCTGTTAGTCCAATAGCATCCATTTCATGCTTAGCCACTGTTCAGGTTAAAGTATTGAAACATCCTTGAGGAGTTCCTTTTATCAAAGAATTTTAGCATGAAAGCAAGAAAGAGTCTATCTTATTTTTTTATAGAAGATTTCATCTGTTTCTCTCAGCTCTGTATAAAGCTTTGTGAGAGAAAGGACCTTGGATCAAGCCCTCAGTAAATGTAGTCATCTTCGATTTCATTTCTACTAGAGGCAATCTGGTGGAGTTAGGTAGGATTACTGGTAAACTCTGTTGTTCTGTTTCATACTGCTGCCCTCTCCAGTTTTCATCATCTGTGTTTGGCTCAGGGCTCCTTCTTCGGCTTTTCTTGTGGGCTTATTCCTGGGTTTAGAAGGCTTCACGCCTTTCCCAAATCCCATCTCACTTTTTATGGGGAAAGGCCAGGAGTAATCCCTGTCACCTTCTCACATAACGGCTCTGCCGCCTTTGTCTTGGTTCATTGCCCTTGGAGATAGCTGATGCTTTTTTGATAGTAATGGAACAAATTTATAGCAGCTGAGGAACCATTGTGTCTTTACTGCTAAATGAGTATCTCACCAGTGCAATCCAACATCTGGGACCAACTGATCCTTCAATCTGTGTAAATATTAATCATCTTCTGAGTTTTCTTTTGAAGTGAATCACCTCAACAGAACAAAAACTAGTTGCGGTTTTGGACACAGTTCATTGCATGAACCCTCTCAAGTTCCAGAATGAGTGAGATAGTATCAGGTTTGTATGCCCCGGCCCTACACAACCCTCCAACACTCTTAAGCAGCCAGTATAATCCGAAGCTATATTTTCTTCACTACACTGAGGATATCTTTGTCAAAAGAGCAGATAGTATGGGAAAGGGCTTGCTTTCTGGCTCTGAAGCCAAGTGACATAGCTCCATTCATATTCATGCGGTTAATTCTCTCCCCCTTCAAAACACAGTAGCCTCATCCATACAGCCTGACATGAAAAATCCCAAAATATACCTGAGCTTTGCCTGAGAGAAAGTTACTTGGCCTGGGAAAACCCATTCCAGGAGCTGTGCTAATAATTAATCTGTAGTGACAATCTCAGGACAGTGTTCAGAATTGTGCCCTGTCTCTGATTTATCAGTTAAGACATAGCTGGAGAGTCTGCAGAGAGTTTGAAGGAAAACTTGGTAGTATGTGCATTTAAACCCTTTACAGACTAAAATCACTTTTGCCAAATTCTATATAAATCTCTATATCCTTGCCTGGAACTATGTCTGCCCCCAGACATCAGTGCTTAGGAATGCGCCAATATATTTTCCAACACAAGCAGGCGCAGTAGTTTGCACCTTTGCTAACAGACATGTTTATTACATTCATAGCCAGGGCATGAAGCAGCCGTTAGATGCCCAGGAGCAAGAATTGTACTTTGCAAGCATGGCACCTATTTCTGAAAAATACCAACTTAGTAAGTGTTGATTCCAGTTATTCTGGGAGAGGAGGCAATATGGAAGGAGAGTGAATACCAAGGAGGTGATGTGTCTGGGGGAACAAGGACTGTACGGTCTGTCACAACACAGCACAGGGATTGCGTTCGCTTTTGCAGAGAGCTCTGTGTGCTGTTTAAGCCACTTGTGCCAGAATGCAGCTCATATATTGCAAGTTTCTGTGGCTTATTGATCCCCCACACTTCAGTAAATGACTAGCATGAGCTTTAAGGGCATAAGAATGACCAAAGATGCAGGCGGATAGCTTAGAAAATTTAAAACTGTCTTTCTCACTACACCAGAAAGCCCATACGTCCTTTAAATCTTAACCCTCTGTCATAGCACATCAGATATTTTTGCTGCAAACAGGGCAACAGATAAAAGCGTTGCCTTCATCCTGAAAGGGAAAGCTTGGACTCTCCATTTCTCTCCACAATGCAGTTGAATTTTAGCTCACCAGGCATCTCCCTCAACTTTGTTTCCTCGCAGGAGTCAAGGAGTAATTCCCAGAGGGTCATAAACTTTATAACAGGTAATGCAGCTTTTAAATGCCTCAGATCAGATTGTACATTGAATTACAGCTGGGAAGGTCATGCTCTCACCATCTTGTAAAATATTTTGGATTTTGTTGTTGTTCCCCCATTAGGAATATAACAAAATCTTCCAAGTTTCTCATGGAGGGGGATGGAAAAATACTAAAATAAGCATCCTTACAGTAATCATAGAGTTAGCGCTTCAAGCACTAACCCAAAGCATAAGGAAATCCTGAGTTCAACAAGACACTTGCACCACTGGTAAATAGTTTCACTGCCAAATTGATGACAGTACTGCAAGGGGTTTCTTTTTTTCATATCTATCACTAGCAATTCCAACCAGGTCACAAGGGTTTCTGCTTGATGATGAAGTTGTCAAGAGGAGGAAAGTCTGATTTCAGTGATCCATGGTGTGATAAAATAGGTTTCGCTGGGCAGTTTTAACCAAAATAGACTCAGCCCTCAAGCACTTCAGGAGGAGCAGACAAAGTATGGGAAAAAAGTGTATTCTGGTCTCGTAGATCTTCTCCGACTTTTTACCAGCTGTTGGTTGTCTTAATCACTTCTTCTTTCTTAATATATCTTTTCTTTTAAGCTCTTTGCAAATTCTGCTTTCTACATGACTAGGCTGAGCCTGAGACAGATGGAAACACTGTGGGTGCTGAACAAGCAGTCTCTATAGAGAAACCAGCGGTGTGTGGAAGTTGGGGAAGTAACTTCTGCTGCTGCTATTTTTTAACGATTACAGTAATATACCTGAGAGGCTTAGTGACTTAGTGGTACTTAGCAGCATAAAGGCAGCAAAATGGGCTGGCAAGGCATTAAATGAAAGAAAGCTTACTTGCTAGGCTGTTTGTAAGAATTTTGCAATTATACATAATAGAGAAAGGGATCTGTTTATCTCCTCTATGATATTAGAATGGTTCAATCTCAAATGCTTGTAGTCTGGCAAAAATAACAAGGGGACAAATGTTGAAATGAATGAAAATGACATTTTATAAATGAACAATTCTGATCTTATTGGAGTTAAAGTTGTTTTTATTTTGAAATACGTATTGATCTATAGGCAAAGATTTGTAGTCATCAGAAAGAATAAAAATCAAATGAAACATCATGAAGCAATTCAAATGCATTCTTTCAGTCCCTGAAAGTTTTACAGATTTCAGTGCATACGTGTTTCAAAATGTTCATGTTAACATCAATTTTGAAACGGATCTTTTTTAAAATGTCATATGTCCCTGAGTGATACAAAATAAAGTAAACTAAAAAAAAAATTGTTACTAGTTACCTTGGTGTTTCTTTGAATTATATTCATTTTATATTTTTAATTCCTTGCTAACACTTGACATATATTACGTACAAAAACCTGGTTCTCAATTGGTGTAAGGCAGTTTTATTTCATTGGCTTCGGTTAAGTAAATGCCTATTTGCATCAGTTGAAGTTGTGGCCTAGGAATTACTGTATAAATAAAGAAATATGGCATTGAAAAATTCACTTGTGACTATATTAAACAGATAGGGGACAAAATAGAAGGACTCAGTAAATGAATCACTGTTCTTAATAGTACAGTCCATGAAATGTACTGTAAGAGGTATTGTAAAAAGTATGTCAGAGTAGGTGTGATATTGCATTATAGTGAAATACAAATTTATGGCATTACGTTTATTTGGCAGCCTTGGCTAAAGGTCCCACATTATTCTTATCACAGCAGACATGAACCAGAGGAATATACGCTTGAGCGAGATTGTGGAGTTGTAGACCAAAAGAGAGAGGAGGCTGTTTCAGCAGTTTCAGCTTTGGCTTCTGATCCTAAGCTGATGACGCAGCGGTGACCTGAAGTTTCGGTGATGCTGGGAAGCAGCACTCTAGGAACACCGTCAGCTCTTGAATCGTGACTTCAGTCTGGTGGATCAACTCAGCTCAGCCAGTGGAGAGCGAACCAGACTGTGTTACAGCCTCTTACCCCTGCTGGGCCCTATTCCGGGAAAGAAGTATATGCAGGAATTGACACAGAAGGATCTCCATTCTGAAGCAAATTAAGTAAATTTTCCTTGGTTGTTATAGGGATAATAGAAAGAAGATAAAGGACCTGTGTGGACACAGCTGTATTAAGAGTAGGCTGCTGCTGTAGTATTCCCAGGGTAACCACAGGAATATGTAACTGTTAGGCCAAATTCCTCTACCCTTTTTCACCAATTTAGATCTGGATAAACTAAAGGCATTAAGTGACTCGTTCCAGATTTCAATTGGTGAGCTATGCAGCATTTGGCTTCTTGTGTGAGAAATATACTCCCATCTGTAATTGTTACCATCTGTTTGGTATTCAGGGTGTAAAAATGTAATGGAGATGAAGTCATATTTCATATTCTTTTCTCCATTTGGAGGTAAGAATGAAGCTATAACAGCCTGTAAATGCATCTGCTGGTGATAAGATAGTACAGCTGGAAATGGGATGCTAGATTCTGCACGGTTCAGAAAGCTTGTGTGTAGAAGCTGTTATACTGCAGTGTGTACTGGTATTCTGGGATCCCATGAGATGATTGATGTATCATAAATAAGGTGGCAGAAAAGTATTTTTGCTAGTGTGATGGGAATAGGAAGTGCAAAATGTCAAAAATGCCCTGAAAATAACCATTCAAATTTATGTAAATTGCTTAATTAATTGACCTTATTTGTGCTTGCAGATTTTCTTTGCATTTTCCTTTGTGAATTAGTTATTTTTCATCGTACACTGAGACAATATTCCAAGGCTAATTAAACTCTTTAAAGCTATAGGTTAATATCCAATTCTTATGTAAACACATTTATAAACATTAATCAGATCTAAATTACCCATTTTATAAATACTGTTTTATTCATTTGCAGCTAATAGATGTACTGCCTGTATTTATTTTGCTTTGGGCTCAAGGAGTTCACGTTAGTCTGTAAACGTTATTTCTTTAAATGCTCTCACATTGTTTACTTTTGCATGTACTTCCAAGTGCCTCTGCTGTTTTATGATCTCATGGTATTATTGGATAAGAGTCTGTTTGGAATACAAAGACCGAACTCAGAGACCTTCTGGGTCTTGAATCCTGTTGATGACTGTGGTTGATACAAAGATGGTCTAGGGAGAAAGACTCTGCAAGAAGCAGGGTAAGCTGATCCTCTGGTAGAGAGGTAAGGCAAGATTAGCTTGTTACCATATGGTAATATACATCTTGAAATGCCAATGAAATACCTGTTCTTGGGAAATTGAGCTCTTACCCTGTGTAGAATATAAACTAATTCAGCTTTCAGTGAAAGAAAATGGAATAATTCTACATGCATGAAGTTTAATATCCTCTCCACTTTCTCCTGTTAGCATTAGCATTCTAACACTGGATAATATAAATTATTTGCATAAATATCCCCCCCCCCCCTTGGAATTTTATCTGTTTCTTGGTGAACACTTGCAAATACATAGGAAAGAGGGAAATGCGTTTTTCTCTAGTAGGCAAAATCCATTTTCTCTTCCTTATTTGAACAAATAGTGAGTAAATGCTGCTTCACAAATGATTACTACTACATGGAGAAGGTGGAGGGGAGCTGTGGATATTCATTCATGGAACATACGTTGGCATGTTCAATCATACAATAATTCAACCTCCTGCTAGAGCAGCTGTAAGTAAATTTTGACTGTTTTCATTGGTGCCATGCTTTTGCTCTCCATTGTGTGGACAAGAGTCAACAGAAGCTGTGGTCCAGATCTTGTCCCAGCATGCTAGGTGCTGTACAAACACCGAATGGGATTGTTTCCTGTTATGAAGAATTTAGAGCTTGCATTCATTAAACTGCCAACTGCTGGAGAAATTCAGAAAAGTTAAGAGGCCTGGCCCACCATCATGGCTAAAATCTGCAGCAGAGATAAGATTAATGTCCAGGTGATATCATTCACAGCGTGATGCCATGTTTGCTCATGCCACAGCAGCATATTGCCTTGTATTTTTCAAACATGGACATAGGTTAATTATTTGCTGTCAGCCTATGTAGCTTCTGAGTATACCTTTCTGGTAGAACTTTTACTCCCCGGGTGCTTTTAGCATCCCTTGCCACAAATACCTTCTACATGCTGCTCAATTCCTTTTGTCAAGTCACTGCTAGGGAGGCAGATGAGACTCAGCATACTGTTGATTCCTGTGCTGGTTTAGATGCATCCCACAAACTTCCTGCTGCATTATTATTATCTTCTGTGGCCCCATAGCCTGTTTCTGCTCTACCTGACAATTTTTCATATTCAAAATTACTTTAATCACTGTGATGCCATAGCCAGTGTTTTAGTGCAAACCAGGTATGTTCTCTGTGCCGTTATTGTTGTTTTTTTAATTTCATTCACTGATTTATCAAGAAAAGCAATCAAGTTTAACTGCTATGATTTGTTTTTCTATAAACTCACAGAACTTATTACACATAGGTCTGATACCCTTTACATTGTTTGGTTTTTGGGTGGCTTTTTGGTTTTGGTTTGGTTTTTTTTTTCCTTGAAACTTGTTCTGTTGTTTAGAAGGGTTGGAAATTAGAATTACAAAGCAGTAATTACCAGGGTCAAATGCTGGGAGATTAATACCACATCTAAATCTCTGGAACCTCTCCATAATGTTTTCAAAAAGCTGTCAGTAGTTCTGTGCATTTATTAGCCAATTCAGCTGAAATCTCTGAATGCACATCATCTGAACAGCTGATATAGCTGTATTCAAATTTTGGAATTTTTCCTTATGTTTGTTTTTGTTTGCTTGTATTCCAAGTCCATAGTCTATTTTTTTTTTGTCAAAGATAGACTTAAGTCTCCATTAACGGACATATCTTTCCTCTTTGCTCCCTCCCCCTTTCTCTCCGTAATAAGAAGCGTGACCAGCAGGTCAAGGGAGGTGATACTCCCCCTCTACTCCACTCTCGCGAGACTCCACGTGGAGGACTGCATTCGGCTCTGGGAACCCAATATAAGAAGGACATGGACCTGTTGGACCCAGCCCAGAGGAGGGCGATGAAGATGATCAGAGGGCTGGAGCACCTCTTCTATGAAGACAGGCTGAGAGAGTTGGGGTTGTTCAGCCTGGAGAAGAGAAGGCTCCGGGGAGACCTTCTAGCAGCCTCCCAGTACCTAAAGGGGGCCAACAAGAAAGCTGGAGAAGGACTTTTTACAAGGGCATGTAGTGATAGGACAAGGGGTAATGGCTCTAAACTGAAAGAGGGTAGATTTAGACTAGATGTAAGGAAGAAGTTCTTTACTGTGAGGGTGGTGAGGCACTGGACCAGGTTTCCCAGAGAGGTTGTGGATGCCCCATCCTTGGAAGTGTTCAAGGCCAGGTTGGATGGGGCTTGGAGCAACCTGGTCTAGTGGAAGGTGTCCCTGCCCATGGCAGGGGGGTTGGATCTAGACGATCTTTAGGGTCCCTTCCAACCCAAACCATTCTGTGATTCTATGGTTGTATGATACATATGGATATATGTATTTAAACACACATATGTATATATAGGTTTACACACACATATGTAAATATATATCTAATACAGATTTTGTAGAAAGAAGGGCTGAAATTTTATTACAGCCACTGGGCTATCTGAGGCTTGTTTACAGTCTGGCTTCCTAGACAGCTGTGTACGGATAGCTAAGTAAAGCACTTATGAAAATCAAAGGAGACATGTCAGGCAAAGGGACCATTCTGTTACACTTGGAGTTTTCTCCTCCACTTCATAGCTAACTGCACTTGTCTCAGGGGATAGTCTTGAATTTGTGGGCTTAAACTTATTTACTGTGAAAAAGCAAGCAAAAGCAAAATGTTACCTTAACAGTCCTTTGAAATATATAGACTTAATTAAATACAAGCAAAGAAAATCCAGCTGAGGTTATGTGAAACAGAGGATTTCTGTGCCAGAGAATTTGAAGGACACTTTATTATTATTTTTGGTTTATATTCTGTAGGTTCATACTCAAGAGTCTTGAATCTGAACTCCATTCTGAATGGGCTTAAAAATATATCTCATCTGAAACTACTGAATTTTGCCTTGCTAAATCTTTGTAACCACAAAACCAACTGGCTGGTGTGACTTCCAGGTGACATTGAAAAACCCTTCCTGGCATAAACAGTCCTGGACAAGTTTCAGCCAAAATCTGGCATAGGAATGTGCCCAGAATATGGACTCAGGTTGACTGAAAAACAGCCAGAAGTTGGCCCAAGATTGCTGAAATCTTTGCAAATTATTTCTGGTTTGTTAGGAAAAATGTTGCCCAGCTGTAGTCATTACAGATGCATTGTAACAATTATTATACCAAGTGAAAGGGTGTCCTGGGGGTGTGGAAAGATGGAAGGTACCTTTTCATCTTGTATACAACAGCAGCACAGGAATTCAAATTCCATTTAGCAGAGTTCTAATTAAAGGGACTTACTATTTTCTCAGCCAGAACAGAATGGCCCAAAGAAAGCCTTCTTGCTGGTTCAACAGCTGGTTCCCTGAGACATTTTCTCCAGATGGGTTGCATTTGTATCCAATCTAACAATACCACTCATGTGGCAAGTATTTCCTAGAGGGTAAGGAGACCTATGAAAAGATGGTTGTTTTTAAAGGAAATTATAGTACTTTTGTTTGAGAATGGTAGTCTGAATCATAACTTTTTGCTTTTTGCATCCTCCATTGTATAATGTTTATCATATTGTCATCATCATGGCAAAACAGGATGAAGGTATTTTTTGTGTGTGTGTTTGTGCCTGTGGTCCAAAAGTTGATTATTTTTTTTCATTATATAAGAAAGAAATCCCCATATATTTTGTATTGTATTTTCAGTGGTATGTTAAAGTGGAATCATTATGATGTTGTTTATAAGGAACCTCTGGAGCCATCTAGTCCAGCAGCCTGTTTGGCAGGACTATTGTCAACCTCAGGATCTGTGGATCAGGCCAGATGGGCCTGACATGTCAAGATGTGAAAACCTCCATGGATGGAGGGTCTACAGCTACGCCATCGCCTGTTCCTGTGTTGAACTGCCCTCCTAGTGACGTAGTTTTTGTTAGTGTCCAGTCTGAATCTCCCATGCTGAGCTGTTGCCTCTTGTTACATCTCATGCCGCTGCGGAGGGATAGTTTGGCTCCATCATCTCTGTAGTTTTTCTTCATGTAGCTGAAAGCAGAAATTAGATTTTCCCTTAACCTTTTCATAAGATTAAGTAGTCTAAGCTCCCTGAACCTCGCCCTGTAGGTACTGTGCCCTAGGCTCTCAAGTATCCTGGTAATCCTCTGCTGGAGCTTCTCCTGTTTTTTAATATAATCATCCTACTGTATCTTATTCCTATTCTTAGTGTTCTTATTCCACATTTTTTATAAAGCTTTCCTACACTGCACTGCCTGTTTCTTTGTTTTGGTTTATGGGCTTTTCTTTGGGTGGGTGGAGAAAAATGGATAATGTGAGAAAAATGTTAAGAACCCATGTGGGACTTCTCTTTAAAATCCAAGCCAGTGGAATTTTGAATACTGAGAAAAAACATACCAAAGCCCACCAAAGAACAAAAGAAAAAACCCCAAACTCTCCCTGTTACTTCCCACTTCTGTCTTGCAGCCAAAATTCCTAAAGTGATCTAAAAGTGGGTCTTGAAATGGCTATGCTTTTTGAGCAGAATTTTTGTTTGTCTGTTTTCAGAGTGATGCAAATAACTACATTACATTCAGTATGCTGAGGCTGAGTGCAAGGAAAAGTGTCCCAGCAGTGTAAAATGTTTTTTTAGGGCTGCTCATTTTGTTTGGGTATTCTAAAATTAGACTACCCAAAGGTATGAATTAACTTTTCTGTTTCTGCACAGAGCAAAGCTGGATGGCTTAAAAGATTGCTTCCAGTATGGACTACTTCAGGGAATATATGATACGTACCAACTGATACATACCAAGATTCTTTTTCTGCCATTAGTTATCCTCTTACAAAGGTGGTATTTCTCTCACCCATGTCGTTACTTGAAGAAATCTGTATTTTCATGTTAGCAGCAGTGAAAAAGTGCTAAGGTAGATATTCCTTCAGCTGATCATACTCTGAGAGGAGTTTGTGTCAAGGTACCCTCTGGTGACCCCATAACTAAAGGGCCATATGTTAACCACTTTTCCTGTTCACAGCCATAAGACTATAATTTCCCTCTGGACTTGACTCCGATCCAAGGAAGACAAAGAAAATATACACAATTTCACTCGATCTTTTTCTGTCAGAGAGGAATCAGGCAGCCAAAGGGGAGAGTGCAGAACCTCCTGGGCTGGATTTTCAAGTGCTATTTGCTGATGAGGCCAACAGAGTTATGTACATGTGCCAGCTGCTTTTCTCTTTGTGTGGTCGCCCATGGAAGTTAGCGTGAAGTCCCTATCAGAAAATCGTTCTGTTTAGATGATGGGATGGTGGGTGCTGAGTCAAAACCAAACAAAGTCAGGGAAAACAAAAGAATCAAAAATTATTGCTGCAGGAGAAAGGAAGCAATGCCATGACCAAGACGAATAGTGACAATAGAGGTCCTGCCACAATTAACAAGGTTAATTCCAAAAAGAAAAAGAGAGTCCATTTGTTTGCTTTGAAGTTAACTTGGCACAAAACTTCTTTGAATTTAAACAGAAGCCAGTGTTAAAGGATCCAAAGAAAGAAAATAAAATTTTCATGCTAAAAGTTCTAGATTTCTAGGGATTTTTGACATTTTATCCTTTGTTTTGATTCTAAGTTAGAGTGAACCCAAATATCTTTTAAGTTCATGAATAATATAGTGGAGAAAATATTATTTAAATTCTAAAACTTCTTGATGGATTGATTTTTAGTTTGTGTATTTCATTCACATTCACATCTTTTCATGGTATGTGAACTAATGCTGTTCTATATGTTAATGTAACTGACTGCTGGCAGTGACTACGTGGTTGTTGAAATAACTATTTTCCAAATCATGAAGGGTAACTGCTATTAGTAATGATTGAAATATCTTATTTCCTTTGATGAATCAGTGTCTTCATATGTGGATTTTTAAATCAAAATATTCAACATTTTGATACAAATTATTTAATTATACCACAAGTAGAAGGCTCTTTAATCTAGATGTTCAAGCATTTCATTACAGGAAACAGGAAAGAAGTTGATTATCAGATAAGCAGCTTCAGTTACCGTTAACTATCAGATGCCCTTAAATACGTAGTCTTTAGCTAAGCACTCTACCTATGGGGATTGTCCCATAGTATAAGTTGATCTTACATTTCACCCCAAACTACACCAGAAGAACAGAATGAGAGTGTAAATTTTCTGCAGACAATATGCACGACTCCTTTTTCTTCAGAGCATAGAGAAGAACAAAAATCAGAAAGGGCCACATGGAAAGAAAAAAAATTACTTCTGCTGCTCAGGAAATGCAGATGATGCCTCTCATTTTCAAATGGCAGATAGGTGGTATGGGTCAATAGAAAAGCACCAAAGTGCTGCAAAGTCAAGAAGTAACCTTTATGTATGTCACTGTAGAACTATGTTTCAGAAGACAATCTTCTCATGTTCCTCGAGGATTTAGGAGTTCAATAGTGGTGACAAGAAGGTTTGCATTGTGCCTTGTGTATCCTTTTTTCCCCCGTTTTTTTTGCTAAGTGAAATTCAATTCCCTTTGTTATTCTTCTGGCCTGCTGGATGCAAGGCGAAAATAAAGCATGGCGGTAAAGTACAGTGATAAAGTCACAATTTGGTGAATAATGCAAGGAACGAGCAGCCAGTGATCAGCTTGAGAAGGTGGGTCTGAATCCATCAGTCAGAAGGAAGAGCTAAACCTCACAGAGAAAATGCATCCCTGGCAGCAGTTAATAGGAGGTTATACCAAATCATACATTTCTGTTATGTTCACTTATTTCAAAAAGCAAATTGATAGGTTTTTGCTGTAAATAAGAAAGTGATTGCCTACCATTATGTTGTGATAACTTTGAAGATCTGGGCTCCACTAATTCCTAAGCCTTTTTGGTAGACTGAGGAAAATCAAAAGGCAGGAACTACACCTCCATTATCATGATATATTATTGGCAATCTGTGATAACCTCATAATTCCAAGACTGCATTGAACTAGTTATTGCATAAAACCAGCATAGGTAATGCATGTCCAAGTAGATTCCTTGCTAAAGTTGACATCATCTCCTTCACTTCCCCTGCTTCTCCCCAGCCACTGCCTTCCCACAGCACCCCAGCTCTCCTCCTGGTCTGTTCTGCAACGGGGTCCCTATTAGATCACAGCAAAGATCAGCAGCTCTGTAACAAAGTGGAGACTCAGGTTTACACGGCTCTTTCTGGAAGGGGAATTGTCCAGGAGCACTACTTCATTTCCAACAGCATCACTGCTGTTTGGGTGGAAGACCAGCCTTGGAGGGCTCAGGACGAGTGCTGCTGCCCCCAGCAGGGATATGATGACACACTTTGGTGGCTCACGGAGGTGCCCAGCGAGAGGTTGCAGGGGCTCCTTGGGCAAGTGGAGATGCATCCCTAAGTGAACACTTCTGTTTTCCATTCCTCTCCAGTGTACATCACTCACTCCACAATTTCTGATTTCCTTGTCAAAGATTAAGAGTCATATGCATATGATGCAGTGGAAAAGCCATAAAATAAGACAACTCTCTTGAATAATTTGATACAGGTTTTGAGTACAAACCACGTGAAGGGGAGAAAGATCTTCCATTAGCTATATTGGTAGTTTCCTCTCAAAGCACTAGCAGCTGTGTATGCATTTATGTGTTGTCTTAAAGGCAGGAAAGGCAAATTTAACTAATTCCATCAGAAATTTCTTAAAGGGCATTAAAAGGCAGAGCCCAGAGCCTACAGATTTATGAAAGTATCAGTGTCCTTCTGCACAGTAAAATGCAATGATACATGCAAACGAAGCTGACCCTGCTAAGATTGAGGCTGTTGCATGTACAGTCTCAGATTTCTTTGCCTCTTTTTACTGCTATGTAACTTATGCCTAAGGGACACTTAAAGGGAATGTAAAACTCTGTTTCCCACCAGAGAAGAAAAGATGTTCAAAGAAAAATTAGGAATGTAGATCTTGTAGCCACAAAATGGCATTGTTAGGGAAATCATGGCAAATTTTAAACAGAAATTCATTCTTAGAGAGAAATTGAGAGATGCAGTAATTTTATTTCAATGGCATGTTATGAGCACAACATGAAAATATCTTGCATATATGTAAGAGTTTCAGTGTTTGTACATAGATTAGGATGATCTGGCTTTTTCAAAACTACCTGCTTGCAAGTGTTATGACAAATATTATCATTACTGAGATTATGAAGAGGTCTTTCACTATTCTATTGTATTTCACCAGATGAAGGATTTTATTCAAAAAAAAAAAAAAAAGAGAAATGCAGAACAAATTCTGTTTAAAATCATTAAATTCTCTGCTGCTTATCAGAACCCCAGGTAGGCACTTTTTACTTCCTCCCCACAGAGGATAAATGGTGAAAGACAAATGTAATTAATTTCAACATATTTTTTTTCCACTAGTTCTTTGTTCCTTTCCACTTCTCTATTTATTCTTATATTTTACACTGGAGCAGAAACAAAACTTCTGAATGTTAAGGCAGAATATAATTATGTGAGAATGGTCAATAAACCAACTTTTTAAAAAAGAATATATTTATTTTTATATCTCCAGAAATGATGGAAGATCTTGTGATAGACTGCACAACTCTCCCCTTTACTAATTTTTAGAAAAGAAAACTGGAAAACTAGCTCTAGGTGGTCCACCTTGAGTAAGAAGGTTGGACCAGGTGACCTTCAGAGGTCCCTTCCAAAATCAACCATTCTGTGATTCTATGAATAGATCTTCATTAAGTGCTTTATTATCTAGGAAAAAGTATTTCAGTTTGGGTTTAGCGTTTTGTTTGGCCATTTAAAGAAAAATAAATGGTCCCTTTTAGCAACAGTCAATTCCCTTCTTTCTTGTTCCCTAGAATCAGCAAATCAAGGAAACAAATTCTCCATGGTCTTCTATTTCTGCTGATTTCCAGTCTGCCTCCAGAACTAGTCTTGGAGAAAATCTAAAAAGAAAAATTCAATTATCCTATTGTAATAAAGGCTGAATTAATTCTTCTGTGTTGAGCTGACAGGGAGTTCATCCAAAGCATTTTAGGGGGCTTTGATAAGAGGACTTTTCTTCCTATTACCATTAAAATTATGAAGAAATTAAAAAAAAGCTAGGATTTTAGCTTATCATGTTTCGGGGAGTGAGGGAATTGTTTGCTTTGTTTTGATTTCTTTTTCTGGTTAGGATAAGATATAAATACTCAGAAAAGTCAAATTCTGTGATTAGTCATTTTCCATGAGGTTTGAGAAACATCTGAATAGTTAGACTAATTTTAAAATGCACCAAATAATTCTTAGGCACATCCATTTTGGGATGACCAGTTCCCAAGGTATCCATGTAGTGGTATGGTGGGTTGACTCTGGCTGGATGCCAGGTGCCCACCAAAGCCACTCTATCACTCCCCTCCTCAGCTGGACAGGGGATAGAAAATATAATGAAAGGCTTGTGGGTCAAGATAAGGACAGGGAGAGATGGCTCATCAATTACCACCGTAGGTAAAACAGACTCGACTTGGGGAAATTAGTTTAATTTATTACCAATCAAAATCAAAGTAGGATAATGAGAAAATAAAACCTAAATCTATAAAACACCTTCCCCCCACCTTTCCCTTATTGCCGGGCTTAACTTTACTCCTGAGTTCTCTGCCTCCTCCCACAGGTGGCGCAGGGGAACAGGGAATGGGGGTTGGGGCCAGTTCATCACACATTGTCTCTGTTGCTTCATCCTCTTCAGGGGCAGGACTCCTCACACTCTTCTCCTTCTCCACCATGGGGTCCCTCCCATGGGAGACAGTCCTTCATGAACTTCTCCAACATGGGTCCCTCCCACAGGAGACAGTCCTCCACAAACTTCTCAAACGTGGGTCCTTCCCACGGGCTGCAGTCCTTCAGGCACAGATTGTTCCAGCGTGGGTCCCCCGCGGGGTCACAAGTTCTGCCAGAAAACCTGCTCCAGCGTGGGCTCCTCTCTCCATGGGGCCACAGGTCCTGCCAGGAGCCTGCTCCAGCACGGGCTTCCCACGGGGTCACAGCGTCATTCGGGCACCCACCTGCTCCAGCGTGGGGTCCTCCATGGGCTGCAGGTAGATACCTGCTCCCCCGTGGACCTCCCTGGGCTGCAGGGGGACAGCCTGCCTCACCAGGGTCTTCCCCACGGGCTGCAGGGGAATCTCTGCTCCGGCGCCTGGAGCATCTCCTCCCCTCCTTCTGCACTGACCTGGGGGTCTGCAGGGCTGGGGTTCTCACATGTTCTCACTCCCCTCTGCAGCTGCAGTTTCTGTTGCACAGCAACCTTTTTCCCCTTCTTAAATCTGTTACCCCAGAGGCACCACCACCATCGCTGATGGGCTCAGCCTTGGCCAGCAGTGGGTCCGTCTTGGAGCCGGCTGGCGTTGGCTCGGTTGGACATGGGGGAAACTTCCAGCAACTTCTCACAGAAGCCACCCATTGTAGCCCCCCCCAGGTACCAAAACCTTGCCACACAAACCCAATACAGGAGGCCACTCAGTGAAAACAAGTGTCTGAGAAATGTGTTTTAAGAAAAAAGAATGGAAAAAAATTGAAACCAATCATTTTTCTTAAAAGTCTTGGATGAGCTTAAGACACCTCTTTTTGAAAATGCTGATTAGGTTTTTTTTTCTTTTCAGAAACAACTTTCTAAGATGCACTTTCACTTCAGTTGTAGCTGTCAGCTCAGTTGTGCATCTGAAAAAGAAATTGTCATCCTGCTTTCCCTTGCACCCAGATAACTGTGGGCTGCAAGAATCAAAAAATATAAGCGCATAATTTAATTTAGTTTGCTAACACCATGTATTTCACCTTTTAAGAAACTTGTGGCTCTCTCGGTAATAATCAAGTCGTAGGTCTCAACACATAAATTGCATTGAATTAGATAACAAATATTGTAAAAAATGTTAAAGAAAGAAATGTTGGAATCCAGGCCTTTGCATTTGTACAGAACTAGCTCCTTAACAAAGCCATAGCTAGATAGAGGCAAATCAAACAATTTACAATAATTAAATTATAATAAATACTGTCCCCTAAAAGTCATGCGATTACTGCTAAAATATTGCAGCAATGGTGAGAGGGAGAACATAAATATAATCCTGATTCCTATCTTAGCGGTTAGTTTTAATGGACATTTAAGGCATTCTGATTCTTAGGAAAAAGGTATTTTTATGAAATACAGGGAGGAGTTGAAAAGCAAGAAGAGTATTTCAATAAATTGTAATTGAGTGTGGATTTAATATTTTTTTCTGGTGATTCTACAATTTTCAAGCAATAATTGGAAAATAATGCTATTAAAAGATATAGGATTTGAATGTTTTTTTTTAAAAAGCTAAAAGCAAGCATCTTTCTCCACTCCCTTGCAATATAAATCATTTGGTCCTGATTCTTTTTTACCTTACATAAACTCTTTTTTCATATTCTTACTTTGCATCCTTGCAAAACATATGATGCCGGTGTACTAGTGTTTTGTATTACTAATGCTAATTTCTTTCATCTATCAATAATATTTGACAAAGTCAAATACTGAATCACTTTTTTTGTCAGAAATTCAGACCTGCACAACACAGCTGAAACAAAAAATACTTTCATTTCTAAATAACACCACAGGACACGATAGTAAGCTTATTATCACCTTAATAATCTACTGGGACATGGCAGACTTCCACCTTCCACAGAATTTGTGCCCTTTTTCAGCTTCTGTCCATGATGTATGAAGAGAAATGGGATAGAGTGAAATAGGGTGAATTGGAAGTGGAAAATTATTGAAGAGCATCCATGGAAAGCTTTTGAGAGAAATATTTTGGTCTAGAATAGTTGATCAAAATCAATCTAATATACAATAAAAATTATAAAATACAACTTCAATAATAAGAAAAAGACTTTTATAAAAATTCTTCATGAAATAGATTCAACATAAAGTTGCCATTGAATTTTATATGCTGTATGTTTGGATGGGCACTTCTATATAAGGATGACTGGGTTTAGTGTGTCCTTCTTGCACTGGAGTGCTGCTCTCTAACAATTCCATGGGCACATGATTGTTCCAGTGTCTACTAGGCCACATCTGTATTAAGTTCACTTGCAGATCAGTTCACACCTTCAGCTCACCAGGCTTAGTAGCTGAAGCTAGTAGACTCAACACCGGCAACTCCTGTTCACCACTGGCTTTTGCTAGTTGTATTCACATTGTGCTTTCACAGGGCTGAAATTCAACCCAGCTGCTATCCTACACATCTTTACATTCATCCGTGACTGACTTCTGTAAGCCTCACACCTGACCGGAATCATCTGAACCACCTACTTCATGGCCTTTCAAAGTGCTGTGTCCAAATCTGTTGTGCCTCAGTTCAGCAGCATTAACAATCAGTGCGCTCATTTCCATACACTTTCACTGAGATGATAGGGGTCAGAGTTGTGGCCCTGGCCCAATCCATCCCACTCCAGGACGAACAACAGTCCTGGAGGAAACAGCCTTGCGTTATCTGGACTGAAACATCTGTGTAGTCCAGAAAACTAATACAAAGTGCACAAATTCTGGAGTAGCAGTTTAGCAAAATGTGCCAGACACTGGCTTTCACAATAATGTCGACACACTATTTTGGAGTACCAGATGCCCCAGACAGCAGCTATTATTCTTCTGAATCTGTCTGCCTGACTCTCTTACCAGTTGATTAAGTATTGGTGTAGAGAGAAGTCTATGTCAAGCAGCACCAAAAGAGTGGTAAATGGTACCATTAGGCGGAGACTTTATCCATCATGGTAAGAATCAACACCACCACTAGATGAATCTTTCCCGACTATCCAATTACCAAAATGGTATTTATGCAATTATATATTACCTGTGCAAAGGGATTTATAAGTATTTGAATTTTAAATGTTGCCTCTCAATCACAGCCCTTGATGGACTATAATGGATATTAATATAAGTTATGTTGAGTGTGTGAATGCTGCACAAGTCACCAGACATCCCCATCTGCCCTGAAGACTGTTGACGCTGCCTTCCCTCTCTCAGACAGGAACACTGACAGTGTCAGGAGACCAAAAGTTCATGGCTTTATCAGAAACCCCTTGCTCTGAGTCATGTGTCATACCTGGAAAACACTGGCTCACGCTCTCCAGCTGGGCTTTTCATGAAAAAAAAATTAAAATAATCACTTGCACAGCAGTGTCCCAAACGCCATATGCATTGTCACAGTCTGCTGAATGTTACAGAACATTTGGTAGCCCAGCAGGAGCCATGCCATCAAAATTGGTGAACAGGGCACTTTGGGCCAACTTTGTCCAATCCAGTGCTGTTCCAGCTCCCAGGAGGGAAGTGCAGGCTGTGATACACTTATCCTTGCCTCATAAGGAGCCAGTGTAAACTGTGAATGTAAGTCAGGACTGGGGTGACACCATGTTTTCTCTCATAGTACACCCTATCCCCAACCTCTTACCCTTCCTCCGCACCTTCACAGTTCCTGGGCTAATTAGAAACTCAGTGTGTGACCACAGAATTTTTCTTGCTCACTCAGCATGTTTTCCCTACAAAGCTCAAATACATTCTTCCGAAGAACTAGGATTCTCTAGTAATGTTCCCCCCTTCCCTGCACTTGCTACCCACCAGGCTGTCTCTTTACTCTTTCCCTTTGTTACTCCCTTTTCTCTTGCTTCTATTTACTAATATAATTACCCTGTTGTTGACCTCTGTTTATCTTCATGGCAGCATCCCAGAAGAAATTTGCAAGTATGCATTTGGTGCAATTTATCTTATTGGTATTTGGAGATATTAGAGACATTCTATCTAGCTCTTGTTCTGTGCCAGTCTCCAAAGGACCCTCATTCTCCGCCACTCCTGTCTTCTGCAGCAAGGTTAGCCCTCACATCAGCACCAGAAGATGACTTCTATGAGCACTAGCAAAACTCCTAGCACCACCCAAGGTCTAGTGCCTCGGAATCCCCACCGGAGCTGTGTCTCATGGTCTTTTTCCTATTCTGCCTGGTCCTGAGCTGCTCGTAGCCCCTGGTGTTTTTCTGCTTCTTGAGTCATCTCATTTTTCTGGTAGGCCAGGGCAGACCGCCTACTTAGAAAGTCTTTTGTGGCTTTCATTGATCTCAGAAATACTGTCCACAAACCATCCAACCCAGAGCAGCAGAAATCTGGGTCTATCTGTGGGGACACGTTGATGTTTAATGGCTCACCCTCAGCATCGTGTGGGCAGAGGGAAAAGAGTCACCACTGTGTCCGGACACAGCCCGTAGCAGGATGCCGTGCTGACTGCTAGCTGTGCATCTCAAGCTCCTGCCAACACCCAGTCCACGTCCCTGTTTCCCTGTCAAGAAGACAGAGTTGACTCGATCCCAGCTTAACACAGAACATGAGCAAACGTCGGCAGCGTCGGTGACCACAGCTGGAGTGCAGGCTCAGTCTGGTGAGGACAGCCTTCGGGATAGAATTTAGACCTCTTATAAACCAGATGAGCCTTTAATGGGAATATTGCCCGGGCCACCTGTGATGGGTTAGCTACCTTCCTGGCTAGTTCTTACAGGGCAGGTCTGTGCTGGCGGATCAGAGCCAGCCCTGATGGTCTCGGTGCGATAGTGCTTATGATGGGGATGGGCTCGGATGAGTGATGAGAAGGGCAAGGAACTGCCCACTCACTGGACTGGGAGAGTTGTGTCGTGGGTTGAACGAACAAAATGACACGCTGGAGAAGTCCAAGGACTGGTGGCTATAGCAGAGAGCTGTTGGTGTGCTGGAGAAACGGGCCAGCACACCTCCGGCTCTGGTGGGTGTTTGGGTGACTTGTGCCGGCCCAAAAACCTGGGGCTGCCAGGCGCAGCTGTGTTCCTCCTGGTGCTGCATTTCGTTTGGGCTGCAGGGCTTGCATTTACAGGATTGTGGTTTTTTTTCTTTCTCCTAGCCACGGGGGAGCTTATCAGATAAAAGAACTTGGTGGAGTGACAAAGATTGATTAACAGTGAGGTGGAATGGGATTTTTATTTCTGCCTCCATAAACACCTGAGTGACAGTCAGCTGTGTGTGACTATGGTCTTATCAATAACAGTTTGTGTGAGATGGGCTTGAACTAAAACATTTTGTATTTAAACATCCAAATCTTTGGAAACTTGAATCTTAGCAATATGAGGTAAAGGAATCAAATGCTGTACTATTTCAGCATCAGGGAACAGCTGTAATAAACAGGCAATGTTTCAGAGAAAGATGACAAAAGCTGTGCAACAAGATTTAGGGATATTCCAAGGGATAATTCCCCAGAAACTAATGTCAATATATGAAATTTTGACTGCGATATTTAAGCAGATGATAGAAGGCATAGTTCAGATCTGATTGCTCTTTTTCTCATGTATCACTTCATAATGGAGGATTAAGAGATATGTGATGAAATTACAACTGCTTTTAAAACCTGAACAGGAAAATACCTTTCTGGGGTTTTGTGGAGCTCTCTGCCTTTTCCAATCAAGACTCAAATTTTTGAATGCAACACATTTTCTATTATTATTATTACAGAATAATAAACTGAGCCCTCACTGGGATCCAAATCCTGTTTTTCATTCAAAGGCTTAAGTAACAAGCAGGCTACGGGTTTTGCAATTTGGGCTACGTAGGACCTCTAGAGGGTAACAGTGTGTCACCTTCCATTACTACGGGCCATATGCAGGGATGAAGGGAGCCACAAGAGACCATTTAGATGGGTGCCTAGGGTTTAATCATTTTTTCTGGAGACCTTTGTAAGATTTTCAGCCAATATGGCATATCGAGAATGAAATTCTTTGGTGGAATTTCTCCTTCCACTACTGCCAGCAGAGCTTTTTGTTCATGATGCTCCATGTTGCTCACAGACCTAATTGAGAAGCAAGGTCCTTTTTACAGTGAAATTGCCATCTCAGATTGGGCTAAAGGAAAATTTCAAAAGTCCATAACAGCAAGTAGGAATTGGTCCATGTGTGCTCTGTGCTGCATAACAACAGAAGGACAAAATATATTTGCATGCACCTATGTGGGTGCTTGCACCAGAATAAAACCATGCCCTCTCCTGAGATTTTCCCATTTTGAAACCAGAAGCCTTGTCTTGACCCTTCTTTTCATGCAATAAATAAATTAATTAATTAATTAATACGACTAGTTTTTCTTCTGAGCTCTGTTTTAAGGGCCCTTCCACTCTGAACTTTTGCTGTGCAGTCTTCTGAATAAAAAAAAAACCAAAACCCAACAGTGTTTTTTATTTGCCTTTCTTTTTTTCATCATGCCTTCCAGAGATAAGCTGTGATTGCCACATAGAAAAAAAAAAAAAAAAAACAAACAACCCAAACAAACTGCATTCAGTATTTATTTTCCTTTCACATTTCTCAATTATTTTCCAATGGACAGTTAACCAGCTCCTTCAGCAGGATTCATTTCTGACCACAAGGTTGCTCAGTGGGCCCTGACAGATATGACATTGCAATCCGCCTGTGTCAGTTTAGGATGCTGCAGCATCATAGTCGAGATGGCTCTTAACGGAAACCCTGCTAGTGTTATTAGAAGCTGGAATAAGCACCGACGTGAGAGGCTGGAAGTGCTTAAAGGTGTGAAAGACAGGCAAGATTTGGCATGAATCTTAAGAAGGGTGAGACAGCTATAATGGAGATGAAGGACTCATATGTGAGGAAAACCAAAGATTGGGTAGAAAAAAGGGGAAAAACTGAAAAATAGGGAGGAATTCTAGATCACAGTGTTGGGAGACTGAAATTTACAGAGGAGAGAAAGCCGAAGAAATTGTAGCAATATTTGCTAGGCAGTCTTTTAACATTGTCATAAATAGATTATCTTCTGAAAATCCCATTCAGTAGTTCAGTTAATACAATAACAGGGACATCAGTCACCTGATTTATTTGAAGAAAACCATTTTGATATTCCTTGGGTATTACTTTCTCTCTTGTAATGTTAATGTCTGTTTAGCCCAGAAGTACCTATTCTACAGTTGTTTCCTTTACTTGTTTTACCTCTTCCTGCTTGTTTTCTTGATTGTCTTTGAAAGCCTTCCATGGCTTTGGATTTATAGTAGACCCTCAACATTTTTGTGGTGATGATACACTATCTGAAAAGTGATATACCTTTTCGGTTTGTGCTGGAGTGGGTGGCCATAGCAGTGGAGATGTTGGAGAATTGGTTCTACTTCAGTGTCTGATACTTCAATAAAATAGATATGTGTGGTTTGCTTATATATATACAGACAAACACACACATAAATATATATCACTAGTTTTTAACAAAACAATGCTCAACTCTTGGCTCTCCTGTAGCTCAACCTTGGGATCATTCATGGGGTTTTTTCTTCATAAATTGGGAATAGTGCTTCCTTCCTCAAACTGTCTGTCTCATGCATATTTAGAAATGATGATATTACAGCCTTTTAAATGTGTTTCTATAACACTGAGCCCAATGGAATCCCCATTCTTAGCTCGGACCTGTTGGTGTCATCATAGAACAAATATTGCTTGTGTTGCACTGCAACGAGACTGTAGAGTGTTCAGGAATGAAACTGAATTGGGCATCTAGGCTTTATCTTTCTCACATACCTATTCTTATAAGGAAGGTTTAGTAACCCATTTTCAGGTTCCAATTTGTTGTTTTGTTGTTTTTTTTAAACACTAGCTGTTCTTTGTCCACATCTTTAGAATTGCTTCAGTTCTTTAGCTGTCCGAGTGTTAAGCTGTCCAGTCAGGACAATTTTCTTCATGTTGTTTCAGCAACTGTGTTGAAAGTATTTTGTTTCTAATACAGACACAAGCAGAATATAATTTCTTTAATTATTTATTTTTACTTCTGACGATGTGGAATCAAAGACATTTTAGGGAGGCAACTTCAGGGTCATGTCATGAAATATGAAGTTACTAATCTAAAGTCTGTGTGTATTTAGCCAGACTAACTCATAATAGTTTGAAAATAATTGATAGACCTTTTAGTACCCCCCTCACTGGCTGAAATTTAGCTGTAGGCTAGGAGGTTAAAAAATCTCTGGCATAAAAGAGATGTAAAAAATGTATTATACTTAGTTATCCTGCATGCATTAAAATAATTTTTACTGATTCGTAGACCCTTGGCAACCTCAGTGAGTTTGAAGAAGGCTTTTCCAATGGATTTGGTGGAAATGCTTAAAGATGTTTAAATAAAACTATGAATGAACCATCCTCTCATAACTAAAAGTGATTATTTGGAAATGAATTGAAAGACACTAGGGAGAGGGATTCTTGTACACATATTCATTCTGTGAAAGCTCTATATGGAAAGAAATTCCAAGAAGCACTTCCATTCAAATTTTAATATATAGTAGTTACTAAGCATCTTGGCTCCAAAAGCAAACTTAAATATTGCACTAGCAAATATAACCGAAAAACGTTAAGAAGAATTGAATCAATGCAAAAAAAAAGAAAAAGTTTATTAGTTTTCCCTGAACATGCATGCAGGAAAGAAGAGTTTGAACTACTCAACCAGTGAGAAAGAGGGTGAAGACCAGGCTGGCAGAAGGAAAAGAAATCCTTCTGCAAGCTAATTGTGCAGAAGGCAGTGATTTCAGTGAAAATGAATGACATCTGGCCTTTAAGACAGTGTACAAGTCTCATGACCCTTGCTAAAGCTTGCTGAAATCAGTGGCATTTCCTAGATGAAATTTTAAACTCTTATAACAGATAGTTAACAAAGCTTATTCTGTTTGCGTTGGCATGCTGGAGAAAAGTCTAAAGCGAATTAGGGTGATACCTTACTAATCCTTTTGTTATAGCTGGGAAAATGAAGACAGTTGTCTTAATTGCCTTAATTTTAAACTCAAAGTCCCACAAGAAAATCAGAGGTGTTCAGAAATCTCTTCCTCATTCCCACTGGCTTCCAGCCCTGTGTTTGTAACCATGAGACCAGCTAGAATAGTTATAATTCTGTATAAGTGGACTTTCTGCAATCAACATTTAATCCAGTTGAACAGTACATCACTGAGCATATTGGAAAAAAAAGTCAAGGGCTGAAATCTTTACCTTTCTGGTTCTAACAATTCCTGCATGTTTTAAAATCACGAAGTCCTCATATAAACTAGTGCTTTGTTGTTCCTCACAGGTAGAAATGGAAGATTTCATATTTGCCTTTGTCATTCTGAGCGTCCAAAGAACTTGCCTGGACAAAAAGAGTTATGCTACCTGTAAGCAATTTATGGGGAAAAAAAAAAGGTAATGCAGGAAGATCTATAGCCACATACCATACTAAGTGCAGTAGTCCTGCTGCATATCATTTAGCGGAAGCACTGCACATTTATACTAAATAACAAAAATGTGCATATTCTTTATGCACTGATAAGGGGTGAAATGGTTTGCAGTAATTCATAAATTCACCATGAGTCTTTTCATTTTTAATGGACTCAGTATGCTTATTTCCTGTGGCACAGTAAAACTGTAGTAAAGGGAGCAGCCTACTGGCCTTTGCACACCTGATCATAAAGATTAAACTTTATTTTCTGGTTTTAGCTTCGAAAGTACCTTAGAGATTGTGATGGGAACTGATTGCTACCTCACATGAATTGGAGTGTAGTAGAGCAGCTGAAACCTGAAGAGTTCTGTTTTGTGACTCTTATGTTCTTCTATTAACTACAATTTCTGGATGTTCTGGTTTTACTTTTCTGGTTATGCTGTTTTTAACATACTATTACGTTGTGGACATGTACGAAGAAATGTTACTTACTGAAATCTTAACTTTACGCTTCTGCATTCTGTAAAGGTTGACTTCTCTCCTTTGTGTTACTCTAGGTACATCTCTATCTGTTGGACAGTCAACTGTAAAGTGCTTTGAGGAAAACTTTGTGGAGAAAATGGATATGAAGTGATGAGTTTTCCCTGAGCCTAATCTCTGCCCAAGGGCATTTCAATACTATTAATAGTGAAGCAGAAAATGCATATAAAACCAAAATATTTGGGCTGACCTGTAATAATTTCTTCTAGAAGGAATACTATTGAATTCTTAGATTCCAGTAAACATAAACAGTGAAATTCCTGTTTAGTTGTATGTGATGGATTCCAGCAGGCATACATGGAGCCTGGTAAAACAATGAAATTACCTATCAGTATGCTGTGGGTCAGAATATTTGTTAGCATCACTTGCTTTTGTGTTTATGTTATTATTGATTTCTTGGTAAAACAGCAGAACAAAGGTACTATTTATATGAAACTCAGGTAGAAAATAGCTGTATTTAGTTTAATATAACTTTTTCAAAACACTTGTTTTAAAAGAAAGTAATGTTATTTTGAATACTGAGAGCCACAAGTGAGCAGACATTTTCAGTAAACTTCTTGGACATCAGGTTAGTTCATGGGATTGTGCAGCAGTTCAAGATGAATGAAGTCGCAAAAAGTGACGGACAATGAAAAAAAAATTATTTTCTGATGGAAAATTCTTGTTTGGAATGCAATTTGTTTTGTTTTGTTTAAAGTTACATGATTGTGTTTGTAATAATAATAACTTAACATTCAAAGCATGCTTAAAATGAAAGAAAGGTTAGTGTGATAAGCTAAATAAAAATGTGTCTCACTTATAAAGAAAAATATTTTTGAACAGGGTAGGTCAGGTTGAACCTTATGAATATCTCAAAAAGACATTGAAAACTCCCCTGTTTGTGGAGCTCTGGAAACTACCTAGCAAAAGAACAGGGAAAAGAAAGAGGATGGAACAAAAGAGAAAAAGTTGGGATTTAAGCACTTAAGAATTTAATTTTTTGGCCATCATACAGAAGGAGGATGCCTGATGTTGAATTCTTTGACTTTAAGTTAAATGAAACAAATTATTTAATCTAAAAGATCCCCTCCTCTATTCTTACTATTCTTTTTCTGCCATTATTTTCCATGAAATTTTCTTACCCAAAACTATACTAAAAGATAAGATGCAGATACTGTATGTAAGGCTAGAGGAATTATGTCATTTAGCTAATCTGATTGATGCCGAAATTTTCCATCAAGTAACTTATTTGTGAATTGATGCCTTCCTATTCACAGCTGAAATCTGGCTATGTGCAAAAAACCTCACAGAAGCTTTATGTGTCACTTCCACCTCAGCTGAAATACATTTTGAAGACTCATGTGGGATTAGCATGATGAATAGACCATGTTCTGGCCTGCTGCGCAGTAGTGAGTTTTATCCTTTCTGACTGGCTAAAATGATACGAACCTTAAATAAAGCACATATTGACATTGTAAGACACTATTAAGGTCCACAGTGTACCATGGTGATGAACCATGACCAAAGTACTCCCAGGGTTGTAATAATTCATTACTGAAATAGCTTCCTCCTAATGCCTAAGGCTGATTGTGTCAAAGAGCTTGGACTCCTAACCCCAAGGCTTGTTATATAGCATTAAATAAATCTCACTTTCTGTTCATTTACCTGCTGTATCAAAGGTCATAAATCAGAGTTGATATCAATATTTGATAGGTATCTTTTAAGGATCTCCCTCTGATTATTGGATCAAGTTACTGTTAGGCAAGCCTGGGCTTGCACTCCCAAGGGGTGATAGGTGTGCATAGATAGTACCGAGAAATACCTTCCCATTTGCAGGAGCTATTAAGCCAGTTGTCCTATAACTGCTTTCTTTCAATTTCTAATTCTTATTTTTGTTTTTATTCTGGAGATAGAGGAGTTCTGTAGTTCTTTCAGGTGAACTTCCCAACTACCAGGGAAAACAGTCATGTTTCCTATGTATTTAAGGTCCATTGATCTTGAACTTTTTCAAGCTCTGCCAGAAAGCAGCATGATGAGAAATGGAGGCTTCATCCTCCTTCAGGCACCACTGCTGGGTATTCCTTGGAGCTAAGGGAGGTGGGAATTAGTCCCATTTAACAAAGGAGAAAGTGGAAGGTGGATGTCTCCTACCCTGGGTCAGTGCTCTAACCACTGCATTACAAGAGAAAAGCACTTCAAAGAGCATTCAAACTGTTCTTCTAAATGGAAAGTGACAGCTAGAACCTTATGAATATCTCAGGTTTTTTCAGTGTATATTTGATACACTCTGAAAATACCCTATTTTAGAAGCACTCTGAGGATGTCTGTCTTGAGAGAATCAGAACCACCTTCACCAGGTTCAGTCCTCGTCGTGTAACAGCTCTTTCCCATCTGGCAATAACTCTTCTAACCTCATTATGGTCACTGGTAGAAGTAAACTGTGTGTAAACCATTGTGTATGCAGCAAATGTAAACCTCCCTGACTAAACTACCACCATTTGCCTTTGCAACAAACAAGCAAATAACTATCAAAGTTCTTAAATGTTTACTTGCATTTCTCAGAATGGAATAAACTTTATGCAGACAATCAGATGGCCCCTGGAAACCCATGCATGAAAATAAATAACCGTTTCTCCATCAATATATAGCAATCATAAGGCCCAGTGACCACTGACTTTTGCCTATTTTCTTGAAACAGATCTTAATTTAGACTTGAGTTGACCAAAGGTTTTCAGTCTTTTATTAAATTCATTTCATGTGGCATAAGAGTAGTTTTTCTTAATTAAGTAAAGAGAAATAATTAATTCAGATTTACAGAATACTTTTGACAAGATTTGTTACATGACATTTTAAAACAGATAAGAAGGTGTGACACCAGGGTAAAGCAAAGAACTGGATAAAAGAGTGGGAAAAATAGGATTAAATAGTAATTTTTCAATATGGCAAAGAGTTAAAAATGAACTTCCCTGGGTTTTGCAGAGCTTAATCTATTTAGTAATTATCAGCACAGGTGATGAGTGATGAGCTAGACAAAGGTGAAAGTGGTAGGAAGGTAGAAGAAGAAGAAAAAAAAGTACAGGGGAATACCTGACAAGAACAGTTCTTTTGCGAAGAATATGTCTGATTTTTTTCACAATTGCAGTGTCAAACATAGACTAGATCAGTCTGGAAAAAATGTCTGAAGAACTAGACTGTCAAACAGTTAGCAACTGTTTTTTCCAATAAGCCAGTAGTTAGAACATGCCGTAAGGAGGTGAAATACTCTAATTATTCTATCTCCCTTACAGAAAGTGCAAGAATGTGAATACTCTAACCATCAGGCTTAAAGTGTATCTCAGCAAAAAGGTGAACTGTTGGAAGCTGAAGGGTAACACCTCCATTGACACCACCCCATCTTATGTCAGGAGGCACTGATGTCTGCATTTCAGCTACCAGACTGCAACAGATGTAAATTCTTATCCTAGGAGCTTAAAAAGAAAAGTAGAACAGCATCCAGAGGAGAATTCAAATCTGCGGACAAGATTGTCTTGGTCTGCCTTATAACCAGCTGGTTAGGGTTATCTCAGTCTGTAGGCACAAAGGCCGCTTCTCCGCATCTTCGATGGGCACTCGGTCTACTGGGCTATTGGAGAGTGATGAGGCTGTCACCTCTCCCAGCAGTTTTGAGTAGCTAACGCTTTATTGATTTGACTCCTCAAACTATGTGAGCACCGGAATATTTCATCTGAGGTTCAGTGAGAGCATTGTCAAGTACAGTAACTTGCTCATCCTAGGTTTTCATTTTAGGAAGAAACAATGAAACATTTATATACTTGTTTAAATGCTAATCAGCTTTTGTTTGGCAGCCAGACCAAAATATTAATTATTCTTACAGCCTTAGTCAAGGACAAAGAGTCTGTTGATGAGCTTCAGAGGGACTTCATCTTACATAAATGGGTTATTTAATGGCAAATGAAATTCTGTGCTGAAAAAAAATAAAATAATAAAGCATGAGGAACTCTTAAATCACTTGTCAAACCTTGCAGCATTCAAGACTAACAGCAGTAGGTGAAGAAAGGGACAAAGGCATCTCTGAAGACCTCTGCTTAATGTTCAGCTGCAGTAAAAATTCAAGCATTATATTAGAATGCACAAAGAATGAGATTGAGATATTTCAGATCATATTATAGTGCCAGTCTGTATTCTGCATAGTGCCTAATCCTGTATGTTCTCATCTAATGTACTATGTGGCATTGGTAGAATATTTCTTCAGAAGGACAATTCAAAACAAGAAGGGATTAAAATAATCAACAGGATTAATAAAGGACATAGAAAGCTGCCTCAGTGAAAAACAAGAAAAACCTTATGAGAGTGTCAAGAAAACAAATAAGTGTCAATCCATTAAAATAAAAAAAAAAAAGTAGAATGAATTTGAGTTAGGAACATCAGTTTTCCCTGAGCCATGTTACAAAGAATAAAGGATATTACATGAGCCTACAATGCAGCTTTATATATTTTGTCAGAACTAGTAAAAATAAATGTATTTTTTCATGTAACAGTTAACTAAATTTGGGATTTTATTCCATAGGAAATGTGCTTAAGATACCCAATTTAACAATATTCTCAAAGGAATGTGGACATTTAAATGGCTGCTCAGACTACCCAGATACCAACATCTACAATAGCTTAGTTTTTTGAAGAGAGAGAATGAGTGATAAAGACTATTTGAAAGGTCATATTTGTTCATTATTGCTTACTGCAAGTTTTCAGGATTTTCTTGTATGTAAGTCCTAATGATAGATGTAAGGCTGCCACAAAACACTCCTAGATCTCCTTTTCCTGGTCTTGTTCAGACAGACCTTTCTCTCGTATTCGTTTCTGAACTGTGGTGACTTTTAGTTCTCTGAGAGTATAATCTAATTGCAAGTCTTGCAGACTATCTTAGTGGTGTTCTGTGAAATTAATTGACTACATTCTCAACTTTTCCATATTCAGTCTTTAAGAAAAACAGCTATGGCTCATTATATGCCTTTTCCTCCCTTACCTTCTCTGGAAATCTGAGGGAACTATTATTTTCACTGATACACATCTAACTGTTGGTCACATTGCAAATGAGCAGAAGATAGCCATTGTCTATTAAGTGAATAGCTAATTTTCATAAAGACCTTGATATACATAATATTCATTAGAGCATGTATAAATTGCATATTTAACCATCCAGAAGAGAAGAACTTCTATAATAACAAAACAGTGAACAGACCTGAAATATAAATAATGACATGGAATGTGAACATCTGGAAACATTTAACAGCCAGTGAGCTATCTTTTCCTCCTATCATCAGAGATATAAGAATATTATAGCATCACCTTGCACAGCCTCTATCATAAAATTAATTACCTTTGGACAGACCCCATTTAATTGCTCATAAAATTGATCTGACTTTCAAGCTTTTATGGCAACTTGTATGTCCTCAACAAAAGCACTTAGAATAAATAAGACTTTTTTCCATCTCTCTGATGTAATCACAAAATTAAAATTAAATGGATGTTCCAATTAATTTTGGTACAAGGTGTAGATATCTCAAGAATCACTAGAGCAGTGTACATACATAGGCTCTTTAACATTTTTCTGGTAGAAAGGACATATGACAAGATAGTTATTTAATATTCTGACACTGTTGAATCATTAAGATATCAATCTATAAAGGCCAGTGTTCTGAAATAAATGATGTTGAGGAACTTGGTAGGATTTTGTGGATCAAACGCTATATAGAAATAGACATTCTTAGCAATTTCACAGAATCATTCACAGTGGAGAATGAAATTAGAATAGAATAGAATAGAATAGAATAGAATAGACTAGACTACTTCAGTTGGAAGGGACCTAAAATGATCATCTAGTCCAACTGCCTGACCACTTCAGGGCTGACCAAAAGTTAAAGCATGTTATTAAGAGCATTGTCCAAATGCCTCTTAAACACTGACAGGCTTGGGGCATTGACCACTTCTCTAGGAAACCTGTTCCAGTGTTTGACCACCCTCTCGGTAAAGAAATGCTTCCAGTCTAAGTCTCCTCTGGTGCAGCTTTGAACCATTCCCACATGTCCTGTCACTGGAAACCACAGAGAAGAGATCAGCACCTCCCTCTCCACTTCCCCTCCTCAGGAAACCGTAGAGAACAATGAGGTCACCCTTCAGCCTCCTTTTCTCTAAATGAGACAAACCCAAACTCCTCAGCCGCTCCTCATAGGACATGCCTTCCAGCCCTTTCACCAGCTATGCAGAATAATATATTCACCAGAATATTTTGTTACACAAATAAATGTTCACTTTGAGCAGACTCCCAAAAAAGTATGTGTAGAATTGTTCTGGATAAATATTTTGTCCCTCAAAATTTTGAAAAATCAAAACATTTAAGAAATTTCTTCTGGGATGAGCTAAATTGCTTTGCTTAATCCCAGTTTAAAACATTAGATCTTATTTTATCTTTTTAAAACTTTTGGATAGTTTAAAATGAAGTAAAAATCACTTCAAACTATTTTATTTAAAAGCAGGTAGAAATGCCAAATAACTTTTTTAGTATTTTTAGGCAATTGTTTCATTTGGCTAAAAGAACTAATGGAAACTAGTGTGAATCTTAAAACTTTCCATTGATTTTTCCTAATTATCTCATTATTTTCTTTCTCAAGATTATATAAGTAGGATTAGTCTTTGACCTACATATTTACACAGTCCATGTCTCTGATTTTAAACACTGGTTTTAAAGTACTTGAGCCCAAAACTAGGGAGTCTATTTTAATCCAAACTACCTCTTTGTTAGGAAATGCAGTAAAGCTATTTTGGCTAAAATCACCTATGTTTAAATGCATCATTCTGATGCTTTTGATTCAGTTACATTTGCACTCTGTAAATTGTCATATCAACGTGGAGTTATATGACTGGATGCTGCTAAATGCATTACTTAAGGCAGCACCTGTGATGGCTCTATGGCAGATAAAGAGTGGTTGGCAGATATAGCTGGCATGTGTGTTTTGTAACAAGAGATAAACATTAACTGAGGAAAAGACAAGAGAGTATTTTCCCCAAATGCTCCTACTCAGTGAAAGTCATTAATCAAAATGGATAATGAAGAGAGAAATTGCAGTCAAACTTTACTGAATAAAAATTGTTTGTATTCCATTACAAAGGGTCAATGGTGCCTGGAAGCTGAAAACAAGCAAACAAACAAAAACTGGGGGGTTGCAACAAATTTTGGACTTGAGGTTATATTTATGCTGTTCTGTACAAGCAGTATTTGCAGTAGTACCCTTTGGCTATCCACGCTGTTGCAGCTTTTGGATCACGGTCAGCGAGAAGTAAAAACATCCTAACTAGTATACCAAAGGGCAAGTCAAGCCTGGCCCCGACCATGCTTTTCAGTTCATTTCTGAAGGAAGCTGGAGAACTTCTCAGATAACCTAGAACTAGTCAAGTTGGCTACATGTCAGAATACAACCAAAGTCTTCTACTTCATCCTGCTGTCGTGGTTTTTGAAAACTCAGGGACAAGCAGAACATCCCTTTTGGTCATTTACTGGGATACTCACGTCTCAAATTTAGAGCAATCCTAGGCACAACTCTTAGTTCTTGTAAGACATGTGGCCACAGCCAACCCTGCTGACCTCCACAGAGACAGCAGAACACCTCTCACACCCACGTTGCTTTGTCTTTCAGAGACCAGGTTTCCCTTTTAGGTAGCACCAGCTCCGACGCTGCCAGTCAAGGAATTAGACCTGAGCTGCTGAGTGATCTAAGTGTGCCTGGAGACCGGCCAAGCTGTCTCATGAGGAAGAGTGGTGAGATAATTCCCTGAAAATCAGCATTTGGCTGTGCACAGCCTGCAGCCTCTGTGAGCCCTGGAAGCTAGTGCACATGACCATTGCTGGTGCCAGCTCAGGTCCATGCTTCTCTCCCTCCAAAGAGCAGCCACATCATTTTGGAGCAGATGCTGATGCTAACCACTGCACACAGATAAAAGGAAAGCAGAGGCATTCTTTTTATTTAAGTACAGGGCGTAAGGAGCCCATGGATACGTCCTGTCCATCTCACCCCTGGACTGCTCCTTCCAATTCTCCAGCCTGATAGTGCCTGCTGGCACTTTGCAGGCACAGGACCCCAAGGTAACCCACAAAAAAATTAGCACGTGTGAAAGGCCCAGTCTGGAGAAGGGTGGGCTGTCCCACAACGTCTCGCTATGACCCATGAGGGACAGACAACCGAGTTCCCTACTCCCTCTATTTGCCTGCCCAGACACAGGCATACACACGCAAACTTGCTCCAGTCATGCCCTGTTCACTTCTCGGTGACGGGATATCACTGCCCAGACCTTGTCATATTTCCCTAGAAACCAGACTGACTTTTGTTTGACTCAGTTTATTTGAAGTCTTCCCAAAGAACAAGATTGGCATTTGGTAAAGTGCTCGGGACATCTCTGGAAAAACATATCATCGCACTAACATAGGTGCCAGGATGAATCATCTCCTACAGAAGGCTTTGTACAGCCCACACCACTGCTCGGGTGCTGAGCCACGATCCTTCTCCCTCACTCAGAGTTAGCATCTCGGCACACGCTCGCAGTAATTGCAGGGGCGTAAAGCAGAGCAAACAGAGCTCTGAGAATATTGATTAGCTGTGACGCAGCTTGCTCTGGCCCTGACACCCACCCCGCTGAAGTCCCACTTCATCTTTGCTTTTCATCTGAGGGAGGCAGCTAAGCCATTCCTAGGATGAGTCCTTCAACTTGTCCTTAGACTCCTCGTCCTTTGCACCACCGTGCTGGAGAGGGAGAGAAGCTCCCGCCTGTGCTTCACCGATCCTGGCATCCAGATAAAAACCTTGAACACGAGAGCAGGGAGTAAGTCTTGAGAATCTGAAGTTAGATCCCTCCTGTGCAGCATCAGACTTTCTGAAGAGATCATTTTATTCGGCAGAGGTCTTGATGACTTTCACTGAGTGTTCATCACAAGGCAGAGATGGAATACTTAATATTAAGCAATACTCTATATTAAGGAACCCACACAAGTTTCATCAGTACTAGTAAATCAAATGTGCCTGGCAAGATTTTACTGTGATTTAGTTTCCCTAAGTGAAAACCATATAACTTTTTCACACTCCAATTACTTCCTTCTCTTTAATCACATGGGGAAAAAAACAAGTTCCAAATATTTACTTTTATTCAATCTATACCTATAATATTTTTGTCCAGTTTCTTCTTACATAGTAAAGGAAAAAAACCTGAAGTGTTTGGCTCACTTTCCTGCAATGTTATGTATCACCTTTTTATTCTCTTTGTTCTTCATAAATAATCTTGCTATTTTTAATTTCTTATTGATTTTTTTGAGTACCTTTTGTTACATATCTTTTGCTTGGAGGATAAGATGGCTACACAGTATTCAAGGTGAGGATGTCTCATTGACTTCTGTGGTGACCAGACAACATTTATATGTACACATGACCGTGTTCTAACTCAGGGGTGGGGGGATAGAGTAAGGGGAAAAAAAAGAGAGAGAGAAAGGAGGCTTGCTTTATTTTCGGAAAGTTAAATATTAGCTGTTGCCAATGACTTCAGCTGGACAAGTGAGGAGCTGTGGGGTGGATTCTGAGAAATCGCCGTGTTACAGTACCGAGAATCTGGCCCCCTCTTTGTGACCTCTAATTATTTCACAGCACATGTGAAACCTCACAACGTGATTTGGAATTAGAGTTTTACTTGGCATGCTAGCACCATCACCACATTTTCCTTCCTTTTTTCCCCCCAATGGATTTTCATCTCACAGACAGACAGGAAAGCAAAGGGCGGGGGAGGAAGAAAAGGGAAAAAAGACCTTTTTAATTCTACTTCTGTATGGGACCACAGAAATCCCTCAAGCTAAACACAACACAGACTGAAAAAGAAGTGGGAAGAGATTATCAGGAGCCTGGCAAGAGGGGAGTGCAGTTGGTGGTCAGGTGAAGGCTGCTTTGGAGGATAAGCAATTTATGTGTTATCAGCGCAGTAGAGAGAACAGTAGCTCCCTACACTGAAAGGAGATTAAAAAGCAACAATAGCCTTTTCTGTATGCCACAGGCCAATCTGCTAACCGTATGAAAAGCTGAGAAGCTGCTTAGAGCCGATGTTTGTTTAATTCTCACCTGCCCCCACTTGAACTGTGTAAATGACATGGTGCTTTTCAGAACATATGCATATGTTTCCATGTAGCACCATTTTGTGAAGGAGCTTGTGCCCAGTTAATCTAGAACTGTTATGAGATTTGCTGTGAGTATAAAAGACAACATCCCTCCCTCACAGTGGGTAGCATTGTGGCTCCAGAAAAGAATAGGGAAAAAAATGGTGGTGGTTTTTATTTTTTTCCCCTTTTAGAATCAATCATAATGGGGAGCTGATAGTAATCGGGGTTGTGTAATAGAAAATAAAGGCCAAAGCAAAAGTGGCCTCCTTTGCCGGAATAGGACTTCAGTTAGGAAACTCAAGCATTGGCTCAGTTCAGACACAAGATAATTAATAACCTTGATGAATCAGTACATCACATGTAGTATTTTGGAAGAAAGAGAGTGATGGAGGAGCAGTACATTCAGGTTGTCAAGACATTCAAACAACAGTTAGGAGACAGGATTTTTCTTTGCTGCTCCTGATTTTCACTGTGTCCTTGAGTCAACCATCTATTCCTTTCTCTTTCCCCTTTGCCTGTAGGACATTAGACATATTTTATCCACCACCAGTTCCTTGCAGGCAGAGACAGGTTTCCAGCAATATCCCTGACTGCTTCAAAAGAAACATTAAAAGAGTTTCTGAAAGTCCTTAGCACACAGAGTATTGGAAACTCAGGCCCTGTAAACAAGACTGTAGATGGGAGCTGAGCTTCTTTAGAATATGCCCTTACACAAGGACAGCATCTTTCTGTGTGCATCTGGTTCTTCCTTACAGCATCTTATCAAGACTGTGACTCAATTGCCTCTAGGTACATACAGCCACTACTATAACAATAATCAGATGGGGTATTTAGCAAACTTTGCTTACCTGACACTATATATCCTGACATTACCCAGCCTCTTGTAAGCCATCCACAGTAAATTCACTCCTTTGTCCATGTCCGATATTATTAATTGACAGGTAATCTGGATCAGTATCTACTTTACAGTCTCAAACTGGGTCATTTACTATGGTTGTTATGCCAGACTAATAAGATAATTTAGGGATACAGGGACTTTCATACAAAACATCAAGACTCTACCATGCTGGCAGTATACCACACTCCTCCAGAAGTTTCTGAGCTCCATTGTAAAGTGTATTTCATTTTCACATATTGAAAGGCTGATCCAGACCTTCACTACCCTGCCGGTTAGAAAGAAACCCAAAGCTGACTCTTATTCACAGTCCATCTATATGTATTTGTTCTTGTTACAGCTTTATCCTTTTGCTGAAACAGCCTTTCTCTTTCCTCATATATATGCTCCCTTGGTGCATGTGCAGATGACTATCAGATCTTGTCAACCTTCACTCCAACGTGTCAGACAGGCGTAAACTTTGTAATTATCTTTCTACCTTCTTTTTGCATAATGTTGCACTACCAGAATAGAGGCTTCATACCATATCGGTGGATTCAGAAAATCTGTACAAATATCAGCCTCGTTGGTTTGAAAGAAAAATGAGATGGAGTCACAATTCAAGGCAGAGACAGAGGCAAGCAAAGCAGTTGCATTCGCCTTCCATTTTGCATGGCTGGAGGTATGGGGAATTACACCTCATGTCTCCTGCTGAACCCAGTCATGGTAAACCCATTGGTCAGAAGGCAAGGATAGGACTCATGACCTTGATCTCAATTCCTGTACCTCCTCTGAAATTTTGGACATGTTTTTGACCCTTCTTGGATCTGTTTGTTATGTTTTTTAAGAAAGACATAGTAATACTTAGAGCCTCACTGCATACATTTATAAAAAACAGAAGTTACACCAAAAACTTTTCATATATGTGTTTTAACTTGCTAGCTTTCTCTGAAGTCTGGGATGTTGGAAAAAAATATTATCCTTAAATCAGTTTCTCCTTTCTTTCTTGCTGGAAGAGTTCCTGATTTATAGTGTACAGGAGGAAAAAATTCATTCTTGTGTTTGATCAAGATCTGTCAATATGGAAATACAAGGGCTGATTCTGCTCTTGTTTGTTTAGATTTTAACAAGTTACTCCTGCTTTAGTGTGGTGTAAGATCAGACTCATTTCTGACATGATTTTATAGAAAGAACATTAATTCCTCTGGATTGAAAGCTACTAAATACATCTTTTTGGTATTATTGTGTAGAGAAGATGGAATTCTGTTATTCTACTTGCAAGTCAGCTTTAAAAATGCGGCTGGATAGTCACCTTAGCTGTGTAGGCAGAAAGCTCTGTGCTCTCAGAGGATCTTTTGTTTGCTAAACAATGGCACAGGGAAGACCCAAGAAACCTTGCTGCTGCTTTCTTTGCAGAGTCACGGCATTTCTCAAAGTGCAGGCTCGTAAGATGTAAGCTATCATATATTAATTACTCATAATTTAATTATTGCACTTTGTCTTTTCTAGCTGAATAATTGATTTCTCATTCCAGCTGTTCTGCTGCCTGTAGTTTATAGTATGATTACTGTTCACAGGCAGCTCACTGGTTTTTTTTCCTATGGGTATGGATGTTGCATGATTGCTTGCGTTTTGTTCAGTTTTTCTTTCTATTTTTGTGTGGGTTTGTTTTCACAAGCACTTTTGAATGAAAAGAAATTTTAAGGATTGCATAGTGAAACAATTGCATGAATCAGAGTTTAACCACTAATAACCTTATCGTCCATTAACACAGGACCTGGGATTCAGTCACCCCTGACATTCACAAAGTCCCCTTTCTGTCACTAAATCCTGGTGTAGCTCTGAAGAGGAAATATGTTCCCTGTCACACACATACATGCAAACATGCATTCTCCTTCCTTTTAAAACAGAAAGACATTTTTCTTTATAATCAGTTTAAGTTACAAGTTATTTTCAGATGAAGTAACTGAACAAGTAATGTTGGAAATATTTTCAGTTATATTATTTTCCCTCTTTTTCAACAATGTCTTGGTAAGAAAAATCTGTGGTTGGTTTTGATTTTTTAATTATTAAATCTAGTAATGCTTCCTCTATGCTTTATGGAAGTTAAATGTCTGATACCTTTTATTCCTCTTTGTGGGGGAAACTCCATGACAAATCACTGTGCCCATGATATTCCGATGCTTCCTCTCATCTAAGCTGTCATCATCTATTACATTATCATCACTATATTATGGGTACTTTACTTGAACAGGAAATCCATTCCATTGACATCAGAAGCTGGAGTCTAATGGACTGATTTTTTCATGAGTTGACTTAGACTGTTTCCAAATAGAAAAATCTCTGATTTTCTGGCAAAATATTTTCTCTTTCAATTTTCATTTACTCCCATTTTTCAAGAAAAAAGTGCAAGTTTTACTCATAAACATATTTTTTATATATCCTAAAAACTTTACCTACTTAAAAAAAGAGTGGAAAATGTTAATTTAAACAATGCCTTATTCAAATTATGGCTTATTTAAGTCAATGGCAAATTTGCATTGATACTTAAGGTGCTAAGAAACTGTTCACTCAATTATATAGTTGTTATACTTTCTCATGAAAGAAAAAAGAGAATGTGAACTTCATCCTACTGACTTACGACTACACCCATCTTCAGAAATACTTACATTCAAGTGTCTCTGCTGGAATTGCTCAGCTCTTGTCTTGTCCCTGAAAAGTAAGCAATGCTGCTCATAGAGAACTCATCAGAAATGTCTGGATTAAAACAGAAACACTCTGATGCCATCCCACTTTCCTTCAGAAAACACAGGTGCTTCGAGCGCTAAGTGTGATTTTATATCAACCTATTACAACAAGCCACCGAAGTGTATCTCTTTTTAAAACTAAGAAATCTGGGAGGAAGCTTTTGCTATGGGGCATTACTGCTGAAACAGAGCAAACCAGGGTTAATAAAATAAAGGCACCAAACACAAAATGAGGCTGTAAAGCAAATACACTTGTCATGGTTTACTTGCAATCTCTCCGTGGTGTTGAAGCTGAGTTAGAAGTGGCCACGTTACCCATTCCATCAAGGTCAAGAATCTCGAATGAGTTGCTATGGGAAACAAATTACTGAGGTGTCAGCTGGAGCTGAAGGTTCAGATATGAGGGAACTGTACCCATTATATGCTTGAAGGATTTCCGGAACAACAGAGGCTGGAAAAGAGCATACTGGTAATAACAAGACCAGGAAAGCAGATGTTTCATTGACCTTTGCTCTATGCATTTGGACTACCCATTTGCCAGCATGCCTGAATGGACCAAAAAGGAATTGCAAATAAGGTGTGCTCTCTTGAGGCACAAGTAAATAAATAAATAAATAAATAAATCAGATATTAAGTGCTTTTTTTTAGGAAGATATGTAAAAGAAACTCAAAAGCATATGAAACCACCTGGGACTCATGCCCTGTTATTAATGACGAGGAATGACAGTTCTGATTCTATTACAGCATTAATTTCAGCGGAAGGAATTGAAAGCCAGTGAAGGGACAAGCTAACCTGCCACTGAGGTAGAAACCCCCAAAAACCTAGTTTCATTCACTCTGTTCACTTAGTAAATGGTCACTGTGAACGTGACCTTGGCTGGAATTATCTGTGGAAAGAGAATTAGGAGGACTAGACTTTCTATCCAACACTGACATTCCCCTTTGTCAAGGCAATCTGCTACTCTTGACCCCCTGAAGCTTACCTCCAGATTTGTAGAAGCTGGAATGTTTTCAGATTCCACCAAGCATTAACTTTGACAAAAGAAAGAATGTATGCTTAATTACCCACAGGCTTGTTCAGAAAAGTTTAGGGTAAATCCCTCTGTCCTAGTTTGATACTGCTGATTTAGCTGCTCACTCAGCAGCTATGGGATGGCTTGCAGAGAGTGGTGCTATCACCAAAAGAAGAATGAAAAGCAGCTTGTCTTTATCACATCATTTGTCTAAATTTTCTTATCCATTAAACTTTTTTCCATTGCAGAACTTTACATTATCTATCCAGGAACAGGAAAGGGACTTCATTTTCTCTACTGGGATGGAGGGAAAAACATCTGCTCTTGAGACTAACATTGGATGTTGACTAGTGAATGAAAGAAATAGGCATAATTCACTTCCACTAACGAAGAGATTTTATTACACAAGAGATAAAATTCTGGTCTAATATTTTCCTTGACTTCTGGCTGTTTTTCGCAGGGCCTACCTTCTCCTAGTCATTCCTATTATGGCTTTATGTTTGGGGGTTCCTTGTTAAATATTTTAGAGTTTTGGCTGGGAGAAAGAATCAGGCATGAACATCTCTTGGTTAATACTTGCATTATTTCTACACCCTCTGACCTACTAAAAATTTTGAAAAGAGACATTATTGGGTAATTTTCAAAGAAATACAGTAAACAAAAACAAACTGGTAATGCTTCAGGGCTTTCCCATAATACCTGTGTCTGTGTCTATATGTTATAGCCAGGACCTCAGTGTTCAGGTGACTCTCAATATAAGCATATAACGTCAGGATCGGGAGATCTGTCTCTAGAAAGGACAAAAGAACAGGCAGTGAAAAGTCTTTCCATTTCTGTAATAAAGCATTATTCCTCTCCAAATATTTGTCTTTCTTGCCTTTTCTCTGTGTTACTTGTTGGATTGTAATGATGTAGAGTAAGTAAAAGCTGGATATTACATTTTATCACAGGAGTGAAAAGCTTTGAAGTCCTGGAAGTTATTTTTTCCTTTGGATTAGGCTTTATTGCACTTAAGTGTTGTGCAGGAACAACTGAAGGTAATATCACCGATAGAACTGTGCCAGCAAGAAGATCTGTAAATCACACCAGAATTTACACACCATCTGATAGCTCTCTTGAAAACATCTGCTGTGACTCCTAATTTCAAAGAAGGAGTAGTAATGATTTTTTTGTGCAATTGCAGCTCAAATGTGCGTGGCTTCCACATTCTCAGGCAGCCTGAATTGAAGCTACATTAATGAGAACAAGAAGATTTCTAAATTGAAAGGTGCAGTCTCTGCCTGCTGTAGAAGTTGTTGCTGGTGGATTTTCTGTTAAGCCTTCTCTAGTTAGTGTCATGGAGCAAGTACAGGTATTTCTCAGAATGTTGTGTAGAAGAACTTGAAAATAATCTCCATCTATTTCAGCTACTGCCCTTAGAGCTAAAGAGCAAATGCTTTTGCATTAAGGATCTCTATGCAGCTGGAGATTGCTTTGCCAGTCACTGAAATGGAAACACCTGGGGGGAGTCGAACAGGTGTTCAACTATGTACTGCAGCTAAAGCAAAAGTAGAAAAATACCTTAATTGGAAGAGTTAAAGAAATAACAGGAAAGCAGAGAGGCTAAATAGAGCAAAGTTTCATTGTTGCTTAGGTAAAGGTGGATTTGAAATCACTGCTCGATTAAGGTAAAAGAACAAAGGTAACCCAGCTTTTGAGAGCTGGGTTCCTAAGGGAAAATACCCTGAATATAGGGAAGCTAACTAGCTTTAACATGAAATTATAAACTGGCCTGATGTCATTGCAAGAAATCTTGAAACTGTTATCAAACTTACTTTTCCTGAATGAGTAAATCTGTTGTAAGAAAAGCTATTGCTACTTCACAGCTTTTCTCTTATGAAAGACAGGAAACTGCTTGATTTATTAAGTCATGTTCAATAGTGATTTGGCACTGAATTTACCAAAACACATGCTCATCCTGTAGAATATACCTATGCTAGGTGGCCCAAACTGAGGCAATTTGGGGTTTATAGTGATGGCTTTCAGCTACACGTAACTAGGAAAAGTCTGCTCTTGTCTGTGCAGCTCTAGGAAGGGACTGAAGTGGTTGCTTGCAGCATAGAAGACTAGGATCAATAACTTAGGTGCCCTGTCTAGTTTTTTTCTTATCCTTTTTTTCAGACTTTTTTTAGAAAAAGGGGAAAACGTTTACTTAGCAGGCCTTAAGGTGAAGTTAGGCAGGAGATGACAAATGGGAAGAAACACTGATGGACAGAAAAAAGGTAGAAGAATCAACACTGATGCAGTGAACTAGTTCAGTGGGAGGGTGAGTAAAAAGAAAGCGAGGAAACTCAGGGAGCCAGAGCAGATCCAGTCTTACCATGTGGTTGGATTGGGGCTAGAAGAAGAATATGTGTGCTCTGGATAGTTTATACTTAGAATAACTGAAGTACAAAGGCAGTAAATCACCTGTCCAAAGCCAGATCAGCACCATCTTTCAGGAAGTTAGTCTCAGCCTCAGGAATTTGGGGATCATTCACGTCAATGACGATAAATCGTGATTGCTCTTAGTGTTCATGTTGTCTTTGCATCTATTCTCCTATAATAAAATGTATGTCCCATTCTGTTTCCCCCTCCACCCCTCACCAAATGAACATTACTTAGCCAGGACTGTCCTCATCCCTACATTGGGTCTTTCACCAGTTGTGTTACTGTATATATGAAGAACATAAATGATCATGTAAACATGAGATTTTCTGTGCTGGAGCAGCCTGGACAGGGTCCATTAAGATCATATCTAGCCTCTGTCACTGTTGAATACCAATATCTGTGTACACAAAGCACAAGAAACTTCAACAAAGATTAACTCAACCATGGAGGAACCTTTGCCTAAAGTCCATTAGTCTGTGATTGCCTTTACAGGCATGTATGTTTGTATGTATGTTTGTTCATACATATTGAAAGGGTTTTTTTTTATTTGTTTGTTTTGTGGATTTGGGGTTTGGTTTTTTGGACCCATGTAAATGTAATTTATGATGATTGCCTTGTACATGAAAACTGTGAAGTGTCTTTTACTCTGAGATAATACTGTCTTAGACATCTTGTGGCAAACATGCTCCAAGACATTTTTATTAGGGAGAGCTTCTGTGTATAGCAACCTTTACATATACCAGGTTTTACATTACATTTGTCATTTTTTGTTTACTTATCATGAGAGATTAAATAATAACTTGATTTTTTTCTTTTAATAGCAGCCAGAATTCTGTTTCTGCCATCATATCTTATCATCTCCCTGCTTCCTTATGAACTGTATACTTCCTCCATGTTACTAGTTGTTCTCTTTGACCATTTCTGGCTGCTGTTGATTCTCTCGAAATCTGTTTTAGAGCAACACACTGATATGGGTTAAGGACATATTTTTCAAAGTTGTTTATGCTCCTGATTATGCTCATAGACACCTGCCAAGCTTTTTGGAGACATCTTAAATGCTGAGGAGATTACAGTTGATCTTAATAAGCCTTCAGTACCCACCTAATTTGTAAATTTAATTGGGTGCCAGATATCTTTGACAGGCTGACCCAAAGCAATCAGAGTCATGCACAGAAGACCAGATGTGACATACATTTTAGACTGGAATATTACAAGACTCAAAATATTATTTTCTATTCCTTCTGTTATTTACCCTTTGCTCTTCCTCATCCTATTTGCAGTTCTATCATTTTATACAGCTTTCTGAGGAGTTACTTCCAGCAGATACAAGCGACACAGATGTGCAGTTCAAACTGTCCTTTCTATTGTGCATACAGTCTCCATGTGTTGAAGCTAAACTTCATAGAATCATAGAATGGTTTGGGCTGGAAGGGAGCTTTAAAAATCATCTAGTCCAACTACCTTGACATGGGCAGCGACACCTTTCACTAGACCATGTTGCTCAAAGCCCCATCCAACCTGACCTTGAACACTTCCAATGATGGGGTATTCACAACTTCTCTAGGCAACCTGTTCTAGTGTCTCACGACCCTTATCATAAAAAAACATTTCTTCCTTATGTCCAATCTAAACCTACCCTCTTTCAGTTTAAAACCACTGCCCCTTGTCTTGTCACTGCAGGACCTGGTAAAAAGTCTCTCAGTCTTTCTCATAAGCCTCGTTTAAGTACTGAAGGGCTACAATAAGGTCCTTCTGGAGCCTTCTCTTCTTCAGGCTGAGTGACCCCAACTCTCTCAGCCTTTCTTCAGAGGAGAGGTGTTCCAGCCCTCTAACCATTTTTGTGGCCTCCTCTGGACCTGCTCTAACAGGTCCATGTTTTTCTTGAGATGAACACATTGCTTCAGGTGGGGTCTCATGAGAGTAGAGGAGGAGAATCACCTCCTTCGATCTGCTGGCAACACTTTTTTTGATGCAGCCCAGGATATAATTGGCTTTCTGGGCTGCAAGTGCACATCGCTGGCTTATGTCCAATTTTTTTGTCTACAACATCCCAAGTCCTTCTCCACAGGGCTACTCTCAGACCATTCATCACCCAGCCTGAGCTCATGATGGTGATTGCCCTGACCCAGGTGCAGGACCTTTCCTTTGGCTTTTTTTAACTTCATGGGGTTCACATGGGCCCAGTCCTTAAGCCTGTTAAAGTGCCTCTGGATGGCATCCCTTCTCTCTAGCAAATCAACTGCACCACTCAGCTTGGTGTTATCAGAAAAGTTGCTGAAGGTACGTACGCTCAGTCCTACTGTCTATGTCGTTGATGAAGATATTAGATATTATCAGTCCCAGTATGGACCCTTGACTGGTAACATCACTTGTTACTGACGTCCATTTGGGCATTGAGCTGCTGACTGCAACCCTTTGGATGCGGCTATCCATCCAATTCCTTATCTACCTAACAGTCCATCCATCAAATCCATATCTCCCTAATTTAGCAGCAGGAGTATTTTGGGGGACAGTATCAAAGGCCTTACAGAAGTCCAGGCAGATGACATCCATAGCTCTTCCCTTGTTCACTGATGCAGTCACTCCATTGTAAAAGGCCATCAGATTTGTGAGGTACAATTTGCCCTTGGTGACGCTGTGTTGGCTGTCTCTAATCACTTCCCTGTCTTCCATATGTTTCAACGTGTTTTCCAGTAGGTTCTGTTCCATGATCTTCTGCAGGGCTGAGCCCCATACCTCCAGCTGAGCTTGTTTTCTTTGAATTTCCTCAGTAGGCATAAAGGTTAATAAGGCATTATAATCCAGACATAAATCAAAACACAATGAAACCCTTCAGAGTTCTCTTAGTTGGTAAAGTTACGTCTGCTCTGTGGCTTTCTATCTTTGCTGAGGAAACTATCCACTACTGAATTTAATAAGCTGGGTTTTTTTTATATTGCTTGCCAGACATATGTGCAGTAGTTAGCATCATACTTCAGTGTAAAGCAGCCTAGGTTTTTTTCCTCCAAACCCCTTAGGTACAGGGAATTTAGTGAAATGATATCTTGCAAGATGAAAGAAAGATTTGCACCAGGGTCATCTTTACTTTTTGGAAGTTTATTAGGAGATTTGGAAAGCAACAGCACGATAACTTCATTCTCACCAGAACTAGGAGAAACTGAAAGGAGGGTTTTTTTTTAATGTTTGTTTGTGGTTTTTTTTTCCACTATAGAAAGAATCATTTGATCATTGCGGAAGTACTGTTTACATATGCATAGTTATGATGCTTTTTTTTTCCCCTCTCTTACTAACACAGATCTTTGTATGCTGCATCATATATTTGTTGGAAAAGTAGCAGGGAGCATTGCTCCTGATGCAGCAAAACAACCTGGAGTTGTGATTGACATGGACCTATCTCATGTTTGGTACAGCAAACCTCAGCATGACCATTCCCAAGATTGCTACTACTGAAAAGTATTGTGCTTAGCCCCTATTCAGAATTGTGGCTTACTGAGTTTTCTTCACTAAGATGACTCATAGCCAGTTGCACATTCTTTATTTGTGTTCAGATTGAATGCTGGGGGGAGGAGGGAGGGGAGGACTGATATGCAGAAAGCAAAATTTTGATGAGGTCAAGAATCCACATTTGCAATTGTTGTTAGTGGGAGCCATTATCTGATCATTTAAGATGTTATATAAATTATTTGTGGAACTGATACTTCATTGACCTCCTGGAAGATTCAAATAATGTTGCTGATTCAGTTTAAAATGACATTTAAGGTACTTTAATGTATTTTTGGCCAAACATTTTATTGCTTAGCAAGGTCAAAGACAATTTTGTTATACATAATGTACAGAAAAATATAATATAAAGGAAAAGTCTATCACGAGTTGCCTTCAATCTCAATAAATGATAATGGATAAGAGATATGAGGAATATAAGAGTATATGCTAAAAGCCATGTCATTTCTCCATTCCTGATTGTGGGAACTAGCTTCAAAATGAATTAAGATCTTCCAAGTCTGGGAGACATTTCTTCCCTTTTCTCTGAGTTTTTGCAATGCTGCATTTTTTTAAAATTGGTCATCAAATATTTTGAATGGAGGGAAAAATATGTAAAATGGCTACTTTTCCAAGTGAAAGCAGTAAATTGTGTCCAGTGCTAGGTGTAACGATACAACTGGTTTCACTCAAAAGACCAGAAAGGGATGACAATATCATGAGTCTTAAATTGTTGGAGGAAAAAAAAAAAAAAGAATAGAAAATAAGATCCTAAACAAAAGGGGGGTACTATTAATAAAGCAAAGCAAGTCTATCAAGCAGAGAGGGCAGGTATACGTGGGAAGAATAAATGCAACTTTATTCAACTGTTGAGTTAAGGCAAAAGACCCTGGAAATTCAGAATTACTAAAGAGGTAGGGAGATATTTCAGAAGGTTGTGGCAGTTTCGACTCTTACAAATATACCTCACAAATAGGAGAGTATTTATGGAAAGTTATCTCCTCTACTGGGAAGTGTGATCATAAACTGCTGCAGTAAGGGCAAGTGGTTTCATCCCTCTGTCCTGCGGCTAATGGCAGGAATATCTGACAAGTTCATTGAATTGCATAATACTGTCATTGAAGATACTTATTAAAACACCATGATCACTTTTAAAGACAAGACTGCCATGGTGCCATTATTATTTTAGGGGGTTTTATTGAGTATAACAGCTGGAAGAAGTGTTTCCTTATCTATAAAGGTTGCAGAGTGTGGTCTTTGAATTAGTGGCAGGAGTTGTTATCTGCTTTTAAGTGTTTGATTTTTTTTGTACTCTGCAAAACTCAGCTGGAATTGATGAAGACCACCAAAGCGTTTAAAAATCTTGAAACAGGAATGACTCCACTGGAAACAGCCTTTGAGGATGATTCAGAGATTATGATTCTAATCTCATTTTCTGGTTGGGCTGATGTTAAAATTTTACTCTTTTTATACCACCAGATACTTTGCATAAGTAAAACTTCAGACTATTGAGCTAGAGGGAAAAAGAAAAAAAAAAACCTGCCACTTCAATCTGATTATCAGTTTACACCTTAACCAACAAAGGATTTTTCCAGAAGAACACAAACAAAACCATTTTTTTGCCATATTTATAAATACGGCCAAAAAATTCCTTCTAAGAAACTCAGGTGATGATTATAATACTAATTTTTTTCCAAAATTTTATGCAAGCTTATTTAAAAAAACAACACAACACAACATTAATTAGTACTCTGATGGAAAGAATAAACCTGTCTTCTTTTAGGAGGTGATATAAATAACCTTCTCCTCTAATCCTTGCCTCCTTCTCACAATATGATAAACTTTTTTTTTTTTTACTAGAAAAAAGAAGCATAGATCCAATTAAGTAAACAGATCCATGTTATGGCAAAAAGAAGCATGAGAAATAATTTCTTCCTTGATCCTGCTAGTCAGTAGTGAAATCGTCCTCCTAAACCTTGCTTTTAATGCTATGACTAAATCCCTTGATTACAGTACCCTCTTCTATAAGGAAATTATTTCATTTTTTACATCTCCAGTTCCTTGAAGTCAAGCAAGACTCCTTATATCTACCTCCCCAAATTAAGTGTCTTGAAGGTCCCAGGTTATGGTGCTATTATATGAATGCCATTAGAGCTTCTGCACTGTGATAAGCTGATTCAAATCATTCCAATATTTTCTTTTCTGCCTGCTGCCTTTTCTAAGGTGTGCATAAAAATACAAAAAAGTTTGCATGGATGGTTATGTCAATTGGTAGACTGGAAAACAATGATACCCATAACTTCTGTGGAAAGTTGAGGGATTTTTTTTTTTCAGCTATATATTCCTGTGAAGCTAGATGCAGAAGTTATTTTTTTTTTTCTTATTTTTTCCTTTTTTTCCCCCTCTTTCTTTTTAACTGATAAACACAGCCATTTCAAGTGTAGGCAAATTCTAATTTAAAATCATGGGTTTCAGTTCAATGGGTGGAGAAGGGGTCAAATGGGATATGGTGTAGTGACTTAAAAGCAATTCCAGTTTTAATTAATTTCCTTAAATACCCCATGAAATTCAAACATATTTAAAAAGCAAAACTGCAATAAAAAGAAGAAATGTTAATCAGAAAACTGGGCACCTTTTATTAAAGGAAAAGGCATGTACTCACTAGTTATGGTTTGTAAATTGAATGATCATGAAACAGTTGAATACTATTTCCTAGTACTGCCTGGATTATTGAGGCTTTTTTCTTACTCTTGAATGTCCCTCTCGGTTACAAAAGTAAAAATTTAGCCTGACTAGCTATATAATGCAGTAAACATATTTTCTTGGAATGGAAGGACTGCTTTTAGTTTTTATTAAAGGAGTTTTTATCTTACTTTACTGAAACAATGCAGCTGATCTGTAGAACCGTCATTGCAGACACAATAAGTGGTGGGATGCTTTTGTGCTGAATCATCAGAGTAAAGAGGACAAACACACTTTTCTCCCTCCAAGTAACAGATTTTAAGTAGCAGAAAAGAGAGAGGACTGGCAGCAGCACTGCTTTATACGCACACATGCAGTTCCCTGAGTATAACTCCTAAGTTAAATTTACTTTGAAATCAGATTATAATTCATATTCATGTCTTGTATTTGATGTCTTGAGCTGACATTATTTTTTGATCTACAGACACGGAAACAAAATATTATTACCTTCCTTTTTTATTATCTTTTCTATTATTATTATTATTTGCATGGACTTTGGCAGGAGGGTAAACATTCTCCTTTGTGTCCTTATTTCTGCAGAGAGGAAGCTGGGGAGAAGACAGGAGGATGCAATGAAAAGGTGCCAAAAATGGGTGGGTTAGTGATTTGGATGGCTCTCAATGGTGACATGGGGGAATGCCTATCTTTTGGCTGACAGTCTGTGCTTTGCACCATTCAGAGCTGAAGAGATGCATAAAAATTACCTAAATGGATTAGATCAGTATTTGGGTTCTTACAATGGTTAGTAAGAATGTTAAAGATACAGCTGTAGATAACTGGAGCAGTCATTTTCTATATTCTTTGATTTTCAGCATAAGTTCAAACCCATGTTTAGTGAATATAATCAACAGAAAAAATTGTGAGTTTTTTCACATGAGACTTTCATGGTTTCTTTAAAAGCTGTCTTATGGCCCTGAGGAGTTTGTACATCGTTACTGAGCTGGAAAATAACCAGCCCACAGGGGGAATAGTTCCACTACAGAAGTTATGGAAATCAAGGTTCCCCTTAGATTTTTACTTTTTTTTTTTTTTTTTCTCCTTCTCCTTTCTCCAGCATACGTTGGCAATTCCAAGCACTATGTCTCCCAAAGTTTAATGCCAGCTGTCTGCTCTCCTCTTTGGTTTGTGTGGTATGGTTCCATCCATCTGGCATTGGCTCATCTTTGGTTTAGAGCTTTCCAGTAACTAAAAAAAAAAAAAATAAAAAAAATAAAAAAACAATCTTCATGTTACCACATTCACATATGCTCATAAAAGAATAGCAGGCTTTTAAGTGAAAGTTGCTTTCATGCCTTAACTTTTTTCCTTTAACATGCCTTTCCCTTTTTCTTCCCTTTAGTCCTTTTCACATATACATAAGATGAAACAAATCCCTCCTCTACAACATTCGATAGAAGTTTGCTAGATATTTCGTGAGATCCACCAACAGGCAATTTGTGGGTCTGACCTCTGGACCACCATGTTTGTAGCTGTCAGTATTGTCAGCTACCCAATTCTTAACGACATGTACAACATTTTTATTTATTTATTTATTTACTTTTTTATTTAAACGATCTGTATGTCATCTCCTACGATGTTCACCCCAGTATGTCAAGGTACTCCCTCTTCCATGGGGAAAATCCACCTGTAGGTTGCTAAGCCCTTTGATCTCACCTTGATTATTTGTCAACAAATGAAGCATTGAGGCAGCACTACTGAAGTGGGTCAGCTCTCCAGAGCTACCGTTACATGCTGCCGTGAAATAGAACTCAACCTCCCTCTGACCCACAGTTCAGCTTTGCCTCCCTGCTTGGGAGCAGCAGGAACGGGCTGCTCTGCAGGGAAGGCAGTCCGGGAGCCCACTGGGGCATGGCAGGCACTGCGACGGTGATAGTAATCTTTTATCTTTATCGAGTTAGATTTCTCATGGTCACGGGGAATTCTGATGCAAAAGAACAAAAGAAAAGCTGTATTTTTACATTCACTGCCAGTGCCTTTCTCAGCTCCTGTGCAACTTTGTGGGTGACCTCTGTGGGCTCAGGAACAGATTCTGACCAGGTAGCTTGGGGTTTGTTCAAAGTAGAGCACAGCTAACATGCCCCTGGTTCCTTACAAGCTTAGTCAAAACCCAACTTTTTTCCATTTACTTCTATCTATCTAAAATAGCTAACAAGATGGATGCTACTGAAAGTTTCCAACTGCAAAATTTATGCCAGACGTTTTGTTTTGGGTTGACACTAATTTCCTGCGTGCATACTGCTGCAAAGCTTCAGGGGAAAACTTGTTTACAGTTCTGCATGCTCTCTTTCTCTCCAGTGGATCATGGTCCTAGACTAGGTCATAAGATTCATGATGTTAATCCTTGATACAGTGCTGGAAGCTTCCATTATATGAGCTCTTCCATTATATGAAAATCCAGGATTTTTTTTTGTTAGTTTTATTTAAATACTTCAAAGTTTATTTATCCTTAGTCTGCTGTCAAAGTGCTTTGTTCAAATTTGAGGTCAACAACAGTGTTTTAAAAAAATGGGGATTAGAAAAAGCAAATGTTACTGATCTTTGGAGGAATCTTACTGTGGTGTTTTGGGTTTTTTTTCTTATAGCTTTCATATAAACCTTTTCTTTAAGCCTCATATAAAAATATGGCTTCTCCTTAGGACTTAAAATAAGTTATATTAAAAGCAAACAGAATCCCTTGGTGAAATCTAACACATTTTTATTAGGCTAAAGAGAGTTATTTCATTAAATGGGACTATCTGCAATCTTGATAGCAAGTGAATCAGTATTGGTTTGGGATGGCAAGTTGGCTGTCTCTCTTTCTCTGCCACACTTATGTTCATTCATTCTGTCCCTATACATAACAAAGGCTGCACAGTAAGATTGAAATGTTGGTGGGGGCCGTGATTATCACGTTTTATTATCTGAACAATTTTTCTTCTTTCCCATGAAGTCATATGACCCAGGGCAGCCATTTTTGCTTCTTTAACATGAAAATACATGTTAAAAGTATCTCCTTTATTCTATACAGAACAAGATTCAAAGGCTGTAACATCAGAAAAGGAATAATAATGAAACACTGATGATTAGACTTAGCCTAACTTGGGGAAATGTTAATTTACAGTAACTAGAGTTAAATGATCTTGGCTTCATTCATACTTCATGGATTTTTCTAGCTTTGGCCCTTTCCATCTGACTCTTTCAGTTTCCTCCTGATATCTAATACCAGGGAACACCGCATTCTGTGTGTGCCCCTGTGGGGTCAGCATAAGCAATTTACACCAAAATGTCACAGCTTCTTCCATCACTTGTGAGTTTTTCCCCTCCCTTCATCTCCTCCAACATCTATATATATCATCTGCTCATGGAAGTGAAAGCATCATGGGACTTTATTGTCATTAAATCACAGGCAATGACTTTTTTCCATCATCACAAATGAAATATCCTTCCCTTTAGAAAGTCTTACACAAAACACTATTAACATGTGTTGCTATTGAATCTATTAATAGCTCTCGGTGTAGTGCATCTTTTTCAGTCTCTGGTGGCTTGTATACCAAATGATTCTTTAGAAAACACCAGAATTTTGCAATTTATGGCAAAGCATTATTGGTTTTTGGGGTGTCTTTGTTACTTTTAATGTGCTTCATTCTTACAATCACTGGCATTCAAAGCAATCTTGGTACGTATAGGAACTCCTTTGATATGCCTTTAACAATGATACGTCTTTAACAATGTTTTATGTGTATTATAATTGTGTCAGTCAGCCAGAAGCATGCTACAAACGCTTGTGTTATACCTGAAGTGCTAGCGACAGCTACTGTAGAGCTAGAGTTTTGTTTAATGATTTTTAATTTCATACTTTGTTTGCAGTAATTGGTTAAAAATCTCCCAACCCATGGCAAAAGTTTCTGGATTAATCTGTTCACAGAAGATACCATATCTCAGCCACTTCTGGCCATGAGGAGTAAATAAATATGGGATTTTTTAATGCTTTGTGAATATTAAAACATACAGCCTTTTTTAATTATTATTTTTTAACACACCTTGAAGTTTTGTGGGTTTAAATAGAGTAAAGAACAACTGAAATTATGTCCACAAATGCATGTATTCAACATGCCATGATGTTTCCACTGAGTGCTGGTGAGGTCACGCATGGGGGATGCTCTGGCAAATTTGACGTTGTTTCTTTTCAGCTCAAGCTGTGGAGACTAATACTACAACATTTTACCATTTAAAAGCTGTCTCTCTGCAGCTGTATTCATAACACCTTTCCCATTTTCTCCTCCTGGTCAAAAATGATTAAATTTAATGTTGCATTGCCTTTATTAATAGAGAAATTATTTTTGAAATTGCAATGTTATAATGGAAGAAAGAAGCATGGATGCTAAGGTGAGCTTGTACTATAGAGTGAAGCAGTCGCATTGATCAAGGGGGACTATAAAGTGAATCTTGCTGCTTTGGGGTGTTTTGGGCCACATTTAGGTGACCTACTAGAGGTGATCAGTGTAGTGTATCTGCTGATCTTGCTCAGTTTAAGAAAGTAGTGGCCAAGACCACCTAACAACCGGTTAGATGTTTGGTCCCTATCTGCTCCAAGGAGAAGAGCAGTTTCAAGGACCAGCATCTACCACAGTAATAGTAATTTGGAGCTACTTCTTCAAATTTCAGCTGGCATCAAAAATAGCAGAGAAAAGAAGACAGGTTTTGTCAGTGATGTTTTACCACTTGCTTATAAGTTTTCATGGTCTTTCACAGTATGTTGTCAAAGTTTCTAAAACAGGGACCTAAAACTGCTGCTAACATCTCCAGTCAATTCACTCTGATCTTGTAATCAAACAAGCCTGCAGAGAATCTGCCAGGCAATTTTTCTCTAAAGTGTTTGAACCTTGCAGGCATATTTCCAGTGCCAAAAATCATTACAGAATTGAAAACCTCTTAGTCAGGTACAATCAAGTGTGAATCTTCATATCTGGGTATATAAATCTTTGGATTTAGGGCATGTTAGTGTTAACAACTTGACAGCTTGTCTGAAACAATTAATTTTTTAACCCAAAGGATCTCTCCTGTCATAACTTTTTACCATTATCTTAGAAGAGTTTGAATCCAGTCTGGCAGCAAGCCATCCATTTCTACTTTAAATGATGTTGATATTATTATTATTATTATTATTATTATTATTATTATTATTATTTTTAATCTTATGAATCAGGCACCCAAATTTTGGCTAACTTCTGTCTGGCTTGCACTTCATTTTAGCAGTAATCTGTTTAAAAATTGTTGTTCTAGACTTCAGTTCTTTCGTGTTGGGAAAAAGTCCAGCTGATACTTCATGTAAGTGCAATCAATGTGCGCTTGCTTATTCCAAAATTTTAACACATAATCAACACTTTTCTAGCATGAAATCTTTCCATCTTGCTAAAAACTTTTCCCATCACTCCCTGGTTAAACATCCGTGCTAAGAAATAAATCTGAGAGCTATTGTCAGGTGGCCATCTGTAACCTTCTCTATTTTCTCAAAGAAACGAGGGTGACACTTTTTGGCCATATCAACTAGCTGAACAGCTCTTTGTAAAGAGAATGGATGTAAATAAATATATATAAAATCAATTTTCATTTATGAAGATATGTGAGGTTTTGCTTTATTTCAGTATTTTTTTCTGTAGGGATATTTAAATAATATGATCTGAAATCATCATATTTCATTGTTCATATTTACTTCAGATCCATGTCAGGTAAGATTACATAAACTCAGGCTTTTAAAATGCAAGATCTTTCTGAATTTATCCTGTACTTTGCATGTTTGTCATGAAATGACTGCCTCCTTTAGCCTGAGATGTTGCTGTCTTTGAATTTTAACAAGGTGCAATTTTTGCATGAAAAATTTATTAAGAAATGAGGTTGGGCCCATCAAATCACTTCTGATAAAAACCTTGCTCCAGCTAAAACCGAGTTTAATGTCAACAAACACTGAATTAATTTTTCAATTTCAGCTTTTGAAGAGGTTTTTATTTCCGAATGTTAAATTTAGCAAACTGTTTAAGAAAAATTAAATACCTAAAAGAAAACATTCTAGTTTAATTAACTAAACCTGGACAGTGTTTATTTTCTTCAGCTTTCTAAGAAAGCTATTTCTCATTCTCTTTTACTCATGTCATTTATCTGTAATGCAGATTTACCAAACTAGGACATTGTAAGCCTAAATTTGGAGCTCATTGGACATTGTATAAATGTACACATCACTAAAACTGGACAGTAATGACACTGACTTAATAGATCTAAAGTGGATGGAGAAAAGAGATGTTGATGGTCTTCATTCCTGTACCACTGCCCCAATCTATAGCTGTTTTCTGTGAGCATCTTTGCACACTTTACAGTAAAGTCCCTTCAATTCCTTTATCCCTGTGTCAATACACTCCGTGTTGCACTCCCTAGGGCCCTTTTCTGACTGTTCCCATTCTGCAGTCTTCTTTTAATAAGTGTACTGGCAGTCTTTTGGGCCCTTCTTGCCTCCTTCAAAATCTGGTTCAAGAGGAGGGAGCAGCTTGACTTGCTGAAATGATCACATCCATATTTTTGACTTTCAGTCATATTAACTTCATTGAGATCTGTGAACTCCTAGTGCCTCTGACACACAAAACTCTTATTAAGGTGCCCAATATGCAGAGTTAGGAACTCAGTTGTAGGCATTATGATCAGTATTTTGTTTCATGACTGACTTAACTAAAAGTCACAGAGGGCTTTGGCAATTGCTAGCTAAGAACTGCTCTCTAAGTGTTGTCTCCTCTATCACTCTGTCTCTCTCGCTGATGGCTGTAACTATTGGTTCAGGATGATTTCAGTGGCCTTGAGATCAGCAATATTTATCTTTGACAGCACTAAGATGTGAATTATTTTTGTTGCTGAGGCAGACTATGTGCATTTGGGGAGGGGGGTTGTTTCAGAGTTACACCGCCGTTACAATTAGAGAGTTGTCAGACAATATGATTTCTGCTGCATCCTAAGTTCTGTAATTGTTTATCATATTAACCTTGGGTGATCTTGCAATCTCCTGTCTGCAACATTAATCAGCTGACATCATCCCGTGCTCTGAAAGGACATT